>NC_088870.1:28381809-29011077 GCF_032884065.1 Artemia franciscana
GGTTATAATTAGCTTAGTCACAGTGAGAAAAACTAGGATGCAGGTAAATTTTAAATGAGTATTTAATGTATAGCGGTGGTTAGATTAAGTATTTAACATACTGTTTTCTGGGAGCTCTGCTTTCCATAATTTTCTTCTGAAATCTTGAAAATCATAAATCTCCGAAATTCTGATAAAGATAAAACTCCAGTTTCTCGCCAAAGAGGAGTATCAAATACCATGCGACTGTAGCAAATTCTATGTAGGGAGAACTCACCAGAATTTTGAGAAACGCCTACAAAGCATAAAGATGATATCACCAAAGCCCTAAATTATAATATTGCTTCTGTTTCTTTTGATTCTGCTTTAACCAGCCATGTTTTTCAGAATCCTAGCCACAAAATATTTTTTGAAGAATTCGCCCTTATTAGCAATGACCTAGGCACAAAGCAAGTGGTTCGAGAAGCAATTGAAATCAGACTTAAGATTAATGACCATATTGCCTTTAATAGGGACTTGGGAGAATATTCAGTAGCTGCTCAATGCACAAATTTAATTAAAAATGACCTTAAGATATATTATAAGAAACCAATAGATATTAACACAGAACCTGTCACAAACAGACCTATAAGATCAGCTGCCAAAAATAAAGTTGGCATTAAAAACGTGTTTTTAAATCATTCTCTTTCATTTCAATAAATCGCCTCGTTTCATCACAATTTACTTATCAGTCCTGGTTGAACTTCGCTGAGGTAAGGATACTGGGACTGTTTTGGAAAATTTTTCATTTTAATTTTATTTATTTTATCCTTTTGTAAGTTTTTTCTTCTTATATATTTTTGCATTGCTGAGGACGGCCCTTGGACTTAGGGACGAAATATTAAATCAAATTTGTTTCCCACTGTCTTGAGACATTCCCTACTATTCTTTTTGCTTTTGGTGTTTGTAGTAAAGCTTCTGACATTCTAAATTTATTTATAGAAAAAACAAACATTCAAATAATTTACTGTCTTCACATCTGACATCTATCAAACAGTTCGTGGTAAGGAACTGTACTAAGGAGCGACCCGGCTCAATAGTAAACGAAACTCTAAAAAACGAAATTGTGATGCTAAAAGATACATCAAAATAATTGGATTTTAATGCTGATTTTAAATATATAAGTTTCATCAAATTTAGTCTTTGTCATCAAAAGTTACAAGCCTGAGAAAATTTGCTTTATTTCGGAAAATAGGGCGAAACACCCCCTAAAAGTCACAGAATCTTAACGAAAATCACACCATCGAATTCAGCGTATCAGAGAACCCTATAGCAAAAATTTCATGCTCCTATCTACAAAAATGTGGAATTTCATTTTTTTGCCAGAAGACAGATCACGGGTGCGTGTTTATTTGTTTGTTTGTTTTTTTCCCCATGGGTTATCGTATCGACCAAATGGTCCTAGAATGTCGAAAGATGGCTCATTCTAACGGAATTGAAAAGTTCTAGTGCCCTTTTTAAGTGACCAAAAAATCGGATGGCACCTAGCCCCCTCCCACGCTCATTTTTTCCCAAAGTCAACGAATTTAAAATTTTGAGATAGCCATTTTGTTTCGCATAGTCGAAAACCATAATAACTATGTCTTTGGGGATTACTTACTCCCCCACAGTCCTTGAGGGAGGGGCTGCAAGTAACAAACTTCGACCAGTGTTCACATATAATAATGGTTATTGGGAAGCGTATAGACGTTTTCGGGGGATTTTTTTTTTGGGGGGAGGAGTTTAGGGGAGGGGCTATGTGGGAGGATTTTCCTTGGAGAAATATGTCATGGGGGAGCAAAAATTCAATGAAAAGGGCGCAGGATTTTCTAAAATTACTATGAAAAAAACAATGAAAAAATAAACATGGAAAAGTTTTTTCAATTGAAAGTAAGGAGTAGCATTGAAACTTAAAACGAACAGAGATTATTACGCATATGAGGGGTTCTAAAAATACTTTAACATAAAGAGCGAGGTATTTAGGAGGCATGGGTCGTCCCATCCGCAATCCCTCGCTCTTTACGCTAAAGTTTGACTCTTTGCCACAATTCTGCTTTTTAAAACAATTAAAAGCATTAGCGTAAAGAGCGAGGGATTGCGCAGGGGACAACCCATTTCATATACGGAGTAATTTCTGTTCGTTTTAAGTTTTAATGTCGCTCCTTACTTTCAGTTAAAAAAACTAGTTTTTTTATGTAATCTAATAATAAGTAACTACCTATGCAATCAATTTATTACGAAATCCTCTACGACGCTTGAAATACGACGCTTGATATATATATATATATATATATATATATATATATATATATATATATATATATATATATATATATATATATATATATATAAATATATATATACTAGCTGTTGGGGTGGCGCTTCGCGCCACCCCAACACCTAGTTGGTGGGGGCGCTTCGCACCCCCCCCCCCCCAAGCCCCCCCGCGCGCGTAAGTCGTTACGCGCCATATTAGTTACGCGCCATTGTAGTTGTGTCCCAATGTCCCACCTGTGAATATAGATATATATATATATATATATATATATATATATATATATATATATATATATATATATATATATATATATATATATATATATATATATATGTTTTTAACTACGTAAAACTTGCGAATATACAACATTCTTTGCTGTCCCATTGTCTGTGCATATAAATAGATTGTCAGGTTTACCGACTCTTGAACATGCAACATATAATGGTCCATGGGAAAACAATCCGTATTCAGATCTATACCTCATGATTCTAATGATTGCCCTTGAGCTTTGTTGATGGTGATTGCTAATCGACCATTCCCTGAGTCGCCATCGTCATTTATATATCCCCCTGTGCACCCCGGCGTCCCCTTTGTAGTTATGTCCCTGTTTCCCGGTCGTCATTTATATTCCCTGTGTCCCGGTCGTCATTTGTGTCCCGGTGTTCCAGTCTGTGATTTCTCTTTGAGTGTCCCGGGCGTCATTTATATTCCTTGTGTCCCGGTGTCCCGGTCGTCATTTATATCCCCCTGTGCCCCCCGGCGTCCCCATTGTAGTTGTGTCCCTGTGTCCCGGTCGCCATTTATATTCCCTGTGTCCCGGTCGTCATTTGTATCCCGGTGTCCCGGTCTGTATATACATTCGTTTTTTAGTTTTGTTTTTCTCCTTTATTTTTTTCCTTTTTTCTTTTTTTTCTTTTTTAGTTTATTTAGATTTTTAGATTTTTTAGTTTTTTTATTAGTTTTTAGTTTTTTTGTAGTTTTTACCATTTTTTTAGTTTTTTTAGTTTTTTTTTTTTTTTACTTATGTCCTGGTCGTCATTTATACTCCCTGTGTCCCGGTCGTCATTTGTGTCTCGGTGCTTTGTTGATTGCTAATTTATATTATATTTCTATTTATATTTTTTATATTTATTAATATTTTTTTAGTTTTCTTTTTCTCTTATTTTTCAGTTTTTTCCTTTTTTTTAGTTTTTTCTTTTTTAGTTTTTAGTTTTTTTTTTTTTACCTTTTTATAGTTTTTTTAGTTTTTTTTTTAGTTTTTTAGCTTTTTTAGTTTTTTTATTAGTTTTTAGCTTTTTTTAGTTTTTGCCTTTTTTTAGTTTTTCAGTTTTTTTAGTTTTTAGTTTTTTACCTTTTTTTAGTTTTTTTTAGTTTTTTAGCTTTTTTAGTTTTTTTTCTTTTTAGTTTTTTTTTGTAGTTTTTACCTTTTTTAGTTTTTTTTCTTCTTTTGTATTAGTGTGAAATAATTCAGACGTCATATGCGGACAAACACGACGTCACTCGACAGACAGACAGACAGACATAACCCACAAACAACTTATTTTTATATATATTTATTCATATTTTATTAGTTTTCTTTTTCTCTTTTATTTTTCAGTTTTTTCCTTTTTTTAGTTTTTTTCTTTTTTAGTTTTTAGTTTTTTTTAGTTTTTTACCTTTTTTAAGTTTTTTTTTAGTTTTTTTAGTTTTTTAGCTTTTTTAGTTTTTTTATTAGTTTTTATTTTTTTTGTAGTTTTTGCCTTTTTTTATTTTTTTAGGTTTTTTTTTGTTTTTAGATTTTTACCTTTTTTCAGTTTTTTTTAGTTTTTTAGCTTTTTTAGTTTTTTTTTCTTTTTAGTTTTTTTGTAGTTTTTACCTTTTTTAGTTTTTTTCTTCTTTTGTATTAGTGTGAAATAATTCAGACGTCATATGCGGACAAACATGACATCACCTGATCCACAGATCCACACACAGACAACTTATTTATATATATATATAGATATATATATATATATATACTAGCTGTTGGGGTGGCGCTTCGCGCCACCCCAACACCTAGTTGGTGGGGGCGCTTCGCGCCCCCCCCAAGCCCCCCCGCGCGCGTAAGTCGTTACGCGCCATAATAGTTACGCGCCATTGTAGTTGTGTCCCTATGTCCCACCTGTGAATATAGAAATATATATATATATATGGTTTTAACTACGTAAAACTTGCGAATATACAACATTCTTTGCTGTCCCATTGTCTTTGCATATAAATAGATTGTCAGGTTATCCCCCTGTTTCCCCCGGTGTCCCCGTTGTAGTTGTGTCCCTGTGTCCCGGTCGTCATTTATATTCCCTGTGTCCCGGGTCCCGGTCATCATTTGTATCCCGGTGTCCCGGTCTGTATATACATTCGTTTTTTAGTTTTGTTTTTCTCCTTTATTTTTTTCCTTTTTTTTTCTTTTTTAGCTTATTTAGATTTTTAGATTTTTTAGTTTTTTTTATTAGTTTTTAGTTTTTATTTCTTTTTAGTTTTTTTGTCCCGGTCGTCATTTATATCCCCCTGTTTCCCCCGGTGTCCCCGTTGTAGTTGTGTCCCTGTGTCCCGGTCGTTATTTATTTTTTAGTTTTTTACCTTTTTTTAGTTTTTTTAGTTTTTTAGCTTTTTTATTTTTTTTATTAGTTTTTAGTTTTTTTGTAGTTTTTGCCTTTTTTTTAGTTTTTTTAGTTTTTTAGCTTTTTTATTAGTTTTTAGTTTTTTTTGTAGTTTTTGCCTTTTTTTAGTTTTTTTAGTTTTTTAGCTTTTTTATTTTTTTTATTAGTTTTTAGTTTTTTTTGTAGTTTTTGCCTTTTTTTAGTTTTTTCAGTTTTGACGTCACCTGATCCAGTTTTTTCAGGTGACGTCACCTGATCCACGATCCACAGATCCACAGACAACTTATTTTTATATATATAGATAGTTTTTTTTTTACTTATGTCCTGGTCGTCATTTATACTCCCTGTGTCCCGGTGCTTTGTTGATTGCTAATCGAACATTCCTTTTGTCCTGGTCGCTTTCTCTTTGAGTGTCGTCATTTATTAGTTTTTTCCTTTTTTTTTTTAGTTTTTTATTGGTTTTTACCTTTATTTTAGCTTATTTTTCAGTTTTTTCCTTTTTTTTAGTTTTTTTTTATTTTTTATTTTTTTTAGTTTTTTACCTTTTTTTAGTTTTTTTAGTTTTTTTAGTTTTTTAGCTTTTTTACTTTTTTTATTAGTTTTTAGTTTTTTTTTGTAGTTTTTGCCTTTTTTTAGTTTTTTCAGTTTTTTTTTTAGTTTTTTATTGGTTTTTACCTTTATAGTTTTTTTAGTTTTTTAGCTTTTTTATTTTTTTTATTAGTTTTTAGTTTTTTTGTAGTTTTTGCCTTTTTTTAGTTTTTTCAGTTTTGACGTCACCTAATCCAGTTTTTTCAGGTGACGTCACCTGACACATCCATCCACACATCCACAGACAGACAACTTATTTTTATATATATAGATATATATATATATATATATATATATATATATATATATATATATATATATATATATATATATATATATATATATATATATATATATATATATATATATATATATATATATATATATATATATATATATATATATATATATATATATATATATATATATATATATATATATATATATATATATATATATATCTATATATATAAAAATAAGTTGTCTGTCTGTGGATGGATGGATGGATCAGGTGACGTCACCTGAAAAAACTGGATCAGGTGACGTCAAAACTGAAAAAACTAAAAAAAGGCAAAAACTACAAAAAAAAACTAAAAACTAATAAAAAAAATAAAAAAGCTAAAAAACTAAAAAAACTAAAAAAAGGCAAAAACTACAAAAAAAACTAAAAACTAATAAAAAAGCTAAAAAACTAAAAAACTAAAAAAAAGGCAAAAACTACAAAAAAAAATAAAAACTAATAAAAAAAATAAAAAAGCTAAAAAACTAAAAAAACTAAAAAAACTAAAAAAAGGTAAAAAACTAAAAAAACTAAAAACTAAAAAAAACTAAAAAAAAAGGAAAAAACTGAAAAATAAGCTAAAATAAAGGTAAAAACCAATAAAAAACTAAAAAAAAAACTGAAAAAACTAAAAAAAGGCAAAAACTACAAAAAAAAACTAAAAACTAATAAAAAAAGTAAAAAAGCTAAAAAACTAAAAAAACTAAAAAAAGGTAAAAAACTAAAAAAAATAAAAAATAAAAAAAAAATAAAAAAAAGGAAACAACTGAAAAATAAGCTAAAATAAAGGTAAAAACCAATAAAAAACTAAAAAGAAAAAAAGGAAAAAACTAAAAAAAATTGTCATCTAAAAAACTAAAAAAAACTAAAAAAGGGAAAAACTAAAAGAACTAAAAAAGAAAAAAATAAATGACGACACTCAAAGAGAAAGCGACCAGGACAAAAGGAATGTTCGATTAGCAATCAACAAAGCACCGGGACACAGGGAGTATAAATGACGACCAGGACATAAGTAAAAAAAAAACTATCTATATATATAAAAATAAGTTGTCTGTGGATCTGTGGATCGTGGATCAGGTGACGTCACCTGAAAAAACTGGATCAGGTGACGTCAAAACTGAAAAAACTAAAAAAAGGCAAAAACTACAAAAAAAACTAAAAACTAATAAAAAAAATAAAAAAGCTAAAAAACTAAAAAAACTAAAAAAAGGCAAAAACTACAAAAAAAAACTAAAAACTAATAAAAAAGCTAAAAAACTAAAAAAACTAAAAAAAAGGCAAAAACTACAAAAAAAACTAAAAACTAATAAAAAAAATAAAAAAGCTAAAAAACTAAAAAAACTAAAAAAACTAAAAAAAGGTAAAAAACTAAAAAAACTAAAAAAAAATAAAAAAAGGAAAAAACTGAAAAATAAGCTAAAATAAAGGTAAAAACCAATAAAAAACTAAAAAAAAACTGAAAAAACTTAAAAAAGGCAAAAACTACAAAAAAACTAAAAACTAATAAAAAAAGTAAAAAAGCTAAAAAACTAAAAAAACTAAAAAAACTAAAAAAACTAAAAAAATGTAAAAAACTAAAAAAAAATAAAAAATAAAAAAAAACGAAAAAAAAAGGAAAAAACTGAAAAATAAGCTAACATAAAGGTAAAAACCAATAAAAAACTAAAAAGAAAAAAAGGAAAAAACTAAAAAAAATTTTCATCTAAAAAACTAAAAAAAACTAAAAAAGGTAAAAACTAAAAGAACTAAAAAAGAAAAAAATAAATGACGACACTCAAAGAGAAAGTGACCAGGACAAAAGGAATGTTCGATTAGCAATCAACAAAGCACCGGGACACAGGGAGTATAAATGACGACCAGGACATAAGTAAAAAAAAAAATTAACAAAACTAAAAAGAAGGTAAAAACTACAAAAAAACTAAAAAGAAAAAAAACTAAAAACTAATAAAAAAACTAAAAAATCTAAAAATCTAAATAAACTAAAAAAGAAAAAAAAGGAAAAAAATAAAGGAGAAAAACAAAACTAAAAAACGAATGTATATACAGACCGGTACACCGGGATACAAATGACGACCGGGACACAGGGAATATAAATGACGACCGGGACACAGGGACACAACTACAACGGGGACACCGGGGGAAACAGGGGGATATAAATGACGACCGGGACAAAAAAAACTAAAAAGAAAAAAAAAACTAAAAACTAATAAAAAACTAAAAAATCTAAAAATCTAAATAAGCTAAAAAAGAAAAAAAAAGGAAAAAAATAAAGGAGAAAAACAAAACTAAAAAACGAATGTATATACAGACCGGGACACCGGGATACAAATGACGACCGGGACACAGGGAATATAAATGACGACCGGGACACAGGGACACAACTACAACGGGGACACCGGGGGAAACAGGGGGATGTAAATGACGACCGGGACACCGGGACAGGGAATGGTCGATTAGCAATCACCATCATATATATATATATCTATCTATATTCACAGGTGGGACATAGGGACACAACTACAATGGCGCGTAACTATTATGGCGCGTAACGACTTACGCGCGCGGGGGGGCTTGGGGGGGGCGCGAAGCGCCCCCACCAACTAGGTGTTGGGGTGGCGCGAAGCGCCACCCCAACAGCTAGTATATATATATATATATATACTAGCTGTTGGGGTGGCGCTTCGCGCCACCCCAACACCTAGTTGGTGGGGCGCTTCGCGCCCACCCAAGCCCCCCCCCGCGCGTAAGTCGTTACGCGCCATATTAGTTACGCGCCCTTGTAGTTGTGTCCCTGTGTCCCACCTGTGAATAGAGATAGGTGTAAATATATGTTTTTGACTACGTAAAACATGCGAATATACAACATTCTTCGCTGTCCCATTGTCTGTGCATATAAATAGATTGTCAGGTTTACTGACTCTTGAACATGCAACATATAATTGTCCATGGGAAAAACAATCCGTATTCAGATCTATACCTCATTATTCTTATGATGTGTCCCTGTCGTCATTTATATTCTCTGTGTCCCGGTCGTCATTTGTGTCCCGGTGTCCCAGTTTGTAATTTCTCTTTGAGTGTCCTGGTCGTCATTTATATTCCCTGTGTCCCGGTGTTCCGGTCGTCATTTGTGTCCCGGTCTGTAATTTCTATTCGAACAATCCCTGTGTCCCGGTCGTCATTTATATATCCCACCTGTGCCCTCGGCGTCCCCATTGTAGTTGTGTCCCTGTGTCCCGGTCGTCATTTATATTCCCTGTGTCCCGGTCGTAATTTGTGTCCGGGTGTCCCAGTCTGTAATTCCTCTTTGAGGTTCCTGGTCGTCACTTATATTCCCTCTGTCTCAGTCGTCATTTGTGTCGCGGTCTGTAATTTCTCTTTGAGTGTTTTTTCTTTCTAGTTTTTTTTTAGTTTTTTACCTTTTTTCTTTTTTCAGTTTTCTTTTTCTTCTTTATTTTTCAGCGTCACTATGAAGTACATATCGCCGAACCTTTGTTTTTTAACTTAAGTCTGGTAGGCATTGATGACCTTATCCAAGTCAAAATCCCAAACCCAATCATCATCGCTATCATTTTCAGTTTTGATATGTTTTGACTCTCGCTGTCCAGGTGGATTTTCATCTAACTGGGCGGTTTTGCGTTCTTTAGCCGCAAGCCTGTTTTCTTGCTGTTATTGTGATTCCTCGGCACGCTTTCTTTTCTTACTTTCTCTATCAGCCGCAAGCCTGTTTTCTTGCTGTTCTTGTGATTTCTCGGAACGCTTTCATTTCCTACTTTGTCTATCAGCAGCAAGACTCATTGAGCAGCTTCCTCGGCTGTTGCCATTGTAGGTTCTTCAGTCATTTTACAATTAAACATTTTTCCGTGAACGCATGTCTTAAATATCTTTAATGACGTCACCGTCAAAGCAAAAATGACGACAACTAACTTCATGACGTTAGTCGACACAGAAACATGACGTCACCTGACAGACAGACACACAGACAGACAACTTATTTTTATATATATACTAGCTGTTGGGGTGGCATCATATTTTCAGTTTTTTCCTTTTTTTAGTTTTTTCTTTTTTAGTTTTTAGTTTTTTTTGTTTTTTACCTTTTTTTAGTTTTTTTAGTTTTTTAGTTTTTTAGCTTTTTTAGTTTTTTTATTAGTTTTTAGTTTTTTTTTTAGTTTTTGCCTTTTTTTAGTTTTTTCAGTTTTTTTAGTTTTTAGTTTTTTACCTTTTTTTAGTTTTTTTTAGTTTTTTAGCTTTTTTAGTTTTTTTTCTTTTTAGTTTTTTTTTGTAGTTTTTACCTTTTTTAGTTTTTTTTCTTCTTTTGTATTAGTGTGAAATAATTCAGACGTCATATGCGGACAAACACGACGTCACTCGACAGACAGACAGACAGACATAACCCACAAACAACTTATTTTTATATATATTTATTCATATTTTTTTAGTTTTCTTTTTCTCTTTTATTTTTCAGTTTTTTCCTTTTTTTTAGTTTTTTTCTTTTTTAGTTTTTAGTTTTTTTTAGTTTTTTACCTTTTTTTAGTTTTTTTAGTTTTTTTAGTTTTTTAGCTTTTTTAGTTTTTTTATCAGTTTTTATTTTTTTTGTAGTTTTGCCTTTTTTTATTTTTTTCAGTTTTTTTTAGTTATTAGATTTTTACCTTTTTTTAGTTTTTTTTAGTTTTTTAGCTTTTTTAGTTTTTTTTTCTTTTTAGTTTTTTTGTAGTTTTTACCTTTTTTAGTTTTTTTCTTCTTTTGTATTAGTGTGAAATAATTCAGACGTCATATGCGGACAAACATGACGTCACCTGATCCACAGATCCACACACAGACAACTTATTTTTATATATATATATATATATATATATATATATATATATATATATATATATATATATATATATATATATATATATATATATATATATACATATATATATATATATATAAATCTATATATATAAAAATAAGTTGTCTGTCTGTCTGTGGATCAGGTGACGTCATGTTTCTGTGTCGGCTGACGTCATGAAATTAGTTGTCGTCATTTTTGCTTTGACGGTGACGTCATTAACGGTATTTGAGACATTTGTTCACGGAAAAATGTTTAATTTTAAAATGACTGAAGAACCTACAATGGCAACAGCCGAGGAAGCTGCTCAAAGAGTTTATGCCAAAAAACTTACTGCTGATAGAGAAAGTAAGAAAAGAAAGCGTTCCGAGGAATCACAAGAACAGCAAGAAAACAGGCTTGCGGCTAAAGAATGCAAAACCGCGCAGTTAGATGAAAATCCACCTGGACAGCGACAGTCAAAACATATCAAAACTGAAAATGATAGCGATGATGATTGGGTTTGGGATTTTGACTTGGATAAGGTCATCAATGCCTACCAGATTTAAGTTAAAAAAAACAAAGGTTCGTCGATATGTACTTCATAGTGACGCTGAAAAATAAAGAAGAAAAAGAAAACTGAAAAAAGAAAAAAGGTAAAAAACTAAAAAAAAACTAAAAAGAAAAAACACTCAAAGAGAAATTACAGACCGGGACACAAATGACGACCGAGACAGAGGGAATATGAGTGACGACCGGGAACCTCAAAGAGAAATTACAGACTTGGACACCCGGACACAAATCACGACCGGGACACAGGGAATATAAATGACGACCGGGACACAGGGACACAACTACAACGGGGACGCCGGGGGCACAGGCGGGATATATAAATGACGACCGGGACACATGGATTGTTCGAATAGAAATTACAGACCGGGACACCGGGACACAAATGACGACCGGGACACCGGGACACAGGGAATATAAATGACAACCGAGACACTCAAAGAGAAATTACAAACTGGGACACCGGGACACAAATGACGACCGGGACACAGGGAATATAAATGACGACCGGGACACAGGGACACATCATTAGAATAATGAGGTATAGATCTGAATACGGATTGTTTTTGTTTGTTTGTGGGTTTGCATATGTAGTCATTATAAGTATATTAGGCTTACAAGGAATCCAGTTTTGTGAAGCTAAAAGTTGGTTCCCCAAGCCGGGATACCGACTAATCCCGTCTACGATGAAGAATTCAATGTAGAATTTCAATCATTGGATTTGACGAAAATATCAGAGGAAATAGATGAAAAAATTCACTTTTCAAATTGGATCTGACAGGCAACGAGGAAATTACATCAAATGCTTCCTTGCGACGCATGGAATCGAACCTGCGAACCTTTACTTAGAAGATGAGGACTTTTCCACTACACCGTCGCAAGGTATTTAGTATTTTTATTGCTGTGCAACAAGGATAATATATGACTGTATGTATAATCTATATATCTATCTATCTATCTATCTATCTATCTATCTATCTATATAAAAATAAGTTGTCTGTCTGTGGATGGGTCAGGTGACGTCACCTGAAAAAACTGGATCAGGTGACGTCAAAACTGAAAAAACTAAAAAAAGGCAAAAACTACAAAAAAAACTAAAAACTAATAAAAAAAATAAAAAAGCTAAAAAACTAAAAAAACTAAAAAAAGGCAAAAACTACAAAAAAAACTAAAAACTAATAAAAAAGCTAAAAAACTAAAAAAACTAAAAAAAGGCAAAAACTACAAAAAAAACTAAAAACTAATAAAAAAAATAAAAAAGCTAAAAAACTAAAAAAACTAAAAAAACTAAAAAGAGATAAAAAACTAAAAAAACTAAAAACTAAAAAAAACTAAAAAAAAGGAAAAAACTGAAAAATAAGCTAAAATAAAGGTAAAAACCAATAAAAAACTAAAAAAAAAACTGAAAAAACTAAAAAAAGGCAAAATCTACAAAAAAAAACTAAAAACTAATAAAAAAAGTAAAAAAGCTAAAAAACTAAAAAAACTAAAAAAACTAAAAAAAGGTAAAAAACTAAAAAAAATAAAAAAATAAAAAAAAAATAAAAAAAAGGAAAAAACTGAAAAATAAGCTAAAATAAAGGTAAAAACCAATAAAAAACTAAAAAGAAAAAAAGGAAAAAACTAAAAAAAATTTTCATCTAAAAAACTAAAAAAAACTAAAAAAGGTAAAAACTAAAAGAAGACCAGGACATAAGTAAAAAAAAAAACTATCTATATATATAAAAATAAGTTGTCTCCTGAAAAATCTGGATCAGGTGACGTCAAAACTGAAAAAACTAAAAAAAGGCAAAAACAACAAAAAAAACTAAAAACTAATAAAAAAAATAAAAAAGCTAAAAAACTAAAAAAACTAAAAAAAGGCAAAAACTACAAAAAAAACTAAAAACTAATAAAAAAGCTAAAAAACTAGAAAAACTAAAAAAAAGGCAAAAACTACAAAAAAACTAAAAACTAATAAAAAAAATAAAAAAGCTAAAAAACTAAAAAAACTAAAAAAACTAAAAAAAGTAAAAAACTAAAAAAACTAAAAACTAAAAAAAACTAAAAAAAAGGAAAAAACTGAAAAATAAGCTAAAATAAAGGTAAAAACCAATAAAAAACTAAAAAAAAAACTGAAAAAACTAAAAAAGGCAAAAACTACAAAAAAAACTAAAAACTAATAAAAAAAGTAAAAAAGCTAAAAAACTAAAAAAACTAAAAAAACTAAAAAAACTAAAAAATCTAAAAATCTAA
Source organism: Artemia franciscana (assembly GCF_032884065.1). Lineage (NCBI taxonomy): Eukaryota > Metazoa > Arthropoda > Branchiopoda > Anostraca > Artemiidae > Artemia > Artemia franciscana. The sequence goes on from NC_088870.1 coordinate 28,395,189, forward strand.
ATAAACTAAAAAAGAAAAAAAAAGGAAAAAAATAAAGGAGAAAAACAAAACTAAAAAACGAATGTATATACAGACCGGTACACCGGGATACAAATGACGACCGGGACACAGGGAATATAAATGACGACCGGGACACAGGGACACAACTACAACGGGGACACCGGGGGAAACAGGGGGATATAAATGACGACCGGGACAAAAAAACTAAAAAGAAAAAAAAACTAAAAACTAATGAAAAAACTAAAAAATCTAAAAATCTAAATAAGCTAAAAAAGAAAAAAAAGGAAAAAAATAAAGGAGAAAAACAAAACTAAAAAACGAATGTATATACAGACCGGGACACCGGGATACAAATGACGACCGGGACACAGGGAATATAAATGACGACCGGGACACAGGGACACAACTACAACGGGGACACCGGGGGAGACAGGGGGATGTAAATGACGACCGGGACACCGGGACAGGGAATGGTCGATTAGCAATCACCATCAACAAAGCTCAAGGGCAATCATTAGAATCATGAGGTATAGATCTGAATACAGATTGTTTTCCCATGGACCATTATATGTTGCATGTTCAAGAGTCGGTAAACCTGACAATCTATTTATATGCAAAGACAATGGGACAGCAAAGAATGTTGTATATTCGCAAGTTTTACGTAGTTAAAACCATATATATATATATATATATATATATATATATATATATATATATATATATATATATATATATATATATATATATATATATATATCTATCTATATTCACAGGTGGGACATAGGGACACAACTACAATGGCGCGTAACTATTATGGCGCGTAACGACTTACGCGCGCGGGGGGGCTTGGGGGGGGGGCGCGAAGCGCCCCCACCAACTAGGTGTTTGGGTGGCGCGAAGCGCCACCCCAACAGCTAGTATATCTATAAAAATAAGTTGTATGTCCGTCTGTTACACTATCTATATATATAAAAATAAGTTGAATGTATTTCTGTGTTGAGGGTTTGCATATGACGTCTGAAAAATAAAGAAGAAAAAGAAAACTAAAAAAGAAAAAACTAACAAAAATAAAAAAGCTAAAAAACTAAAAAAAGAAAAAACTAAAAACAAAAAAAGAAAAAAAAGAAAAAACTTAAAACAAGAAAGCCGAAAAAGAAAAAACTAAAAAAAAGATGAAAAATTAAAAAAGGTGAAAAACTAAAAAGAAAAAAAAGCTAGAGAAACTAAAACAGTACAAAACTAAAAAAAACAAAAAAAGAAAAAAATTAAAACATGTTTGTTTTTTTGTATGTTTGAGGGTTTGCATGTGATGTCTGAAAAATAAAGAAGAAAATAAAAATTAAACTAAAAAGAAAAAAGAAAAAACTAAAAAAAGAAAAACTAAAAAAAGAGAAAAAAAATAAAAAACTAAAAAAGAAAAAAAAACTAAAAAAAAACAAAAAAAATAAAATTAAAAAAAAAAATAAAAAACTTAAAAAGAAAAAACTAAAAAAAGAAAAATAAATAAAAAAGGTAAAAAAATAAAAAAGCTGCAAAGCTAAAAAAAGAAAAACGGAAAAAGAAAAAAACTAAAAAAGCTAAATCCTAAAAAACTAAAAGCAAAAATTAAAAAAGAAAAAACTAAAAAAAAGAAAAACCTAAAAACAAAAAAACTAAAAAAACTAAAAAAAATAAAAAAGGTTAAAAAACTAAAAAAAAGCGAAAAAATAAAAAAGCTACAAAACACAAAAAGGAAAAAACTAAAAAAGAGAAAAAATTAAAGTATGTTTGTTTTTTTTGTATGTTCGAGGGTTTGCATATGACGTTTGCATATTTCGAAAAATAAAGAAGAAAATTAAAGAAAAAAACTAAAAAAGAAAAATAGGAAAAAAATAAAAAAGAAAAACAAAAAAAAGAGAAAAACTAAAAAAAAAACAAAAAAGGAAAAACTAAAAATGAAAAAACTAAAAATGAAAAAACTAAAAAAAGCTAAAAAACTAAAAAAGTAAAAAAACAAAAAAAAAACAAAAAAAAATAAAAAAAGAGAAAAACCTAAAAATAAAAAAATAAAAAAAGAAATAAGGTAAAAAAAATACAAAACTAAAAAAAGAAAAAACTAAAAAAGAAAAAAATTAAAGCATGTTTGTTTTTTTGTATGTTTGAGGGATTGCATATGACGTTTGAAAAATAAAGAAGAAAATGAAAGAAAAAAACTAAAAAATAAAAAAAGAAAAGTTCTTTTTATTCCTCGGCACGCTTTTTTTTCTTACTTCCTCTATCAGCCGCAAGTGTTTTGGCATAGACTCTTTGAGTAGCTTCCTCGGTTGTTACCATTGTAGGTTCTTTAGTCATTTTACAATTAAACATTTTTCCGTCCACGATCTTCTCGTTGGGGTGGCGCGAAGCGCCACGCCAACAGCTAGTATATATATATATATATATATATATATATATATATATATATATATATATATATATATATAGATATATAGATATAGATATGTCCCGGTCGTCATTTATATTCCCTGTGTCCCGGTGTCCCGGTCGTCATTTTTGTCCCGGCGTCCCGGTCTGTATATACATTTGTTTTTGAACTTATTTATATATATATATAGATCTCACAACGATCCAATTTTAGTCGCATCTGGTTAGACCCGTGTCCCGGTGTCCCGGTCTGTATATACATTCGTTTTTGAATTGGTTACCTTTTTTAGTTTTTTTATTTTTATTTTTATTTTTTTAGTTTTGTTTGTCTCCTTTATTTTTCAGTTTTTTTCCTTTTTTATTTTTTTTTCTTTTGTAGTTTTTTTAGTCTTTTTAGCTTTTTTAGTTTTTTTATTAGTTTTTAGTCTTTTTTTTTCTTTTTGTAGTTTTTAGTTTTTTCCTTTTAGTTTTTTTTGTAGAATTTACCTAGCCAAGGTTCGAGCCTGCAACCTCTCGGACCTAGAACCTGGAACATAACGCGTTACCAACTTAGCTACTTCGGGCTTGAATACATTCGTTTTTGAATTGGTATATGATGAAATAATTCAGACGTCATATGCGGACAGACAGACAGACAGACATAGCACACAAACAACTTATTTATATATATATATATATATATATATACATATATATATATATATATATATATATATATATATATATATATATATATATATATATACATATATATATATATATATATATATATATATATATATATATATATATATATATATATATATATATATATATATATTTAATGATAAACTGATTGAACAATACAGAGTATTTCTATAAGAAATTACGAGCTACTTCAGTAAAATTAGTTTTTTTTTAAATAATCTTTTTATTGGCATCCAATGCTTCAATTCTTTTTGGTCTTGTACTTACTTTAGTCCCCTGGGGATTTTGCAAGACCCCGGCAAGACCTTATCGCCATTATTAAACATAGGGCCAGTTTGGCTTTGTATATCCCAAGTTTATTGGACCATTTTTTCAGCCAGTTGAGTTTAGTAAGCTCAACTGTTGATTAATTGGTCTGATAGCCAAATGATCAATGGAATCCCGTTAAGGGTAAAAGGACTACTATTGAATTTTTTTGAGGACAGGGATTTCTTAAATATTTCAAGTCTAAAGGAATTGGAAAGGGAGCCGGAAAATACCCACCCCCCCTCGTGGAAAGTTAGGCTTTCCGAATTTGATTATTCGAACTTAGGAGATACAAAGCCGAACTGGCCCTATGTTTAATACTGGCGATAAGGTCTTCCCGAAGTCTTTCAAAATCACCAGGAAACTAAAGTAAGTACAAGACCAAAAACAATTGAAGCATTGGATGACAACAAAAATATTGTTTCAAAACAAATAACTAATTTAACTTTATTCAGATTTAATCTCCTCATGGAGGAGCGAATCAAATGCGTGTCTTACATCATGGGCAGCTAAAGCAATACTTTCACCGTGTTTTTCTGCTTCAACTAAAGCAGATACCCAAGTAGAAAGGGCATGACCACGCCCAAGGTGAGACTGAAAACCGAACTGGTAGGCCTGAATTGTACATTAAGTTCTCAATTAATCAATTATCAATTTCTGAAAAAATTTACAAAATAAAGTTGCAACTGTTATTGGGCAACAAAAAGAACATTCCGAAGGAGGTTTATTCTTCTTAGGGATAAGAGTCAAACATCCAATTGAAAAAGAATCAGGGACAAATCAAAGATTAAATATCATTTGGTAAAGGGGTATTTATTGTTTCATAAACAGTTCACCACACAATGACAAATGATGTGTAGATATCCGGTTAAGTCCTGTAGACTCTTTTTTCTTTAGTTTACCAATTGCAGAAATATTTCAGGCTCTTTGCAATAATAAGTCCCTGACTAGAAGCATGTTCAAAAAAATCTCGGAGTTTCACTTTTTAACTATTTTATAGACGTGGATCAGGAGCAGAAAATTCTTTTTCATAATGTTCAATCCATGAGAAAAGTGGTATACGAGACGGTATTTGACTTGGCATATTTTTTACAAGACTGGGCCTCAGCTTATTTGGCCTTGACCGAACTTCTTCCGAACAAGACTAAATAATTGAACTCCGATGCAGAGAAAGCTGCTTTGCAAACTACCGTTTAGTATAAATATACAGTTTTCGCAGCCACCCACCGCGTGTTTTATCCACTTCAATCCAAACTGAAAGCCAAAACTTAGCAGAAAAGCAAAAATTTCGCAAGTTACAATTAGTTGATTAACCGGGCTCTTCAACTCCGTCTTACTCTTCTAATAGATTTCATAAATTATTTACCTTTCGAGTTAGCGTAGCGCAGGCCTTACCAACAACTGTAGGGATTTCATCTGGTTAATATTTAACGAGCTTTGGTGGGGTCACTGAATTGTTCTTGAATAGTCAAGAACTTTCGAAATGTCTGCAAAAGTGTCAGCAACTTCCTGCCTCTCGGTTTGCCGAGTAGTATACCTTGCCATAAACCAAGTAACTTTTTTCGCTTCTTTTACCATATTAAATAAAAAAGTTTTATTAACTGAAAGTAAGGAGCGACATTAAAACTTAAAACGAACAGAAATTATTCCGTATAGTAAAGGGGTTGTCCCCAACTCGACACCTCGCTCTTTACGCTAAAGTTTGATGTTAATAATCAAACTAAAGTTTGACTTAATAATGACTTAATATTTTTTAATAATCAATTTTTACACTTTGGGTTACAATTCGCGTGGGTTTCTCCTTGCTACCGTTCATTGCTACGAATGGCTTAGTATGATGAACAATTGGTCAATGTAGGGAGTTTCCAGAATCTGAGAAGCATTAGAAATTCCATGCTGCCGCTAGGAAATCTATTACACCTTGAAACAGCAACTATTCTTTTACAGGTTTCTATGCTAATATGTGATTACGCAAAATGGTTCTGTAGATTAACTAATTAATCTTTGATGAATTTTGAAATATAGGACAGAAAGGTAGAATACGACGGATTTTGGAGCTTAGGCCTGAAATACACAAAGCCACTTCTAACTTTTTCTGGTACAATGTGTTTCTTGAATCACGTTATTGTTTATGGCAATTTTATATATTGATTTTTTTTACTGATAGATGAACGTCTTGATTCATTCCGTATGCGGTGTTTTGGAAATCATAACGTAGATTTTTTTTTTTCTGCACTTTATTTATGTCTTTCTATGAAAACAGAAAGTTTCCTGCCTTACAGGTTTCGAGGAGGGGGTCATAGAATCCTTCACGCGTCGTCGTAAATATATAGATATAGATATGTCCCGGTCGTCATTTATATTCCCTGTGTCCCGGTGTCCCGGTCGTCATTTTTGTCCCGGTGTCCCGGTCTGTATATACATTCGTTTTTGAACTTATTTATATATATATATAGATCTCACAACGATCCAATTTTAGTCGCATCTGGTTAGACCCGTGTCCCGGTGTCCCGGTCTGTATATACATTCGTTTTTGAATTGGTTACCTTTTTTAGTTTTTTATTTTTATTTTTATTTTTTTAGTTTTGTTTGTCTCCTTTATTTTTCAGTTTTTTTCCTTTTTTATTTTTTTCTTTTGTAGTTTTTTTCAGTCTTTTTAGCTTTTTTAGTTTTTTTATTAGTTTTTAGTCTTTTTTTTTCTTTTTGTAGTTTTTAGTTTTTTCCTTTTAGTTTTTTTTTGTAGATTTTACCTAGCCAAGGTTCGAGCCTGCAACCTCTCGGACCTAGAACCTGGAACATAACGCGTTACCAACTTAGCTACTTCGGGCTTGAATACATTCGTTTTTGAATTGGTATATGATGAAATAATTCAGACGTCATATGCGAACAGACAGACAGACAGACATAGCACACAAACAACTATATATATATATATATATATATATATATATATATATATATATATATATATATATATATAATGATAAACTGATTGAACAATACAGAGTATTTCTATAAGAAATTACGAGCTACTTCAGTAAAATTAGTTTTTTTTAAATAATCTTTTTATTGGCATCCAATGCTTCAATTCTTTTTGGTCTTGTACTTACTTTAGTCCCCTGGGGATTTTGCAAGACCCCGGCAAGACCTTATCGCCATTATTAAACATAGGGCCAGTTTGGCTTTGTATATCCCAAGTTTATTGGACCATTTTTTCAGCCAGTTGAGTTTAGTAAGCTCAACTGTTGATTAATTGGTCTGATAGCCAAATGATCAATGGAATCCCGTTAAGGGTAAAAGGACTACTATTGAATTTTTTTGAGGACAGGGATTTCTTAAATATTTTAAGTCTAAAGGAATTGGAAAGGGAGCCGGAAAATACCCCCCCCCCCTCGTGGAAAGTTAGGCTTTCCGAATTTGATTATTCGAACTTAGGAGATACAAAGCCGAACTGGCCCTATGTTTAATACTGGCGATAAGGTCTTCCCGAAGTCTTTCAAAATCACCAGGAAACTAAAGTAAGTGCAAGACCAAAAACAATTGAAGCATTGGATGGCAACAAAAATATTGTTTCAAAACAAATAACTAATTTAACTTTATTCAGATTTAATCTCCTCATGGAGGAGCGAATCAAATGCGTGTCTTACATCATGGGCAGCTAAAGCAATACTTTCACCGTGTTTTTCTGCTTCAACTAAAGCAGATACCCAAGCAGAAAGGGCATGACCACGCTCAAGGTGAGACTGAAAACCGAACTGGTAGGCCTGAATTGTACATTAAGTTCTCAATTAATCAATTATCAATTTCTGAAAAAAATTACAAAATAAAGTTGCAACTGTTATTGGGCAACAAAAAGAACATTCCGAAGGAGGTTTATTCTTCTTAGGGATAAGAGTCAAACGTCCAATTGAAAAAGAATCAGGGACAAATCAAAGATTAAATATCATTTGGTAAAGGGGTATTAATTGTTTCATAAACAGTTCACCACACAATGACAAATGATGTGTAGATATCCGGTTAAGTCCTGTAGACTCTTTTTTCTTCAGTTTACCAATTGCAGAAATATTTCAGGCTCTTTGCAATAATAAGTCCCTGACTAGAAGCATGTTCAAAAAAATCTCGGAGTTTCACTTTTTAACTATTTTATAGACGTGGATCAGGAGCAGAAAATTCTTTTTCATAATGTTCAATCCATGAGAAAAGTGGTATACGAGACGGTATTTGACTTGGCATATTTTTTACAAGACTGGGCCTCAGCTTATTTGGCCTTGACCGAACTTCTTCCGAACAAGACTAAATAATTGAACTCCGATGCAGAGAAAGCTGCTTTGCAAACTACCGTTTAGTATAAATATACAGTTTTCGCAGCCACCCACCGCGTGTTTTATCCACTTCAATCCAAACTGAAAGCCAAAACTTAGCAGAAAAGCAAAAATTTCGCAAGTTACAATTAGTTGACTAACCGGGCTCTTCAACTCCATCTTACTCTTCTAATAGGTTTCATAAATTATTTACCTTTCGAGTTAGCGTAGCGCAGGCCTTACCAACAACTGTAGGGATTTCATCTGGTTAATATTTAACGAGCTTTGGTGGTGTCACTGAATTGTTCTTGAATAGTCAAGAACTTTCGAAATGTCTGCAAAAGTGTCAGCAACTTCCTGCCTCTCGGTTTGCCGAGTAGTATACCTTGCCATAAACCAAGTAACTTTTTTCGCTTCTTTTACCATATTAAATAAAAAAAAGTTTTATTAACTGAAAGTAAGGAGCGACATTAAAACTTAAAACGAACAGAAATTATTCCGTATAGTAAAGGGGTTGTCCCCAACTCGACACCTCGCTCTTTACGCTAAAGTTTGATGTTAATAATCAAACTAAAGTTTGACTTAATAATGACTTAATATTTTTTAATAATCAATTTTTACACTTTGGGTTACAATTCGCGTGGGTTTCTCCTTGCTACCGTTCATTGCTACGAATGGCTTAGTATGATGAACAATTGGTCAATGTAGGGAGTTTCCAGAATCTGAGAAGCATTAGAAATTCCATGCTGCCGCTAGGAAATCTATTACACCTTGAAACAGCAACTATTCTTTTACAGGTTTCTATGCTAATATGTGATTACGCAAAATGGTTCTGTAGATTAACTAATTAATCTTTGATGAATTTTGAAATATAGGACAGAAAGGTAGAATACGACGGATTTTGGAGCTTAGGCCTGAAATACACAAAGCCACTTCTAACTTTTTCTGGTACAATGTGTTTCTTGAATCACGTTATTGTTTATGGCAATTTTATATATTGATTTTTTTTACTGATAGATGAACGTCTTGATTCATTCCGTATGCGGTGTTTTGGAAATCATAACGTAGATTTTTTTTTTCTGCACTTTATTTATGTCTTTCTATGAAAACAGAAAGTTTCCTGCCTTACAGGTTTCGAGGAGGGGGTCATAGAATCCTTCACGCGTCGTCGTAAACTTCTGCCGCAGATTCATTAAAATTGTTCCATTCATCAGTTCCAATATGTTGGCTTGCTTTTTCACACTGAGACTAAAACCTACAGCCGAGTTACTTTACTTTTAATGTTTTTGTTCATTCAAGACCAAAAGGTTAAAAGATTTCAGATACACGAGAGCGGAACCTTTGATTAGGTCTTCCCAATCAGATTTAAAATAATGTTCACGTGTTTCTTGGTCCGGTGGGCCTATGCAGAAAACAAATGTGAAACTAGACGTAGCCACACTGGTTGTTAACGCCCCAAAATGATCAAAATTTTTGTATGTTTTAGATAGGTTTGTAACTTACAGGGATGTAGACAGAACAAGGTAGAAGTAAACACAGATAAAACATTTTGAAGATTGGTCCTGTCTATATGTGACACCTAAAACCAGCAGATGTTTTTTCTCAGATTAGACTTGCAGAGGAATGAGATAAAGATAAGGGATACTCACACTAAAAATATTGCCTAAAGGCAATGAAAACCAAAGGGATTTTAACGAAAACAATAAAACATTGTCAGTTAAAAATGAGCAAAATTTAATGTAAAATAAAACCTTTGAAAGAAACAATTTTTCAGAGAAAATAAAGAGCTATAGTCAAACCTAAGATCCGCGTTGTATTACTATCAACTAATAAATGGACTACAGTTCGTTACCACGAACTGTTAGATAGAAAATCTGATGAAACTTAAAAATAACAAATATTGCTTTGAGTTACTCGCACATCCTTAAACGAACAAAAATAAAATGAATATTACAAGTTAAGCTCAAAACAAATAGAAATTGCCACGAACAGGAGCATGGCCAATGCCCCCTCCTAACAGTGGTGCCAATTCACGAAAATGGGGAGGGGAGAGGGAGAAAAAATTTGTTTTTAATAAGCAGGTGGAAAATCATATTTTTTTCGATTTTTTCCATGAATATTCCGAAAAAGAGAATTCAACATTTAAATAGCGATAAAGACCACACTGCTTTTCTTTCATAGAAACAACTACAAGTAAAACAAAAGAAAACTTATCTAAGACATTTAATTTTAGCTCCAGCCTCAAATGAACGTTTCCCCACCTATGTTTTCAAGAGCCATCCCCAGTAAATCACATTTATAAGTGAAACAATACTTACAATAAATGCGATTTTCAAAACTAAATTTAAAATCGAAACAGTCCTTGAATCCCGACGCAGGGACCTTAGTAGTCAAGAAGCGTCGTTAATTCTTAAATAAAATAACAGTCCTTGAATCATTGCCTCGGGAAAGTCGAACAAGAACCGAAGAGAAGATAAAACAAAACAAAACGCGGCAATTTATTCAGGTAGTTACAAATCAAAAACACTTATATTACACATATACTAATATATCTATCTATATAAAAATAAGTTGTCTCTCCGTTACGCCAGATTATATCTTCTATATATATAAACGAAAACAAACTAAAATGTAAAAACTGGGAATTGCATAAATATTTCGAAATACTTTAACAATAGACTAAAGTAATTCGGAAACCTTAAAACAAATACTTAAAATTTGAGGTTTATTATAAATTGTTGAGCTTTAGCAAGCTTGGCTCAAATAGTTAATTCAAAGAGAAATTTTAGTATAAATCCTACAATGGCAGAAGAAACAGCCAAGGAATCTGCACAAAGGGTTAATGCCAAAAGGCTTGCGGCTAAAGAACGCAAAACCGCGCAGTTAGATGAAAATCCACCTGGACAGCGAGAGTCAAAACGTATCAAAACTGAAAATGATAGCGATGATGATTGGGTTTGGGATTTTGACTTGGATAAGGTCATCAATACCTACCAGATTTTAGTAAAAAAACAAAGGTTCGGCGATATGTATTTACGTCTGAAAAATAAAGAATAAAAAGAAAACTGAAAAAAGAAAAATGGTAAAAAACTAAAAAAAAACTAAAAAGAAAAAACTAAAAAAAAACAACTTGAAAATAAAAAAAAATAAAAAAAGAAAAAACCTAAAAGGAAAAAACGAGAAAACCTTAAAACAGATACCCCAAATTTTGAGGTTTATTATAAACTGTTGGAGCTTTAGCATGCTTGGCAGGTAAAGATTTTTCCAAGTGTCAATGTTAGAACCGGGACAGTGGGACACAAATGACGACCGGGACACAGGGAATATAAATGACGACCGGGACACTCAAAGAGAAATTACAGACTGGGACACCGGGACAAAAATGACGACCGGGACACCGGGACAGAGGGAATATAAATGACGACCGGGAAACTCAAAGAGAGATTACAGACTGGGATACCGGGACACAAATGACGACCAGGACACAGGGACACAACTACAACGCGGACGCCAGGGGCACAGGGGGATATATAAATGACGACAAGGACATAGGGAATGTTCGATTAGCAATCACCATCAACAAAGCTCAAGGGTAATCGTTAGAAAAATGCGGTATAGATCTGAATACGGATTGTTTTCCCATGGACAATTATTATGTCTGTGGGTCTGTGTTTCGAGTGATGTCATGTTTGTGTGTCGACTGACGTCATGTTTGTCGACTGACGAAATTACAGACCGGGACATCGGGACACAAATGACGACCGGGACACCGGGACATAGGGAATATAAATGACGACCTGGACACAAGGAATGTTCGATTAGCAATCACCATCAACAAAGAACCGGGACACAAATGACGACCGGGACACAGGGAATATAAATGACGACCAGGACACTCAAAGAGAAATTACAGACCGGGACACCGGAACACAAATGACGACCGGAACAAAAATGACGACTGAGACACCGGGACACAGGGAATAAAAATGACGACCGCGACACTCAAAGAGAAATTACAGACTGGGACACCGGGACACAAATGGCGACCGGGACACAGGGAAACAACTACAACAGGGACGCCGGGGGGCACAAGGGGACATATAAATGACGACGGGGACACAGGGAATGTTCGATTAGCAATCACCATCAACAAAGCTCAAGGGCAATCATTAGAATAATGAGGTATAGATCTGAATACAGATTGTTTTTCCCATGGACAATGATATGTTGCATGTTCAAGAGTCGGTAAACCTGACAATCTATTTATATGCACAGACAATGGAACAACCAAGAATGCTGTATAATCGCATGTTTTACATAGTTAAAAATATACATATATCTATATATATTCACAGGTGGGACACAGGGACACAACTACAATGGCGCGTAACTAATATGGCGCGTAACGACTTACGCGTGCGGGGGGGCTTGGGGGGGGGGGCGCGAAGCGCCTCCCCAACAGCTAGTTACATATAATAGTGCAAAAGACCGGAATTCATCCGGGCCATGACTCTCAGCACGGAGTATGCTTGTATGCATTTGGTTCTCTAATTACGCAGCAACATAATAATCGCGCTACTCTTTAGTTTTAAGTCATTAGGTGTCAAATCAACAATTTGAATAGAATCAAGAAATTCTAGATTTCTGTTCCTCCTTCCTGTTAGTGCTTCAAAGAATCGCCCATTTTATAGGATTTGTTTCTATAGGATTTGTTTATTCATTTTATAGGATGTGTTTTCTGGGACTCGTTGTAATTCACATTATTGCTTCCCTTCTAGCGGTAAATTTTGCTTGCGATTCGATATGATCACCCCTGTCGCTTATCTCCTAATCACAGGTTTCTCTGTCCATTATTTTCATTTGGGATTCGTTGTGATGTTTTTTGTTGCATGTGCTCTATCGGCAGATCCCGTTGTGCTTCATTTTCGTGCATCACTATCTCTTATAATTAGTATCGTTACCTCAGATAGAAGTATTTCCATACCTCTTGGTTTCGTAAACTGCAAATTTCGTTTACGAGTCGATGTGATCATCACTGTCGCTTATCTACTAACCGCAGATTTCTTTGTCCAGTATTTTCGTTCAGGATTCGTTGTGATGCTTGTTGTTGTATGTGCTCTAGCCACAGATCCCATTGCACTTTATTTTCGCGCATCGTTACCTCCGATATTTGGCATCGTTACCATAGATAGTGGTATTTCCATTCCTCTTGCTTTAGCTGTTTAGATTCGTTCAAAATCATGTGTAATTTTGCTTGACGTCGTCAACACCATAAAAATATTTCCCAGCTTATCCCCAGTTGTTGCAATTCTGTTTTAATGATGTTGTTGCATAATTCAGTAACAACCACGATGTTTTAATGCCTATGGCCTCTGATATATCTAAATTACGCACTGGCATAATTATCGTTTATTTTTAGTTTGAAGTCGTAGAGTGACAAATCGGCAATTTCGGTTGATTTGGGATATTTTGGCATGAATTCAATTCCTTGTTCCTGTTTATCCTGTACAGACGCTTAAATTACACGTTTTTTATTCCATGATAGTAATTTCTTAAATATCTAAATTACGTAATAGCCAAATTTCGTGATATTATTTAGTTTTGAGTGAAATCTTCATAAACAATTCAATGGGATTTTAGCTGTTTCTTATTCCATGCCTTTTTCTCTAGTTGTCTAGAGTCATTTGTCATCTTATGTAATTTTGCACGTGTTATCGATACTAAAAACCCATTCCTCCTTCCATTTATTCTTCACAGGCTCGCACACCTTTAACTAAAGGGGTTCCTTCATTTTATTGAAACTTCACTTTGTCTTATTACTCAAGATTTTGTTTTAAAATATTCTCTTTTACAAATAATGTAACTTTTGTTGTTTATTGTTCCATGTCTTTTTTTTTAGCTATTCGCATCCATTCGTCATATTTTTTTAATTTTGTATGCGTCATATAAAAATTCAGGAAAAATTCTGTACATTTTTGCTCTTTTAATGTATATAGGCCTAAATATGACGTAACTCGTATAGTTTTTTTCGAGCATTAAATCAATTCCTGTTTTCAGTTCGCCCTTCATCGCCCAAAGTAACTTCATTTCATTCCAGGGTGATTTAGAAATTCATGTGCGAATTCATTTCCCTTTTCCTGTGTATCTTTGCAACGCTAAGAAAACATGTTTCTTCATTGAAGGTTGAAAAATCAGCAATTTCAATTCATTTAGGTTATTCTTGCATAAATTGTATTTTCTCCTTCCTGTTTATCAAATAGTTCGTGGTAACGAACTGTAGTAAGGAGTGACCCGGCTCAAAAGTAACCAAAACTCTAAAAAATGAAATTTTGATACCAATAGCTACATCAAAAGAATTACATTTTAATGCTGATTTTAAATATATAAGTTTCATCAAGTTTAGTCTTACCCATCAGAAGTTACGAGCCTGAGAAAATGTTGTCTTACTTTAGAAAACAGGGGAAAACACCCCTTAAAAGTCATAGAAGCCTAACGAAAATCACACCATCAGATTCAGCGTATAAGATAACCCTATTGTAGAAGTTTCAAGTTCCTATCTACAAAAATGTGGAATTTTGTATTTTTTTGCCAGAAGGCAGATCACGGATGTGTGTTTATTTGTTGTTGTTTTTTCCCAGGGTGATCGTATCGACCCAGTGGTCCTAGAATGTTGCGAGAGGGCTCATTCTAACGGAAATGAAAAGTTCTAGTGCCATTTTCAAGTGACAAAAAAAATTGGAGGGCACCCAGACCCCTCCCATGCTAATCATTTTCCCAAAATCAATGGATCAAAATTCTGAGATAGCCATTTTATTCAACTTAAACGAAAAACCTTATAACCATGTCTTTAGGGACGACTTACTCCCCCACAGTCCCCGTGGGAGGGGCTACAAGTTACAAACTTTGACCAGTGCTTACATATAGTTATGGTTATTGGGAAGTGTACAGACGTTTTCAGGGGATTTTTTGGCTGAAGGGAGGGGTTGAAAAGAGGGAGATATGTTGGGGGAACTTTCCATCGAGGAATCTGTGATGGGGGAAGAAAATTTCTATGAATGGAGCGCAGGATTTTCTAGCATTATTAAAAAAATGAAAAAATAAATATGAGAAAGTTCTTTCAACTGGAAGTAAGGAGCAGCATTAAAACTTAAAACGAACAGAAATTATTACGCATATGAGGGGCTCACCTCCTCTTAAGACTTCGCTCTTTACGCTAAAGTATTTTTAGTAATTGCAACTATTTATTCTACGGCTTAATGAATTGGGACAAAATTTAAGCTTTAGTGTAAAGAGCGAGGTACTGACGAGGGCGTGAACCCCTCATATATATATATATATATATATATATATATATATATATATATATATATATATATATATATATATATATATATATATATATATATATATATATATATACAAATATGTTGTATGTTTGTTTGTTTGTACGCACATATATAATGTAATATATATATATTACTAGTAGTTGGGGTGGCGCTTCGCGCCACCCCATCACCTAGTTGGTGTTGGGGGCCCCCCAAGCCCCCCCGCGGGCGTAAGTCGTTACGCGCCATATTAGTTACGCGCCATTGTAGTTGTGTCCCTGTGTCCCACCTGTGATATATATATATATATATATATATATATATATATATATACTAGCTGTTGGGGTGGCGCTTCGCGCCACCCCAACACCTAGTTGGTGGGGGCGCTTCGCGCCCCCCCAAGCCCCCCCGCGCGCGTAAGTCGTTACACGCCATATTAGTTACGCGCCATTGTAGTTGCGTCCCTATGTCCCACCTGTGAATATAGATAGATATATTATATATATGTTTTAACTACGTAAAACTTGCGAATATACAACATTCTTTGCTGTCCCATTGTCTGTGCATATAAATAGATTGTCAGGTTTACCGACTCTTGAACATGCAACATATAATGGTCCATGGGAAAACAATCCGTATTCAGATCTATACCTCATGATTCTAATGATTGCCCTTGAGCTTTGTTGATGGTGATTGCTAATCGACCATTCCCAGTCCCGGTGTCCTGATCGTCATTTATATCCCCCTGTGCCCCCCGGCGTCCCCGTTGTAGTTGTGTCCCTGTGTCCCGGTTCATTTATATTTTTTACTTATGTCCTGGTCATTATGGCTTATGTATGGTCATTTATATTCCCTGTGTCCCGGTCGTCATTTGTATCCCGGTGTCCCGGTCTGTATATACATTCGTTTTTTAGTTTTGTTTTTCTCCTTTATTTTTTTCCTTTTTTATTTTTTTTCTTTTTTAGTTTATTTAGATTTATAGATTTTTAGTTTTTTTTATTAGTTTTTGTTTTTTTTTTCTTTTTAGTTTTTTCGTAGTTTTTACCTTCTTTTTAGTTTTTTTAGTTTTTTTTTACTTATGTCCTGGTCGTCATTTATACTCCCTGTGTCCCGGTGCTTCGTCGATTGCTAATCGAACATTCCTTTTGTCCCGGTCGCTTTCTCTTTGAGTGTCGTCATTTATTTTTTTCTTTTTTAGTTCTTACCTTTTTTTAGTTTTTTTCCTTTTTTTCTTTTTAGTTTTTTATTGGTTTTTACCTTTTTTTTTAGCTTTTTATTTTTTTTTCGTTTTTTCTTTTTACTTTTGTTTTAGTTTTTATCTTTTTTATTTTTTTTTATTTTTATTCTTAATTTTATTAGTTTTCTTTTTCTCTTCTATTTTTCAGTTTTTTCCTTTTTTTTAGTTTTTTTTTAGTTTTTAGTTTTTTTATTTTTTTACCTTTTTTTAGTTTTTTTTTAGTTTTTTAGCTTTTTATTTTTCTTTATTAGTTTTTAGTTTTTTTTTGTAGTTTTTGCCTTTTTTTAGTTTTTTCAGTTTTTTGTTTAGTTTTTAGTTTTTTACCTTTTTTAGCCTAACCAGGATTTGAACCTGGGACCTTCATTCTCCGTTCTGACACCCTCTCTCACCGAGTGACTACTCCAGCATGTTCATTTTGGTGTTTTAAATGGTATATTATTAACCAAATTAATGTGTTTTACAATATACTAAGCATCGTCATAACAAAAATGATGGCAACTAATTTCATGACGTCAGCCGAAACATGACGTCACCTGATCCACAGATCCACACACAGACAACTTATTTATATATATATAGATATATATATACATATATATATATATATATATATATATATATATATATATATATATATATATATATATATATATATATATATATATATATATATATATATATATATATATATATATATATATATATATATATATATATATATATATATATATATATATATATATATATATATATATATATATATATATATATATATATATATATATATATATATATATATATATATATATATATATATATATATATATATATATATATATATATATATATATATATATATATATATATATATATATATATATATATATATATATATATATATATATATATATATATATACAACATTTTTTAACATTTAACATTACAACAATACAACATTTTTGGCTGTCCCATTGTCTGTGCATATAAATAGATTGTCAGGTTTACCGACTCTTGAACATGCAATATATAATTGTCCATGGGAAAAACAATCTGTATTCAGATCTATACCTCATTATTCTAATGATTACCCTTGAGCTTTGTTGATGGTGATTGCTAATCGAAAATTCCCTGTGTCCTCGTCGTCATTTATATATCCCCCTGTGCCCCCCGGCGTCCCCGTTATTGATGTTTCCCTGTGTCCCGGTCGTCATTTGTGTCCCGGTGTCCCAGTCTGTAATTTCTCTTTGAGTGTCGCGGTCGTCATTTATATTCTCTGTGTCCCAGTCGTCATTTTTTCCCCGACGGTCATTTTTGTTCCGGTGCCCAGGTCTGTAATTTCTCTTTGAGTGTCCTGGTCGTCATTTATATTCCCTTTGTCCCGGTCGTCATTTGTGTCCCAGTGCTGACACCCTCTCTCACCGAGTGACTACTCCAGCATGTTCATTTTGGTGTTTTAAATGGTATATTATTAACCAAATTAATGTGTTTTACAATATACTAAGCATCGTCATAACAAAAATGATGGCAACTAATTTCATGACGTCAGCCGAAACATGACGTCACCTGATCCACAGATCCACACACAGACAACTTATTTTATATATATATATATATATATATATATATATATATATATATATATATATATATATATATATATATATATTTATATATATATATATATATATATATATATATATATATATATATATATATATATATATATATATATATATGTATATATATATATATATATATATATGTATATAAATATATATATATATATATATATATATATATATATATATATATATATATATATATATATATATATATATATATATATATACAACATTTTTTAACATTTTTTAACATTTAACATTACAACAATACAACATTTTTGGCTGTCCCATTGTCTGTGCATATAAATAGATTGTCAGGTTTACCGACTCTTGAACATGCAATATATAATTGTCCATGGGAAAAACAATCTGTATTCAGATCTATACCTCATTATTCTAATGATTACCATTGAGCTTTGTTGATGGTGATTGCTAATCGAAAATTCCCTGTGTCCTCGTCGTCATTTATATATCCCCCTGTGCCCCCCGGCGTCCCCGTTATTGATGGTTCCCTGTGTCCCGGTCGTCATTTGTGTCCCGGTGTCCCAGTCTGTAATTTCTCTTTGAGTGTCGCGGTCGTCATTTATATTCTCTGTGTCCCAGTCGTCATTTTTTCCCCGACGGTCATTTGTATTCCGGTGCCCCGGTCTGTAATTTCTCTTTGAGTGTCCTGGTCGTCATTTATATTCCCTTTGTCCCGGTCGTCATTTGTGTCCCAGTGCTTTGTTGATGGTGATTGCTAATCGAACATTTCTTGTGTCCCGGTCGCTTTCTCTTTGAGTGTCCCGGTCGTCATTTATATTCCCAATGTCCCGGTGTCCCGGTCGTCATATGTGTCCCGATGTCCCGGTCTGTAATTTCGTCAGTCGACAAACATGACGTCAGTAGACAGACACACAGACAAACAACTTATTTTTATTTATATAGATAAGTATATAAAGCTTTGTATATGACGTCATTATAAGTGTATAAGGGGGCAATTCAAAGAGAAATTTTAGTATAAATCCTACAATGGCAGAAGAAACAGCCGAGGAAGCTGCTCAAAGAGGTAATTCAAAGAGAAATTTTAGTATAAATCCTACAATGGCAGAAGAAACAGCCGAGGAAGCGGCTCAAAGAGTTAATGCCAAAAGGCTTGCGGCTAAAAGAGAAATTACCAAAAACATCGTGCCGAGGAATCACAAGAACAACGTGAAAACAGGCTTGAGGCTCAAAGAGAAATTACCAAAAAAATCATGCCGAGGAATCAAAAGAACAACGTGAAAACAGGCGGCTCAAAGAGATAATGCCAAAAGTAAGCATGCCGAGGAATCACAAGAGCAACGTGAAAATTATCGCCTGGCATTCAGGTACAGCTCAGTCGATGATTGTATCTTGAGTAGATGTGTTCAAATCGGGACTATGTCTAAAATTTGTCCCTATTGCAACGCCTTGAAATTTAATGGTGAAACAATGGGAATGTGTTGCGCCTCAGGAAAAGTTAAACTTCCTCAACTGGCTGCACCACCCGAGCCACTGAAGACTTTATGACGTTACAGACCGGGACTTAAGGAATATAAATAACGACCGGGACACTCAAAGAGATATTACAGACCGAGACACCGGCACACAAAAGACGACCGGGACACAGGGAGTATAAATGACGACCGGGACACAGGGCCACAACTGCAACGGGAAGCCGGAAGGGCAAAGGGGGGATATATAAATGACAACGGGGACACAGGGAATATTCGATTAGAAATCACCATCAACAAAGCTCAAGGGCAATCATTAGAAAAATGCGGTATAGATCTGAATACGGGTTGTTTTCCCATGGACAATTATATGTTGCATGTTCAAGAGTCGGTAAACCTGACAATCTATTTATATGCACAGACAATGGGACAGCGAAGAATGTTGTATATTCGCAAGTTTTACGTAGTTAAAAACATATAAAACATTATATATAAACATATAATTTTAATGTCGCTCCTTACTTTCAGTTAAAAAGACTTTTTTTTTATTTCGGAACGTTTTTGAATTAATGCATGTTTTGATTTTGGCTCCCCGTAGAGGAATAATTAAAACGAAATTTGCATTTTTTTTTTTTTTTTTTTTTTTTTTTGGCTAAATGGCTTTCTCATAGTTTTGATCGAATGACTGTGAGAAAAAAAAAAGAGCGGGGAAGGAACCCTAGTTGCCCTCCGATTTTTTGGTTACTTAAAAAGTCAACTAGAACTTTTAATTTTTTACCAATGTTTTTATTAGTAAAAGATATACATAACTTATAAATTAGCTTACGCAACGAACTTTTGTATTCTCATGTTTTTATTACATACTAGCTGTTGGTGTGGCGCTTCGCGTCACATCAACATCTAGTTAGTGGGGGCGCTTCGCAAACCCCCAAGCCCTTCCACCGCGGGCGTAAGTCGTTACGCGCCATTGTAGTTGTGTCCCTGTGTCCCACCTGTGAATAACTAGATGTTGATGTAACGCGAAGCGCCACACCAACAGCTAGTATGTAATAAAAACATGAGAATACAAAAGTTCGTTGCGTAAGCTAATTTATAAGTTATGTATATCTTTTACTAATAAAAACATTGGTAAAAAATTAAAAGTTCTAGTTGCCTTTTTAAGTAACCAAAAAATCGGAGGGCAACTAGGGTTCCTTCCCCGCTCTTTTTTTTTCTCACAGTCATTCGATCAAAACTATGAGAAAGCCATTTAACCAAAAAAAAAAAAAAAATAAAAAAAAAAATGCAAATTTCGTTTTAATTATTCCTCTGCGGAGAGCCAAAATCAAAATATGCATTAATTCAAAAAAGTTCCGAAAAAAAAACAAGTCTTTTTAACTGAAAGTAAGGAGCGACATTAAAATTTAAAACGAACAGAAATTACTTCGTATATGAAAGGGGCTGCTTCCTCATCAACGCCCCGCTCTTTGCGCTAAAGTTTTTCACTGTTTTAAAAAGAAGAGTTGAGAGAAAGAGTCAAACTTTAGTGTAATGAGCGGGGCGTTGATGAGGAAGCAGTCCCTTTCTTATACGAAGTAATTTCTGTTCATATTAAGTTTTAATGTTGCTCTTTACTTTTAGTTAAAAAAACATGTTTATTTTATTTAATCCCTCACAGACTCACGCGTGCCAAACTAACACGTTTCTTCATTTTATTGCAATTTTGCTTTGTTTCATTCTTGTTCCACGCCTTTTTCTTTAGCTTTTCAAAGCTGTTCATCATTTTATGTAATTTTACACGTGTCTTAGATACTTAAAACAAATCTCCTTCCTGTTTATCGTTCACAAACTCACAACCGCTAAACTAACACGCTCCTTCATTTAATTAAATAAAAGAACAAGTTTTTTCAAATGAAAGTAAGGAGCGACACTAGAAATTAAAACGAATAGAAATTATTTCTTATATGAAAGGGGATGTCCCCTCCTCAATGTCCCGTTTTTACGTTAAAATTTGACTCTTTGCCACAGTTCTACTTTTTAAAACAATAAAAAACTTTAGCAAAAACAGTCGGACTTTTAGGAGGGGGCAGTCCCTTCCATGTACGGAATAATTTATGTTCGTTTAAGTTTTAATATCGTTCCTTATTTCCAGTTAAAAAAAAACAGTTTTTGTTTTTAATTTCTGAATGTTTTTGAATTAATATATGTTTTGATTTTGGCACACCGCACATGAATAATAAAATGAAATTTGCATATTTTTTTTTGGCTAAGTGGCTTTCTCATAGTTTTGATCGGACAATTTTTATAAGAAATGGGGTGGGGGAGGAGACCTAGTTGCCCTCCAATTTTCGTTTTCTTAAAAATGCAACTAGAGCTTTTTTATTTTTTTACAAACGTTTTTATTAGTAGTAAATATACGTAACTTACGAATTAACTTACGTAACGAACTTCTATATTCGTTTGTTTTTATTACGTATATGAGGGCGGTTTACCCCCTCGCCAATACCTTGCTCTTTACACTAAAGCTTGAATTTTGTTCCAGTTCCTTAAGAATGACCCCTGAATCACAAAGACCGTAGAATAAATAGTTGGAATTACTAAAATCACTTTAGCGTAAAGAGCAAGGTATTGAGGAGGAGACAAACACCCTTGTATACGTAAGAATATCTGTTCATTAATTTTATTGCTGCTCCTTATTTCCAATTGAAAAAAGCTATTTTTTACTTATTTACTCATTGCTTTTTTAAAATAATGCTAGAGAATCCTGTACCCCATTCATGGAAATTCTCTACCCTCATAATAAATTCCTTCATAGAAAAATCCTCCCACGTAAACTCTACCCCCATACACCCCCCCTCAACGGCAAACATTTTCATTAATTGTAAATATTTAATTTTAAGAGCTGATTTGACTTGATTCTAAGTGGGTTTTTTTTTACAGCATTTGACTTAGAATGCAAACTTGGCAATGTTTTTTTTTTAGTCTGTGATTTGTTTTATCCCTCACCCTTTCTGTTTTTGTTTTTGCCATTAATCTCGTAAAGTTCATTTTATTTCTTGTACTTGGACCTCTTTTTCTTTTTCATTTGCGTTACATAATTTCGTGGCCATTTTTATGCTTGATCGGTGTTTCTTCTACTTTGGTTCTGCTGTATTAGTTGTTTCTTTGTTTTACTTTTTCTTTTTGGACATATGAAGCGAATTCAGCTCTATTAGACCTTGTAAAAGCCTTTTAAAATTAAATATTATGTTATCTTATCTAAACAATTGTCAAAGTTTGTAACTTGCAACCCCTCCTCCGATGACTCTGAGGGATTAAGTCGTCCCCAAATACATAGTTACTAGGTTTTTCGACTATACTGACCAAAATAGCTATCTCAAAATTTTGATCCTGTGACTTTGTAAAAATTGAGTGCGGGAGGGGGCCTAGGGGCCCTCCAATTTTTGGTTTACTTATTAGGGGTACTGGAGCTTTTAATTTCGATTAGAATAAGTCCTCTTGCGTCATTCTAAGATCACTAGGACTATACGATCACCCCTGGGAAAAAAACAAAAACAAATAAACACGTACGCGTGATCTGTCTTCCGGCAAAAAGTACAAAATTCTACATTTTTGTAGATAGAAGCTTGAAGCTTTTTCAGTATAGTCCTTGCTGAATCTGATGGTGTGATTTTTGTTAAGATTCCATGAATTCAAGGGGTTTCCCCCCTTGTTTCTAAAATAAGGCAGATATTTCTCAAGCTTGTAGATATTTATATTTGTAGATATTTATACTGACATGTTAATAAATTGAAAGGGAGTAGCCAATCCAGACTAGTCCCAGTTAAAGATAGAATGGGGCCACAATTAGTGATAAGGAAAAAGTTAAAGAAAGATGGGTAGAACATTTTGAGAATGTGCTAAACCGAGATACAGTTGCAGGAAAAGATATAGATGAAAATGAAAAAGTTTGTGATACCTTGGATGTGAAGGATGATCTGTTTAGTGAGGAAGAATTAGCGACAGTACTAAAAGGATTAAAAAATAATAAGGCCCCAGGTGCTGATAGTATGATTAATGAGTTTCTTAAATATGGTGACTCGTAGGAATAAGCTACTGAAGATTATGAACATGATTTTTGAAAAAGGGGAAGTACCTAATGATTTTAGGAAAACCTTAATTGAACCACTGTATAAGAAAGGTGACAAGAGTGAGTGTCGTAATTATCGAGGCATTAGTTTGGTCTCTGTAGGTAGAAAATTACTGAGTAATATGATACTTTTTAGACTGATACATGCTGTAGACAAAGTTTTAAGGGAAGAACAATGCGGTTTTAGAAAAGGTAGAGGATGTGTCGACCATGTTTTCACTCTTAGGTTAATAATTGAGAAGTCCCTTCGTTTTCAAACACCTTTGGTCCTTAGTTTTATCGATTATGAGCAAGCTTTCGATTCTGTTAATAGAACAGCGTTAACAAAGGTCTTGTCGTTATATGGTATACCTGAAAAATACATTAAAGTGATTTGCGCTATGTACGAGAATAATACTCCTGCCGTTAAGGTAGGACATGAGGTTAGCAACTGGTTTTGTATTATATCAGGAGTTAAGCAGGGTTGTGTTCTATCCCCCTTTATATGGATCATTTTGATGGACTTTGTCTTAAGGAGCACAGGAAAGGAAATTGGAGACCATGGAATCAAATGGGGAGGAAGAACGCTCCTGGACTTAGATTATGCTGATGATTTAAGCATATTAGATGAAAGTGTGAGCAAAATGAATGAATTTTTAGAGGTTTTACGAGTTCTGGGTGCTAAAATAAGCTTAAAAATTAATGTTAAGAAGACTAAGTCACTAAGGCTAGGAATAAGTGAAGATGAACAGGTGACATTAGGTAACGAAAAGATTGATCAGGTTGGGAGCTTCAGTTACCTTGGTAGTATTATTAGTAAAGATGGTGGGAGCAGTGAAGATGTTAAAAGTAGAATAGCTAAGGCTCAGGGTGTTTTTTCACAGTTAAAAAAAGTTTGGAAGAATAGAAAGATAAGTCCACAAACCAAGATTAGAATATTGGAAGCTACAGTGATGACAGTGGTCAAATATGGCTCTGAAGCATGGGCACTCCGAAAAGCAGATGAAAATTTACTAGATGTTTTCCAGAGAAATTGCCTACGGATTGTTCTGGGTACCCGGATGACTGACCGTATTTCAAACAGTAGGTTGTACGAAAAGTGTGGTTCAATCCCGCTTTCTGGGGCTATAATGAAAGAAAGGTTGAGATGGTTAGGCCACGTTCTACGGATGAAGGATGACAGATTACCGAAGATTGTCCTTTTTGGCCAACCGCCTGGGGCTACACGGAAAGTAGGTCGTCCTTGTCTGGGCTGTGAGGATGTCATAAATAAAGATTTAAAGGAAATGGGAACTTCCTGGGAGGGTGTAAAGAGGGAGGCTTTAAATAGATTAGGCTGGAGGAGGAGCGTGCGTAGCTGTGTTGGCCTCAGGCGGCTTGGTGCTGCAGTGAGTTATTAGTAGTAGTAGCAGTAGTTGTAGCTTTTGATGGGTAAAACTAAACTTGATGAAATTTATATATTCAAAATTAGCATAAAACATGATTCTTTTGATGTAACTATTTGTATCAAACTCCGTTTTTTAGAGTTTTGGTTACAAATGAGCCAGGTTGCTCCTTACTACAGTTCGTTACTACGAACCGTTTGATTTAAATTTTACTTTGTCTTTTAACTACGGATGTAGTTTTGCAGTATTTTCGTTTACAGTTTAATGTGATTTTTGTGGTTTCTTGTTCCATGCCTTTTTCTTTAGTTGTTCCGAGTCATTTGTCATATTATGTAACTTTGTATGCGTCATAGATATTAAAAACGATTCGATCACCACTGGGGGAAAATGATGTAGTTCTTGCTTTTTAAATGTAACTCGTATATTTTTTTTTATAGTATTAAATCAATTTTTGTTTTCTGTTTGTCCTTGACAGACACCAAAATAACTTCATTCGATTCCAGAGTGGTTAAGGAATTGATGGGTGAATTAGTTTCCCTTCTTTAGCTGTTCAAAGTCATTTGTCATCATGTTTAATTTTGCATACGTCATAGAAACTAAAAACGATACTATCACTCCTGGGTGGATGATATAATTTATGCTCTTGAAATTTATATAAATATGACGTCACTCACATGAATTTTTTTTCCAAAATTAAAGCTCTAAAGGAATTTTCTCAAACTGAGCGATTTGGATAAAAACTTTACCGTTAAATTTAGCATATGTGTAACGGAATCTTAATGATTAATCATTAATGATAATGATTAAATGGGTCAGCTCAGTTAAATGAAGCTTTGAAATGATTATATAAATTAACTCTTATTTATTACATAAAAAAATAGTTTTTTTTAACTGAAAGTAAGGAGCGACATTAAAACTCAAAACGAACAGAAATTACTCCGTATATGAAATGGGTTGTCCCCTCCACAATCCCTCGCTCTTTACGCTAAAGTTTGACTCTTTGCCACAATTCTGCTTTTTAAAACAATTAAAAGCTTTAGCGTAAAGAGCGAGGGATTGCGGAGGGGACAACCCATTTCATATACGGAGTAATTTCTGTTCGTTTTGAGTTTTAATGTCGCTCCTTACTTTCAGTCAAAAAACTATTTTTTTATGTAATAAAATAAGAGTTAATTTATATAATCATTTCAAAGCTTCATTTAACTGAGCTGACCCATTTCAAAACTTCACTATGGATGATGGTTTATAAATGCGCATCAGCTATTGCCTAGAAAGGCCAATGAAGCCTCAACAACTGCATTCTTATTACAATCTTCTAATTTTCTATAGGTTTTCAGAGAAATATAGAAGGAAGGATGAGAGGGATAGAATTTGCTCTTTAATTAAGCCTTTTTTGTGGGCACAAAAGAGTACTTAACGAATTTTGAAGAAAAAGAAATACTCTTGCCTATCTTGCTGCCAAATACTAAGACATAAAAAAAGATTAAATGAATCGAAGGACTTACTTTGTTTGAGTGGACGGGATGTAAATTTAAGTTTAGCAGAAATTTGTCTGCGTAAAATTGAAATTTAACCGAAACAGGGTGGTCCTAGGGGAAGGCACCCTTCTTTATATCTTGGAAAGGTCTGGCATGATTTTAAAAATTATAAGGAATGAAATAAAAAGAAAACATTTTTTTTTAAAGATTACAGAATGATAGAAAAACTTAAAACGAACTGAAATCTTGAAACAAGTTTTCGTGATCCCTTGTTGTTGTAGAAGCCTCGGGATAAATCTAGTTATAGATTGCTTCATTACTCAGGATCTTATGGGGGAGAACTAGGTTTTATTTGGTTCCAATGATGAGGCAAGCAAACTTTTAGGTTAATCTAGGCAAGAACTCGCCTTAGACCTCAGCTCTGCCAGAAGAGGTACTCAGAGCGTTGGTGAAGAGCACCCAGTTATCTTGAAGGTGTTGACGAGCGTAGAGCTCTTTGGAATTAAATCTGTTTGGATGGCATGCTTTCTCATTGTAATGTCCTTTGAAGCGTATTTGTCAAGCTTCGCCGTTATCTTCTGCCTTTGACTGCCAGTGGAGAAGGATTTTAGGCATTGTGGATACTAGCAAGTGAACTAAGGAACCTAGACCTATGTATCGGCATCTTTGTTTGGGAATTCGTCAGTTGTGTCTGTTACATCTATGAATCGGCGAATTTCTATGTTGGTTATTTCGTCCGTATCCTTAACATTTAGTATCCTTCGCAGGCAGTTGCTTTCGTACGTAGTAAGGCGTCTCTCCTGCTCATTTATGAGTCTTAGGTACTTAACTGCATATATCAGAACCGAAATAATGTAACCACAGGAAAAAAAAAGTAGTTTAGCTAGAGCGAATTTTTGGACGATTTCCCGACCGCTGTAAGTCGTCGGAATGCTGAGTTTCCTCAAGATTGTTGCTGTGTGTAACTGTGCTTCAAAGATGCCTGAAACTTATTCTATAGATCCGTTTCCAAGGCAAATTTTTATGGATGAATTTGTACTTCACATTGCTTTTGTGTGAGGTTTGTTAATATACACTCTAGCTGATCACTTTTAAACGAGGTATTGCTCTGAACTCTTGCAGCTCTTAACAGGTGAACATCATGTGTAAAGTCTGAATCCAAGACTAGTCTTCCAAAAATCTTGTTTCCATATCTATCTGTTTGTCTAAATATATAGTCGAAGTGCATCCTTGTATGACTTTTCTCATGAATTTAAAATATCTTGTACTGCCTTCTAAAATTATAACGCAGCAGTCCGTTTATTTGTAGATACCAATTATAAGACAAGTCAGCTTATCTGGGATAGCATGGAAGGTCAGGAATGTAAATAAAACTGGGTGGTTTATGAAGTCGAATGTTTTTTCGAAGTCGATAAACAGTATATATAGGCGTTGTGTCCAGTCGTTGGACTCCTCGAGAACTGTTTGCAAAAAGAAAATCATATTTGAACAGGATCTATTGGGCTAGAAGGCTTGTTCCTCCTTATGTAGATGCAAAATATAAAATACCTCGTATTCTTGTGAATATTATTTTGCAGAAGCGCATCCTAAGCTTGGAAATAAGGCTTATTCCTCTTTATTTTGTTGCAGAAAAATAACGGACAATAACAGCAGATTTTTTTGTGAAAATAAAACAACCGACACTTACAGGGATCCACGGATAGATGCTTTGACTTTTTTTTCTCAGAGACTCGATCAACATCCCGGGATATGCTATTCTTCAGTATCTTTGAAGCTAAAGATACTTGGCCACTGTTGATGCACCGTCGTTAGTGTTTAAGTTCAGATATGCATAGTCTGGAGTGTCTGATCAATAACGGGTACAAAATAGGTAATCAAAGCCAATTTGCGGGTCAGAAACTCATCATTTTGTGTATGTCTGGAACAAAAATTGACCTCTAGCATTCAATCTCTCTGACACTTGTTGGATTACTTCAGGATGAGTTGCATGTCCATTTACCTTGTTTACCATAGTTTTCGGGCATCAAGTCATGGCTATTTGTAGAAAAATCTAAAAAAATAGTCCAATTGAGAGAGAGGCAGTTAGGGCATTAAACCTCTCTTATTAGGACCGTTAGTTACCCTGAAATTACTTTCGACTATTAGAAATGACACTGGCTCCTTCAGTCTCCAATCAAATGAGCTGTTTTCGAAGTTTCTTCAACAACAAATGGCCATCTCAAAATTTCTATCTTGTGCATTCCGGGAAAATACGAGACGAGGGGGGCAGGTATCCACCCTCCGATCACTTTGTTTTTGTCAAAAACATAATTTACGGACTTTTCAATTACGCTGATCTAAATGGCTATCTAAAAATTTACATTAGATGAGTCTGGGGGATTGGTAGGCGTGGAAGGAGAATTAATTGCCCTCTGATCACTTTCAACTATTTAAAACGTCACTACCCCTTTCAATTTCCAATCTAATGACCTCTTTTCGAAGTTTCTAAGACAGCAAATGGCCACTTCAAAATCTCCATCAGTTGAATTTCGGGAGAATATGAGGCATGAGGGGTATCCACCCTCCCTTCACTCTGAATCTTAAAAAGGACGCTAGAATATCTAACTTCCAATCAAATTAGCCCATTCTGGAGTTTTTACTATCACCGTTTCTATATATACCTTATATATCCCTATGGCATAACTTATAACCCATGCCCTGAGGGCTGTGGGGGGGTGTCTTCCTCAAAGACTTAATTTCCGGACCCTTCAATTACGTTAAAAAATGGCTATCTCAAAATTTTGATTGGATGTGTCTGGAGAAATGGTGGTCGTCGAGGGGGGTTTAGTTGCCCTCTAATCACTTTTGACTATTAAAAAGGACACTAGCCCTTTTAATTTTCAATCGAATGAGCTCTTTTGGAAGTTTCTATGACAACTAATGGCCATCTCAAAATTCCTATCAGATACATTTTTGGAAAATACGAGGCGTGGGTGGGGGGGGGTGTATCCACCCTCTGATCACTCCGAATCTCAAAACGGGCACTGCAAGTTCTGATTAGCAATCCAGTGAGCCCCCTCTGAAGGGGGCTCACTGGACATAACTTACAACCCTTGCCCTGAGGGCTCTGGCGGGGGGGGGGTGTCATCCTCAAATATATAATTTCACGATTTTTCAACTACATAAAAGCCATCTCAAATTTTGATTGAATTAAGGGAATGGTAGGTGTGAGAGCTCTTCAATCACTTTCGACCATTAAAAAGGGCACTTGCCCTTTCAATTTCTGATCGAATGAGCCCTTTTTAAAATTTCTACGACAACTCCTTTGATACGAAGCGCCCTGGTCTAAACAAAAAAGATACATTATGCTCATATCGCTCTTTACTTAGGCAGCGCTATTTTGCTGTCTACGAAAAGGGCACTAGATCTTCCAACTTCCAATCACATGAGCCCCATCCAATCGGAGATTTATACAACCATTCGTTCCATTAGAACCTAATATGCCCGGGACATAACTTACAACCCCTTTACCTTTAATATGGAAGGCTGTGTCTGCTTTAAGGCCATTGTTATATGCTCTTTGGACTACATCACAATTTTGATTGGATGTGTTTGGGGAAAACAGGTTGTCAGAGAGGGGGGATAGTTGCCCTATATCAATTTTGACTCTTAAAAAGGAACTAGTTCTATGCATTTCCAATCAAATGAGCTTCCACTTAAGCTCAAAAAACCTTTCCTTCCATAAATAGCTTATATACCCCCGGGATACAAATTAGAACCCCGGCCCCTAGAATCTGGGGAGTTGTGTCAATCCCAAAGGCTTTTCTATTTGGTCTTTGTACTACTTTTGAACAGATTTCTATCTCAAAATATCAGTAATGTAGCATATCAAAAAAACATAAACATCTTAATATAATAACTGAATAGCTACAATAGCTATAATATGTGATTATTAGTAATTAATATTAATTTAGAACAAACTTATCTTGTCAGGTGTTTTTTTACACGAAAATATCTGTTTCGCATTCACTTTTCCGTTAAAGACTGAAAAGCGATTAATATTAAATTCGTTTAAAATGTTTTAAATTTTTTTAATTTAAATAAATAAAATAATTAATACTTCAAGAGGTATATATCAGTATATGTAAACTAAATTGACAAACGACAGCCATTCTTCCAGTAAAGTTCAAATTATGTTCTGGTCTTGAGAAGGCATAAGGGTTGTCAAAGACATAATTTCCAAACCTTTCAACTACGCTGAACAAATGGATATCGCAAAATTTTGATTCGATGTATTCTGGGAATTTATGGACGAAGGGGGGGAGGAGTACTCTCCAGTCACTTTTGACTAATAAAAAAGGCACTAGCCTTTTTCATTTTTCAAGCGATTGAGCCTTTTTCGAAGTTTCTAAGACAACAAATGACCATCTCAAAATTTCTATCGGACCCATTTCGAAAAATGAGAGGTTGTGGTGGGGGGGGGGGGGTTATCTACTCTTTGTTAACTCTCCATTTAAAAAAAAATATAGAAATTCTGGATCCTCCCTTCTTCAACATATCCCTAAAGTTATACCAATAAGTGCTCATAAGTACCGCAAGGTATGAAATTAAACAAAAAGTTTTTGACAGAAAATAAAACGAGCTGAACTAATTCTTACGTCAATTGTTTTGAATATGTCTCACACAGAAATTAAGGGGTCTAGTTTTTCCAGCACACATATAACGGACTTCTGTAAAGCACGTAAATTGTTTATTTGAGAAACAACAGCTGAGGATGTAACAAAACATAGTAAATTAAGTAGAGACAAAGAAGCAAAAAATAAATAAAAACAACTAAGCAGATAGCAAAGAGTAATTTCAGATTGTTATGCCAGTAATTTTTTTAATTGAAATTTTTTTCAATTTTTTCAATTCTTACCCTGATAGAGTTCCATAGAAAGGAAGCATATCTTCTTCGAATTAATTAATTAAGGATTATGTTCTAAAGAAGGTTTGACTGGAAAAAAATTAAGTTGTGTCAGTGTTGTAGACACATATTCTTAACATTTTTGAAGACAAACACTAAAAGAAAATGGAGTCCAATGCACAGGAATTTGTTTTGGAAGGGAAATAGATTAAAAAAGAAATAACAAGCATAAGACAAAGCTAGGTAAAACACTGCAGGAATTATAGAAAAATTCGCAAAATTCAAATTTTGAGTTTAAAGTCCTTGTTTCTCTGTTTGTGTGTTTTAAACGTGCCTGCATAAACACCTAGATTTTTAACATAATAAATGTGTTAACATTATTATTTTTGTGGAGTCATATAGTAACGCTGATTTCCTACAAAAAAATAGAATAGCCTACTTCATAATAAATAATAAGCAAATTGAAAAGCTGGAACAAACGTGGAATTTAGTTTGAAAAACCAAGGAAAAAGGAAAAACCATGATGTTGTTCACGTGCAAATTTCTTATATATATGTATATATATATATTAGCAGTTGGGGTGGCGCTTCGCGCCACCCCAAAACCTAGTTGGCGGGGGAGCTTTGCACCCCCAAAGCCCCCCCACGCGCGTAAGTCGTTACGCGCCTTATTAGTTACGCGCCATTGTAGTTGTGTCCCTGTGTCCCACCTGTGATATATATATATATATATATATATATATATATATATATATATATATATATATATATATATATATATATATATATATATATATATATATATATATATATATATATATATATATATATATATATCATTATTCTAATGATTGCCCTTGAGCTTTGTTGATGGTGATTGCTAATCGAACATTCCCTGTGTCCCCGTCGTTATTTATATACCACCCTGTGCCCCCCGGCGTCCCCGTTGTAGTTTTGTCCCAGTGTCCCATTCTGTGACACAATCCCATTCTGGGACACAATCCCATTTGTGTCCCAGTGTCCCAGTCTGTAATTTCTCTTTGAGTGTCCTGGTCGTCATTTATATTCCCTGTGTCCCGGTGTCCCGGTCGTCATTTGTGTCCCGGTGTCCCAGTCTGTAATTTCTCTTTGAGTGTCCTGGTCGTCATTTATATTCCCTGTGTCCCGATTGTCATTTGTATCCCGGTTGTCCATGGGAAAAAAAATCCATATTCAGATCTATACCTCATTATTCTAATGATTACCCTTGAGCTTTGTTGATGGTGATTGCTAATCGAACATTCCCTGTGTTCCGGTCGTCATTTATATATCCCCCCTGTGCCCCCCGGCGTCCCCGTTGTAGTTGTGTCCTTGTGTCCCGGTCGTCATTTATATTCCCTGTATCTCGGTCATTATTTGTGTTCCGGTGTCCCAGTCTGTAATTTCTCTTTGAGTGTCCCGGTCGTCATTTATATTCCCTGTGTCCCGGTCGTCATTTGTGTCCCAGTCTGTAATTTCGCCAGTCGACAAACATGACATGACTCGACAAAACACTTCATGACGGCATAATGCTCAATCCTTATAATGACGTCAGTTGAAAAATATGCATGACGTCAGTAAACACACAACACAAAAACAACTTATTTTTATATATATATATATAAAAATAAGTTGTCTGTCTGTCTGTGGATGTGTGGATGGATGTGTCAGGTGACGTCACCTGAAAAAACTGGATTAGGTGACGTCAAAACTGAAAAAACTAAAAAAAGGCAAAAACTACAAAAAAAACTAAAAACTAATAAAAAAAATAAAAAAGCTAAAAAACTAAAAAAACTAAAAAAAGGCAAAAACTACAAAAAAAACTAAAAACTAATAAAAAAGCTAAAAAACTAAAAAAACTAAAAAAAGGCAAAAACTACAAAAAAAACTAAAAACTAATAAAAAAAAATAAAAAAGCTAAAAAACTAAAAAAACTAAAAAAACTAAAAAAAAGGTAAAAAACGAAAAAAACTAAAAACTAAAAAAAACTAAAAAAAAGGGAAAAAACTGAAAAATAAGCTAAAATAAAGGTAAAAACCAATAAAAAACTAAAAAAAAAACTGAAAAAACTAAAAAAAGGCAAAAACTACAAAAAAAAACTAAAAACTAATAAAAAAAGTAAAAAAGCTAAAAAACTAAAAAAACTAAAAAAACTAAAAAAAGGTAAAAAACTAAAAAAAATAAAAAATAAAAAAAAAACTAAAAAAAAGGAAAAAACTGAAAAATAAGCTAAAATAAAGGTAAAAACCAATAAAAAACTAAAAAGAAAAAAAGGAAAAAACTAAAAAAAATTTTCATCTAAAAAACTAAAAAAAACTAAAAAAGGTAAAAACTAAAAGAACTAAAAAAGAAAAAAATAAATGACGAAACTCAAAGAGAAAGCGACCAGGACAAAAGGAATGTTCGATTAGCAATCAACAAAGCACCGGGAAGCACCGGGACACAGGGAGTATGAATGACGACCAGGACATAAGTAAAAAAAAAAATTAACAAAACTAAAAAGAAGTTAAAAACTACAAAAAAACTAAAAAGAAAAAAAAACTAAAAACTAATAAAAAAACTAAAAAATCTAAAAATCTAAATAAACTAAAAAAGAAAAAAAAAGGAAAAAAATAAAGGAGAAAAACCAACGGGGACACCGGGGGAAACAGGGGGATATAAATGACGACCGGGACAAAAAAACTAAAAAGAAAAAAAAACTAAAAACTAATAAAAAAACTAAAAAATCTAAAAATCTAAATAAGCTAAAAAAGAAAAAAAAAGGAAAAAAATAAAGGAGAAAAACAAAACTAAAAAACGAATGTATATACAGACCGGGACACCGGGATACAAATGACGACCGGGACACAGGGAATATAAATGACGACCGGGACACAGGGACACAACTACAACGGGGACACCGGGGGAAACAGGGGGATGTAAATGACGACCGGGACACCGGGACAGGGAATGGTCGATTAGCAATCACCATCAACAAAGCTCAAGGGCAATCATTAGAATCATGAGGTATAGATCTGAATACAGATTGTTTTCCCATGGACCATTATATGTTGCATGTTCAAGAGTCGGTAAACCTGACAATCTATTTATATGCAAAGACAATGGGACAGCAAAGAATGTTGTATATTCGCAAGTTTTACGTAGTTAAAACCATATATATATATATATATATATATATATATATATATATATATATATATATATATATATATATATATATATATATATATATATATATATATATATCTATATTCACAGGTGGGACATAGGGACACAACTACAATGGCGCGTAACGACTTACGCGCGCGGGGGGGCTTGGGGGGGGCGCGAAGCGCCCCCACCAACTAGGTGTTGGGGTGGCGCGAAGCGCCACCCCAACAGCTAGTATATATATATATACTAGCTGTTGGTAGTATATATACTAGCTGTTATACTAGCCCCCGCGCACGTAAGTCGTTACGCGCCATTGTTGTTGTGTCCCTGTGTACCACCTATGAATATAGAAAGATTTATATATGTGTTTTGAACTACGTAAATTTTGCGAATATACAAAATTCTTTGCTTTCTCATTGTCTGTGCATATACAAAGCCTTATGTACTTATAATGTCGTCACATGCAAACGCTCTTTTTACAAACAAACAAACATAAATACACACAACTCGTTTTTATATAGATAGATAGATAGATAGATACAATACAAATTAACTGCGTAAAACTTGCGAATATACAACATTCTTCGCTGAATCCACCGGATACAAAGTTAACTGCTTTCTTTTCGCTATGCAAAAATGATTCTTTTGCAAAAAAACTGCTGTATACTGAAGTGCCTTCGTATTACACGTGGAACACTAAAAATAAAGTATTTGAACGTCAAAAACAGGGTAAGTTAGTCGACGGCCAACCTACCATCTTCAAAGATATTACGATAGGAAGACTCTACACCGTTCACCCCAATCAACATGAATGCTTCTTTCCACGCCTGCTATTGGTGAATGTACCTGGTCCGACATCCTTTGAGTATTTGAGAACTGTAAACGGTACTATACATGAAACTTACCGTAGTGCATGACAAGCTCTGAATTTATTGGAGAATGACCAACACTGGGATAACTGCATCAATGACGCGTGCGAAACGTCAACTTCAAGTCAAATTCGTCCATTGTTTGAAATCATAGTAACAACTTGCTCTCCTTCAGCTCCTACAGAGTTATGGGAAAAATATAAATCAAAAATGTCCGAAGATATACTCCATCGAAAACGGTTAGAGACGTCAGATATGACTTTTGATTTTACATCAGAAATTTATAACTACACTTTAGTTATTATAGAAGATTTGTGCGTATGTATGGCAAACAAACCTCTTCAGGATTTGGGAATGCCTTCACCTAATCGTACCGCTGCTGTTTTGACATGTGTAGAATTGGATCGTGAACAAAGTTACAGTACGAGTGATCTATTGTCGTATGTACAAAATAACATTTCCAAGTTAACGTCGAAAAAAAAAGATATTTACGATACGATAATGCATTGTGTCGATAACAACGTTGGAGAAATTTTCTTTTTTGGATGCGCCAGGAGGTACTGGTAAAACGTTTGTGATAAAACTGATTCTGGCATCAATTCAATCAAAAAATGATAGAGTGTTGGCAATTGCCTCGTCCGAAATAGCCGCAACGTTGCTGTCTGGTGGAAGAACTGCTCGTTCCGCTTTGAAATTGCCTTTGAATTTGCATTCTACAGAAACTCCAACGTGCAATATTTCCAAATCATCTGGGATGGGTAAAGTATTGCAGCAATGCAAACTTATTATTTGGGACGAGTGCACAATGACCCACAAAAAATCGCTCGAGGTGATTATATTATAAAAATAAGTTGTATGTGTGTTTTGGCTGTCGAGTGACGTCATGTCATCATGTCGTCATGAAGTTAGCTCTCGTCATGTTTGTTATGACGATGAAGTCATTAAAGGTATTTAAGAAATTCGTTCAAAGACAAATTTTTAATTGTAAGAAGATCGTGGACGGAAAAATGTTTAATTGTAAAATGACTGAAGATCCTACAATGGCAACAGCCGAGGAAGCTGCTCAAAGAGTCTATGCCAAAAAACTTGCTGCTGATAAAGAATACTGAGAAAAGAAAGCGTGCCGATGAATCACAAGAACAGCAAGAGAACAGGCTTGCGGCTGTTAGAGAAAGTAAGAACAGAAAGCGTGCCGAGGAATCACAAGAGCAACGTGAAAATAGGCTTGCGGCTTCAAGAGATAATGCCAGATTAGGAATGTGCAATTTCCGTAAACGAAGGCGTGTCGAGGAACTACCAGAGCAACGTGAAATCAGACTTGCTGCTAAAAGAGAAAGTGAAAAAAGAAGGCGTGCCGAGGAATCAGAAGAACAACGTGAGAACAGGCTTGCGTCTTCACGAGATAATGCCAAAAGAAAGCGTGCCGAGGAATCACAAGAGCAACGTGAAAACATGTGCGTAGATACAATACTCCAACTATCGACGAAGTAGCAATTGTTATGGTCGGTGATCAGTTTTTACCTCGAGATATTATTCTTCATAAGCAAAACGCTCAGTTGGTAAGAATTGCTGAAACTCATCGATGCTACGATGCCCTACAATATCCTATCATTTTTTGGGATGGAGCCGACGGCTATAACTTTATTATTAAATTGATAAATCCAGCCACTAACAAAGAAATGAATTAGAAATGCAGTGCAATGCATTATTATTCCTATAGACTAATACCTATAGACTAATGATTCGGCAGGATGAAGACAATTATATTTTAAAATGCCGTCAATTGTTTCACCAATACATCGTTGATATGTATGCAAAAATTGAATCAGAACGTTTGCTATTTATCCGTCTGAACCAGACCAAGTTCCGCCCTGAACAATACATTCATTTGCGAGATGCAGTTGTAAATGACGGTAATACCACAAACGTTGGAAGATTAACGATTTTACCTTCGTCATATGCTGGCAGTCCCCGTCATATGCATGAATATGCTCAAGATGCTATTGCTTATGTTCGTCTCTATGGTCGTCCAGATTTATTTATTACATTTACATTTAATCAATCTTGGGAATCTGGCTACATTATAAAATTACTTCTAATGAAATTGATGATGTGATTTCCGCTGAAATACCTGATGAAAATGTCGATAAGGGGTTATATGATATTGTTGTAAAAAATATGATACATGGACCTTGCGGTGCACTGAACGAAAATTCACCATGCATGGCCAAAAGAAGGTGCACAAAGCAATATCCTCGACGTTTAGTACCCAACACAATTACTGGCAATGATGGTTACCCACAATATAGAAGAAGATCTACTGAAGATGGCGGTAAAACAGCAATAATAAAGAAGCGTAACGGTACCACCATCGAAGTAGATAACCAGTGGGTTGTTCCATATTCCCCATTATTATCAAAAACATTTAATGCACACATAAACGTTGAATACTGTAACTCCGTAAAGGCAATCAAATACATATTTAAATACGTCAACAAAGGCAGTGACATGGATGTTTTTGGCTTGCAGTCCGAAATCAAAGATATCGACAAAATCGTACAATATCAGGCTGGAAGATAAATAAGCAGTAGTGAATCTGTTTGGCGAATTATGAAGAATAATATCTCGAGGTAAAAACTGATCACCGACCTTAACGATTGCCACTTCGTCGATAGTTGGAGCATTTTGTCTACGCACATGTTGGCCAGGAGGCGTTTTGTCAGCGGAAATAACAATTTTATGCGTATCAGTAGGCATATAGCAAACGTTCTGATTCAATTTTAGCATACATATCAACGAAGAATTGGTGAAACAATTGACGGCATTTTAAAATATAATTTCCTTCATCCTGCCGAATCATTAGTCTATAGGAATAATAATGCATTGCATTGCATTTCTTATTCATTTCTTTGTTAGTGGCTGGATTCATCAATTTAATATTAAAGTGATAGCCGTCGGCTCCATCCCAAAAAATGATAGGATATTGTAGGGCATCGTGGGCATCGATGGGTTTCAGCAATTCTTAACAACTGAGTGTTTCGCTTATGAAGAATAATATCTCGAGGTAAAAACTGATTACCGACCATAACGATTGCCACTTCGTCGATAGTTGGAGCATTGTATCTACGCACATGTTGGCCAGGAGGCGTTTTGTCAGCTGAAATAACAATTTTATGCGTATCAGTAGGCATCAAATCGATGGCTGTTTTGAACAGACGCACTAAATTATTATTTTCGTGGAAAAGATGTTGCAATTGGGAAACGATTGTCCTTTCAATGTTGGGAGAAATTTTGCAACGTGCATTCAATTCAGAATTTCTCTCACTGATGAAGTACAATTGAAAAAATTTATGATTCTCGCCTGAGAATGGTAGAAGGGTCCCTGCTCTATGATAAATTTGCCCTTTTACTTTGAAAGTAGACATAAATTGATCTGGATTTTCGATTTGGGCTCCAAACGACGTCATTTGGAAACATGAGTTATATTTTCTGATTTATGACAAAAAACGCTTAGATTCTGACGTAGTTCCAGTAAGGAAAGTCTTCAATGGCTCTGGTGGTGCAGCCAATAGAGGAAGTTTAACTTTTCCTGAGGCGCAACACATTCCCATTGTTTCACCATTGAATTTCAAGGCCTTGCAATAGGGACAAATTTTAGACATAGTCCCGATTTGAACACATCTACTCAAGCTATAATCATCGACTGGGCTATACCTGAATGCCAGGCGATAACTTTCAGGTTGCTCTGATTCCTCGGCACGCTTTCTTTTCTTACTTTCTCTATCAGCAGCAAGCCTGATTTCTTGCTGTTCTTGTGATTCCTCGGCACGCCTTCTTTTTTCACTTTCTCTTTTAGGAGCAAGTCTGGTTTCATGTTGCTCTGGTAGTTCCTCGGCATGCCTTCTTTTTTCACTTTCTCTTTTAGCAGAAAGTCTGGTTTCATGTTGCTCTGGTAGTTCCTCGGCACGCCTTCTTTTTCCACTTTCTCTTTTAGCAGCAAGTCTGGTTTCATGTTTCTCTGGTAGTTCCTCGGCACGCTTTCTGTTCTTTCTTTCTCTATCAGCCTCAAGCCTGTTTCCTTGCTGTTCTTTTGCTTCCTCGGCAGGCTTTCTTTTCTTACTTTCTCTATCAGCCTCATGCCTGTTTCCTTGCTGTTCTTTTGATTACTCGGCACGCTTTATTTTCTTACTTTCTCTATCAGCAGCAAGTTTTTTGGCATAGACTCTTTGAGCATCTTCCTCGGCTGTTGCCATTGTAGGTTCATCAGTCATTTTACAGTTAAACATTAATAGATTTCTTGGTGAACGCATGTCTTAAATATCTTTAATGACGTCACCGTCATAACAAAAATGACGACAACTAACTTCATGGAGGCGTTTTGTCAGCGGAAATAACAATTTTATGCGTATCAGTAGGCATCAAATCGATGGCTGTTTTGAACAGACGCACTAAATTATCATTTTCGTGGGAAAGATGTTGCAATTGGGAAACGATTGTCCTTTCAACCGTGGGAGAAATTTCGCAACGTGCATTCAATTCAGAATTTCTATCACTGATGAAGTACAATTGTAAAAATTTACGATTCTCGCCTGAGAATGGTAGAAGGGACCCTGCTCTATGATAAATTTGCCCTTTTACTTCGAAAGTAGACATAAATTGATCTGGATTTTCAATTTGGGCTCCAACTATTTTCTGATTTTTGACAAAAAACGCTTATATTTTGACGTAGTTCCAGTAAGGAAAGTCTTCAATGGCTCTGGTGGTGCAGCCAATAGAGGAAGTTTAACTTTTCCTGAGGCGCAACACATTCCCATTATTTCACCATTGAATTTCAAGGCCTTGCAATAGGGACAAATTTTAGACATTGTCCCGATTTGAACACATCTACTCAAGCTATAATCATCGACTGGGCTGTACCTGAATACCAGGCGATAACTTTCAGGTTGCTCTGATTCCTCGGCACGCTTTCTTTTCTTACTTTCTCTATCAGCAGCAAGCCTGATTTCTTGCCGTTCTTGTGATTCCTCGGCACGCCTTCTTTTTTCACTTTCTCTTTTAGCAGCAAGTCTGCTTTCGCGTTGCTGTGGTAGTTCCTTGGCACGCTTTCTTTTCTGACTTTCTCTATCAGCAGCAAGTTTTTTGGCATAGACTCTTTGAGCATCTTCATCGGCTTTTGCCATTGTAAGTTCATCAGTCATTTTAAACTTAAACATTAATAGATTTCTACGTGAACATATATGTCTTAAATATCTTTAATGACGTCACCGTCATAGCAAAAATGACGACAACTAACTTCATGACGTCAGTCGACACAGAAAAATGACGTCACCTGATCCACAGACAGACAACTTATTTTTATGTATATAGATACTAGCTGTTGGGGTGGCACTTCGCGCCACCCCAAAACCTAGTTGGTAGGGCGCTTCGCGCCCCCCCAAGCCCCCTGCGCGCGTAAGTCGTTACGCACCATATTAGTTACGCGCCATAAAAGTTGTGTCCCTGTGTCCCACCTGTGAATATAGATAGATTTATATATGTGTTTCAAACTACGTAAAAATTGCGAATATACAACATTTTTGGCTTTCCCACTACTGGGAGCTTTCCGTTTCCAATTGCCAGCAATTGATCTGAAAATGTTTGACCAGAGTCATCGTTTTGCAATCGGACACACATATTTGTAGTTAATTTTAATATTTTTACGTGTGCCCATAAATTAGAATTTTTCAGGCAAGCATTCATTTCGTCTGCAGGAGTTAAACTACGTAAAAATTGCGAATATACAACATTCTTGGCTTTCCCATTGTCTTTGCATATACAAAGCCGTATGTACTAATAATGACGTCATATGCAAACGCTCTTTTTACAAACAAACAAACATGCATACACACAACTCGTTTTTATATAGATAGATAGATAGATAGATACAATACAATATAATTTGCGTAAAACTTGCGAATATACAACATTCTTCGCTGTCCAATTGTCGCTGCATATAAATAGATTGTCAGGTTTACCGACCCTCGAACATGCAACGTACAATGGTCCATGGTAAAAACAATCAGTATTAAGATCTATAACACATTTTTCTAATGATTGACCTTGAGCTTTGTTAATGGTGGTTGCAAATGCTAATCGAATTGGGAAGTGCAATCTTTTAAATTGAAAAGGCAGATCCGTTGGAATCATGGGAATGCGAGGAATAAGAACAGCCTCACCCTCAAAAGGCCCTGTCAAGATTGTGGCCTCTATTAGGTTTTCCATTGTTTTTTTTACGGCAAGTCGCGTGCCATTGCAAAGCTTTGGTGGGTTGATATTTCTTAAAAGTATTATTGGTACGCCTATTTTTAGTTGTAGCACGTGTGGTGGAAACCCTGAAAGATCTATGGAATTTAAAAATTCAGATGGATAATTAACCGCTTCATTTGGTTCCAAAACTGTGTCGACTGACTTGTAAAGGACTGCCTGGTCATTCAGAGCTTGGCATGCACTACGGTAAGTGTCATGTATAGTACCGTTTACAGTTCTCAAATACTCAAAGGATGTCGGACCGGGTACATTCACCAAAAGCAGGCGTAGAAAGAAGCATTCATGTTGATTTGGGTGAACGGTGTAGAGTCTTCCTATCGTGGTATCTTTGAAGATTGTAGGTTCTTCAGTCATTTTACAATTAGAAATTTCTCTTTCAACGGTCTTCTTACAATTAAAAATTTGTCTTTGAACGATATTCTTAAATACCTGTGACCTGGTCGTCATTTATATTCCCTGTGTGTCCCGGTATCCCAGTCTGTAATTTCTCTTTGAGTGTTTTTTCTTTTTAGTTTTTTTTTAGTTTTTTACATTTTTTCTTTTTTCAGTTTTCGTTTTCTTCTTTATTTTTCAGCTTCACTATGAAATACATATGGCCGAACCTCTGTTTTTTTAACTAAAATCTGATAGACATTGATGACCTTATCCAAGTCAAAATCCCAAACCCGATCATCATTGCTATCATTTTCAGTTTTGATATGTTTTGATTCTCGCTGTCCAGGTGGATCTTCATCTAACTGCGCGGTTTTGCGTTCTTTAGCCTCAAGCCTGTTTCCTTGCTGTTCTTTTGATTCCTCGGCACGCTTTCTTTTCTGGCTTTCTCTATCAGCAGCAAGTTTTTTGGCATAGACTCTTTGAGCATCTTCATCGGCTTTTGCCATGGTAAGTTCATCAGTCATTGTAAACTTAAACATTAATAGATTTCATCGTGAACATATGTCTTATATATCCTGAATGACGTCACCGTCAAAGCGAAAATGACGACAACTAATTTCATGACGTCAGCCGACACAGAAACATGACGTCACCTGATCCACAGACAGACAGACAACTTATTTTTATATATATATATATATATATATATATATATATATATATATATATATATATATATATATATATATATATATATATATATATATATATATATATATATATATAAAAATAAGTTGTCTGTGTGTGGATCTGTGGATCAGGTGACGTCACCTGAAAAAACTGGATCAGGTGACGTCAAAACTGAAAAAACTAAAAAAAGGCAAAAACTACAAAAAAAACTAAAAACTAATAAAAAAATAAAAAAGCTAAAAAACTAAAAAAAACTAAAAAAAGGCAAAAACTACAAAAAAAACTAAAAACTAATAAAAAAGCTAAAAAACTAAAAAAACTAAAAAAAAGGCAAAAACTACAAAAAAAACTAAAAACTAATAAAAAAAGTAAAAAAGCTAAAAAACTAAAAAAACTAAAAAACTAAAAAAAGGTAAAAAACTAAAAAAAATAAAAAATAAAAAAAATAAAAAAAAGGAAAAACTGAAAAATAAGCTAAAATAAAGGTAAAAACCAATAAAAAACTAAAAAGAAAAAAAGGAAAAAACTAAAAAAAATTTTCATCTAAAAAAAATGTTCGATTAGCAATCAACAAAGCACCGGGACACAGGGAGTATAAATGACGACCAGGACATAAGTAAAAAAAAAACTAACAAAACTAAAAAGAAGGTAAAAACTAAAAAAAAACTAAAAAGAAAAAAACTAAAAAAAGGCAAAAACTACAAAAAAAACTAAAAACTAATAAAAAAGCTAAAAAACTAAAAAAACTAAAAAAAGGCAAAAACTACAAAAAAAACTAAAAAACTAAAAAAACTAAAAAAACTAAAAAAAGGTAAAAAACTAAAAAAACTAAAAACTAAAAAAAACTAAAAAAAGGAAAAAACGGAAAAATAAGCTAAAATAAAGGTAAAAACTAATAAAAAACTAAAAAAAAAACTGAAAAAACTAAAAAAAGGCAAAAACTACAAAAAAAACTAAAAACTAATAAAAAAAAGTAAAAAAGCTAAAAAGCTAAAAAAAAATAAAAAAACTAAAAAAAGGTAAAAAACTAAAAAAAATAAAAAATAAAAAAAACTAAAAAAAAGGAAAAACTGAAAAATAAGCTAA
This sequence comes from Artemia franciscana, assembly GCF_032884065.1. Classification (NCBI taxonomy): domain Eukaryota; kingdom Metazoa; phylum Arthropoda; class Branchiopoda; order Anostraca; family Artemiidae; genus Artemia; species Artemia franciscana. The sequence continues at coordinate 28,438,855 of NC_088870.1, forward strand.
AATAAAGGTAAAAACCAATAAAAAACTAAAAAGAAAAAAAGGAAAAAACTAAAAAAAATTTTCATCTAAAAAACTAAAAAAAACTAAAAAAGGTAAAAACTAAAAGAACTAAAAAATAAAAAAATAAATGACAACACTCAAAGAGAAAGCGACCAGGACAAAAGGAATGTTCGATTAGCAATCAACAAAGCACCGGGACACAGGGAGTATAAATGACGACCAGGACATAAGTAAAAAAAAAACTAACAAAACTAAAAAGAAGGTAAAAACTACAAAAAAACTAAAAAGAAAAAAAACTAAAAACTAATAAAAAAACTAAAAAATCTAAAAATCTAAATAAACTAAAAAAGAAAAAAAAGGAAAAAAATAAAGGAGAAAAACAAAACTAAAAAACGAATGTATATACAGACCGGGACACCGGGATACAAATGACGACCGGGACACAGGGAATATAAATGACGACCGGGACACAGGGACACAACTACAACGAGGACACCGGGGGAAACAGGGGGATATAAATGACGACCGGGACACCGGGACAGGGAATGGTCGATTAGCAATCACCATCAACAAAGCTCAAGGGCAATCATTAGAATCATGAGGTATAGATCTGAATACAGATTGTTTTCCCATGGACCATTATATGTTGCATGTTCAAGAGTCGGTAAACCTGACAATCTATTTATATGCAAAGACAATGGGACAGCAAAGAATGTTGTATATTCGCAAGTTTTACGTAGTTAAAACCATATATATATATATATATATATATATATATATATATATATATATATATATATATATATATATATATATATATATATATATATATATATATATATATATATATATATATATATATATATATATATATATATATATATATATATATATATATATATATATCTATATTCACAGGTGGGACATAGGGACACAACAACAATGGCGCGTAACTATTATGGCGCGTAACGACTTACGCGCGCGGGGGGGCTTGGGGGGGGGCGAAGCGCCCCCACCAACTAGGTGTTGGGGTGGCGCGAAGCGCCACCCCAACAGCTAGTATATATATATATATATATATATATATATATATATATATATATTTTTATATATATATAAATATATATATATATACATCTATATATATAAAAATAAGTTGTCTGTCTGTGGATCTGTGGATCAGGTGACGTCATGTTTCTGTGTCGGCTGACGTCATGAAATTAGTTGTCGTCATGTTTGTTATGACGATGCTTAGTATATTGTAAAACACATTAATTTGGTTAATAATATACCATTTAAAACACCAAAATGAACATGCTGGAGTAGTCACTCGGTGAGAGAGGGTGTCAGAACGGAGAATGAAGGTCCTAGGTTCAAATCCTGGTTAGGCTAAAAAAGGTAAAAAACTAAAAACTAAAAAAAAACTGAAAAAACTAAAAAAAAGGGCAAAAACTACAAAAAAAACTAAAAACTACTAAAAAAATAAAAAAGCTAAAAAACTAAAAAAAAACTAAAAAAACAAAAAAATAAAAAAACTAAAAACTAAAAAAAAAAACTTAAAAAAAGGAAAAAACTGAAAAATAGAAGAGAAAAAGAAAACTAATAAAATTAAGAATAAAAATAAAAAAAAAGATAAAAACTAAAAAAAAAGTAAAAAGAAAAAACGAAAAAAGCTAAAAAAAAAAAGGTAAAAACCAATAAAAAACTAAAAAGAAAAAAAGGAAAAAAACTAAAAAAAAATTTTCATCTAAAAAACTAAAAAAAACTAAAAAAGGTAAAAACTAAAAGAACTAAAAGAGAAAAAAAAACTAAAAAAGGAAAAAAACTGAAAAATAAAGGAGAAAAAGAAAACTAAAAAAATAAAAATAAAAAAAACTAAAAAGATAAAAACTTCAAAAAAAACTAAAAAAAAAAAGAAAAAAACTAAAAAACCTAAAAAAAGGTCGAAACCAATAAAAAAAAACTAAAAGGAAAAAAAGGGAAAAATTAAAAATTTCTTTCATCATATACCAATTCGAAAACGAATGTATACCGGGATGACGACCGGGACACAGGGAATATAAATGACGACCGGGACGCAGGGACTCAACTACAACGGTGACGCCGGGGGCACAGGGGGACATAAATGACGACGGGGACACAGGCAATGTTCGATTAGCAATCACCATCAACAAAGCTCAAGGGGCAACAAAGCTCACCATCAAACAAAGACGAACGGGACGCTCAAAGAGAAATTACAGACTGGAACACTGGGACACAAATGACGACCGGGATACTGGGAATATAAATGACGACCGGGACAGAGGGAATGTTCAATTAGCAATCACCATCAACAAAGCTCAAGGGCAATCATTAGAATCATGAGGTATAGATCTGAATATGGATTGTTTTTCCCATGGACAATTATATGTTGCATGTTCAAGAGTCGGTAAACCTGACAAATGACGACCGGGACACCGGGACACAAGGAATATAAATGACGCCCGGGACACTCAAAGAGAAATCACAGACTGGGACACCGGGACACAAATGACGACCGGGACACAGGGAATATAAATGACGACCGGGACACAGGGGAATAACTACAAAGGGGACGCCGAGGTGCACAGGGGGATATATAAATGACGATGGCGACTCAGGGAATGGTCGATTAGCAATCACCATCAACAAAGCTCAAGGGCAATCATTAGAATCATGAGGTATAGATCTGAATACGGATTGTTTTCCCATAGACCATTATATGTTGCATGTTCAAGAGTCGGTAAACCTGACAATCTATTTATATGCACAGACAATGGGACAGCAAAGAATGTTGTATATTCGCAAGTTTTACGTAGTTAAAAACATATATATATATATATATATATATATATATATATATATATATATATATATATATATATATATATATATATATATATATATATATATCTATATTCACAGGTGGGACATAGGGCCACAACTACAATGGCGCGTAACTAATATGGCGCGTAACGACTTACGCGCGCGGGGGGGCTTGGGGGGGGGCGCGAAGCGCCCCCCCCAACAGCTAGTATATATATATATATATATATATATATATATATATATATATATATATATATATATATATATATATATATATATATGTTTGTGTGTGTGTGTGTGTGTGTATACATAGCCTACATTATCAGTTTTTAATATTTAATTTTTCAGTAAGCCTTATCTTATATTAATGGACACCCAATCCCTTCATTTTGCTACTGGATACTTGTCATAAAATATGTACTTGAAGACACGTTTGAAAGGAGAAATTGGAACACGAGCCCATCTTGAATGGCAGAGATATTAACTTTTAACAAAGATGAACACAATCAACTCGGTTGTCATTGAAATTTCAATTTTGCTAATTTTGGTAAAAGGTGAGTCTTGTCTTTTTCGTATTTTCTGACAAAAGGTTACGAATTACAACCTATATCTGACACACGAAAACGTAAAGAAATCCTTCATGGTGACATTCGTATTAATTTTTTTTTTTATGAACTAAGCACTAGACATGCGTAATTATTTTGTGCGTCATTTTTAAAGTGTTAACCATAATCTCGCTTTTCCACAGGAATTGCAGGTATTTGTTTTAGTATTCCAAATCTACAAAACATTGTTAGGAAATTGGTGAGATCAATCACTAAGAAGCATACTAAGCCACAATGGACAAACCTCTATAGCAAACATCTTCAGAAATCTACTACTACTAACAACTCACCGCCGTGCCGAGATGCCTGAAACCAACAGAGCTACACATGCTCCTCCTCCATCCCAATCCATGCAAAGCCGGCCTATTTACACTCTCCCAAGAAGTTCCTATTTCCTTCAAATCTTTCTTTATGACATCCTCCACCCCTCAACCGCGGACGACATGCTTTCCATTTAGCCCTAGACGGCACGCCGAAAAAGATAATATTTGGCAATCTATTCTCCTTCATTGTTAGAAGGTGCCCTAGGCATCTATACCTCTCTCTCATTATACCCTTATAAAAGCGGGATTGAACCACACTTTTCATACAGCCTACTATTTGAAATACGGTCAGTCAGCCGGGTACCCAGAACAGTCTGTAGGAAATTTTTCTCGAAAACATCTAGAAAATCTTCATCTGCTTTTTTAGCACCCATGCTTCAGAGCCATACTTGACAACTGTCATCAGTGTAGCCTCCAATATTTTGATCTCGGTTTGCACACTTATCTTCCAATCCTTCCAAACTTTTTTTTAACTATGAAAAAACACCCTGAGCCATGGTTATTCTACTTTAACATCTTCACTGCTCCCACTGTCTTTGCTAATAATGCTACCAAGGAAAGTGAAGCTGCCCTCCTGATCAAATTTTTCGTTACCCTACGTCACCTTTACATCTTCACTTATTCCTAGCCTTAGTGACTTAGTCATCTTAACATTTATTTTCAAACTTATTCAAGATCCCTGAACTCGCATAGTCTCTAAAGGCTCATTGATGTTGCTTACACTTTCATCTAGGATACTTAAATCATCGGCATAATTAAAGTCGAGCAGAGTTTTCCCTCCTCATTTGGTTCCGTGGTCTCCCATTGCCTTTCTTGCGCTTCTTAAGACAAAATTCATCAAAATGATCCATAGAAAGCAGGATAAAACATAATTCTGCTTAACTCCTGATTTAATACGAAACGAGCTTCTGACCTCATTTCCTACCTTAGCCGCAGCAGTATTATTCTCGTACATAGCACTAATCACTGTAATGCATTTGTCTGGTACACCATACAAGAATAAAACATTTGCTAAAGCTCTTCTATCGACAGAATCGAATTTTTTTATTAATCTATAAAACTGAGGACCAAAGGTGTCTGATAACTTAGGAAGTTTTCAATTATTAATCCAAGTGTGAAAATTTAGACGACACACCCTCTGCCTTTTCTAGAAACCAGATTATTGCATCGATAATAACCACATTCACTCATATCACCTTTCTCATACACTGGTTCGATTAAGTTTTTCTTTTTAAAAACGCTAGGTACTTCCCCTTTTTCAACAACCATATTCATATTCTTCAGTAACTTATTTCTAACCTCAGAGCCAACATTTTTAACAACATTTTTAACAAACTAATTTACCGCACTATGAGCACTTGGAGCTTTATTATTTTTAAATCCTTTGACCAGTGTCCTAATTATTCCTCATAAAACAAATCTTTCTTCACATCTAAAGTATCACGAACTTTTTAATTTTCTTCTATATCTTATCCTGCTACTCTATCTAGGTTTAGCACATTCTGAAAAAGTTCTACCCATCTCGCTTTTACCCTTTCTTTATCACTAACTGTGGCCCCGTCCCTATCTTTAACCGGGACAAGTCCAGATTGACTACTCCCTCTCAATTTATTAACATGCCAGTGCATTATTTTACTATTACGCCTTCTAGCTGTATCTTCCACACCCTCGGCAAATTTTATCAATGGCATCCACTTTACATCTCCTTAATTCATATTTTTAAGCTTTTCCCCTTTCTTTATATTTCTTTTGTTTTCTTGTACAAGCCCCTTCTCCTCTCAATTGAACATAAGACTTTTCACTAATATTCCTAGCTGCAGTCCTAACTTTATTCCCCAAGACACCGTCAGCAACTTCAAAAATTGTTTTTCTAAAGTCATTCCATCCATCTTCCACATTGTCAAATTTTACACTTTCCAGTGTAGTATTGAACTGTTCCTGGAAAGATTCTCTCAAATTCTCATCCTGGAGTCCACCAACATTATAACTTCCCGGGAGATAGTTACCCTTCCGAAATTTCATCTTTAAATTTTCCGTAGACCCTACCAGGGTGGTCTTTACTTTCAAAATCAATAACAGCACCTCCTATATGAACTAGTATCTTGTACTGATCCTGCCAGTCTTCGTTTACAATAACATATAATCAATAAGGTTTGCTGTCTTAACATCACTTGAATACCTTGTTAACTTATGAGCCATTTTGTAACCATACACCGTATTGGTAATAACTAGATTGCCGTACCTACGAAATTGGAACAGTATGTAGCCATTGATATATTCTTTTCCTACACCAAATTTGCTTGGGTTAAGATACCATCTATCCCTATTTCTACTGAAATGGGCGCTAAAATCTTCTAATGAAAGCACCATATTTCTACCTGGGACCCTGTTTTTTTGCTCCTGTAACTGTAAGTAAAATTCGACTGAGTCACTAGCATCTCCATCAGTAGGATCTACATGGGCATATAGTGCTATCACTGATACCCTGAACTTTTTAGTCATAACATGGACGATTAGTATTCTATTATTAGTGCCCTCCGAGTGTAAACAAGCCTTAGCAGCTTCCTTATTCATCATGAGCCCTACTCCTTATCTATGTACCCCATCCTTCCTGTCTGAATAAACAAATTCTATGTCACTTGATTTCATGCTACCTACCCCTGGGATTTGAGTTTCTGGAACTCCTAATAAGTGCATTTCGAATCGTCTGAATTTGTCAGTCACAATGTTGGTACGATAGTCGTTTTTTAACGCTGTAAAATTCCAAGTTCCAAATTCTTGGAATCGTTGAGATTATTTTGATCTCAGGAAAAGAAATAGTCTCGGATAGCAGTGCAGAATGGGGACCAACACGTCTTACTAAGTCTACACCAAAGCGCTTAAGCCTGTTTAGAACCGGAGATAAAGAAATTCCTGGGAACTCCAGTAGAATAGAGGCTTTGCGCAATCCTGGCCTCATATTTGTCACCTCATGGTCTTCAGCACTTGGTGATGCTTTTATATCAACAAGAGTTGAAATTCTTCACAGAGAGACTCAAGCTTGTTGTATCTGACTCATTATATATTTATGCCTACAAATATTATGCTACTGCGGGGAGGTAACCCATAATAGATAACTTAATTAGGAAGAAGTTTTTCAGCCCAAAAACAACCACCAAAACAGACCAAACCCAGAAGAAACATCCGTTAATCAAAATCCTACGCGAATGCTGTGTCGTTTACTAGGCTATAATTTCCTCGAGGGGTACCACTCTTCATGTGGGAACAGAGTTGACGACAAGATCCCCAGTATTTAAGGTACAAAAAGAGGATTGAGACAGTCTTTTGCAGAGACCGGTGTCCATAGACCTGGATCTTACGCCCTGTCGCAGTTTCCATCCTATAGAGAATCTTTCCACCTTGGTGTTCTGGAACACCCTGCAATTTAACCATTACTGAGACAAGGTTTGTAATTCATGGGACGTGTGTACACGCCGATGAGCCCCTTTGAGTTTAAACATGAGGGACTTTCTTCCTCCTCCGCCTGTATTTACTGCCCCAGGCAAGGGTCCCCTAGTTTGAATTATGGACCGATTTTTGTTAAATTTCTCAGCCTGATCTAACATTGCTAAGGATATTAGATGCGTTTTGACCATCTTGGTTTCTCAAAACTAAAAGCTAAGTTCCTACAAATGATCTAAAATTGTTAAGGATATCAGATGCAGTTTGACCATATGCATCCTTGTTTTTCAAAACTAAAACCTAAATTTCTCAAAATGATCTAACATTGCAAAGTATATCTGATGCATTTTGACCATGTACGTTCTTGTTTCTGGAAACTAAGAGCTAAGTTCCTCAAAACGATTTAACATTGCTAAGGATTTAAGACGGGTTTTGACCATATGTATCCTTACTTCTCAAAAACAAGAGCTAAGTTCCTCAAAATCCAATATTAAAAAGTAGCTATCAAACTCAAGATAGACTCCCAAATTTAAATAAGTCAGCGGAACAGTCGCAGTATCAGCAGCATATATTCCTTACGGAACAGCGCTATATGTAAATTCGGTAGTAATTTCGTTATTTCTTTTTTTCAAAGTCGTAAATTCAATACATTTCCTCAGTTCTTTTTTTCAAAGTCGTAAATTCTATAACCTAAAACGTAAGATCCCATTGGACAAAAGTTTTCTTTTTATTACCCAGAAAGAATGTTTTCTCCCATTTCATTCTTAGATCTTTCTAGTAACAAGCAGGGGGATTGTCACTCCCTCATCACCTATTTCTCAACACTTAATTTAAGCATAATTCTTCACACGTGGAGAATTTAAAGGTATATTATGCCCCTTGAGATCAGTCAGAAGAACCTTCACTAACATTTTGTAAAGTTTTACATTGTTTTACATGATTTTTAACATATACTCACAATCCTCAACAGTGAGGGCTATACGTATATTAAATAAAAACTATTTCAATAAGAAAAAAACAGAGAATAAATTAAGAGGGGTAGAGTTTTTTTCTTAAAGGGTGAAAAATATTGGAATTTATAATAAAAAAAAAATGACAGAAGAAAAAAGCGAAGTTGATGGCAAAAGAATTTAGAATTCCATTGATTTACAAAGCAATATGTGATTTTGTATAGTAAAACATAAAGCACTTACGATTTTTTACATGCTTCAAAAAATGAAACATTTTGGTATCTTTTGTATTGTTTAAGTTTGTCTAATCTGACCAAAATCACGGTCAAATGATGGGTTTCAGGAATATTCCAACGATACTCCAAATTACCCTTGAAAAGCAAAACAGGGGTTTTTTGACAGTTTTAATTAAATCGGCTATTTCAGAATTCTCGCTCGATGGCAGTATGGCCTTGTTAGGGCAAAAGTTTTCTTTGTGGACCCACAAAAAAATAGACCTAAATCAGAAATGTTAGGTTGACCGAACTCATTTTTAGGTTTTTACATGTTTTATTCCCTGGCTCATTCTCTTTCGAACTTCGACATTTATGCCTAGTCTCGCAAGGGGTCGGTTGAAAACGTGCATGGATAGTGCGGCATGTTAGAAATTGGTTAAGTTTAGTGAGATTTGTTTTTTGTTTTGGATTATAATCCTAAAAAAAGAATATTTTTCAAAAACATGGATATTTAGGTAGTAAGTCATGTTACTGGCTTAGTGCCATCAGTTGTAAAGCAAATATTGGCAGCAGCGTTACAAACGGTATGAGATAAATTTACCGAGTTATCTAGCAAAATTGTGGCTCAGCAGATTATTTGCACTATCTGAAAACTAGGATAAAAATTTGCAGTCGCTCTGCGACTCTCGCAGGCAACTCAGGGTGGGTGCCCCCCTATATTGTCACAAAGGTCTTAATTGGGCACTTTATCGTATTCGAACGAGATAGCACCACTAAGCAAAGTCAAAACCTCGGTATTCCGTATTTCTTAGCAATTCAAACAGAAATTACTATAAAAAGGAACCCTGAACGAAAAGAAATAAGAATAAATAATCATATTAAACATAAAGATACTGATATAGATGAATAAAGGAATCCTAAAACGAGTAAGAATCAAAATGAATACTAAATTCAAACTTAAAACGAATTAAAATTACTATAAACAGAAGTTTCGCTACTGCCTCCTTCATCTCTCATAGCTGGAAATTTCCCAAGGAAAATTCTCCCATGGAGGATTTCTCCTGCGAAAAATCTCCTCCCATGAAACAATCTTCCAGACAATTCCAACTATGCTAGACAATTCCCGCAGAACATCTCCACGCCTAAAGTTGAGTCAAGGAAGACAAAAGTAAGACAAATTATAAGAATTTCGTGTGAGAATTCTGGCAAATTCCCCAAGTGTAAAATTTACCCTGGAAAGCTCAGCTCTTTTCTCAGGGACTGTAGGAGGTCAAGCTATCCCCAAAGGAATATTTTTCGACGTTTCGACTATGCTGAACAAATGGCTATATCAAGATCTTAATCACGATTTTGGAAAAAAAAGGTGCGAGGAAGGGTCAGTTGCCTTCTAATGTTTTGGTCACTATAAAAAGGGAACTAGAACTTTAAATTTCCTTTCGATTGATCCCTATTCTAATATTCTAGAACCATTGGTTCAACACAATCATCCCTGGGAAATCAAACTTGCAAAAAAAAAATCCCGAATCATTGATCTGTCTTCTTGTAAAAACTACGAAGTTCCACGTTTATGCAGATGGGAGCTTGAAACCTTTACTGTAGGGTTCTCTGATGCGCTGAACTGATGATGCCATTTCCATTAGGATCATTTTTTGTTACAATTGAGCCAAGTCAATCCTTACTCACGGCTTCAATTCGTTACCATGAACTGTTTGATATGATAATCTTCATTCTCAGCGATTTACTTCAACACCACAGTGAGATTGTAGATATTATTCGAAATCAAAGGAAATGGCCTGAGTAGTGAGCAACTGATTCTTGCCAGGGACAAAAAATAGTTTATCAATACTCTGTTGTAGGAGACACGTTGTACCCTACAGTTTTTGTTGTTGATTTTGACTTGACATGCTGATTAAAATTAGTCTTTTAATCTGTAGAAAACTCAACTTCTTTTTTACGGGTAACATCAAATCAAATGTCACACCGATTAGTATGAGTTATCGAACAGAATACTGGACTTAGTTTCAAATATACCCCTATAAACATGGTCTTAAACAGCACCCTTACCTTTGTCTTCACAATTTTTGCTCTACAAATCACAGTTACTCATTTTTTTTTTCAAATTTAAAGTGAACTTCAAATATTCTTTGGAGGAGTGCATTCTGCAATGGGAACCTTGCGAAGGAGTTGATATAAATCAAAACTCGATACTCCTTCTTCTGTCATCCTTCAATGGCTTTTTATGCAGACATGGGAATTTTTCGAAGCAACATTCCTGCTCTTGGATTTTTTTAAAAACAAAGCAAATGTAAAAATGTTTCTGAGGCTTTCATGTGTAACTACTACTACTACTACTACTAATAACTCACTGCAGCACCAAGCCGCCTGAGGCCAACACAGCTACGCTAGCTCCTCCTCCAACCTAATCTATTTAAGCCTCCCTCTTTACACCCTACCAGGAAGTTCCCATTTCCTTTAAATCTTTATCTATGACATCCTCCCAACCCCGATAAGCACGACCTGCTTTCCGTGTAGCCCCAGACGTTTGGCCAAAAAGGACAATCTTCGGTAATCTGTCATTCTTCATCCGTAGAACGTGGCCTAGCCATTTGAACCTTTCTTTCATTATAGCCCTAGAAAGCGGGATTGAACCACATTTTTCGTACAGCCTACTGTTTGAAATACGGTCAGTCAGCCGGGTACCCAGAACAATCCGTAGGCAATTTCTCTGGAAACATCTAGTAAATTATCATCTGCTTTTCGGAGCGCCCATGCTTCAGGGCCATATTTGACCACTGTCATCACTGTAGCTTCCAATATTCTAATCTTGGTTTGCAGACTTATCTTTCTATTCTTCCAAACTTTTTTTTAACTATGAAAAAACACCCTGAGCCTTAGCTATTCTACTTTTAACATCTTCACTGCTCCCACCATCTTTACTAATAATACTACCAAGGTAACTGAAGCTCCCAACCTGATCAATCTTTTCGTTACCTAATGTCACTTGTTTATCTTCACTTATTCCTAGCCTTAGTGACTTAGTCTTCTTAACATAGTCCATAATAATCTAAGGTTATATTCAAAGTGTGTCTATACATTCATGATCTTAGCGGACGTATCAATAGTACAAGAAATTCATTGCAAGGATATCCTTGTTGAAAACCACCAAAATCACTAATTTTTTTTTTTTAGTCTTACAGATTTATAGCTATCCAAGAATCTTCGAAGGGGTAAAAACTTAATGAAAACAGAGATTCTGAAAGTTAGAAAATTATTAAAACAAGAACATTCAATTAGGGGAAGTAATTTTTCCAGATCATTCTTCAGATTACGTAAATTAGTTGTACAGATGAATCAATTTTCTACTCAGATTCTTTAGTGATATGCTCTTTTTTAGGATCCCTTCAATTCATTTTTGTCTTGGCAAATGAATTAGTTTGTTAACTAAATGATCAAATCATTAAATTAAAAAATAATAAATTTCCATATACTGCGCACCAGACTTGCTGGGGATTTTGTGCCAAGTTATGCTTTTCTGTACTTTCACGCTAAAGATTTATTTTTAACTTTACAGTCTTGGACCTATTCAAAATTCTTTGAAGGGATATGAATTCACTGGAAACAGAAATTCTTAAAGGTTGAAAATCAGTAAAACAGGGAAAAGTAGATTTAAGGGAGCACTTTTTTTGGGGTCATGCCTCGGATTAAATGAATTAGGTTTACAGATCATTTAATAACACGCTCATATTTGTGGCTGACTTCTTGTATTATTCTCTTTTGAAAATGCCTTTAATTCGTTTTTTATCTTGCGAATGCATAATTTGCTAACTATTCATTCAACTTTTGGATCTGAACGGTGCTCATTATTTTGAAGTTTTTCTTACGTTTTTCGTTCTTCTAGAGTCATTTCAAGGACCTCATGAAAAAAGGTTATTGCATCATTTGCTGGATCATTACAATACTTTAGAACGGCCTGCAGCGAACGAATCCGAGCCGTTACAAATCAGTCTTGGAATGACTTTAATGCAGATCATAGATGTTGTGAGTAACGTTTCATATTGTATTCCTTGACTCTGTAGCGTACCTATTAAGTCAAGTCGTCTTCAACACCTATTTAATTAAAAAAGAAAGTTTTTTTCGACTGAAAGTAACATTGAAACTTAAAAAGAACAATAATTGTTCCATACAAGAGGGAGGCCCCTCAACCCCTCCCTTGTGATGCTGTAGTTTTTAATGTTTAAAAAAAAGCTTCTACTCTAATTCAACGTCCCTTGTGGTTCAGCAGTTGCTCTCAAGAAACCAGGATTAAAAGTCAAACTTAGCGTAAAAAGTGAAGGGCTGATGAGGGAGCAGCCCCCTCATATGTTAAATAATTTCAGTTCGGTTTAGTTTTAATGTTGCTCCTTGATTTCATTGAAAAAACTTAGTTTTTAGTTTATTTCTCATCGTTTTCAAATCATACCCTGGCCCAACTAAAATATGATTTGAGCTACCGGCCCTATTTATCCTTGATTTTTTATTCTGAAAACTGTATATATCAATAATTGTAAATTGATTGGTAGCGTCCCAATTTTCAGTTTTTCTACTCAAGAATTAAAATGTTTGACATAAATAAAATTTCAGACAAAATTCGAATGTTGAGTCAAAAATTTCGATGAACAATAGTTTTGTTGAATAAGTCCTTGAAACTATTTTTCTAAAGATTTTCGGGCGGTCAGGAAAAGGTATTATATATATATATATATATATATATATATATATATATATATATATATATATATATATATATATATATATATATATAAATAAGTTGTTTGTGTGTTATGTCTGTCTGTCTGTCCGCATATGACGTCTGAATTATTTCATCATATACCAATTCAAAAACGAATGTATTCAAGCCTGAAGTAGGTTCGAACCTTGGCTAGGTAAAAACTACAAATGAAAACTAGAAAGAAAAAACTAAAAACTAAAAAATAATCTAAAAAAAAACTAAAAAAAAGGTAAAAACTACAAAAAAAACTAAAAAGAAAAAAAAACTAAAAAACTAATAAAAAAACTAAAAAAGCTAAAAAAACTAAAAATAACTAAAAAAGAAAAAAAGAAAAAAGAAAAAAACTGAAAAATAAAGGAAAAAAAAATAAAAAAAATAAAAATAAAAATAAAAAACAACTAAAAAGGCAACCAATTCAAAAACGAATGTATATACAGACCGGGACACAAATGACGACCGGGACACAGGGAATATACATGACGAGACACAGGGACACAACTACAACAGGGACGCCGGGGGGCACACGGGGATTATAAATGACGACGGGGACACAGGGAATGTTCGATTAGCAATCACAATCAACAAAGCTCAAGGGCAATCATTAGAATCATGAGGTATAACTAAAAAAACTAAAAAAAAGGTAAAAAACTAAAACTAAAAAAAAAAACAATTCAAAAACGAATGTATATACAGACCGGGACACCCGGACAGGGGTTTAACCAGATGCGACTAAAATTGGATCGTTGTGAGATCTATATATATATAAATAAGTTCAAAAACCAATGTATATACAGACCGGGACAACGGGACAAAAATGACGACCGGGACACAGGGAATATAAATGACGACCCAGACATTCAAAGAGAAATTACAGACTGGGACACCGGGACACAGGGACAAAACTACAACGGGGACGCCAGGGGGCACAGGGGGATATATAAATGACGACGGCGACACAGAGAATATTCGATTAGTAGTCACCATCAACAAAGCTCAAGGGCAATCATTAGAATCATGAGGTATAGATCTGAATACGGATTGTTTTTCCCATGGACAATTATATGTTGCATGTTCAAGAGTCGGTAAACCAATCTATTTATGTGCACAGACAATGGGACAGCGAAGAATGTTGTATATTCGCAAGTTTTAAGTAGTTCAAAACATATATATATATATATATATATATATATATATATATATATATATATATATATATATATATATATATATATATATATATATATATATATATATATATATCTTCTATATATATAAAAATAAGTTGTCTGTCTGTCTGTGGGTCTGTGGATCTGTGGATCAGGTGACGTCATGTTTCGGCTAACTACAAAAAAAACTAAAAACTAATAAAAAAATAAAAAAGCCGAAAAACCAAAAAAACTAAAGAAACTAAAAAAAGGAAAAAACTTAAAAAACTAAAAACTAAAAAAAAACTAAAAAAAAGGAAAAATGAAAAATAGAAGAGAAAAAGAATACTAATAAAATTAAAAATAAAAATAAAAAAAAATAAAAAAGATAAAAAGCTAAAAAAAAGGTAAAAACCAATAAAAACTAAAAAGAAAAAAAGGTAAAAAACTAAAAAAAAAATTCATCTAAAAAACTAAAAAAAACTAAAAAACGTAAAAACTAAAAGAACTAAAAAAGTAAAAAAAACTAAAAAAAGGTAAAAACTGAAAAATAAGCGGGATATAAAACAGGGGGATATAAATGACGACCGGGACACCGGGAGATAAGGAATATAAATGAATCAGAAAATACAACTCATGTTTCCAAATGACGTCGTTTGGAGCCCAAATTGAAAATCCAGATCAATTTATGTCTACTTTCAAAGTAAAAGGGCAAATTTATCATAGAGCAGGGTCTCTTCTACCATTCTCAGGCGAGAATCATAAATTTTTTCAATTGTACTTCATCAGTGATAGAAATTCTGAATTGAATGCACGTTGCGAAATTTCTCCCAACATTGAAAGGACAATCGTTTCCCAATTACAACATCTTTTCCACCAAAATAATAATTTAGTGCGTCTGTTCAAAACAGCCATCGATTTGATGCCTACTTATACGCATAAAATTGTTATTTCCGCTGACAAAACGCCTCCTGGCCAACATGTGCGTAGATACAATGCTCCAACTATCGACGAAGTGGCCATCGTTATGGTCGGTGATCAGTTTTTACCTCGAGATATTATTCTCAGGGTTTCCACCACACGTGCTACAACTAAAAATAGGCCTACCAATAATACTTTTAAGAAATATAAACCCACCAAAGCTTTGCTATGGCACTCGACCTGCCGTAAAAAAAAACAATGGAAAACCTAATAGAGGCCACAATCTTGACAGAGCCTTTTGAGGGTGAGGCTGTTCTTATTCCTCGCATTCCCAAGATTCCAACGGATCTGCCTTTTCAATTTAAAAGATTGCAATTCCCAATTCGATTAGCATTTGCAATCACCATTAACAAAGCTCAAGGTCAATCATTAGAAAAATGTGGTATAGATCTTAATACTGATTGTTTTTCCCATTGACAATTGTACGTTGCATGTTCGAGGGTCGGTAAACCTGACAATCTATTTATATGCAGCGACAATTGGACAGCGAAGAATGTTGTATATTCACAAGTTTTACGCAGTTAATTTGTATTTTATCTATCTATCTATCTATCTATCAATATAAAAACGAGTTGTATGTATGCATGTTTGTTTGTTTGTAAAAAGAGCGTTTGCATATGATGTCATTATTAGTACATACGGCTTTGTATATGCAGAGACAATGGGAAAGCCAAGAATGTTGTATATTCCCAATTTTTACGTAGTTTAACTCCTGCAGACGAAATGAATGCTTGCCTAAAAAATTCTAATTTATAGGCACACGTAAAAATATTAAAATTAACTACAAATATGCGTGTCCGATTGCAAAACGATGACTCTGGTCAAACAGTAGACTCAATTTCAGGACGTATACAACTACCTGCTGATTTCTGTAATTTAGTGACGTCCAAAAATGAATTGATTGAAAAAGTATTTCCGAATATTCTAAAAAATTATAAAAATAATAAATGGCTAAGTGAAAGAGCGATTCTCGCACCCAAAAATATAGACGTCCACGAAATCAACAATATTGTTTTGAACAAGATTCGAGACCAGGCAGTCCTTTACAAGTCAGTCGACACAGTTTTGGAACCAAATGAAGCGGTTAATTATCCATCTGAATTTTTAAATTCCATAGATCCTTCAGGGTTTCCACCACACGTGCTACAACTAAAAATAGGCGTACCAATAATGCTTTTAAGAAATATCAACCCACCAAAGCTTTGCAATGGCACGCGACTTGCCGTAAAAAAAAACAATGGAAAACCTAATAGAGGCCACAATCTTGACAGGGCCTTATGAGGGTGAGGCTGTTCTTATTCCTCGCATTCCCATGATTCCAACGGATCTGCGTTTTCAATTTAAAAGATTGCAATTCCCAATTCGATTAGTATTTGCAATCACCATTAACAAAGCTCAAGGTCAATCATTAGAAAAATGTGGTATAGATCTTAATCCTGATTGTTTTTCCCATGGACAATTGTACGTTGCATGTTCGAGGGTCGGTAAACCTGACAATGTATTTATATGCAGCGACAATTGGACAGCGAAGAATGTTGTTTATTCACAAGTTTTAAGCAGTTAATTTGTATTGTATCTATCTATATAAAAACGAGTTATGTGGATGCATGTTTGTTTGTTTGTAAAAAGAGCGTTTGTATATGACGTCATTATTAGTACATACGGCTTTGCATATGCACAGACAATGGGAAAGCCAAGAATGTTGTTTATTCGCAATTTTTGCGTAGTTTGAAACACATATATAGATCTATCTATATTCACAGGTCGGACACAGGGACACAACTACAATGGCGCATAACTAATATGGCGCGTAACGACTTACGCGCGCGGGGGGGGGGGGGCTTGGGGGGCGCGAAGCGCCCCACCAACTAGGTGTTGGGGTGGCGCGAAGCGCCACCCCAACAGCTAGTATATATATCTTATATATATAAAAATAAGTTGTCTGTGTGTGGATCTGTGTGTGGATCAGGTGACGTCATGTTTGTCCGCATATGACGTCTGAATTATTTCACACTAATACAAAAGAAGAAAAAAACTAAAAAAGGTAAAAACTACAAAAAAAACTAAAAAGAAAAAAAAAAAACTAAAAAAGCTAAAAAACTAAAAAAAAACTAAAAAAAGGTAAAAATCTAATAACTAAAAAAAAAACTGAAAAAAATAAAAAAAGGCAAAAACTACAAAAAAATAAAAACTAATAAAAAAACTAAAAAAGCTAAAAAACTAAAAAAACTAAAAAAACTAAAAAAAGGTAAAAAACTAAAAAAAACTAAAAACTAAAAAAGAAAAAAACTAAAAAAAAGGAAAAAACTGAAAAATAAAAGAGAAAAAGAAAACTAAAAAAATATGAATAAATATATCTATATATATAAAAATAAGTTGTCTGTGTGTGGATCTGTGTGTGGATCAGGTGACGTCATGTTTGTCCGCATATGACGTCTGAATTATTTCACACTAATACAAAAGAAGAAAAAAACTAAAAAAGGTAAAAACTACAAAAAAAACTAAAAAGAAAAAAAAAACTAAAAAAGCTAAAAAACTAAAAAAAAAACTAAAAAAAGGTAAAAATCTAATAACTAAAAAAAAACTGAAAAAAATAAAAAAAGGCAAAAACTACAAAAAAAATAAAAACTAATAAAAAAACTAAAAAAGCTAAAAAATAAAAAAAAATAAAAAAACTAAAAAAAGGTAAAAAACTAAAAAAAAACTAAAAACTAAAAAAGAAAAAAACTAAAAAAAAGGAAAAACTGAAAAATAAAAGAGAAAAAGAAAACTAAAAAAATATGAATAAATATATATAAAAATAAGTTGTTTGTGGGTTATGTCTGTCTGTCTGTCTGTCGAGTGACGTCGTGTTTGTCCGCATATGACGTCTGAATTATTTCACACTAATACAAAAGAAGAAAAAAAACTAAAAAAGGTAAAAACTACAAAAAAAACTAAAAAGAAAAAAAACTAAAAAAGCTAAAAAACTAAAAAAAACTAAAAAAAGGTAAAAAACTAAAAACTAAAAAAAACTGAAAAAACTAAAAAAAGGCAAAAACTAAAAAAAAACTAAAAACTAATAAAAAAACTAAAAAAGCTAAAAAACTAAAAAAACTAAAAAAATTAAAAAAAGGTAAAAAACAAAAAAAAACTAAAAACTAAAAAAGAAAAAACTAAAAAAAAGGAAAAAACTGAAAAATAAGAGAAAAAGAAAACTAAAAAAATATTAATAAATATAAAAAATATAAATATAAATATAATATAAATTAGCAATCAACAAAGCACCGAGACACAAATGACGACCGGGACACAGGGAGTATAAATGACGACCAGGACATAAGTAAAAAAAAAAAACTAAAAAAACTAAAAAAATGGTAAAAACTACAAAAAAACTAAAAACTAATAAAAAAACTAAAAAATCTAAAAATCTAAATAAACTAAAAAAGAAAAAAGGAAAAAAATAAAGGAGAAAAACAAAACTAAAAAACGAATGTATATACAGACCGGGACACCGGGATACAAATGATGACCGGGACACAGGGAATATAAATGACGACCGGGACACAGGGACACAACTACAATGGGGAGGCCGGGGGGCAGAGGGGGATATAAATGACGACCGGGACACCGGGACACAAGGAATATAAATGACGCCCGGGACACTCAAAGAGAAATCACAGACTGGAACACCGGGACACAAATGACGACCGGGACACAGGGAATATAAATGACGACCGGGACACAGGGACATAACTACAAAGGGGACGCCGGGGTGCACAGGGGGATATATAAATGACGATGGCGACTCAGGGAATGGTCGATTAGCAATCACCATCAACAAAGCTCAAGGGCAATCATTAGAATCATGAGGTATAGATCTGAATACGGATTGTTTTCCCATGGACCATTATATGTTGCATGTTCAAGAGTCGGTAAACCTGACAATCTATTTATATGCACAGACAATGGGACAGCAAAGAATGTTGTATATTCGCAAGTTTTACGTAGTTAAAAACATATATATATATATAAATATATATATATATATATATATATATATATATATATATATATATATATATATATATATATATATATATATATATCTATATTCACAGGTGGGACATAGGGACACAACTACAATGGCGCGTAACTAATATGGCGCGTAACGACTTACGCGCGCGGGGGGGCTTGGGGGTGGGGGGGGGGGGGTGGGGGCGCGAAGCGCCCCCACCAACTAGGTGTTGGGGTGGCGCGAAGCGCCACCCCAACAGCTAGTACATATATATATATATATATATATATATATATACTAGCTGTTGGGGTGGCGCTTCGCGCCACCCCAACACATAGTTGGTGGGGGCGCTTCGCGCCCCCCCCCAAGCCCCCCCGCGCGCGTAAGTCGTTACGCGCCATAATAGTTACGCGCCATTGTAGTTGTGTCCCTATGTCCCACCTGTGAATATAGATAGATATATATATATGGTTTTAACTACGTAAAACTTGCGAATATACAACATTCTTTGCTGTCCCATTGTCTTTGCATATAAATAGATTGTCAGGTTTACCGACTCTTGAACATGCAACATATAATGGTCCATGGGAAAACAATCTGTATTCAGATCTATACCTCATGATTCTAATGATTGCCCTTGAGCTTTGTTGATGGTGATTGCTAATCGACCATTCCCTGTCCCGGTGTCCCGGTCGTCATTTACATCCCCCTGTTTCCCCCGGTGTCCCCGTTGTAGTTGTGTCCCTGTGTCCGGTGTCCCCGTTGTAGTTGTGTCCCTGTGTCCCGGTCGTCATTTATATTCCCTGTGTCCCGGGTCCCGGTCGTCATTTGTATCCCGGTGTCCCGGTCTGTATATACATTCGTTTTTTAGTTTTGTTTTTCTCCTTTATTTTTTTCCTTTTTTTTTCTTTTTTAGCTTATTTAGATTTTTAGATTTTTTAGTTTTTTTATTAGTTTTTAGTTTTTTTTTCTTTTTAGTTTTTTTGTCCCGGTCGTCATTTATATCCCCCTGTTTCCCCCGGTGTCCCCGTTGTAGTTGTGTCCCTCTGTCCCGGTCGTCATTTATATTCCCTGTGTCCCGGTCGTCATTTGTATCCCGTTGTACCGGTCTGTATATACATTCGTTTTTTAGTTTTGTTTTTCTCCTTTATTTTTTTCCTTTTTTTTTCTTTTTTAGTTTATTTATATTTTTAGATTTTTTAGTTTTTTTATTAGTTTTTAGTTTTTTTTTCTTTTTAGTTTTTTTGTAGTTTTTACCTTCTTTTTAGTTTTGTTAATTTTTTTTTTACTTGTGTCCTGGTCGTCATTTATACTCCCTGTGTCCCGGTGCTTTGTTGATTGCTAATCGAACATTCCTTTTGTCCTGGTCGCTTTCTCTTTGAGTGTCGTTTTTTTGTAGTTTTTGCCTTTTTTTTAGTTTTTTTAGTTTTTTAGCTTTTTTATTAGTTTTTAGTTTTTTTTTGTAGTTTTTGCCTTTTTTTAGTTTTTTTAGTTTTTTAGCTTTTTTATTTTTTTTATTAGTTTTTAGTTTTTTTTGTAGTTTTTGCCTTTTTTTTCTCTGAGTGTCGTCATTTATTAGTTTTTTCCTTTTTTTTTTTAGTTTTTTATTGGTTTTTACCTTTATTTTAGCTTATTTTTCAGTTTTTTCCTTTTTTTTAGTTTTTTTTTATTTTTTATTTTTTTTAGTTTTTTACCTTTTTTTAGTTTTTTTAGTTTTTTTAGTTTTTTAGCTTTTTTACTTTTTTTATTAGTTTTTAGTTTTTTTTTGTAGTTTTTGCCTTTTTTTAGTTTTTTCAGTTTTTTTTTTAGTTTTTTTTGTAGTTTTTGCCTTTTTTTAGTTTTTTTAGTTTTTTAGCTTTTTTATTTTTTTTATTAGTTTTTAGTTTTTTTTGTAGTTTTTGCCTTTTTTAGTTTTTTCAGTTTTGACGTCACCTGATCCAGTTTTTTCAGGTGACGTCACCTGACACATCCATCCACACATCCACAGACAGACAGACAACTTATTTTTATATATATAGATATATATATATATATATATATATATATATATATATATATATATATATATATATATAAATAAATAAGTTGTTTGTGTGTTATGTCTGTTGCACTATGTCTGTTACGCCAGATTATGAAAAATAAAGAAGAAAAAGAAAAAAAACTAAAATGTAAAAACTGGGAATTGCATAAATATTTCGAAATATTTTGACAATAGATTAAAGTAATTCGAAAACCTTAAAATAGATACTTAAAATTTGAGGTTTATTATAAATTGTTGAGCTTTAACAAGCTTGGCACGTAAAGAGGAATTTTTAGAATAGATCTTAAAATGACAGAAGAAACAGCCGAGGAAGCTGCTCAAATAGTTAATTCAAAGAGAAATTTTAGTATAATCCTACAATGGCAGAACAAACAGCCGAGGAATCTGCTCAAAGGGTTAATGCCAAAAGGCTTGTGGTTAAAGAACGCAAAACCGCGCAGTTAGATGAAAATCCACCTGGACAGCGAGAGTCAAAGCGTATCAAAACTGAAAATGATAGCGATGATGATTGGGTTTGGGATTTTGACTTGGATAAGGTCATCAATGCCTACCAGATTTTAGTTAAAAAAAACAAAGGTTCGGCGATATGTATTTCATAGTGACGCTGAAAAACAAAGAAGAAAAAGAAAACTGAAAAAAGAAAAATGGGAAAAAACTAAAAAAAAAAAGAAAAGAAACTAAAAAATTTAAAAAATTAAAAAAAAACATAAAAAAAAACATAAAAAATAAATAAAATAAAAAGAGGTAAAAAACTAAAAAGAAAAAAAATTAAAAAAGGCTAAAAAACTAAAAAAAAACTGGGAATTGCACAAATATTTCAATATATTTTGACAATAGATTAAAGTAATTCGAAAACCTTAAAACAGATACCCAAATCTCTGACGTTTATTATAAATTGTTGGAGCTTTAGCATGCTTGGCACTTAAAGATTTTTCCAAGTGTGAATGTTAGAATGAACATTGACAAATTGAAGAAAACAAATCAATAAAAAGAAGAAACTAAAAAAAAAGAAAAACTAAAAAAGAAAAAAACTAAGAAAAGAAAAAACTAAAAAAGAAAAAAACTTAAAAGGAAACTGTATCTATATATATAAAAATAAGTTGTATATATGCATGTTTGTTTTTTTGTGGGTTTGCATTTGACGTCATTATAAGTTTATAAGGTTTTGTATATGACGTCATTATAAGATGACACTACAGACCGGGACACCGGGACACAAATGACGACTGGGACACAGGGAATATAAATGACGACCGGGACACTCAAAGAGAAATTACAGACCGAGACACCTGGACACAAATGACGACCGGGACAGAGGGAATATAAATGACGACCGGGACACTCAAAGAGAAATTACAGATTGGGATACCGGGACACAAATGACGACACCCCAATTATATGCAGAACAATTTATATTTGTTATAGTTTCTAAACTTGCTCCTTACTTTATTTGAGAAACCTTTTCTATTTGTTTAATTACATTCCATGAAACTGTAAGGTTATATGAATACAATACTTTTGGTAACACAAATAAACGATCAATATTTCAATGATCCCTCTTTGGATTTTTATGGGTAATCAAACAGTCCGTGGTAATGAACTACAAGGAGAGACCCAGCTCAATAGTAATCGAAACTTTAGAAAACGGAATTTTGATACCAATAGATATACCAATATCTTAATATGCTGATATTAATATCCTTAATATGCTGATTTCAAATATATAAGTTTCATTAAGTTTAATTGTATCCATCAAAAGCTACGAGCCTGAGAAAATTTGTGATGTCATAGAATTTTAATGAAAACCGCACCGTCGGATTCAGTATATCAAAGAACCTAGCTGTAGAGGCAACACTATCGGTGCTTCCCCTGAGAAAAAGTTATTTTCCTTGTTGCTCAAGATGGGGACCATAAATCTCATATATGGGTTTATCAACTAACGTGATTCAAATGGTAAAGTAGACATTTCCTACTGACACCAATTTAAAGCAGTTTCAGGCTATTCTTTGAAATTCCAACAGATTTTATAGGATTAGTCAAAATATAAGTCACCATTCCTGAATCAGTTTCAAGTTGCGTTCATATGATTAAAGAGGGAACTAGATATACTTTTGCGATTAAATTAAGCTTTAGTCCAACTTTCTACGATCATAAACATAATGAAATCTCCCCAAGGAAAAAGAATGAGAAGACCAGTACTGATTCAATGCTAGTCAAATTAAGTTATAACTTACAATTATTAATTATTGCATATTCAGGATAAAATTTGTAATTTGAGAGTTGAATTTTGGAACACAGCATTAACTCTTGCGTCAATGTGATTTTTCTTGCGGAGCGTTTCTAACCATTTTATTAAATAAAGTGGAACTTGTACTGCGAATTACCTTAAGTCAGCAACTAAATGGGCGATGAGTGAGTAGGAGCCCCTTTGTAATTAGAATAATTTCTGATCTTTTGGAGTTGTAATGTCTCTAATAATTTCATTTGTAGAAGTGCTAATCTATTTTAATGTATATTCTTATTCAATTTTAATTTTACTTTAAAATATTATTTATAAAATGAAACGTATTTCAGGGAGTTTTCCTTCCAAGTCAGTGTTTTGTAAATTGTGACGTCAATCGCGTAGTCAAACAGTTCGTGGTAACGAACTGTAGTAAGGAACGACCCGGCTCGATAGTAAACGAAACCCTAAAAAACAGAACTTCGATGCTAAGAGATATATCAAAAGAATCAGATTTTTATGCTGATTTTAAATAAATAAGTTTCATCAAATTTAGTCTTTGTCATCAAAAGTTACGAGCCTGAGAAAATGTGCCTTATTTTGGAAAATAGGGGGAAACATCCCCTAAAAGTAATAGGATCTTAACGAAAATCGCACCATCGCATTCAGCATATCAGAGAACCCTATAGAGAAAATTTGAAGGTCCAATCTACAAAAATGTGGAATTTCGGATTTTTTGCCAGAAGACAGATCAAGGGTGCGTGTTTATTTGTTTGTTTTTTTGTTTTGTTTTTTTCCCAGGGGTCATCGTATCGACCAAGTGGTCGTAGAGTGTTGCAAGAGGGCTTATTCTAACGGAAATGAAAAGTTCTAGTGCCCTTTTTAAGTGACCCAAAAAATTGGAGGGCGCCTAGGCCCCCTCCCACGCTCATTTTTTCCCATAGTCGACGGATCAAAACAAGAGGAGATTCAATTTCCAATACTTGCTTGTTTTTCATCTTTATATTTTGCTACTGGATGACAAAATCCCCGTTTTCTCACCTATTTGATTTTATTTATTATATCCTCTCCTCTCTTGGTTTCATACGTCATGTATAGCCAGTGTGGTTTTAGAATGCATTTAAGGCATAGCCATTGGGTCTTTCAACTATGCTGAACAATATGCTATCACAAAATGTTGATCAAATGACTTCGGGGGAAAAATAACCTTAATTTTTGATCACTCAAAAAAGAGCATTAGAAGTTTTGATTTTCATCTGGTTGAGCCCTCTTCCGATCTTGTAGGACAAATGGTTCGATACGATCACCCCTCAGAAAAAAAAACATTCATTCGGGATCTTTCTTGTGATGGTTAAAAAACACAAAATTCCGCATTTTTGGGGATCGAAGCACGAAACCTCCATAGCTGGGTCTTGATACTGCAAATAAAAACTATATTAATAATCAATTGTACCTATTTGTAGCGCGCAAACTTTTTTTTTGTCTTCGTCTGCTTACAAAATGTAAGGCATATAGACAGGCCCAAAAGAATTCAAAAAATAAATGAAGGAAATAAATCTGGTTACATTGACTCGTGGCGTGCGATTTTATTTTATCTTTTTTAAATGAAAATAAACAGGATTTTTTTTTTGGATAAACGACCTCGAGATCCATTTATTCAAACAAACAGTTACAGCAATAAAAAAATTAAAATAAAAATACTCTTCAAATATGGTGGCGGACTTACATACTTCACATTCAAGGGTGTCAACAGGATCAGAATGCTTTGAGCAATGTTGATCGCTAGACATGTTCAATCCATATAAATAAAAATAAGCATATACCGCTAAAACTAAATTCAAATTTCGCCCACAGTTTCAGTTACAATCCAAAATTTTAGCACTTGAGCAGAAAAACTGAAGAAATCACATATGTTTCTAAAATTAAGCATTGGTAAAATTCGTTTAGTTGAAAGTCAAACAGATATTAATTTTGAAGTTTAACTTCCAAAAAAAATTCCAAACAAGCAAAAATTAAATGAACAATCCATCAAACATAAAACTAATAGATATTGCAATGAATGAATAGGTGAAATCTAACACAAACAGAAGTAAAATGAAGATCCAGCTAAACTTAAAACGAAAATAAGTGTTATAACTGTTGGAGTTAAGATTCCTTTTTAGGTTATTCATCCCAAATTCTGAATATCTACTACCCTGATAGATGTCCTGATTGTAGTGAAGAACTACACTTTGTACTCTTATCGGAAGGGGGGGGGGTTAACGGAGATATAACCAACTAAAAGTAATAGCCGGAAAAGAAATCCCCTCGAGTTACCAATATAGGAACTCCGGTATCCTCCCTGCCGAAGACTACAAAATATCAGGGATCTATCTCCCTTTAGTGTAAAGCAACTGTAATCTTACGGTGTCTATTCCCTGTACACTTGTGAAATAACATCCAGATGCTTATATTGAAAGGTTATACATTTGATTTACAACTAACTGTGTCAAACAGTTCGCGGCAACGAACTGTGTAATTAAGGAGCGACTTGTTCCAATAGTAACCAAAACTCTAAAAAAAAACAGAATTTTGATAACAATAAATAAATAAAAAGAATCGTTTTTTTAGATTTAAATTATTATTAGCATTCTAACGGTGCCAGTATAAGTGGAAGAGCGTCGACAGTGCCACTGCAATGGTACTCAAGTATAGTATCGCGGATGAGACGGGCCTTAGGCTCTACGAATTCATCTTGCACTGATAGTAACCAGTGTTGGCACAACAAGTGTATTATCTGTGATGGGGATTAAGTTCCACACTATTTGGCCTAAGATGCCACGGCGTGTTCCACCAATAATTTCTATATTGATATATTCTTTGGAGGAGAGCAGGTTCTTCAGTAGATATTACAATGGCTGTAAACTGCTAATACTCTGCTCTGAACCCTACCAGGATTCGGGGAAAATAATCCATAATAGTCGCAGAAAATAGCTCTCTTTTATTACCAATTTCAACTACAAAATCAGCTAGGTAAATTCTGAACGGGGACTAACTTAAAAAGCGTATATACAGAAGAGAGGTAAGGCTGCCTCTTCCACTATTGCGTGCCGTCGTGGGGTAATAAAATCAATAGGGACTTGAAATTAAACTTGCTTTGCGCATAAATTATACTTCAATGAGATTTAGCTAGCCCGAGAAAGGCTAAATTAGAAATTCAGTATAGACCAATTCATTCCCTCTCGTAATTAAATAAAAAAAAACAAGTTTTTTAAATGCAAGTAAGGAGCGACATTAAAACTTAAAACGAACAAAAATTATTCCGTATATGAAATGGATTGTCCCCTCCTCAATGACCCGCTCTTTACGCTAAAGGCTGATTCTTTTTCACAACTCCACTTTTTAAAACAATAAAAAAAAACTATAGCGTAAAGAGCGAGGCGTTGAGGAGGGGACAATCCCTTTAATATACAGAATAATTTCTGTTCGTTTCAAGTTTCAATTTCACTCCTTACTTGTAGTTAAAAAAAAACTTGTTTTTTCTTATTTAATTTCTGAACGTTTGTTTTGGCTCACCGCACATGAATAATTAAGACAAAGTTTGCATATTATTTTTTTTTTTTTTTTTTTTTTGGCTAAATGGTTTTCTCATTTTTTATCATTTTTATCATCATTTTTAAGATGCAATTCTTTGGATGCAACTATTGGTATCAAGGTTCCGTTTTTTAGAGTTTCGGTTGCTATTGAGCCGAGTCGCTCCTTGCTACAGTTCGTTACCACGAACTTTTTGAAATTATACCATTGAAAATAGGCTAGCCTCTACGGGAGTTTAAGGTGTAGATAAAATTATCTTATAGGTAAATCTATGTATAAAAGAAAAGGGAAATTTATCTGATAAGAAAGGAGCACAGGCTGCAATATATACAATATTCTTAAGTTTGATGTTGCTCATGAAAGGCTACAAGACAGAGAAAATTTGCTTGATTTTGAAAAAAGGGGGAAATCCTTCCCTAAAAGTGAAGGAATCTTCTTAATTAAGCGCACCAGGGTACCTTATTACGGAGGTTTCAAGCTCCAATGTGCAAAAATTTGGCATTTTTTTTTGTCAGAATCACACGTCACAGATGCGTGTTTATTTGCTGTTGTTTTTTTTCCCCCTTTGTTCTTTCCGGGGGTAATTGTATCGTACCTATGATCCTGGGAGATCGGGATACGGCTCATTTCAACAGAAATTAAAAATTTCTAGTGCCCCTTTCGTGTAACCACAAAAGATTCGAAGGCAACTAGCCCCCCTCCCACGCTCTTTTTCCCCAAAGTTGTCTGATAAAAATTTTTATATAGCCATTCCGTTCAACATAATTGAAAGGTCTAACGACTATGCATTTAGAGATGATATGACTCCCAAAGCCCCTGGGTGAAAGTCTGAAAGATATGAAATTTGCCCACATAGTATTTGTTATTGGGGAGAATGCAGACATTTTCGGGGAGATTTTCTGGGGATGGACGTCCTACGATGATAATTTTTCATTGCGAGGAAAACTTCTGGGGGTAAACTTTCCAGGAGAAATTTTACGCGGAGGGAATTCGACAGAATTCATATTCGAAATTCCTTTTATCTGTCTTACTTTCGCGTTGGCGACTTATTTTTACACGTGGAGTGGGAATCTCTAGGGGATTTTTAGGTTGGATGGGATTTTATACGGAAAGAATTCTCTGCGGGGGAATTATCACCAGGAGAAAGTCTGCATTGGGAAATCTTCCACGGTAGAAACTTTCCATGGGGGAGGCATTTAACCCCAAAAAAATGTTCTACATAAGGTGGATTCCGCCATGACTTAAATAATGATCAAAAATCAAATGAAAAACAAGTGTTTTTTTCAATAAAAGTATTCTAAAGAGAATTTTTCGGGCGGAATTTCAGGTAATTTGCAGCGAGGATGGAATTGTCCAGAGTTAGTTTCCTGGGGGAAGGATTTTACGCACGAGGAAAAATTCTTCCACGGAGGATTTTCTTTTTTGGGGGGAGGGGGAGATTTTCCATAAACGTTGAGGTGGTATTCTTGGGACTGTTTGAAAAACGCTAAAAAATTAAATAAATACAAGATGTTTTTTCTCCTGAAAGTATAAAGTAACATTAAAACTTAAAAAGAACGAAAAATATTCCGTATATAGGGAGACTGTCCCCTCCTCAATACCCCGCTCTTTACGCTAAAGGTCGACCGTTTGTCCCAATTCCTTAAGAACGACTCCTGAGACGCAAGGGCCACTTAATTAGAATCAGAAATTTTCTTATAAAACAGTAAAAATCGCTAACATAAAGCGACGGGTATTGAGGAGGAGGATGCCCAGGGAAAATTGCTTTGATTTATTATTATTATTCTTACATTATTAAAAATCGATATATTTTCACTAGTGTCATACACAGTAAATGTTTATCCCTACTTTTAAAACACTTCTTTAATTAACGAAAATATGCCCTTTGGTAATAGTAAATTCAAGTTAAAATTTGGAAATATCATTATTCTAAGGAATTTTTTTTCTTTTTTGCAATTTTGATTATTATCATTATTTTCTTTTTTTATTGAAAAACTTAACCACACTGTTCAAAATACATACCGTTTTCAGTGAAATACAAGTGTCAGTAAGCTCTTTAGCGGGTTAACACCATTCTTATTTGTGGAAGATAAAATTTGATTTTATTTTCTATTATTCCTTACGAAGATTTTTATGCAGGCTTTTTACTTTAATTTTTTGTTTTTTTTTATGAAGATTTTATTTGAAACTAGAGCCTGCTTAAGCGCAGTTCTCTACTAGAAAGCAGAAGTATTAGTGGAACAAACAAAAAATTGACGCATCTAATTCAGTTAGTCCTCTCTGACGTAAAAAAAAAAAAAAAAAAAAAAAAAAAAAAAAAAAAAAAAAACTTGTTTCAGCCCAGACATTGTAGGCTCTATATCAAGGATTATCAAGAACTGTCCTTGTTTGTCATGATGCAAGAACATCACAGAGTCTTCCAAAATGTAATGTCGCATCATTAACTTGACCTAACATCCACACTTTTCATGAGAACCTTAGAGGTTAGACACTTGGCAATTTCTTTGAATGAACTGTCATCAACGGTATAGGAAAACAAACCATAGAAAACTAGAAAGACCGAGGTGTTTCTCCACAACGTAATGCCCCAAAAATGGCGTGTTAATTTTTCCATTGGCAGTACTTTAACTAGAAGTTTTATTGGCCTCTTCCCCGAAAATATCGAACACTGTCTCTGAAAGAGCTTCACCGATTATTTTTTGAATATACAGGGACAAAAAATTAATTAATGTCTTCTTTAAAACGCCTTAAAATTGTATGTTTTCCTGGCATAATTAATATAAGTAGAGACAAATATTTCTCTCTATTTTGGATCCTTTGTGTACGATTTTCTCATAACTTTCTTGTATGCCTGTACGTATTTTCCGTCAAGCATCAAGACCATTTTGAAGGGTCGAACCAAAAACTAAACTTCATTACTACAGACTTGATCGTTTTCTTCCAGTAAATCCTCTGATTCTGTTGCAACCTTGCTCGTGTAAGTGTTCCTAAGTCCACCCTATCAATATTCATTGTTAACCCACTTGTTGGATTCGCATATCCATCCAGTGATCTTTATCGATTTTTAAGACGTTTCCTTTTTCATTGTTTCGATCAATATAGAGTGGAAAATTTTCCCCTAGAACTAAGAATCTTCATTCGGTTACTCAAAGTTTCATTTGAGGATTTTTCTAATTCTTTGTGCCCGAAAAAGTATTGTTTATTTTTTCTTATTATGTAGAACAGGGATATTATCGCAGGTTCTCTGATATGCTGAAAATCATGGTGTGACTTTCATTAATATTGTTTGACTTTTTGGGTGTGTGTTGATTTGTGAAGTTTGATTTTTCACTTTTTGAACAACAATTTGACCGCAATATTGACATGAGGTAGCTAGTTTTTCCACTGTCTTGTTTTGGCACGCATAACATCATGAATATCTCTCTATTGAATATATGGTGCAAGGGGAGGGGTTATGGTTTTTATTCAGAGACTGACGCTCTGCCCCAGCGTTGGAATAAAACAAACGCTCAATTATTCAGGAAGCATTCCATCTCTCGCAAATGTCGAACTTTATATAAACACCCCAGACGGTGCTTAAACAGAAGGGGATTTTAGCCTTTTAATATGTATAAACGGTATAAATCTTTTATTAGCCGTTTAACGGTATAAATGTTAGGGTGTGCCTTGTAAACCAAAACCAGTGTCCCATATTGAACAAAATTAGGGAATATTTTGGATCTGATGGAAATGAAATATAAGCATGTTGTAATTCCCATGGTAAATCCAAATGATTAATTTTGATCAAGGTATTGGCAAAAGATTTACACAAGAAAAGTTCACTAGATTTGACATTAAGAGAACAGATCCCAAATTTTAAACTAAATGACTGAAATCAGTATAACAAGTTAGCCCCTTCTAGATAGTTCACTGTAAAATCGCCTATTATGAAAATTCCTGAATTTAGAACTCATAATATTGTACGTAAGTATAGTTAGCGAACCAAGCTTTTGAAAAGAGTGGGAGAAGTTTCAAAACGATATTTAAGGCTATAATATCAATCAGTTCTTGGTAACGAACTGTAGGTAATAAGCGGCCCGGCTCAATAATAATCGAAACTCTAGAAAATGGAGAATCGGCTTATTATGCTGATTTAAAATATATAAATTTCATTAAGTTTAGTCTTACCCATCAAAGGCTATGAGCCTGAGAAAGCTTGCCCGATTTTTTTAAAAAAAGAAGGAAAACCCCTTCTAAAATTCATAGACTATCAATGTAAATCACACCATCAGACTCAGCGTGTCAGAGAACTATACTATAGAGGTTTCAAGCTCCTATCTGCAAAAAAGTGGAATTTTGTATTTTTTTGCCAGAAGGAAGATCATGGATACGTGTTCATTTGTTTGTTTGTTTTTCCCCGGGTGATCTTGTCGACTCAGTGGTCCTAGAATATTGGAAGAGGGCTCATTCGAGCGAACAATTTTTCTCAAAGTTCTCCGGTCAAAATTTTGAGATAGCCATTTTGTTCAGCACAGTTGAAAGGTCGAACAACTGATTTTTGGATATATCATGACCCCCTACAGCCCCTGGGGAAAGGTTTAAGTTATAAAATTTGCCCGTTGTTTACGTATAGTATTTATTATTGGGAAGTATGCAGACATTTTCCGAGGGGGGGGTCAAATTTTCTGATGCGGGGACTTTCCACAGGGGAATTATCCATGGACACGGAAGTTTCCAGGGGATGGCTCTTTCAGGGGAAATTTTACATAGGGGAAGATTACCAGAATTCTTATACGACTTGCTTTCTCTTTCCAAGTCAATTTTTACGTCTTGCTTTCTCTTTGCCAAGTCAATTTTCTGCATGGAGATGTTAAAAATAACCTTCTAGGGTCACTTTTCGTCAGGGTTGAAATGTCCAGAGAATATATCCATGGGGAGGAGGCATTTTTCCGTGGAGGTGGGGTTAGATTTCTGGCATTATTTAAAAAATGATGAGACATTAAATAAAAAAAAAACACAAGTTTTTCAACCGAAATTAATTAGCAGAATTAAAACATAAAATGAACAGAAATTGTTGCGAGTATGAGGGGGTTTGCTCCTTTACAACGTCTTGATCTTTACGCTAAAGTTCGAGTTTTGCCCCAGTTCTTTAAAAACGACTCCCAAAAACACAAGGTTCGTTTAATTAGAACAATAATAAGCTTTCAAATAATTTCTTAGACCACACTGCTTTTCATTTACGAATAATTAAGCAAAGAGAAAACGGGTTTAATTTCGAAAAATCAGTGAACAAAAAATAAGATGTAAAAATGAAAATACACTTTAACTAAAAAATAGAAATATTCTGAATATTTCGGACCTACGTCTGGGAGCCTTTCACAACGAAAAGAAAAATTACAAACAACAAAAAAGAAGAATTTTTTTATAACGTAACATAGGAATATTATTTTTCGTGTGTTTAGTTGTCGTGTTTTTGTTTGTGTTATGTTTTAAAAAAAATGTGTTTCTTTTTTTTTGTCATTTGTAATTTTTTTCCGTTGAGAAAGGCTCCCGGACGTGGGGTCAAAATATTCTGATTATCTTTATTTTTTAGTTAAAGTGTAGTTTTGTTTTTATATTTTGTTTTTTTGCTCACTGCTTTGTCGAAATTAAAACCCTTTTTCTCTTTGCTTAATTTTTCGACAATAAGCTTTCTGTAAAAGTATTAAAAAACTTAAGCTCAAAAAGCGAGGTGTTGAGGAGGAGCAACCCCCTAATATGCGCAAAAAATTTTGTTCGTTTTAAGTTTTAATGTTGCTCATTACTTTCAGTTGAGAAAACTTATTTTTTTCATTTAATCACTACAGAAGGTTTTATTGAAGACTAGCCAAAAGGTCCGTGAAGCAGGCTTGCTGGCTTCTTGTCGCTTCCCTTTGCTCATTCAGGTAATGCTCAGGCATGATTTTGTGACATTATAAGAAAGATGCCACCCTCTCGCAGCAAAAAACTCAAAGTCCTCTTCTCATTCCACCCGAAAAAACTTTTCCTGAAATTATCGAATTCGTTTAAACAATTATAATATAACCTACTGTATAATGGGACAAGGAGACTTATTCGGGATAGAATCGCTTCAGTTTTTGGGGCTCGATGTAGTGATAATGACAGAGATGAAATTAACCAAAGCTTTTACGGGTGTTTAAAACCACTTTAAATTACTACATAGTCCTCGTTCTGTGGTTGAATTAAATAAAAAAAACAAGTTTTTATAACTGAAAGTAAGGAGCGACCTTAAAACGAACAGAAATTACTCCGTATATGAAAGGGGCTTTTCTCCCTCAACGCCCCGCTCTTTACGCTAAATTTTGACTCTTTCTCTTAACTCTACTTTTTAAAACAGTAAAAAACAGTGAAACACAAAGTGTCATTTTCTGGCAGAAAATGCGAAATTTCACATTTTTGTAAATAGGAGTTTGAAACTTCTGCATAAAGGTGCTCTGATACACTGAATCTGATTGTGTGATTTTCGTTAGAACTGTATGACTCTTAGGGGGTGTTTCTCTCTATTTTCTAAATTAAGGCAAATTTTCTCAAGCTCGTAGCTCTTAATGGGTAAGGCTAAACTTGATGAAACTTATATATTTAAAATCAGCATTAAAATGAGATTCTTTTGATGTAACTATTGGTACCAAAATTCCATTTTTAAGAGTTCCGGTTACTATTGAGCCGGGTTGCTCCTTACTACAGTTCGTTACCACTAACTGTTTGAAACAGGCTGTGCTGCTGTTAGCATACATGATACTGAAGAGGGCAATGAAAAAATTCAAAGTAGTTGGTAGGGGTAGTAAGCAAGTGTTTTCTAAGCAATATGTAAAAAAGAGCCTGTAGCTTTTAGTTTGTTTTTGCTTATCTTTATTCAGTACATCTTCAAAAGAGTGAGCCAGTGCTACTTAGTTCATGTTGCATTGTAAATATACTGTTTATAAATTTTTGGGCAGTTTTCATAGATGCAGAATAAGGCTTAACTTGTAGACGATCATTCTGGGCGAAAGTAGGCAAAAATTCTTCTTAAGGTTGTAATCGTGAACCAAGCAGTGATTTAACCATAATTGGTATTCTCTTTTTTGGTGTTAAGGATGAAAAGAACCAGATACTGACGACAAATGTGTGGCTTCAAATGGTAAGTGTGTATACTAAATGTGGGCACAATAAAATTCTTTAGCCACCTTATGTTGTACGTCCTTATCAATGTTGCTATTTAATTTGTAATGCTCTCTTTTTTATTTTGCCTTTTAAGGACGAGAAGAATCAACTTCTCATAACCAACATGTGGTTGAAATTGGTAAGTAGGAATGCGGACTGCGTTTGCAAGGCATGGATCTTTCCCCCGCATGAACTAATCCCTGTTGGAACTTATTGCATAAAAGAACAATGCTTAAAATAATCTACTTCTAGAAAAACAAAATATGATATTTAAAAGATTAAAGGAATTAAACCTTGTTGCAGCTGTATTTGTACTGAAACGAAAGAATCAGATCATGCGAACCAACATAACGCTTCTCGTTCATGGATGTAAAAAATCCAAAGAATTAATTACACATATGTTTTTCAATTGAATGTTGTGTGCTTCTAAGTCCAATATTCTGAAAACATGTCGAAGGGCAATAATGTCGTGAAACATAAGTTTAAAATTTTGAGGTACAACTATAACTTTAATTCAGTGCACTAGGCAACATACTTTAAAATTAGTTTTATTCTCTACTGTTTTCTATGCACCAGATATTTCATCTTTCGGTTAACACAAAGCAACTGACAAGACTCCCTTATCTGAAATTTGGCTCCTCTCCTGGACTCAAGATTTATGTGTCACAGTGTGTCCAGGAAAAGGTGCATGGAACAATACAAATTGCTAAGCCTTTATTAAATTTAGGATTTGTTGATTGATTTCATCTCTAAAAGTAAAAGAAAAGAAGATTGTTACAAGACATCACGTATTAACTCCTTCTACAAATTTCTATCAGCATAACGTGCCGCACAGGGGGAGCTTTTAAGGCAGAGTACTTAGACTTTTTCTATAACAGTAAAAAAATCATTTCTCTCGTTAAATACACTAGATTTTACTATAGGAAAGGAACAATAAAATGATGTTGGCTCAAAATTTATTCTAGATTACATTGAAAATTCATATTCTTTCTAGTTTAATTTAATCTTTAAATTATTTTTGCTTTTTTTTTTCGTCCAACACTCAATTTCCGTCATACTGTGATGGAAATACAACACAAGCTTGTATTTTTTACATACTGACAACTTTCACTTTTATTATTCCTCTGTTCTAAGCATTTTTCCAGCAGTATTTATTATGAATTTGTTTCAACTTGGAAAATGAAGGATGATAAATTTTTAACCTTTGAACATGAGGCTCAGTCCAATTTTTTCCGGAATAGAAATGGTAAAAGCTTTAGAAGCGTAGAATTTTAAAGTTTTTTTTTTAAGTTTTAAGTTTAAATCGAAATCACAAGATCTTTCAAGAAGCCTCAAGATTCTCAATCTCCTAATAATTAATTATGACAACTCTTGTCTACGATGTATTTATCCTTCTTCTAAAAAATGACAATTCTAACAAACTGACGCATGCAAAATGTCTTATGTTAAAAATGTTTAATTTAGCTACAAAGTTCCAATGTTCCAAAATTAAATTTGCATTCAATGATATCAAGAGCCATCGTGACTACCAACAAAGTAAAAGACTAAATAGATGGTCATTTTAGGAAATATGCTCAAATTTTTCATGCTGAAATTTAAAGCGTATTACCCCTACAAACTTCTACCCTTTTGCATGAGTGCAATGAGCATGGAATGAATGAATGACTTATTATTTAGTTTTTGCTTATAAGACCAAGTACAAGACAATATGATATCAGGCTATAGCCATAATGTTTTAGTTACAACTGCAAGCTAGTGTAGAACAAACCATGGTCCATAAAAACGTTTTAAAGAAAAGAAAAACAACACTCTCATGAAAAAAACTGACATTTGTAGCTGATTCAGAAATGCTTACTATCATTTTGATTAAGTCTTAATAGTTACTTTCATAAAGTTAGCACGTAGATATTGGAACTTCCTTTCAAATGAGCTCTTTAACAGCTCTGTGTGCTGTTCCAACTCCCCGCTAGTGGTGACAAAAAAAACAAAAATAATAACACATCATTGCTACCATAGTGGCGTTATTTCGTCAAAATCCATGAGAAGGGGGGATTTGGAGCAGATTTTACCAAGTCAAGTGAAAATGACCGTGAAAAATGAGCCATTTAGTAGGCTTATCACTAAGGCAAAGGTATGCTAGAGAAAACTTATCTGTTTCTGTGGATGCTTGAATTATGTAGGCCTATCTTAGCTTTGACGAGATTTTTGAAGATGCTAAATTCTGTTTTATAGCAAATTACGCTCCTGATACAGGTGATTTTCCTTGTTGTTTAATCCAGGCGTCATGGTTGTTGACAATATCGATTTCAATTTTGTAGGCTACTTCTTGTATAAGTCCAACGCTATTTTTGAGGGTTTCCACTTCCAGCCTATTTTTTGAAATTTCCATAATTTGGTTTCTATTTTAAACATTTTGCCATTAAGACTTTAATGTAAATTCTATTAGTAATTGCCATCCCTGAATCAACAACAAATGCAAATTTTTTCTCACTAATCTGTTTTTTAAAGTTTTTTTTTTTTTTTTACTTTTGGCCCTGGTTCATCCTTTAATAGATTGCAGTTATCGCTGCAAAAGGGAAAGTTGATTGTGAAAACAAATTTACGGGAAATTCGAACAATATGATGATACCCTTCGAAAATGTCAAAATGAATAAAAATAAAAATTCAGTTCAAAATAAAAATTCATCATTTGGAATTGCCATTGTCAGTTATTTATGTAGGCCTATCTTAGCTTTGACAAGATTTTTGAAGATGCTAAATTCTGTTTTATAGCAAATTACGCTCCTGATACAGGTGATTTTCCTTGTTGTTTAATCCAGGCGTCATGGTTGTTGACAATATTGATTTCAATTTTGTAGGCTACTTCTTGTATAAGTCCAACGCTATTTTTGAGGGTTTCCACTTCCAGCCTATTTTTCGAAATTTCCATAATTTGGTTTCTATTTTAAACATTTTGCCATTAAGACTTTAATGTTAAATTCTATTAGTAATTGCCATCCCTGAATCAACAACAAATGCAAATTTTTTCTCACTAATCTGTTTTTTAAAGTTTTTTTTTTTTTTTACTTTTGGCCCTGGTTCATCCTTTAATAGATTGCAGTTATCGCTGCAAAAGGGAAAGTTGATTGTGAAAACAAATTTACGGGAAATTCGAACAATATGATGATACCCTTCGAAAATGTCAAAATGAATAAAAATAAAAATTCAGTTCAAAATAAAAATTCATCATTTGGAATTGCCATTGTCAATTATTTATCACGGGGAGATTACAGTCCCACTTCTTGAAAAACCAAAGAGAAATCACTTTTTTTGCATAGGTGAAAAGATCTGTATCATCTTTTCAATTGTTTTTTTTGTTTTCTTTACCGCTAGTGGGCACTGAAACATCGTAGAGAAATGTTTAAGGGCTCATTTGAGAGTAAATGCTATAGCTATGTGCTTTGCAAGTACTGAAACATAATTTTTAAACTTAAATACTATCTTTGGCAGAAAATGTATCTTTATTTACAAGATTATTTCATATTGTGTATGATGTCGTATTTGACTAACTCTGCTGCCTCGTTCCCTGGGGTTGGATCTCTAGTATATCCATCTGAAAAAAAAACCGAAGGTCTTTTTTCTTTTGTGTAATATATGATATAATCGCAAGAATCGTCGCTGCAGCAGCATTTTAATTAATATTAATGTAGGTCAAAGTCAGAATTAACATTTACTGAGCCATATTATGACCTGATGTACAAATTTATAGTCTCACAACTCATTGAAAGGAAGTGTTGATTTCGCACTTTCGGAAGAAATCTAATCCAATGCTTTGACGACATCCACAAACTTAAGAAATTCCTAATTGTTACTTTTGTGACATAGTAAACAACGATAAGTCTGCTAATAATTTTTTTTTTTTTTTCATTACTTTAAAGACTGACTTGGGTAAAATCGTTGTCATCAAGTATGTTCTTTACTAAAACTCAGTAAGAGAATGCCATAAGATTTGTTTTGTGTGTGACATGTATTTAAGTAAATTGTTCGTAATCTAGCTTAATTATTCTAATTAGATTCCAATTAAATTCGTAAGAAGTGGATCTAGTGCACCCAGTAAGAAAGATCAAGAGTTTGCAATCGTAAATGCAGCGGTAGCAGCAGCCTAATAAAAGACGAATACGTCCCGTAATAACAAAAAAATAGTCCGAAACCTCTAAAAATGGTGTCAGATCAAAACTCAAAGAACATCATTGGAACTACCTTAGCAAAAACCCCTTTAAAGGAGACTTACAGTCCCTTTGCTTGAACAACAAGGCAAATCTATTGGCTTGAAAAACAAAGAAAGTGAATGAAACCACGATGTTCTGCATCAAAAGCTTTTTTTCCTCCACTGCTAGCTGAGCACTGGAACATCACACAGAGCTGTTTAATGGCTCATTTTAAAGGAAAGGGCTGAATCTATTTGCTTTTGTAATTACCAAAAACACAATTTAAAATAAACCTGAAGATAATAGAAATTTAGAAATAGAAGATAATAGAAAAAAATAATAAAATTTAATCTTCTTTACAGAAAACTGTATTTTTGTATACAAGTATAGAACAAGCCTCTTTTGAAAAGTTGCAACTCTGGGATGTTGTGTCATATCTAGACAAATTTACTGCCTGATTGCCTGGGATTTATCTTTTACTATACCAACTAAGAAAAAGCCATAGGTTAATTCCTGTGTGTAATTACCAAAATTATAGCAAAGAACGAACTCTAGCCCATAGTAGCTGAAATATTAAAATAAATAATTATATGCATGATGATTAAACAAGCTTATCTTTTGACAAGATAATATAAGCTTCTTTTGAAAATTTGTTTCTCTGGGGTGAAGTGCCATATTTGACTGATATCGCTGCAAGGCCTGTTTGGGGTAGTTAATACAGGCCACCAATTTTTGTCGCATAATTTGAGAAACTGGATTCAGATGCCGAAACACTAAAAAATGACAACCTGTCGCTGTTTTCATATGGTTCAACACTGGTTTTTCATTCAGTTGAATTTTAGATTTTTCAAGGGTATAGCTTGTTTTAGCTGATACGGGAATGGAAAAAGTTTAGTTGATGTATATGACAAGCAACTTTTCTAGTGTTTGTTTTCAGCATGATTGTTGTGTCTTTCAGTTCTTGGAACTGAGCATCTGCATATACCGATAATTTAATGCTTTAAGCTTATTTGTTGCTTTACCGACTATACCGCATTCCTACAAACCGTTTTTTTTCGTTCTTCTTCTTTATTCTTAAGAAAAAGGTAAGTAATAGAACTCGTAAGCACGCTCAGTTAACCAAGCACATGTGTGGAAGTTTCTAAATGTTCGTACCTGACAAAGCAACATGAATTTGTCAGTTTTTATTTGTCTACCAGTTGTTTAAAGTTCGTAATTAAGATTTAACCGTTTTTACATCAGAGTGTAACATATTACAGCATTACACAACATTTCATTGTTGTGTCTAAATCTGTCCAATTCCAGTAACTTCCATCTGAAAAAGATCGTTTGACCCTTTCAGTGAGAATTATGTCATTTGACCTAATTATATTTTGACAAAGATATTTTGCTTGAATTTTCTTCGAAGTTTAACATTGTATTAATTTTTAAATTAGTCATGATTAAAGTTTTTACTTCAATATATATATTTACGCTTATCCTTATGCTAACGAATCAAAAAAAAAAAAAAAACTAAATGGGTAACTTAAACCAGATACATGCCTCGAGAACACATTTTAGAGTACGAGTATACTTGTTTGCATTAAATTATTTGTTGCTGCAACCAGGACCTTCTAATCATGATTGTAGCAATTGAATGTTTGAAAATGCATCTAAAGAAATATCAAATGAAAAAAAATACCAGTGGTAGCTTATTCAAAATTGGTAAATATTATTTCGGTTAATCTTTACATTAAAGGGTTATTTGGCAACACATTCACGTAAATCTTCAAAAAGAAACCTTTCTAAAATGGCATGAGATTCAAACCAATGGCTCGCCTTTGAAAATACTATTGTCGAAAACCCTGGTCATGACGCTTACGCCCCACCTTGAACAACAAGGTAAATCGCGTTTTCCATGGGTAGTATTGATGTGTCCTCTTTTTTATTTTATTTTTTTCGCCGCTAGTGGTGCTTTGAATCATCATGGGATGTTAAAGAGCTTATTTAAAAGCTTATTTTTATATCTAATCTTTTATATAAATGAGGTTTGACAATGCTTTATACAGCGCAATTTCAGAGGCAACGCTGTTGCGTTGCCTATGGTAAAGGCCATACGGCTTCAATGTTTTATTATTTAATTATTAATTGTTTCTTTTCCCAGAAGCACTTCATATGGAAGGGGTGGTCATAAAATTGAATAGAGGGCTCATTCGATTGGAAATCGGAATTTCTAGCGCACTTTTTAAGAGTCAAAGTGATCGCAAGGGAACTAAACCCCATCCCTGCGCCTTTCCCCCCAAACCCATCCGATAAAAATGTTGCGATAATTATTTCGTCAAAAACAGTCCAAACATCAGACAGTCAAACTCCGGGTTCGTCACAAACCCCCAGAGCCCAGGGGCAGGCGTTGTAAGTTATCCCCTGGGGGCATATATGGTTCTTATGGAAGCTTTACTCGTATAAACTTCAAAGGTTGGCTCATTTGATTGGGAACTGAAATTTCTAGTTACATTATTATGAGTCAAAAGGCATCGGAGGGCAGATATCGCCTCCTCCACATGCGCACACACCCTTTTTTCCCAATCCAAATTTTGAGATTGTCAGTTTGTTTGAAATAGTCCAAAGATCAGATAACAAAAACTTCGAGGTAACCCCCATGTAACCCCCTTGTAACATGTCCTGGGGGCTTATAAGGTTTCTATAGAAGAAGTGGTCGCATAAACGTCAGAGGGGAATCAAATGATTTGGAATCGAATCTTCTAATTCCCCTTTTAAGAGTCAAAAGTAACCCGATGGAAACTAGCCTTCCACTCCAACCATCTTTTCCCCAAATGCATCCTATCGAATTTTTTGTTTAGCCACTTAGACAAAAGATCATATAAAAAAAAAACTCCAGGAGTAACACAACCCCCCAGAACCTGGAGAAAAGTGTTGTAAATTATGTCCTGGGGGCATATAAGGTGTTTATGAAAGGGATGGTCAGATAAATTTCGGAGGGAGATCATTCAATTGTAAATAAGAATTTCTAGTGCTGTTTTTAAGAGCCAAAAGTGATAGGACGGCAGCTACAGCCCCTCCCAAGGCCGTTTGCCCTCAAGTGTATCCAATCAAATTTTAAGGCAGCTATTAGTTTCAAAATAGTTTAAAGATTAAATAACAAAACTGAGGAGTCGATAAATCCCCCACAACCCGAGAGGAAATGTTGTAAGCTATACCCCGAAGGGTAGATAAGGTTTCATGTAAGGAGTGGTCGTATAAACACCAGAGGTGGCATATTTGATCGGACATCGTTTTTAACAGTCATCAAAAGTGATCGGTGGGTATACCCCCACCCTCTTTTCCTCAAATGCATCCGATCAAAATTTTGAGATAGCTATTTCGTTTGACATCTTCCAATGATCAGATGACAAAAATTTCGGGGTCAGCATACCCCCCTCAAAACCCAGGAGAAGCGTTGTAACTTATGCCCCGTGGGTATATAAGTTATTTTATGAAAGAGATTTTAGCATAAACTTCGGGGGAGGACGCAAATAATTAGAAATTAAAAGTTCCAGTTACCTTTTTAAGAGTCAAAATTGATCTGATGGCAACTAGCCTCCCCCACCAACCCTAGGGCCAGAAGGTTCCATTGTTGAATTTTTCCAGAGGCACTTCATACGAAGGGAATAGTCATATAAACTTCAGAGGGGCTCATTCAATTGGAAATCGGAAGCTATTGTGACTTTCCTAAGAGTCAAAAGTGAACGGAAGGCAAATGGCCCCCACGCCCCTTTCCCCCAAATACATCTGATAAAATTTCAAAAATAGTTCGAAGATCAGAAAACAAAAACTTAGGGGCCAACACAACCCCACAGGGCCTAGAGGGAGGCGTTTTATGGTTATGCCAAGGGGGCATACAATGTTCTTATGGAAGGG
Source organism: Artemia franciscana (assembly GCF_032884065.1). NCBI lineage: Eukaryota > Metazoa > Arthropoda > Branchiopoda > Anostraca > Artemiidae > Artemia > Artemia franciscana. The sequence goes on from NC_088870.1 coordinate 28,481,204, forward strand.
CTGCTCGTATAAACTTAAGAAGGGGGTATATTTGATCGGAAATTGAAAGTTATGGTTCACTTTAATAGTAAAAAGATCGGAGTTCAACTAGACCCCCGTGCCCTTCTTTCACCTAACCCATCCGATAAAAAGTTTGAGATAGCGATTTTATTGAAAATAGTTCAAACATCAGATAACAAAAACTTCGAAGTTTACACAACACCTCCAAAGCCCAGTTGCAATTGCTTTACGTTATGCCCCGGAGTCATATAAGGTTTTATGTAAGGGGTGGGTGTTTAAATTTCAGAAGTAGCTCATTTGATTGGAAATTGAAAGTCAAAGTTGTACTTTTAAGAGTTAAAAGTGATCGAGTGATCTTTTCCTTAGATGCATCCGATCAATTTGAGATAGCCATTTTTTTTAAATAGTCCAACGATGAAATAACAAAACTTCAGGGTTAACATACCCCCCTGAGCCTAGAGAAACTAAGGGTTGTAACTTGTGCCCCAGGAGCACCTTAGGTTCTTATGGAAGAGGTGGTCTTATAAACTTCGGATGGGACTCAAATGATTGGAAATTCAAAGTTTTTAGTTCCCAATTTTAGAGTCAAAAGTGACCCGATAACAACTAGCCCCCCCCCTACTAAACCTCTTTTTCACAAATGTGTCTGATCAAATTCTATATATAGCCATTTTGGTCGAACTAGACCAAAAATCATGTAACATAAACTCCAGGAATAACATAGCCCCCAGAACCCAGGGGCAAGTGTTGTAAATTATGTCACAGGGGCATATAATGTTCTTGAGGAAGGGATGATAGTATAAACTTCGGACGGGCTCGTCCGATTTTATATCAGAATTTCTAGTGCTCTTTTTAAGAGTAAAAGTGATAGGAGGGCAACTAGACCCCTCCAAGGCCCTTTTTCCCCAAATGCATCCGATTAAAACTGTGAGATAGCAATTTTGTTAAAAATAATTTAAAGATAAAATAATAGAAATTCAGGGGTTGACACAACCCCAGTACCCGGGGGAAATTTCAGTAATTAGCATCATTTTATATCAAATATTCAGTTTAATTTATTAGGTCTGTCCAAAACTGTTCAACACAAATATAGCTTCACTACAAACAAGGGTTTGGATACTGCTCCCTTCCCTAACTGTAAAAGTCTAAAGCTTACTGCGTCATTGGTGCTACACTGAAAAAAAAAACATTACAAATATCTTCTTTTCCAGTTATTACAGCCTTGAAAATGAAAATTAAATTCCTACCCCCCCCCCCCCCGAGTCCAGAGGTAAGTATTTTACGCTCCACCCCGGGGGCATATATGGTTTTATGTAAGGGATGGTCGTATAAACTTCAAAGGTAGCTCATTTGATTGAAATTTGAAACTTCCAGTTACATTTTTAAGAGTCAAAAGTGATCGATTGGATCTTTTCCTGAAATGCATTCGATCAATTTGAGATAGCTGCTTTTATTTAAATAGTCCAACGATGAGATAACAAGAATTTTGGGGTTAACATACCCGCCCCCGAGCCCAGGGAACTAAAGGTTCTAACTTGTGCCCGGAGGCATATTAGGATCTTATGGAAGAGGTTGTCTTATAAAATTCGGAGGGGACTCAAAAGATTTGAAACTAAAAGTTTTAGTTCCAAATTTAAGAGTCAAAACTGATCCAATAGCAACTAGCCTCCCCCCAACCAACCCTCTTTTCCCCAAATGCGTCTGATTGCATTTCTTATATGGCGGTTCTCTTTGAAATAGAACAAAAATCATGTAACAAAATGTCCAGGGATAACATAGCCCCCAGAACCCAGGGGCAAGTGTTGTTAATTATGCCCCCGGGGCATATAAGGTTTTTGTAGGAGGGATGGTAGCATAAACTTCGGACAGGCCTCATTCGATTGTAGATTGGAATTTCTAGTCCTCTTTTTAAGAGTCATAGTGATCGGAGGGCAACTAGCCCTCTCCAAGGCATTTTATTCCTAACACATCTGAATTTTGTTCAAAATAGTTCAAAGATAAAATAGCTTACCCCAGAGCCCAGGGGTAAGTGTTGTAAATTTTGCACCGGGGACATATAAGGTTCTTATGCGAGGGTTTCGAAAATAGTTCAAAGATCAGATAAGCCCAAACCTCAACCCCACTCAATAAACTTATGAACGATATTCTTTTCCAAAACTTAAAGCAGCTGACCCCTGGACTTCTCTGCATGGCCCGACTCCCGCCCACACTCCCCCCCCCAAAAGGAAAAAAACATATTAGCGATATTGAATTCCAAAAATTATGGGAATTCATCCCTGGCCCTCCATGGCCTGACCCTCACCTCCAGAAAAACAACAATAACTTATCAAATATTTAGTTGTTTTTATTTGCCCGAGACCCCTCCCTCCCCCCCCAAAAAAATGGTCAATGATAAATCAGGGAAGCTGACCCCTGGCCATCCCTTCATGGCCCAATCCCCCTCCCAAAATCAACGAAACTACTAGTGATATTTTATTCAAAAAATCTTTTGAGTTCAGTTTAATTTTATTAGCTCTTTCCAAAACTGTTCAAGATACCTCTATTAATCAATACAAACAAGAGTTCGGCTGCTGCCTGTTTCCCCAACAGTAAAAGCATAAGGCCTACTGCGTATTTGGCGTTTTATTAAAACGAATTACATTACAAATATTTTATTTTGTATTTATAACAACATTGAAAATAAGATGAAAATTGCAATGAAACCAGACCAGGATTTACCAACAGGCCCATTAGGCCCTGCGGCTTTCAACATTCCCGAAGTTTTGAGGATTCTCCCGAAATTTTTCAAGAACGGAGCGGCAACAATGCTTGGGCCTAGAAGTGTCAAAGCTTTAAACCCAGCCCTGAGGGAAACAAAATTTCCCTTTTTTTAAGATTTATTTGTTCATTTATATTAGTACCTATTGTATTTTTGTTTGCTATGATTGTTTATTTAATTTCTGTTCGTTTTAAGTTTCATTTATACTTCATTAGCAAAATATTTTTATTCGTTTCAGGCTTGGTTTGCATATTCAGTTTAAGCTTTACTCGTTTTAGGATCTATTTATTCATTTATATTAGTACCTATTGTACGTTTTTTTTGCTATGATTGCTTATTTAATTTCTGTTCACTTTGGGTTTTATTTGTTCTTTAATATTAGTTTCTGGTCGTTTTGAGTTCAATTCAATTCAGTTCAATTCGTGTATTAACAAAAAACAAATCACACACTGTAAACTAACTACACCCTAAGAGAGCACTGCCCGTAACGGGTGACAGTATTCATTCAGTCATCAAGAAAAGAAATATGAGGTAAGAAAAGAAAACAATCGTAAATTAATATATAAAAAAAACATAGAGAACTATCGGTACAAGAAATTAGGATCTAATTTAATATTTTCCAATAAGAAGCTTTTAATCTTACTTTTGAACTCTGGTAGACTATTAGCATTTCTCAAAGTATTTGGCAAATAATTCGATATTTTAAAGTTTGAGTTATTGTAGGTTTCTATTTCTTCTGATAGTAATTTTAATATGGCCTTTACTTTTCTTTTAAAGACTTCTTTTTCAGAAAGTTTTTAATTGTACTCAAAAAGTCTACTTTTGACAACATTTTTCGGAATGGAGAGGCTGAGAAGAATTAAAATGTTACTATTGTAATCTCCATGGTTGAAAACTCTAATCCTGTGTGCCAAGTGCCAGGGCTCGGCTGCTGGTAAATGAAAAATATTTGTATATATTTTAACAAGGGACTGCAATAATTTAAAAACTTTAAAAAATAAAACCAAAACTTTGAAGCTTAGTAGATATCGTTGTTAGAAATCGGACTTGCTTTATTAATCAAATATATTTGAAAAGCCTGCAAAATGAAAAGACAGCAAATTGTCTCCGGTTAGAAGACAAGTGACAATGACAATCTAAATACAAAAGTGCCGCGTACCAAGTGCCGGGTCCCAGCGGCAAAGCCGCCGGGCTATATATATACATATATATATATATATATATATATATATATATATATATATATATATATATATATATATATATATATATATATATATATATATATATATAAAATAAACTTATATCCTAATAAAAAGACTCCTAAAAAAAGAATTTCTCAAAATCTGGGCTGGGACAAAGACTAGGGTAGCACTGGCTCCTCCTTAATTACTGTGATAGAACTAGAACATAGGTTGTATTGTAGAGGGATGTTTAAATGCGTAATTAAAAGCTACTGATCAATTTTAGCATGCTTTTTTGTAGATTTATAGTTGAAAAGAGCATTAAAAAACAAAGAAAGAGAAGAAAACAAATTGAACTACGGCCAGTAAAAGAAAAAGACAAACTAAAACGCTATATTTTACTTGTATAAAACAAGACGTCTTCAATGCTAAGAAATAAAGATAAAATCTAAAAATAACCTAAAGTAAAAAATCCAAAACCAAGAAATAAAAAAAAACAATATCGGCTGAATTAATACAAGATCTAAAATATTGGCAAAAAAAATATCTATACATAAAAGTTGTTTCAAAGAGCATTAAAAAACTGCATCGAGCGGTGATAAAACTTTGAAGTCTAGGTTACATTGTCTTAAATTTCTAGAATGGTATGAACACTTAATTTGAAAAAGCAAATATTATAAAGAAGATTCCTTGGGCAAGATTCTGTAGTCTAGTGGTAATACCTCTTTTTTGAAGACATGGTAACTTAAGTTCGAATCTTGGATGAAAAAATTTCAACGGCCTATTCAAACAGTTCGTGGTAACGAACTGTAGTAAGGAGCGACCCGGCTCAATAGTAACCAAAACTCTAAAAAATGGAATTTTGATACCAATAGCTACATCAAGAGAATCGCATTTTAATGATGGTTTTAAATATATAAGTTTCATCAAGTTTAGTCTTACCCATCAAAAGTTACGAGCCTGAGAAAATTTGCGTTATTTTAGAAAATAGGGGGAAACGCCCCCTAAAAGTCATAGAATCTTAACGAAAATCACAACATCAGATTCAGCGTATCGGAGAACCATACTGTAGAAGTTTCGAGCTCTTATCTACAAAAATGTGGAATTTTGCATTTTTTGCCAGAAGGCAGATCACGGATGCGTGTTTATTTGTTTTTTTGTTTTTTTTTGTTTTCTTTTTCCCAGGGGTGATCGTATCGACCCAGTTGTCCTAGAATGTTGCAACAGGGCTCATTCTAACGGAAATGAAAAGTTCTAGTGCCCTTTTTAAGTGACCAAAAAAATTGGAGGGCACCTAGGCCCCCTCCCACGCTAATTATTTTCCCAAAGTCAACGGATCAAAATTCTGAGATAGCCATTTTATTCAGCGTAGTCAAAAAACCTTATAACTATGTCTTTGGGGACGACTTACTCCCCCAGAGTCCCCGTGGGAGGGGCAACAAGTTACAAAGTTTGACCTGTGCTTACATATAGTAATGGTTATTGGGAAGTATACAGGCGTTTTCAGGAGGATTTTTTTGGTTTGGGGGAGGGGTTGAGAAGAGGGGGATATGCTGGGGGAACTTTCCTTCGAGAATTTGTAATGGGAGAAGAAAATTTCCATGAAGGGAGAGCAGGATTTACTAGCATTATTTAAAAAAAACAATTAAAAAATAAAAGTGAAAAAGCTTTTTCAGCTGGAAGTAAGGAACAGCAATAAAACTTAAAACAAACAGAAATTATTACCCATATGAGGGGCTCACCTCCTTCTAATACCTCGCTCTTTACGCTAAAGTATTTTCAGTAATTTCAACTACTTATTCTACGGCTTTTGTGATTCAGGGGGTCATTCTTAATGAATTGGGATAAAATTTAAGCTTTAGTGTAAAGAGCGAGGTACTGACGATGGGGCGAATCCCCTCATATATGTAATAAAAACATGAGAATACAAAAGTTCTTTACGTAAGCTAATTTATAAGTTACGTAAATCTTTTACCAATAAAAAGATTCATAAAAAATTAAAAGTTCTAGTTGCCTTTTTAATTAACCAAAAAATCGGGGGGCAACTAGGCTTCGTCCCCCGCTCTTTTTTTCTCAAAATCATTCGATCAAAATTATGAGAAAGCCATTGAGCCAAAAAAAAAAAATATGCAAATTTCGTTTTGATTATTCCTCTGCGGAGAGCCAAAATCAAAACATGCATTTGATTCAAAAACGTTCAGAAATTAAATAAAAAAAAACAAGTTTTTTTAACTGAAAGTAAGGAGCGACATTAAAACTTAAAACGCACAGAAATTACTTCGTATATGAAAGAGGCTGCTTCCTCATCAACGCCCCGCTCTTTACGCTAAAGTTTTTTACTGTTTTAAAAAGAAGAATTGAGAGAAAGAGTCAAACTTTAGCGTAAAGAGTGGGGCGTTGATGAGGAAGCAGCCTCTTTCATATACGAAGTAATTTCTGTGCGTTTTAAGTTTTAATGTCGCTCCTTACTTTCAGTTAAAAAAACTTGTTTTTTTTATTTAATCTCTTTCAAACGTCGATTCCAATTATGAGTTCTTCTAAAGTGTTGATGTCAAAGAGGCAAAAATAATAAAAACTAAAATTTTTATAAGTTGTATTAACTTAATTATTCTTCAATTTTTTTACAATTTCATGGATAAGTTGAATTTTGCATTTGAAACTCTTCAAATATGTCATGGATAAATTCCCCATGGACTCTTTTTGTGAAGAAGATTTTTTAAGGCATAGTTTAGAAGAGATGCTAAGTTAAACCTGCATTAAAAGCCCTATTTTAGCAAAAAAGCATATAAACTTCATTAGTTTCATTGCCTAAGTTAAAAAAATCTTTTATAAGGTTTACTGGCACTAATTTTAAAACTAAAAATGAAACAAAGGTTAATTTTTAAAAACTTGAGTTTTTCTGGTGACAATAAAAAGCGAAGTTGAAAGTTAAAATGAACAAAATTGCTGCTTCGCGATTTATGCAACATTTAAAAAATATGTTTCAGTAGAAACACCGAAATTCCTCAAGTGGCCGGAAGAAATTAAAGAATAATTCATTGTGCTTTCAGTAGCCTTTTACGGGCCATGAAGTTAATAACATTTACGACTGGATTTTAACTCTCTAAAAAAAAACTCAAGAAAGCTCAGTTGTCTTGAAACTAAAAACGATACTTGAAAATTCATGGATTGAAAATTCAATCCATGTGAATAAAATCCCTCCCCATCCAAAACAAAGCATTGATTTCAAATGAGATGAATTCAATTCTTGGTTTCGAAAAAGGGAACACTCCAATCACTCGGAAATTTAAAATTCAATTAAATACTTATCCCCTTTGAAATGCCCTGTAGCTTCTCTAATGAATAGCAGAGTTTTTTTTAACTAAAATTGCTTCCTGTGAATCTAAACTGATTGCTGTTACTTGAACTCTCGGGAGGAAATCCGGAATACTTTTTGAGCGAGGGTTCTAAGAATATTTTTTTCGTTCCAAAAGTTTCAAAAAAGGATGCTTTTTGCAATCTGCTATATATGATGCAAAAAGAGCCTCCTCTTTTTGCATCATATAGGCTATAACAAGAACTGGGGAAAAATATATCAATATAACAATATCAATATATCATCTTGTAATATCAATATAACAAGAACTGGGGAAAATAGTTTTTTTTGCTTGATTTGGGGGCTGCTTTTCTTTTTTCCTATTTTGGTATGTACAGTCTAGAAAAAATTCTTTTGATTTAATTATGATTATCATTTTCAGTTCAATATATTTGAAAGCACCACAAAAATTATTTCAGCATAAAAAAAAATGTCTTGTAAAAGCCTTAAGTTGTTATATGTCCTATCGGCCTGCTAAAATAAATCTTTTTGTGTGGATTTTATCTGTTTTTTTTTTCTTCTTAAGAATGCATCATTATATGAGATATGAGCTTGTGTGTAAATGTTTGAATTTACAAGAAGACAGTAAGCGGTATTGTATGCTATCAGACAGCAAATCATAAGGTCTCCGGCTGAAGTTTGATCAGAAGCAAACGGAGAGGCTTTGGTCTGAACACGGTCAAGTTAACCATAGGTTATATTATACTAATCTCAACCAAAAGCTAATGAATATTAAGGTTGCTATCGACGGATACACAATCCTTGTTTGAGATCGGACGCGCAAAAATGGTACTAACTACTGTAGAAGGGGTGTCGCTGTTTAATTCAGGGCCACATTCTATATACTTGCTTAAATATCCCTTATTCAGAACACTAAGAGTTATCATGGTCAAAGTAAACTTCCTGAATAATTCTGTCATTATTAGTACAAAGCATAATCCCCCAAATTTCTGAATTACGGGGTACCCAGAAGTGTCCCTCGAATTCCCGAGAGGAAAGTTGTCAAAATCAGACGTAATTTTACATTGGGGCTTTAACACCCACCACAAAATATTACTTGTGTAATTTGTCTCTGTTCTATTATACTTGAGTACTGTGTCGATTTTGACACCTACATAGACTCTAATGGACCACCCCACCATGATATATTAATTACAGAATAGACTGGCTCTTTGGAGATGAATGCTTATTCAAGCGACTATGTAAGAGCTAATAGCCTGAGATGCATTTTGAAATCCACCACCGGTGGAGCATAAGCAGGTTATATTACAATCCAACAAAGGGGACTGAGACGGTCGTTAAAGTACGCTTACTGCTCATAATTAGGAAGCATTTCCCAAAAAAGGTCGTGCACAGACGAGCGTGTACGATTAATGAAAGTCCGTAGTGATGCTACTTGTGTGATTTGCCAATCCTGGTACACTACAAGGAATATTTTTCCAACATCCTCTAAAGTACTTCGTAAGAAGTTGGCATAGAGTTGTCAAGGAGGCGACACCATGGTCAACAAGGATATCCATTTTATCCCTTCATACTGACGAGATCTTAATTCAAGACTCTCAGCAAAGACTGAAGCTCTTGTTGAGGCCTTTGCCAAATTTTCAAGTCTTGATAATCACGCTAAGGAAGTTCCAACTTTTCTCATCCCTCATATACCTTCCTTGACCAGCTTAACCACTCTTTTCGGAAAGATCAGCGTGCTCTAGGGTGCCTTGATGTAACGAAATCATCCGATCCAAAAAATACAAAATGTAATACAGTGCTGAGCTAACCAGCCACCTTTCATCGCTCTTTGAATTTTCTTTTACCTCTAACTTTTCCCAATAGTGAGAAAGTCTTTCCACGTCATTTTTGTTCCCAAGGCAGATAGTGGCTTTTCGTGCTGGCTCATATAGGTTGGTAAGCCCTCTTTCTTGCATGGGTAAAAATTATGAAGACATTGCCAATAAAGCCTTTTAAAGATAACTGGAGCTAAATAACTTTATTAGTGACAGACAGTATGAGTTCTGCTTGAATTACTCAACACTTGACTGCCTGGAAACTTAGCATCAGGAGTGGACTGAGCTTCTGAACCAAGAACATGATATTAGGGTGTGGTTTTTCAATCTTGCAGAAGCTCACAAAGAGTCACGCGTAAGAATCCAAGCTCATGGGATATATGGTCGTCTATTTAAGGTTATGTGGAGTTTTGCAAGAGATTGCGCTCTCTGGGTCGGTCAGGATGATTGAGATTCCTGTTAATGTCCATCAAAGGCTGGGAATAAGCCGAGCAGTATATTTGGACCTCTGCTTTTCCTGGTGTATATCAAACATGGGGGGGGGCAATAGCCTTTGCACTGTTTTACTGAAGATAAAGAGTTCCTGAACACGATGAAATACAAACTTGAGCTGTAGAGCCAATTGGGCTATTCTACAAGTTCAAAATGAGCAATTTGGTGTGGCATCAATGGTTGATCTGTATGTACACTCACTATCTTCCCTCGGATAGTTATTTCTTCGTGTACTACCGTTTACCAAGTGAATACGGCAAACACGGTGCAGTCAGATTACCTACAAGAGGAGACACTCCACTCTGATTACTTGAAGATTAGCTTTTTAAGACGATATATCTCAATTTGAAATGGTCTCTTGAAAGATTTTATCCCTCAAAAGTCTTCTTGATTCATTTTAAAAGAAGTTCAACAGGCACAGTCCTGGGTAAAAAAAAAAAAAATTACATAAATAGTGGACAAGTGGCAAGTAAGCCCCTAGATTTTTAGCTGCCAGGTGCCGTTAATTTTCGTAAAGGAAACTCAAAGCTTATAATTTATTTAAGTTTTAATTATGATAACTGAATTGGTTATGAACAGTGAGATATTAGTCTTTAGCATTAATCAATAAAATATATGGCACAATTTAAATTTTGAGTCATACACATTAAAGAGTTTATTCGTCGGACAAAGACATAGACATAAAAATAAATGACTGTCATATAAATGTTAACGATGTTATCTTCATGAAAAACATGTTTTTACAGGATTTAAGGGTTCATGCAAGAATTGGATTCGTTTGAACAACAGGAAGTAGGTTGAAATGAGTTCCAAATTTCACAAGTTTCACGCAGACTTAAAAAATATAAAATTACATAACATTAAAATAGGTACCATATAAGATTGGCAGTAACTGTAAATTATTGCCAAAACTGTAATCACAACGACAGCAAAAAAGCCGCACAACACTGTAAGGACAAGACAAACATAACATACCCAAAAAACTTTGTACAAGGCAAACTGTAAATCATTGGAAGCAAATTAATTTCAGATGTTCAACTGACAGCTTGGCTGCAGTAATAAAATAGTGCGTGTTTGTTATATGGATTTTACAGGTAAGCTGAAAGACTAAGAACATTTTGTAGTTCGCCAATGGATGCGATGCGGCACATTTCTGAATGGGCTGGTGACCAATAAGTTTTCATTTGTCAAAAAACATCAAATAGTGTTTAATGAATTATCGTAAGGCAAAATGAGCCAGGTAGCTTTTTAATTTACCTAAAATAATTACCTTGAACGATTCTTATTCTTAGTATCTCGTGTTTCTAGGTCCTGTAGTTTGTGGCTCTTCGCCAAAGAAAAAAAAACTTTTATTTGGATTACATATAGGAAGCTATTTAGCCTAAACCTGTATGTCTTTAATATATATTCTGGAACATTTTGGTAATTCTATTGATTATCTTCCGAAAAATTAGAGTTGTTGATCTGTCATCTTTGTTAGAAAGTCAATCTCAATAAAATACCGCATAACAAAGTCATTATTTTATCAGATCTTCTCCTCTAATTAATAAATCAAAACATCTCTATGTCTTGAACGAAGCAGACAAGTTTTTGTCAATATACCGTCTCTGCTTAAAGAAGAAAATTCCTTGCTTACCTTACAAATAAAGGAAGTGTTTGCTATTAATGCCTTATTAAAATTAGCTTTTCTTTTTTATTGTGTCGTTTTTGCATGGCTGTTAATATGCATGCTCGTTCGTATTTACCTTTTTTAGAATCTTTTGCACCAGTTATACACTATAATTATGTGAATATAGCACAAATGCTTTGAATGCTTAATTTGCACTTTTTAAAAAGCTGTTTATTTGAAAGTTATTTTTATCACAGGAATGGAGTGATTACAATTTACGCTGGAATACTTCAGAATTTGGAAACGTGAAAGACATTCGAATACCTCCACACCGGATATGGAAACCAGATGTGCTAATGTATAACAGGTATTCCTTTTCAATTTTGAACCCTTTTTCTATTTTGAAACAATTCCGTATATTTCCCAATAACAAACACTATATGTAAACAATAGGAAATTTTTATAAACTAGCAGCCATTTCTGCTGGGACTAGAGGGGAATGGGGGTCATGTCGTCCTCAAAGGCATAGTTATTTGGCTTTTAAACTACGCTGAACAAGATGGCTATCTCAAAACTTTCACCGTATGTCTTGGGGGGAAAAGGGGCGTGGAAGGGTTTCTTACTGCCCTCCGATTATTTCGGCCACTTGAAAAGGGCCCTAAAACTTTTTATTTCTGTTTCGCATGAGCCCTCTCTCACTCTTCTGGGACAATTGGTTCGATTAGACCACACCCGGGAAAACAACAAAAAAAAACACGCAAAATTTTGATTAAGTGTTAAAATTTTAATTGTACATTAGCCTACCACGCAAAATTTTAACTGTAATTCAATACTTGGATTCTGAAGCTGAAAAACTGAAAAAGCTGAACAATATTTACAGTTTTACAATAGTGAGTATCTGTAAGTATGCTGAATTTACAGTTATTGATTCATACATTCTAACAGTAAGAAATTGGAGGTTTATGGGACCGGTAGCCGAAGACACATCTTAGTTAGACCTGGGCAAGGTTTGAAAAATAACCAGAAATTAAATGAAAAGCCAAATTTCTTCGAATGAAAGTAAGAAGCAATATTAAAACTTAAAACGAACAGAAACTATTCAGTATATGAAGGGGACTGCTCTCTCCTGAACCCCTCGCTCCTTACGCTAAATTTTAAAGTTTTATTCCAATTCTTTGAGTTCGACACATGAAACAAACGGGCCGTTTAATTGGAAGAAGAGGCTTTTTTAGAGCACTAAGAACTTTAGCGTAAAGAGCGAGGGATTGAGGAGGGGCCACCCCCTCAAAAGTCAAGAACTGTTTAATACGTGATTTTTCAGTAATGAATACGTCACCGTCCGGTATTACTTCCTCTGCAACTCGAAAGCTCGGGATATAGTTCTGGATGCTCATAAATTCATTGGCTATTATTTCAGTCAGCCTTGGTGCAATCTCGGAATTGTCAAGCGATGGCAGCTTTTGCCTTTTTTGGGACAAAGTTGTAGTTACGTGTCCGAAAATGGCAGAAAATGCCACTTTCCTATAGCACAGTCATTCTGGTCAATGAAAAAAGGTGCTAGGAATTTCAATTTCTGTTCGAATGAGCCCTTTTCCGATCGTCTAGGATAATCGATACGATTACCCTGGGGAAAAACAATAAAAATAAAACGCACAAATAAATTAGCATCTGCAATCTTACTTCCTGGAAAAAAAATGTATAATTCCATAGTTTTGGACATAGAAACTTGAAACGTGTACATCACGGTTCTATGACACCCTGAATCTGATGGTGTAATTTTCATTAAACTCCATTGGCTTTTTGGGGATGTTCCCTCTCTTTTTAGAAAATCAGGCAAATTTTTTCAGACTGGTAGCTTTTGATGGTAACATTAAACTTAATGTGTTTTATATATTTGGAATCAGCATAATTGGTGATTTTGTTAATTGGTTTTCAGCATAATGTTAATTGGTATCAGAATTCTTTTTTAGAGTTCAAGTTACTATTGAGCAAAGTCTCTGCTTACTTACAGTTTGTTACAACTTACTTCATGATAATAGTGGGTCCACATTGCTTGAGCACCCATATAAGGCTTTCTTGTGTCCGTAATATTGTAAAAAAATTTCTGAATTGTCGTTTGTTTTTAGCTGACACTTTCAGCTGATGCATTTAGCCGAGATTATAGGCCATTTATTTGCTTTCTTCAAGCACCTTATTATGCAGATATTCAACGTAAAACCAAAATAAACCGTTGATTAATCACATAAGAGGGTAAACATTAACAATTTGTCTTTCGGATAACCCATTACAATAGTCGCTTTTAGGCTTGGCTAAAAAATTCTCGGCATCAGATTGGGAATGTCGGTGTGTAACCCATATATCCCCTCTTGACTTAAAAATAACTTTTTTGGGGTACCTTAATTGAAAATATCTTTTTTTAAGGGTATCTTAATTAAGAAATTTGAAAAAACGACAAATTTGTCCCCCTAGTTTTTTAAAAATACGTCCCCCCCCCCGTAAATTTTCGTGAATTGGCACCACTGTAATAAATCGGCAAAGATCTTAATCTGATCTTACGTAATTCTGCTTTGATTTTCGTGTTGGCTCAATCAAAGGGCTAAGATTTTAAAGCATACTGACATCAGTCAAAAGTTCTTAACTTCAATTTTCTTGTCGAAAGCACAAGAAATACAGGACTTTCGACATTCTCTCAAACCAATTATTAAATTTTAAAAAAGAATTTTTTCCAACTGACAGTAAGAAGCAATATTAAAACTTCAAGTAAACAGACATTAATCCATATATGAGGGGGATTGCCCCCTCCTCAACTCCATGCTCGTTGCGCTAGAATGTTTTAGTGCTTTGAAAAAGCTTTTATTCCAATCCAACGGTCCTTGTGTTTCAACACTTGTTCTTAAATAATTTGGAAAAAAATTCAAATTTTAGTGTTGCTTCTTACTTTCAGTTGAGAAGTTTTTTTTTTCAATTTACTTTTCATAATTGTTAAATCCTGCCCAGGCCTAGCCAAGAGATGATGTAGCGTACCGGCCCCATAAACCCCCCGTTTTACGTTATTAAGTTGTAAGTATCAGTAACAGAAAATTGATTGGTAGCATCTCGATACTTCAGTTTATTTGCTTAATAATGTAAATTCTTGATTTTATTTATTTGGAGAAAATTGCAATGTTTAGTCAAAATGTTTGATGAACAGTCATTTGAGTTTTACTGAATACTATATATTTCTTGAACACTTTAATTTTGTTTTTCAAAACATCGACGAAAAATAAATATAAAATAAATGTAATAATCAAGACGAATGGAATGAACTAAAGAAAATAGATTGAATATTTGATATTCAGTATTATATCATATATAGTGACTTTAATTTTTGGAAATTCAGCAATTCAGAATCCAATTTCACAGCAATGTTTATTTTTGTTTTCAATTTTGTAAATGCAAAAGACAGTATTTGTAACATATTTCGTTTCAAACAGTTCGTGGTAACGAACTGTAATAAGGAGCGACCCGGCTGAATAGAAACCAAAACTCTAAAAAATGGACTTTTGATACCAATAGCTACATCAAAAGAATCTCATTTTAATGCTGATTTAAAATGTATAAGTTTCATCAAGTTTAGTCTTACGAATCAAAAGTTACGAGCCTGAGAAAATTTGCGTTATTTTAGAAAATAGGGGGAAACACCCCCTAAATGTCATAGAATCTTAACGAAAATTACACCATCAGATTCAGCGTATCAGAGAACCCTACTGTAGAAGTTTCAAGCTCCTATCTACAAAAATGTAGAATTTTGTATTTTTTGCCAGAAGGCAGATCACGGATGCGTGTTTATTTGTTTGTTTGTTTTTTGTTTTCATGGGTGATCGTATCGACCCAGTTGTCCTAGAATGTTGCAAGAGGGCTCATTCTAACGGAAATGAAAAGTTCTAGTGCACTTTTAAAGTGACCAAAAAAATTGGAGGGCACCTAGGCCCCCTCCCACGCTAATTATTTCCCAAAGTCAACGGATCAAAATTCTGAGATAGCCATTTTATTCAACGTAGTCGAAAAACCTTATAACTATGTCTTTGGAGACGACTTACTCCTCCACAGTCCCCGTGGGAGGGGCTACAAGTTACAAACTTTGACCAGTGCTTACATATAGTAATGGTTATTGGGAAGTGTACAGGCGTTTTCAGGAGGATTTTTTGGTTGGGGGGAGGGGTTGAGAAGAGGGGGATATACTGGGGGAACTTTCCATCGAGGAATTTGTCATGGGGGAAGAAAATTTCCATGAAGGGAGCGCAGGATTTACTAGCATTATTTAAAAAAAAAAACAATGAAAAATAAATATGAAAAAGTTTTTTTCAGCTGGAAGTAAGGAGTAGCATTAAAACTAAAAACGAACAGAAATTATTACCCATATGAGGGGCTCACCACCTCCTAATACCTCGCTCTTTACGCTAAAGTATTTTTAGTAATGTCAACTATTTATTCTACGGCTTTTGTGATTCAGGGGTAATTCTTAATGAATTGGGACAAAATTTAAGATTTGGTGTAAAGGGAGAAGTACTGACGAGGGGACGAACCCTCTCATATGTGTAATAAAAACATGAGAATAAAAAATTCTTTACGTAAGCTAATTTATAAGTTACGTATATCTTTTACTAATAAAAAGATTCGTAAAAAAATTAAAAGTTCTAGTTGCCTTTTTAATTAACCAAAAAATTGGAGGGCAACTAGGCTTCCTCCCCGCTTTTTTTTTTCTCAAAATCATTCGATAAAAATTATGAGAAAGCCATTTAGCCAAAAAAAAAAAAAAATGCAAATTCCTCTGCAGAGAGCAAAAATCAAAACATGTATTGATTCAAAAAACGTTCAGAAATAAAAAAAAAAAAAAATTTCAACTGAAAGTAAGGAGCGACATTAAAACTTAAAACGAACAGAAATTACTTCGTATATAAAAGGGGCTGCTTCCTCATCAACGCCCCGCTCTTTACGCTAAAGTTTTGTACTGTTTTAAAAAGAAGAGCTGATAGAAAGAGTCAAACTATAGCGTAAAGAGCGGGGCGTTGATGAGGAAGCAGCCTTTTTCATATACGAAGTAATTTCTGTTCGTTTTAAGTTTTAATGTTGCTCCTTACTTTCAGTTGAAAAAACTTGTTTTTTTATTTAATTCAGTAAGGCACAAAAATGACAAAACAAGCTTTAGCCTTTTATGGTTAGGGAAGGGGGGGGATTAATCATCAAACTCATTTCTGTTCGCTTTAGGTTTGACTTGAACTATCAATTGAGTTTTTATTTGTTTTAAGATTTATTCATTCATCTATACTAGTACCTGCTATCTCTTTGTTTTCTGAGATTGTTTATTTGAATTTATGTTGTTTTTTTTTAGTTCAAATTGTTATTTGAACTTATTCTGCTGGTTTTAAGTTGAATTTGGCTCTCAGTTTTCTATTAACAACTTCTCTTTTGGGAAGTTCTTTTTTAAATTAAATAAAAAAAAAGTTTTTGAAATGAAAGTAAGGAGCGACATTAAAACTTAAAACGAACAGAAATTACTCCGTATATGAAAGGGGCTTTTCCTCCTCGACACCCCGCTCTTTACGCTAAAGTTTTTCATTGTTTTAAAAAGTAGATTTGCGAGAAAGAATCAAACTTTAGCGCAAGTAGCGGGGTGTCGAAGAGGAAAAGCCCCTTTCATATACGGAGTAATTTCTGTTCGTTTTAAGTTTTAATGTCGCTCCTTACTTTCATTTCAAAAAACTTGTTTTTTTTATTTAATTTCTGAAAGTTTTTGAATTAATACATGTCTGATTTTGGCTCTCCGTACATAAATTATTAAAATTAAATTTGCATAATAATTCTTTTTTTTTTGGCTAAATGGCTTTCTCTTAGTTTTGATCAGACGATTTTGAAAAATAAGGGTTGGGGAAGGAGGCCTAGCTGCCCTCCAATTTTTCGGTTACTTAAAAAGGCAACTAGAACTTTTAATTTTTAACGAACGTTTTTATTAGTAAAACATATACGTAACTTAAGAATTAACTTACATAACAAACTTTCATAACCTTATATTTTTATTATGTGTACGAGGGGGTTTGTACCCTCGTTAATACCTCGCTCTTTACAGTAAATCGTAAGTTTTGTCCCAATTCTTTAAGAATGGCCCCTAAATCAGAAAGGCCGTAGAATAAATAGTTGAAATTACTAAAAATAATTTAGCATAAAGAGCGAAGTATTTATCTCCTCCTAAATACCTCGCTCTTTATGCTAAAGTATTTTTAGAACCACTCATATGTGTAATAATCTCTGTTCGTTTTAAGTTTTAATGCTTCTCCTTACTTTCAATTGAAAAAACTTTTTCATGTTTATATTTTCATTGTTTTTTTTTTAATAGTAATGCTAGAAAATCCTGTGCCCGAATTTTTCTTCCCCCATGAAATATTCCTCCAAGGAAAGATCCTCCCATATAGCACCCTCCCCTGAACCCCACGCCCGAACCAAAAAAATCCTCCTGAAAATGTCGGTACACTTCCAATAACCAATACTGTATGTAAACATTGGTCAAAGTTTGTAACTTGCAGCCCCTCCCCCAGGGACTCTGGGCGGATAAGTCATCCCCAAAGACATAATTTTTATGGTTTTCGACTATGCAGAACAAAATGGCTATCTCAAAATTTTGATCCGTTGACTTTGAAAAAAATGAGCGCGGGAGGGGGCCTAGGTGTCCTCCAATTTTTGGTCACTTAAAAAGGGCACTATAACTTTTCATTTCCGTTAGAATGAGACCTCTTGCAACAATAAGGACCACTTGGTCGATACGATGACTCCTGGGGAAAAAAATCAACAAACAAACAAACAAATAAACACGCACCCGTGATTTGTCTTCTGGCAAAAAATACGAAATCCCACATTTTTCTAGATTGGACCATGAAATTTTTTCTGTAGTGTTGTCTGATACGCTGAATGCGATGGTGTGATTTTCGTTAAGGATCCTATGACTTTTAGGGGGTGTTTCCCCCTATTTTCCAAAATAAGGCAAATTTTCTCAGGCTCGTAAGTTTTGATGACAAAGACTAAATTTGATGAACTTATATATTTAAAATCAGCATAAAAATCCGATTCTTTTGATATATCTCTTAGCATCGAAATTCATTTTTTAGAGTTTCGTTAACTATTGAGCCGGGTCGCTCCTTACTACAGTTCGTTACCACGAACTGTTTGATTTGATTAGTTTCTGTTCGTTTTTTATTGCCAAAGTTTCGGTTTTGGTTAATATAATGGATATTTCTTCAGTTTGTCATATCTTTGGCGTAAGAATTAAATATTTAATTATAATTTAATAGTTCTAATTAGTGGATTTTGATTTATTTCAACCCCCCCCCCACATTCCTTGTGAAGTTTCAATTAAATGTCGTTAGCCATTTCTGGGATATTTCAGAAACGCCCTTTTGACAACAAAAATGCATAAAGTACTTTTTAATTGAATACTCTCACCCTTAGCCACTCCTAAGATATTGTAGATATGTTTTCTTGATAACCTGGATGCATATAACTTTGTGCGCAACTTCATGCGCTCAGCTGTTCCTGAAATATTGATAATGCGCCCTTTTGTCAGTCAGTATGCACAAAGTGTGTTTTCATTATGCTCAACAATCCCTAACATTTTCTGAATGTAGTGACAAGTAAATATAGTACCAGCTACAAGGAGCTGCAGTTGGAACTAGTCACTGTTGCAGTCGCTACCAGTCGCATTTGCAGCCGTAGTGGTAGTAGTAGTGACCCAGAATGTTTCAAGTTAATACTTTTAATCGTTCCTAATGTGTTGCAGATATGATTTTTTGATAACTTGGATGCAGATATTGTCTTTCTATTTAGCTCAAGAGTGCCTGAAGTTTCACCTTAATACCCTTATTCTTTTCAGACAGATCCAGGATCAAACATTCCCCTTATCCCAGCAATCAACCCTGATGGTTAAAAATGAACAGATTGAATAATTCACTACCCTCGCCTTGGGGGCTGTGGAGGCATGGCATCCACCGGGGTATTCCTCTTATGCCTTGTGACTATTTTGAATAAAATGACTTTTTTAAATTTATATCAGTATAAAGGAGAGCATCTAAAAGGGCAAGAGGAGGGGGGCTGATTGCTCTCCGTTTCTTTTTCAACTTCCCTCTCTACCTGATTTTTAAGTTCCAGATTAATACCCTTAGGCATTCCTCAGATAGTGCAAAAGTACCCTTTTGACAGATTTCTTGCGTATAGTTTGTTTGTTATGATTTTGTTTGGCATCTCTTTCAGCATTTTCTAGAGGTTTTGTTGGACATCCCCCTCAACATTTTCTAAAAGATTTAACCTTTTACTCTTAGCCTTTTTGGAGACTTAGGATAAACTTTCCCCCTTATTTATAATCAAAGGGCAACTTACATAATGTCCATCATGTGTAATTGGGTTTTCAAGTTTCTTTTTATTCCCTCCAAAAATAGTTGTTTGACTTTCCGACTATTTAAAAAGAGGGCTATTCCCAAATTTTGAACAGGTGTCTTTGGGGCCATTGCAGCTAAAACAAAATTTCATGATTTACCAATCTTGAATGTAAACAATTTATAAATTGCTTAATTTGAATCCTTTCCCCGGGGCTGTGGAAGGTATGGCATCTCTGGAGGCCTAGCTATTACACCTTTTGACTAGTTTGAACAACATGATAATTACAAAATTTCAATCATTTTTGAGGAGACGGGGCCCTTCAATCTCTCTTCAATAAACCTTTAAAGTTTCCATCTAAAAGGTATTTGACCTCCGAAGTATTTTGAACATAATGGCTATCTAAAAAATTTAATTGTTTGCATCTAGGTAAAAAAAAGGTTGGGGGTTAGTTGCCCTCCGATTGCTTTTTGTTCTTAAAATGGGAACTAGATCTTTCGATTTCTAATCGAATGAGCCTCCTCCAAAGTTTATAAGACCACCTCTTCTGTAAAAACACCATATATTAACAATGGGTAACTTGAATAACTTACAGCCGTTGCCCCAGGGAATTTGAGGGGGGTTTTTTGACCTTGGATTCATAGTTTGAATCCATTAACAGTTATATTACTTTGGGCTATTTCGAACAAAGTGTCTCTCTCACAATTTTGATCATATACATTTTAGGAAAAGAGGAAATGGGTGAGGGGCTAGTTGCACTAAGATCACTATTGACTCTTAAAAAGGATGCAGGAGCTTTCGATTTCCAATTGAATGAGCCCCCTCCAAAGTTTATAAGATATCCATTGCAGAAAAAGAACCTTAGTCTATATGTTAACAGTGGGAAACTATAATAATTTACAGTCCAAGCCCTGGGGGTTGGGGGAATTGTCAACCAAAGAGACACAGTTTTATTGCATATGGACTATTTTGAACAGAGTGGCTATTTCAAAATTTTAGGGATCCATTTATTTATTTATTATAATTTATTTATTTATTTTCTTTATTTATCTCAAAAAATGAAGAGTAGGCTACAATATAATATAAAGAAAAGACAAATAATAACGCTTACAATCAAAAAATATCAAATATTGACAAAACATTTTAAAAAAAGAGAAAAAAAAAACAGATACAAAAACACTTGCTAAATAATTTAGCCTATAAATCATCAAGAACTAGAACTGTTACTAAAAAACGGAAATAAATTGTGGCCAAAAAGGATAATTTTCGCCTTGTCTTCAAATGTTTTATATTTTTTCTTTATACAGAATACAGGATTCTTCACTTTAAGCTTTAAAATAATCTCAGTGTTACTGAAAGAAAGGGGAAAACCAAGTAAAAATTTGCAAAATTGACAATAAGAAACTTTAATGGGCGAAAGATCAGAGGGTCTGAAATTACGGAAGAGGAGGGACGGGAACAATACGTGAGACAGAGTAACAGCGCTATACATACGACCAAGGACGTCCCGACGGTAAAGACCTCGAAAACGAATTAAAAAACCAAATGCCTTGCGTAGTTTCATCTGAACATGCTGAACCAGGACTGGTTTAAAATCTCTTTTCGAAGCAGCATAATGTAATCCCAAATAAGTGACTATTGGCGACGACTGGAAAATAACACCATTGCCGCAATCGAGAGTCGCCCTGACATTATCCTCTAAACAATTTACAACAAAAAATTGACATTTTTCAAACTGATAGAAAGGCCCAAACCTTTTAAACAATTAATTAAAATATTAAAATTAGAAACAAGACTAGACTTGGACCGGCTTAGAAGGATAATGTCATCAGCATATGCAATGTAAGAGATTTCGAGATAATGAAACAAAAGAGCAGGAAAGAGAATTAAGGGCAGTAGCTAAACATGAATTGAATATATAAGGAGAAATAATTCCTCCTTGTCTAATTCCTCTAGCCACTTGAATTAATTTGGACCGAGATGAAGACGAACTCGGAAAAATACGAATCTTTAATCCAGAATGCCAAGAGCGAAGGACTTGAATGACAGCTAGGGGCAATCCAGCATGGATTAAAGCGATCGGTGCAGATGCATAAGAAATGTTATCAAAAGCCCCTTTGATATCAACCAAGAGGGCGTATAGCGGTTGACCAGAGATTCTTGCTTCTTCAATAATTTTGCTGAAAGATGCATGGGCGTCGTCACATCCCAAACCTTTCTTGAAACCAACTTGATTAGAACCAACGTCAAGAATTTCAAAAAGATTCTTCAAACGCAACTCATACATTTTCCCAATCATAGAACCCCTAGTAATTGGCCTCAAGGAACTACAAGATGACAAGTCTTTCTTCCCGCTCTTAGAAATAGGCGTAACTATGCCAATATAGAATGACGATTAAAACTTGGTTAAACTTAAAACGAGCAGAAATTACTTCGTATATGAAAGGGGCTGCTTCCTCATCAACGCCCCGCTCTTTACGCTAAAGTTTGACTCTTTCTCTCAACTCTACTTTAACAGTAAAAAACTTTAGCGTAAAGAGCGGGGCGTTGATGAGGAAGCAGCCCCTTTCATATACGAAGTAATTTCTGTTCGTTTTAAGTTTCAATGTCGCTCCTTACTATCAGTTAAAAAAAACTTGTTTTTATTAATTTAATTTCTGAAGGTTTTTGAATCAATTCATGTTTTGATTTTGGCTCTCCGTAGATGAATAATTAAAACGAAATTTGCAAATTTATTTTTTTGGCTAAATGGCTTTCTCATAGTATTGATCGAATGACTTTGAGAAAAAAAGGGCGGGGGAGGAGGCCTATTTGCCCTTCGATTTCTTGGTTACTTAGAAAGGCAACTAGAACTTTTAATTTTTTACGAATGTTTTTATTAGTAAAAGATATACGTAACTTACAAATTAGCTTACGTAACGAACTTTTGTATTCTCATGTTTTTATTACGGATATGAGGGGGTTCACCCTCCCCCCGTCAGTGCTTCGCTCTTTACACTAAAGCTTAAATTTTGTCCCAATTCCTTAAGAATGACCCCTGAGTCACAAAAGCCGTAGAATAAATAGTTGAAATTACTAAAAATACTTTAGCGTAAAGAGCGAGGTATTAGGAGGAGATGAGCCCCTCATATGCGTAATAAAATCTGTTCCTTTTAAGTTTTAATGCTGCTCCTTACTTCCAGTTGAAAAAACTTTTCATATTTTTTTTTCATTGTTTTTTTTTGGATAATGCTAGAAAATCCTGCGCTCCCTTCATGGAAATTTTCTTCCCCAATGACAAATTTCTCGATGGAAAGCTCCCACAACATATCCCCCTCTTCTCAAACCCTCCCCCAACCAAAAAAAAACTGAAAATGTCTGTACACTTCCCCAAAACCATTACTATATGTAATCACTGGTCAAAGTTTGTAACTTGTAGCCCCTCCCACGGGTACTGTGGGGGAGTAAGTCATCCCTAAAGACATAGTTATATTCTTTTTCGACTACGCTGAATAAAATGGCTATCTCAGAATGTCGATCCGGTGACTTTGGGAAAATAATTTGCGTGGGAGGGGGCCTAGGTGCTCTCCAATTTTCTCGGTCACTTAAAAAGGGCACTAGAACTTTTCATTTACATTAGAATGAGACCTCTCACAACATTCTAGGACCACTGGGTCGATACGATCACCCCTGGGAAAAAAAACAAAAACAAACAAACGAACAAATAAACACGCATCCGTGATCTGCCTTCAGGCAAAAAATACAAAATTCCACATTTTTTTATATAGGAGCTTGAAATATTCTACAATAGGGTTCTCTTGTACCCTGAATCTGATGATGTGATTTTTGTTAAGGTTCTATGACTTTTAGGGGGTGTTTCCCCCTATTTTCTAAAATAAGGCAAATTTTCTCAGGCTCGTAGCTTTTGATGGGTAAGACTAAACTTGATGAAACTTATATATTTAAAATCAGCATTAAAATGCGATTCATTCTTTTAATGTAGCTATTGGTATCAAAATTCCATTTTTTAGAGTTTTGCTTACTATTGAGCCGGGTCGCTCCTTACTACAGTTCGTTACCACGAACTGTTTGAAACTTGCAACACAGTACGTCTATGCGGTACGGACACTCAGATCTTCGAAGCCAAAGGGGTGTGTGACTATCCCCCGTTAACAGAATATAGTCGAGCGAGAAATGAGTTTATTCAATTAAGATCAAATCAGATACACTAATCTGATCATACAGTTATATAAATTTAGGGTAAAATTCTAGTCCATTGACTTCTTGCTATCTTGGAAAGTTGTTGGCATAAGTACAATCGTGGTCGAATTGTCGATGGTGTTTGGGTATTTGGTGGTATAGAGCGATCTACTGGAAATTCATTCATGGTTGCTGTGCCAGATAGAAGTAGTGCTACGCTGCTGGGAATAATACGTGACAGAATCCTGCCAGGTACAAAAATAATCAGTGACTTTTGGAGGGCCTATGACTGCCTAGCCCACCATTCTTAAAAACCTGAAGAGAGGCGAAACAAAAATCTGAGACCAGTGGTGTCAATTACGGGAGGGACAAGGGAACCACCCCATACTCCCCCTCTAGATTTTTTTTACATTTTCATTGAAAATGCCTTTATTTGTGTTTTCTTTGAAAAATAACGACAAATTCCCTCCCCCCACTATATTTTCAAAACGCATTTTACACCTCCTAAATTGTGAGATTTGACACTGTCTTAGATGGGATGTCTCAACTCAACAAACACAAAGAAGACTTATGAACAACTTACGGATTTGTTAGCGGTCTTTAACGATATTTCCGTCATTACAAATTTTTCACAAATATATTAAAAATAAGAATGCTAAATTACCTTATAACTTCATCAAAAGCTCCTTTCAGATCCCGGAAAGCTGTTCCGGCTTCCGGGGGAATTGTTATGTCACTCGTAATTACCTTTCCATGTGTCATCCGGTATTCAAAAGAGTAATTAATGTGGAGTTCAAATATTGAGAAGACTGTTTTAATGAGAACGTAAATATGTGAGAGGTTGTGAGAAAATTAATACAATCTTTTCCCGTTAAATTCAAATAGGCTAGGAAAAAACAAGCCGTATCCAGGAGGGCTAAAGGGTATGTACCCCCCATCCGAAACCTTTCTCCGACTCCTAAAAACGTAACGAAATGAATATAAACAAGTCTTCCGTGCGTTTCATAGTTTTTTTTATAAAGATTCCTCAAAAAAATCTTTAATACCCCTTCCCCCCTGGAAATTTCCTGGATACCACCCTATGAAAGAGATTTAGAAATGTGAAAAATACCAGTTTTCAAATTTTAAGGGGTGTGTAACATTTCTAAATCTTCTATATTGGTAAAACGCTGACAATTGGGAGAAGGGATTGTTGGAACCTTAGACCTTAGATCCTCCCGTGCCTCCAGAGGCGCCCAGGGCATCAACAAGAAGCCGCCAGTCATCCCTCATGTGCGCCGCAGCAAGGACATCTTCCCACGCCGGTTGAAGGGAAGCATTTATGTTTCACAGGTCCGTCTGGTTGGTGCGCTGCAGTGTATTGCGCGGCCTGCCTCTTCTTCTTCTTCCTTCTGGTTGCCTCTGGAACGTCGCTTTCGGGATCCGGGAATCGTCCATACGAAGTACATGCCCCAAGTATTTCCATCGACGTGTCCTAATGACATCTGTCACTTTGGGTTGTCCGGTCATCCGTCTCACCTTCTCATTAGAGATTTTTTGTGAGCAATGGATGTTTAGTATTCTCCGGAGACATGTATTCTCGAAAGCTAGAATTCGCCTTTCTTGCGTGTTATTCAGATGCCAGGTTTCGGAAGCATATAACAGGACGGGGATGACGTTGCTATTGAATAAGACGAAGCTTGAGTCGGAGGGAGAAATTCTGCGACCTCCATATCGGTTTCAGTCTGTTGAATGTGCCGGAGGCCTGCCCAATGCTTCATGATGTATCTTTTTCAGTTGATCCCGTATTTAACACTGTGCTCCCGAGATATTTAAATTCTAGAACCTGCTCAATGTCCTGGTTATCGCATCTCAGGTGTAAAGGTGAATCGGTTACTGCCATACTTTTTGTTTTATCAGCGTTGATTCTTAGTCCGATAAGTCGGCCTCTGTCACGTACATCTTCTAGAAACTCTTGTAGTCTTTGTTTACAGGACCCAATAAGCGTGATATCGTCGGCAAAGTCTAGATCATTAATTTGGTGTTCTACGTTTAATTGTATGCTTCTGGTGCCAGTGTTACGGAGCAGATGGTCAGCGCAAACAGGAAAGGTGACAAGACACAGCCTTGTTTAACACCGGAAAGGACACGAAAGTATCTTGTCCTTCCTTCTGTTGTTTTAACACAGCATTCAGATTCTTCGTATAGAGCCATTATGAGGGCTATTAACTTCTCAGGGATCCCATAAAAGGTTAGTAGTTTCCATAGAGTCTCCCGATGCAGCGAGTCAAAGGCCTTTTCAAAGTCTGTAAATGCCATGCACAATTTGTTTTGCCATTCTCGGCTATCATCAATTAACACCTTTAGTGTGAAGATCAAATCGGTACATGAACGTCCTGGTCTAAAACCATGTTGCTCTTCTCTCAAGTACTTGTCAAGGGGACTCTGTATTCTGTGAAGGATTATTAGTGAAAGAAGTTTGCCAGGTTTGGATGAGAGACTAATACCTCTCCAATTCCCAGGTATTGTCTTATTGCCTTTTTTGAAGAGTTTTATGAGTGTGCTGCGCCTCCAATCTGTTGGTATTTTTTGTGTCATCCAATTTTTTCGGAACAAGGACAGCCATATAGATATGCATGAACTGATTGATGCCTTTATCAACTCCGCCGTGATACGGTCTTCGCCTGGTGCCTTGCCGTTTTTTAATTTCTTTGTGGCTGTTAGTAATTCGTCAAGAGTCGGGGGTTCTGTATTGATGTCAAGCTTGATGAAAGCTATAGAGGGTACATCTAGAAGCTCATCAGGTGGTGGTCTATTCAAAAGCTTTTCAAAATGGTTGGCCCATGAATAGCCGATCGCTCGGTGATGAGAACGCCATCAGAATTTCTCACAGGTCCATCTTGAATCGGTTTCTTGCCTTTTATTTCATTCGGTAGTTTATAAAGGGTCCTCGAGTCTCCTCTCTTCGCTGCATCTTCGGCTTGTATTATTTTTTGCTCAATCTAGTTTCTCTTATCTGTCCGTGCAGTTTTCTTGATTTCTTTGTCGATCCTCCTATAATCATTTTGTTTGTGTATTTGTACACTTGGTACATGGGCATCCAGGAGTTGGCTTTTTATCTTTTTCCTTTCAGCGATCGGGTCCCACGTCTTTTGGGAGAGCCATTGTTGAAACACAAATACTCAATCAACGAAGTCATAGTTTGCACCAAAGGCCCAAGAATTTTCATTCTGCCTTGGCCCAACATGTGCACATTAACCCTAACCACTTCATTTTGTTTGAAAACACTTCCATTATTCAGAGGTCCTTGTCGAAATATTTGCTTGATTTTCGTCTTCATATTTTGCTACTGGCTGACAAAATTCTCATTTTCTCAACTATTTGATTTTTTCATTAATTATATATTTTCCTTTCCTGGTTTCTCACAAAACATTGAGCTTTAGATATTATATGAATGTGTTGAAGCTTGTCTTAAGTTTAATGTGGTTCTTTACTTTCCTTTGTAAAACTTCTTTTCTGGATAGTTGTGTTGTAATTAATGTTTATTAAGGGCTTATTTTTGGTTTATTTTGATAATTTTAAATATATATTTATAAAACTATGGTATAAATTAAATTAAAAAAAACAAGTCTTTTTAACTGAAAGTAACGAACAACATTAAAACTTAAAATGAACAGAAATTACTCCGTATATGAAAGGGCCTTTTCCTCCTCAACACCCCGCTCTTTACGCTAAAGTTTTTTACTGTTTTAAAAAGTAAAATTAACAGAAAGTGTCAAACTTTAGCGTAAAAAGCGGGGCGTTGAGAAGGAAAAACCCCTTTCATATACAGAGTAATTTCTGCATAAGCATCTATATTAAGCATCTCAGACATAAGATCTTTCTATATATCAAGTTTCATTAAGATCCGACTAACCATTTGCAAGATAAAGATACCTCAATTTTCACATCTTCCAAGATTTCCGGTTTCCCCATCCAACTCCCCTCAATATCACTGGATCTGGTCGGGATTTAAAATAAGAGCTCTGAAGCACAAGATCCTTCTAAATATCAAACTTCATTAAGATCTGATCACCCATTCGTAAGTTACTAATACATCTTTCTATTTTTTTCAAATTAACCCCCCTCCCAAACTCCCCCAAAGAGAGCGTATCCGTTACGGTTATGTCAATCACGTATTTAGGATTTGTGCTTATTTTTTCCCACTAAATTTATGTTTCGCCTCTCTTCAGGTTTCTAAGAATCATTGTTGGGCCTTCTTGAAGAAATTGACTTTCTCTATGCCGTTATGATTTACAAAATAGATGTTATTGACACACATATAACATAAACCTTACCCAATTGTAGCAACGAATCATAATTTTGAGTGAGAAGTCCCTTAAAAGTTCAATGTCTTATCTGTATTACCCCTGTGAAAAGCCATTACAGATAAGACGTTTTAAACAGGGGGTGCGTTTAAATGCCTACATTCCATTTTGAACTATATCATAAAAGGTAAAAATTGTTTTTCAATGCCGGTGAACTAAATATGGAATATAGTAGCTTAAAATACAGTGAAAAGTTGAATTTTTCTAAGGTAAATTAGAATTTTTAGAATGTTTCTAAGTTATATAGAAGAGGGAGAAAGGGGTATAGTTAGGAACCTTAAAATAACTTCCCGGGATACACTTTAGCCTGTAGACACATCCCTGAAAGTTTCAATTCTCTAGCCCAACAACTTTCCAAGATAGCAAGAAGTCAATGGACTAGAATTTTACCAAATTTAGTCACATTAAAGTAAACCGGTTTTACTCACAGTTCATACATATCCAATTCAAAGCAAATCCTTTTACTTTGAACTCTGAATCAATATAATCCGATTATTTGAGATGTTCTCACTTTGAAAGCTAGTTCAGTACTGAACTACTGAACTTGTTGCTCTTAAATCACTTTTGACTCTAAGGGTTTTTGATGTCGGATCAAATAAGCCTCCTCTGAGGTTTATGCTACCATCTCTTTAATAAAAACGTTTTGCGCTATCAATGGGTAACTTGCATAGCTTACAACCCTTACCCCCGGGCTGTGGTCAGAGGCGCCATTTGGGGGGGTCAGGGGTGGGCAAATGCCCACCCCAGATTTTCCAGGGGGGCCAAAGCTTCAACCACAAAGGGCCCTTTGCCGGCCATAATAATCCATTATGTCCAACATAATCCATTCTGTCCAATTGATTTGAAATTACTGCACGCCTATTAATCAAAGAGCGTAATTACTTGACGACCCTTGGGGTAATTACGCTATTTACTATTAATTATTGGAAACTTTGAAAGTAGGTAAGATACATAATAAAATTCTCGAGTTCTGTCAAATGCCCATTTCCTAGATGATTACGCGACACAAAGTGAGTCGGGGGTGGGGGCAAGATGGAGTTTATGTCCACCCCAAGATTTGGTCCAAATGGCGCCCCTGGCTGTGGTGTTTTTTTTTCAATCCCGGGGGTATTGTTATGTTTGGACTATTTTGAACAAAATGGCTACTTCGAAAGTTCAATCAGGTGCATTTGGAGAAAAAAGGGTATGGAGGAGGGGGGTTAGCTGTCTTTCGGTCCCTTCTGACTCTTAAAAAGGACACAAGGCTTTCTGATTTCCAATCGAATGAGCCCTCTTCAAAGTTTAAATGATCACTCCTTTCATATGAAGTGCGTCTGAAAAAAAACAACAACATAGAAGTCTTATTGATTTTCACTATAAGTAACGCTATAGTGTTGCCTCTAAAAAACAATATTTATTTATAAATCTTTTCATTGCAGAATCATAAATATAGTATGGCAGAGGTCTCCCTTCTCAACATTCATGACATTCATTATATTCTATGAACTGTTGTTCAGATCAAACAGTTCGTGGTAACGAACTGTAAGTAAGGAGCGACGCGACTCAATAGTAACCGAAACTCTATGAAACAGAGTTTTAATAACAATAGATGCATCAATAGAATCGGATTTTAATGCTTATTTAAAATATGTAACATTCATCAAATTTAATGTCACCCATCAAAAGTTAAGAGCCTGAGAAAATTTTCCCAATTTTTGAAAAAGGGGTTAAACACCCCCAAAACATCAAGTGATCTTAAAGAAAACAATTCCTCCAAATTCAGCATATCAGTTAACCCTACTGTAGAGGTTTCAAGCTCCTATGTTCAAAAATGTAGAATTTTGCATGTTTTGCCGGAAGAAAGATCACGGATTCTTGTTTATTTGTTTGTTTTTTGTTTGTTTGTTTGTTTATTTTCCCCCAGGGGCGATCGTATCGATCCATTTATTGTAGAAGATAGGGATAGAGCTCATTTGATCAGAAATAAGAAGTTTTAATACCCTTTTTAAGGGACCACAAATGTTGGAGGGCAGCTAGCCCCCCTCCCACGCTCATTTTTCTCGAAATTGACCCGACCGAAATTTTGAGATAGCCAAGTTTTTCAGCATTTTCAAAAAATGCAATAACTGTGTCTTTGAGGATGACTTGACCCCCAAAGTCGGTAGAGGAAGGGCTACAAGCTAAAAACTTTACCCATTGTTTACATGATGTGTATAGTATTCGTTATTGGGAAATACAGACTTTTTCAGAGGGGATTTTTCTGGTGGAGGGGGGTTACGTGGGAGGATCTTACCTTGGAGGGATTTTTTGTGGGGGAAGGGAATTTTCAATGGAGGGGTCGGACTTCCCAGCATTATTTAGAAGCGATCAAAAATTAAATAATAAAAAAACAAGTTTTTCCAACTGAAAGTAACAACATCAAAACTTAAAATGAACAGAAAGTATTACGTTATAAGAGGGACCGTCCTCTCCTCATCACCTCTCTCTTTATGCTAAAGTTATTTTTAGCATTTTTAAAAGAGCTTATTATTCTAATTAAACGGCCTTTGCGATTCAGAAGTCATTCTTAAATAACTGGAACAAAAAAATAAACTTTAGCGTAAAGACCGAGGTATTGACGAGGGGGTGACCCCTCCCCCTTATACACTTAATAATTCCTTTTCGTTTTAAGTTTTAATGTTGATCCTTACTTTCAGTTGAAAAAAAACTTTTTTTCTTTATTTAATTAACATTCAGGGAAGAATTTTTCCCTAGCCTGCCTTCATTTAGTGGAATGTATTTGGACTAAGCGTGCAATGTGGATGCTTAGTTGAGACAGCTCCCCTCTGACATGAACGAAAACATTAATTTTAAAGGAAAATGCCAATTTAAAAGGAAATCAATAACTGGTTTAGCTGAAGGGTAAAGGGGAGAAGGTTGACGGAGGGTGTCGTTGCTTCGTATCTAGGAAACATATGAATATGATATTAAAAATGAGCAAAAATTAACAGAAAAAGTACTAATTTATAAACATAAAGCTTGAAGTTAACATTTAAAAGAGAGAGAAACCTATTATAAATACAAGGGGTATCAATCCTCCCCCCATTTACGCTATTTTCTGACTTTTTATCCCAATATTTCAAGATTGAATGTTCTACCATAGGAGCAATGTGGTAAAACAAAAGTTTAACTTTTCTATGACAATGATGTGAGAATGATAGGGGGAAAGTTTGCATTTGTTTTAAGTAATAGAATATTCCTTTCAAATGTTTTAAAATTTATTCTATGAATAAAATATTTGCGGTCACCGTTCACCCCAATTTGTTGCAGTCCAAACTACTTTCTAGAAAGCCATAATTGGGCTTTAGCGTAAGGAGCTTGGATCCCCATTATATGTAGAATAATTTTTTTATGTTCAGTAAAACAACTCGTTTTTATTTATTCGATTAAACCAAACGAACAGGATTTGGAGCTTTTAATATAATCCTTATTTTTCAGTGCAGATGAAGGTTTTGATAGTACTTTTCCAACAAATGTGGTAGTTCGTAATAATGGTAGCTGCTTTTATTTACCCCCTGGTATTTTTAAATCAACTTGCAAAATTGATATTACTTGGTTTCCTTTTGATGATCAAAAATGTGATATGAAGTTCGGCAGTTGGACATACAATGGATTTATGGTAAGAAATATTGTTTTGTAACGTTTCTTATATTTTTTTTCTCTTTACAGAGTTAGACAGAAATTCGGTATTTTAAACCTGAAAAATATTTTTCAAATTCTGGATTACAAATTTCTGAAAAATTATTCCTAAAAAAAATGATGATATGTAAGGGCTAAAAACCTGAGGTGCCAAGTGGCGCAAGGAAAAGGAGTTGGAAATACCTCCTTTTGGGGTAGACTATGTTTTGTTAAGAAATCCTTACTTCATAGTATGTTTTGGAGGTAGGCTAGGTAAAATTCTAGTTTAGCTACTTTTTACTATCTTGAAAAGGGGTTAGGGTTACGGAAGTGAATCTTTCAGGGACAGGGCTGCAGAATAAAATGTGTCATCAGAAGTTGTTTTGAAGCACCTACCTCTACTCCTTCTCCCCTTTGAGGGCTCTGACCTTTCATGACCTTTAAAAATCTTTGTATTATGAAAGTGAAAACCTGCAAAGTAGATCTTCTGATTTAATGAATTATAATAAAACTGTTTTCATCTTCACAACTTTACTTAATCCCAATTAATGACAATTCAAAGATCTGCAAATAAATTTCTAAAAATTTAGAAAAACCCGATCAATATGGCTTAAAATTCTTCTTAAACAACAGGAATTGCATCTTCAGAACTAAAACCAGAGAAAAAGAAACTAATAACTAAAAATTAAGGTAGTATGTTGTTTTTAAATATTTCAATAGGTTTAGACCTGTCAAGTAAGCAAATTTCTAAGACTTAGAAATCAGAAGAGGGTTATCTTAGAAGCTTGGCAATACCTTCCCAGAGTATGTTTTCGCCCTGGATCCATTACTAAGTTTCATTTTTCCCACCTAACCCCTTTCCAAGATAGCAAGAAGTAGCCAAACTAGAGTTTTGCCGGTAAACTATAATGAAAAGAGAGGAAAGGTTATTTAGTTCCTAAGCTGTGTCTTTGTATGTTTATTTGTAAAATGGAGGGTTAAATTTGTATTTCTCTGGTCACATTCAAATTTGGCCAAGAGTAGGTAGCTATGGGTCATTAGCATGAAGGACTTATTGTTTAAAATATTTCAAATTTCTTTTTCCACTTTGAAAATATTCAACCTAGGCCTATTGCAGTTCATTTCTCAAAGTGGCATGGAAAGCTACCCTCAAATAAAATGAATATAGACAAACACCAAAGGAATTCCAACATAAAATCTTGAAAAGTCTTCAAAATGAAGCAAAATTAGATTTTTTTTTTTCATTATGTGAAATAAGAGAACAACTAGTTCTCTATTTGTGGTGTGCCACAGCCAAACCATAATCATACCTGTCAATAAAAATGCCAAGATTTATCAATAACATGAATTGTGTTGCGAGAGCAACACTTTGGTTTTTTCTTGTTTTTTTTTCTTTCTTTTTTTCCCTAGCACTCCGATTTCAGCTTATTCCTAGAAAGTAGTAAAGGTCTAACCTCTGCGATTTTTACGAAAACTGTGGACCTTACGCTGGATTGATGAATATGATTTTGTATTTTGGAAAGCTTCGTAGAACTCTTTGCTTGGGCCAAAAATCTATTGTTTTTACCCATTTCTGTTCGTGATTTCAGCTGAGTTTATCTTTCAATTTTTTGCACTTGGGATTGCGGTAGAGAAATGGTATCAGGTGTGCCTCTTAACATTTAAAAGTTCTCTCATTGTTAAAGAAATTAGAGTTTATCCTTTCTAAGTGATGATGTTAGAAACTTGGCGTACGGCAGAAAAGTCAACTTTTGAACTACAACAGATAGATTTTTTTACAGCAGTCGATAGCTCTTGATGAGCTGATCAAAGTACATATCATCCAATTTTTTGGTTGAGAAATTCCTTCATGAGATATATCAATTTGAAAGTTAAAAAGGGGTTGACAACTTCAGTAGTAAGGTACGGACTGAAACCAAAAATAGGGTGATACACAAATGATATCAGATGTGCCTCTTAAACTTTAAAAGTTCTCTCATTGCTAAAGAAATTAGAGTTTATTCTTTGTTCCTTTCTAAGTGATGACGTTAGAAACTTGGCCTACGGCAAAAAAGTGAACTTTTGAACTAAGACAAATAAATTTTTTTGACGGCAGTCGATAGCTCTTGATGAGCTGATCAAAGTATATTTTATAAATTTTTTGGTAGAACAATTCCTTCATGAGATATACCAGTTTGAAAGTTTAAAGGGGTTGACAACTTCAGCAGTAAGATATAAACTGAAACCAAAAATAGGCCGATATCAATTGTAAGACATATAAGGGGAGTTTGAAGTAACAGTCGGCTGTTAGCTCATAATCATCTTCGGCAATGAGGGGCTCGCAACTTTTGGTAGTTGGTGTACCTGTTATTTGTTTCCGGTGTATTTGATGGTAAGACCAATTTGGTTCCAGTGGTAAGACATGTAGGTTACTTGTAAGTAATAATTGGCTGTTAGGGTACAATCATCTTCGGCGATGAGGGGTTTGCAACTTCTGCTAGTTGCAATGAGGGGTTTGCAACTTTTTCGAGTTGGTGTACATAGTATTTATTTTAAGATCCTTACAGATTAACAACTTCAGCGTTTAATCGAAGCGAGGAAGCAAAACCAAAGTGTTGCTCTTGCAACAATTTACTCGGCAAAGTCTAACAAAGGTTGCCGCAACATCTCACGTTGCCCATGCAACGCAGATCTAGTTTTGACATAATTTTAGCGTCAGACTTGCTCAACTGAGACAGACCATTAAAATTATAAGGAAATACATCCGAAAAGCTCTTATCAATGACAAGCTTCCCTACCTTGGGACAATTTTTAGCATGAAAAATACCCACAAGTTTAAAATGCCCCCCCAAACACACGCACAAAATAATGTATCTATACTTCCCAATAACATACTAGCCTATACGTAAATAATTGGCTGATTTTGTTACTTGCAGAACTTTCCGTAGGGTTTTTTTTTTGGGGGGGGGGGGGGTCATGTTATCAATAAAGGCATAGTTACTGCACCTTTCAATTGTGCTGAACAAAACGGCTATATCAAAATTCTTATCAAAAGACCTTAGGGAAAGAAAAGAGTGGGACAAGGCTGGCTGATCTCCAACTTTTTTGATTTCTTGTAGAGCGTTATGAAATTTTCGACATCTGATCAAATGAGTCCGTTGATTTTTGAATAAAAAAAGGGAATAGTTGTGGGAAAAGTCAAAGTCATGGCGGCCAATTGTAGAAAAAGCCAAGACAGATTGTCCAATTAAATGGGCATCAAGTGCAAGGTTAATTTTAACCCTTTGATTGCCTTTGCTACTGTCTCCTCCCACTTATGCTACACCTATCATGCATGTCACTCCACAATGCCGAACTAGAGTCCTAAACCACTAAAAACCACTGGTTTGATATGATCACCCCTGAGAAATAAAACAAAAAATAAAAACAGGTAAAGACGTATCTGTGATTTTTCTTCTGACAAAAAAAAATAAAGTATTCCACGTTTTTATATATGGGAGCTTGAAACCTCTGCAGTACGGTTCTATTAAATACTTAATCTTATTGCATGATTATTATTAAGACTATGAAACTTTTTGGGGCTTTTCCCCTTTTCCGAGAATTCTCCGGCTGGTAACTTTTGATGGGTAACATTAAACTTAATGGACTTCATATATTAGGAATCAAACAGTTCGTGGTAACGAACTGTAGTAAGGAGCTACCCGGCTCAATAGTAACCAAAACTCTAAAAAATGGAATTTTGATATCAATAGCTACATCAAAAGAATCGCATTTTAATGCTGATTTTAAATATATAAGTTTCATCAAGTTTAGTCTTACCCATCCAAAGTTACGAGCCTGAAATATTTTGTGTTATTTTAGAAAATAGGGGGAAACACCCCCTAAAAGTCATAGAATCACACGAAAATCACACCACCAGATTCAGCGTATCAGAGAACCCTACTGTAGAAGTTTCAGGCTCCTATCTACAAAAATGTGGAATTTTGCATTTTTTGCCAGAAGGCAGATCAAGGATGCGTGTTTGTTTTTTTGTTTCTTTGTTTTTTTCCCCAGGGGTGATCGTATCGACCCAGTTGTCCTAGAATGTTGCAAGAGAGCTCATTCTAACGGAAATGAAAAGTTAGATAGCCATTTTATTCAGCGTAGTCGAAAATCCTTATAACTATGTTTTTTTTGTGTTTTTTACTGTTTTAAAAAGAAGAATTGAGAGAAAGAGTCAAACTTTAGCGAAAAGAGCGGGGCGTTGATGAGGAAGCAGCCTCTTTCATATACGAAGTAATTTCTGTTTGTTTTAAGTTTTAATGTCGCTCCTTACTTTCAGTTAAAAAAACTTGTTTTTTTTTTATCTAATCAGCATAAAAGATCAATTCTTTTCATATATCTATTGTTATCAAACCTCCTTTTTTTAGAATTTCGGTTACTGTTGAGACGTGTCACTCCTTACTTTATGTTTGCTACCAAGAACTATTTGATGTGTTTGTCTATTTTGTGCGTTAAATAAAATCTCCAAATTCTTGCCCAAAGTGTCACTTGCGCTTTATTGACAGTCCTTCGAAAGAACAAATAAAATTAAACTGAATATTTGATATATAATGATTTAAGTTGCTGACAGCACAGCATTTCAAGATTTTATTTTACTGTATTTTTTTGTATTTTCTATTTTGTGAGTACAAAAGAAAATATTTATGATATAAATTGTTTTCAGTAAAGCCCAAATGATGCAGTACGCTTTAGATTTTCACAGATAGGGGGGAGGGCAGTTGCCAAATTTTTGTTTGTAGTGATTTTGTTCGTTTCAAGTTTGATTTGAATTTTCAATTTAAGTTTTACTCGTTTTAAGATTTATTTATTCATTTGTATTAGTACCTGTTGTATGGTTGTTTACTATAATTGTTTATATAATTTGTTTTTCTTTTTGGGTTTCATTTATTCCTTAATGATAACTTTGGTCATTTTGAGTTTTAATTATTGTAGGAATTTATTTTTATTGTCTTTGTTTTAATATGGTTTTTTACTTTTCATGGAAGAACTTCTTTTTCGGACTTTTTTTTTATTAATTTCTGTTCGTTTTTGATTGGAAAAGTTTCAAGTTTTTCAATATAATCCATTTCAACATTAAAGCTTTTTTTCATCATCGAAGTTTCATCCAGGAATTAAAAAATCAAAGCGGTATTTTTTCAATGTTAAAGTTCGACATCCCCATGAACTTTCCCTGATAGTAGTCACAACCAGATGCAGTAGAAGTTGCAGTTGCCGTTGCAGTTGGGAGCAGTCACACTTGCAGTCGTAACCAGTCAACCAGAAGCATTTTTGGCTTTGAAAGTTTCAAGTTAATACCTTTACCCGTTCCTATTTGTTACAAATACGTCTTTTTGGTAACTTAGATTAGCCAAAGAGGGATAGTTACTTTCTCTTTGGACTATTTTGAACAAAATAGCTATTTGAAATTTTGATCAGTACATTTGGAGAAAAAATGTCTTGGGTGCCAGTTGCCCTCCGATCACTTTTTCCTCTTAACAAGGGAACTAGAACTTTTGGTTTCAAATCGATTTAGCTTCCTTCGAAGTTTATGTGACCACCCTTCCATAAAAACCTTATATGTTAACAATGGGCAACTTGCATAAGTTACAACCCTTGTCACCGGGCGCTGGGGGCTTTTGTCAACCTCGAAGACATAGTTATTTGACTTTTGGACTATTTTGAACAAAATGGCTGTCTCAAATTTTTATTGAATGCATTTGGGAAAAAGAGGGTTGGAGGGGGATAGTTTTCCTTTGATCAATTTTCACTCTTAGAGAGGGGACTAGAACTTCTGATTTTCAATCGAATGAACCCACTCCGATGTTTATACAACGACCCCCTACGTGCTGAGTGCCTGTGGGGAAAAATAACAACAATAAAACATTGAAACCTTATGCCTCTGTACTATAGGCAATGTTATAGCATTCCATCTGAAATTCAAATGACATCAAACCGTTGAGCGGGTCTGGGGGAGGGTGAGGATGGCACAACTCTTATTTGTAAACTTTGGTTAGCCTTGTAATTTAAGTGGTTTTTTGTGTTGTTTCAAATATTGTAAAAATAAAACATGGTTTTAATTATTAAATAATTATTAAAATGGATTTAAATATTGGATTTAATTACGGATTTAATTAAATCATGGATTTGATTATTAAGGTAAAATATGGTTTAATTAAAACATTGGTTTTAATATGACCGCTGGGATTTCACCATACACTACAAACCATAAAAAATAAAAACACACCAACCAGATTACAAATACCACTCGGATTGAAAATCATTTTAAGAACCAAACATGGATTAATTCAAGAACATCCATAAATTATTTAAAAAAAAACAAGTTTATTAAATGAAAGAAAGGAGCAATATTATAACTTAAAACGAACAGAAATTGCTCCGTATATAAAAGGGGCTTTTCCTCCTCAACGCCTCGCTCTTTACGCTAAAGTTTGACTCTTTCTCTTAACTATACTTCTTAAAACAGTAAGAAACCTTAGCGTAAAGAGCGGGGCGTTGAGGAGGAAAAGCCCCATTTATATAAGGAGTAATTTCTGTTCATTTTAAGTTTAAATACTGCTCCTTTCTTTCATTTAAAAAAAACTTTTTTTTAAATAATTTATGGATGTTTTGAATTAATGCATGTTTTGTTCTTGGCACTTTAATAATTAAAACAAAATTTGCACATTAATTAATCGCAATAAATCGGAAGATTTTGAGAAAAAAGGAGCGAGGGAGGAGCCTAGTTCCCCTCCAATTTTTTGATTACTTAAAAATGCAATTAGAACTTTTAATTTTTTACGAGCGTATTCATTGGTAAAAAATATGCATAACTTACGAATTAACTTACGTAACGAACTTCTATATTCATATGTTTTTATTGCGTATATGAGGGGGTTCACTGCTCGTCGATACCTCGCTCTTTACACTAAAGCTTAAATTCTGTCCCAATTCTTTAAGAATGACCTCTGAATCACAAAGGCCGTAGAATAAATAGTTGAAATTACTAAAAATACTTTACCGTAAATAGTGAGTAATGGGGGGGGGGGTAAACCCCTCATATGTGTAATAATTTTTGTTCGTTTTAAGTTTTAATGCTGCTTCTTACTTTCAGTAGAAAAAAAATTTTATATTTAATTTTTCATTGTTTTTTCAAATAATGCTAGGATATCCTGTGCCCCCTTCATTGAAATTCTCTTCCCCAATGAGAACTTCCTCCGTGGAAATATCCTCCCACGTAACCCCCCCCCCCTCAAATCTCCCCCCTAAACCCAAAAAAAAACCTGAAAACGTCTGTACACTTCCCAGTAACCATTACTGTATGTAAACACAGGTCAAAGTTTGTAAATTGCAGCCCCTCCTATGGGGACTGCGGGAGAGTAAGTCGTCCCCACAGACATAGTTATTAGGTTTTTCGACTATGGTGAATAACGTGGCTATCTCAGGATTTTGATCTGGTGACTTTTGGGGAAAATGAGCGTGGGAGGGGGCCTAGGTGCCCTCCAATTTTTTTGTCACTTAGAAAGGGCACTAGAACTTTTTATTTCTGTTAGAATGAGCCCTCTCGTGACATTACAGAACCACTCATTCGATAAGATTACCTCTGGGAAAAAAACAAACAAACAAAAAAAAACAAAATAAACACGCATCCGTGATCTGTCTTCTGGCAAAAAATGCAAAATTACACATTTTTGTAGAGAGGAGCTTGAAACTTCTACAACAAGGTTTTCTGATAGGTTGAATCTGATGGTGTGATTTTCGTTAAGATTGTACGACTTTAAGGGGGTGTTTTCTCCTATTTTCTAAAATTACGCGAATTTTCTCAGGCTCGTAACTTTTGATGAGTAAGATTAATCTTGATGAAACTTACATATTTAAAATCAGCATTAAAATACGATTCTTTTGATGTAACTATTGGTATCAAAATTCCACTTTTTAGAGTTTCCATTACTTTTGAGCCGGGTCGCTCCTTACTACAGTTCTTTACCACGAACTGTTTGATAGCAGGCTGTAACCTTGCTCCTGCCGGTTGTAATTTCAGTTCGTATTGTTTTTAGTTTGAATATTTATTTAATTCCCGACTAGGGATCATTTAATTATCTATAGTAGTATTTTATCTGTTTGTTTGATTTGTTTATTCATTTTAATTTTGTTCATTTTGGGACTCATTTATCCATGTATATTAATTTCTGTTCATTTTGGATCTGAATTATTAAATGCTTTACTTCTGCTTGTCTTTGGTTTTAATATGACTCTTTACTTCCCTTCGAAAAACTTTTTTCTTCAGAAATATTTCTCAACTAATAGTTAGTAAAAAAAAATATACCTTTTTTATAATGCACTTGACATTTAAAGTTTTTGTACCATATTCTGACAACTTATTTAATTTTAGCTGGATTTGCAACTCAATGCCGACGAAGGCGATACAAGTTCATTTGTAACGAATGGAGAATGGTCATTATTGGGTAAGAATACTTACAACTTATTTTCTTTTCGAACATCGATTTTTATGTCTTTGTGTTTTAAATATGAAGCTTCGAGCGTTCACAGCGGTAGGATTAAAGATTTAGCGCAACAGACCAGTATATTTCCAAGTTTTTTACAGTTTGCTCCTCGTGAAAGCTGATTCCTCAGGCTAACCACTTGTTAACCCTATTTTTTAATGACCACTTGTATAATTTAGTGCATTTGTCAAATGTAAAATCGGAAGACAAGGGTTTGATGGAAATAACCACTGATATGTGTCCAAACAGCACGGCTGTGATAATTAGAAGTCCAATATACGCCGTTTTTATAATTTTTCAGGAGAGCCAAAAAAGCAGAGAAAAGTTTGTTGGCTGTGGTCGCTCTGAAGGATGAGGCTAATGGAGATTAAGGGAACATACCTTTAGCTAACCTTTTATACTCTTTTATGCTGTATAAATTAAATCTAAATATTCCGAGCAAATTGAAAATTATTCCATTTTATGGTGTATGTCTCCTTTTTCATGCAGATAATTCCTATCCTCTTCTGTCTAAAGCATTCTGAGTGAAATTCAAAATTAATCCATTTTTGGCGAATGTCTCCTTTTCCTTGGCAAAAAAGAAGACAAATGCCATTACAGTTCATTAAGATAATCCTTTTTTGTCAAAACTGGCGTATATCTCTTTTTTTATTTTCGTAATGGAACAAAAAGGACAATTCTGACTGCACCATTCGATTCATTGTGCTCAGTTTATTCACGAGACATACATAACTTGTTTTCGATGAAAATGGCATACATCGTACTTTTAATTATGACAGCCGAGTATCTTGATTAGTATCTTAATTAGAATAAATAGCTCTTTTGAAATTATTAAAAATACTTTAGCATAAAGAGCGAGATATTTAGGAGGAGAAGAACCCCTCATATGCGTAATAATCTCTGTTCGTTTTAAGTTTTAATGCTACTCCTTACTTTCAATGGAAAAAACCTTTTCATGTTTATTTTTTCATTGTTTTTTTTTTATAGTAATGCTAGAAAATCCTGCACCCCCTTCATTGAATTTTTCTTCCCCTATGACATCTTCCTCCAAGGAAAGACCTTCCCACATAGCCCCCTCCCCTCAACCCCCCCCCCCAAAAAAAAAATCCACCTGAAAACGTTTGTACACTTTCCAATAACCATTACTGTATGTAAACACTGGTCAAAGTTTGTAACTTGCAGCCCCTCTCCCAGGGACTGTGGGGGAGTAAGTCATCCCCAAAGAAACAGTTCTTATGGTTTCGACTATGCCGAACAAAATGGCTATCTCAAAATTTTGAAACTTAAGGAAGAAAATGAGCGTGGGAGGGGGCCTAGGTGGCCTTCAATTTTTTGGTCACTTAAAAAGGGTACTTGAACTTTTCATATCCATTAGAATGAGCCGTCTTGCGACATTCTAGCCCCACTTGGTCGATACGATAACCCCTGGAAAAAAAAACACATACAAAACACGTAACAAAACAGTTTTTTACGGTTTAATAAAGTAGAATTGAGAGAAAGAGTCAAACTTTAGCGTAAAGAGCGGGGCGTTGAGAAGGGAACAGCCCCTTTCATACTCGGAGTAATTTCTGTTCGTTTTAAGGTTTAATGTCGCTCCTTACTTTCAGTTAAAAAAAAACTAGTTTTTTTATTTAATAAGAAACAGAATCGGACGGTTTGTGGCAACAAACTGTAAGTAAGAAGCGAGTCGACTTAATAGTGACTGAAACTCAAAAAACTAAATTTTGATAATAATAATAATAGATACATCAGAAGAATTGGCTTCGTATGCTGATTCCATATATATAAATTCATTAAGGTTAATATTACCCGTCTGAATCTATGAGCCTGAGAAAATTTGCTTGATTTTCGAATAAGGCAGGGACATCCCAAAAGAGTCAAGCGATCTTAATGAAAATTACACCGTCAGATTCAGCATATCAGATAATCCTACTGGAAATGTTTGAAGATCATATCTACAAAAATATGGACTTTCGTTTTTTTTTTCTTGCCAGAAGCAAGATCATTGTTGCGTGTTTATTTATTTGTTTTTTCCCTAGAAGTGATTGTATCGAACCAATGGTCCTAGAAGATTGATAGAGGGCTAGTTCGAACGGGAATCAAAGTTTCTAGTGCCAAATTTATTTGACCAAAAAGATTGGAGGGCAACTATTTACCCTCCCTCACCGATTTTCCCCCAAAGACATCCGATCGAAATTTTGAGATAGCCATTTCATTCAGTAAAGTTGAAAAGAACAATAACTATGCCTTTAGGGATGACATA
The DNA here is from genome assembly GCF_032884065.1 of Artemia franciscana. Taxonomy (NCBI): domain Eukaryota; kingdom Metazoa; phylum Arthropoda; class Branchiopoda; order Anostraca; family Artemiidae; genus Artemia; species Artemia franciscana. Next base: position 28,523,705 of record NC_088870.1, read on the forward strand.
CCCCCCCCCCTAGTCCCTGGAGAAAGGGCTGTAAGCTACACAATTTGCTCATTATTTACATGTAGTTCTTATTATTGGAAAATATACTGACATCTTTTGAGGAATGAGGGGGAATTTTCTATCGGTAAGAAGTATATAGAAAATATACTGACATCTTTTGAGGAATGAGGGGGAATTTTCTATCGGTAAGAAGTTTCCGGAGGAATTTTCCAGGGAAAATTTACATGGGAATTTCCTGAAAGGGGATATCCTGGCATGATTTGAAAAATGGTCAAAAATTAAATAAATGCGCAAGTTTTTTCTACATGAGGGGACTACCTCCTCACAGTTATTTAATAACAATTCCTGATACACAAGGACCGTTGAATTTGAATGAGAAATATTGTTACAGAACTTTAAAACTTTAGTGTAAACTTAGTCCCCCTCATGCACGGAAAAATATGTGTTCTGTCTCAATTTTACTCTTGCTTCATATTTTGAATCGAAAAAACTTTTTTTTTTTAATTTAATAGCATATAAGGGCTACAGATAACCGTTTTCTCTTTTTCACAAGAAATGGTACCTCTAGTGTGGTCTCATCTTTTACTAAGATATTCTAAAACTACACTTAGTACAGAGCTTAGTACTTCCTATGAAAGAGATAGTGTGTAGTATGTGGATACGCAGGCAGGAGCGGCTCGCTGGTCCTAGCCCTCAGAAACTCTTATGATATTTGTAATCATGTCCTAGATTTTGTTTATTTTAGCCGTGTCGTTTTGTTTGATATGTCCTCTCCCCCAAACACACCTTCAAAGTACTTTTTATGCACGTCCCAGATGAGTACTAATTTTTTACTGTTACTGTTCTCACCCAGGATTACCACACATGGTACTAATGTAACATTTGTGGTTGTTTTCCAGGGCAGTGCTACTTTTTTTTCCTGTGGTACATTTTTATTAAAATGTGATATGGTCTTTTTACGTTTGCTACTTTTTGCTGGTTCTGTCCAATATGGGAGTTGTATGTTATGTAGAATACAAGCTCTTGAATCTATTTAATGCTTAGGTTAGCTGTATGTATCCTTCTTACCAATCGAAGCGAAGAGCTTGGGGGTCATCATATCTCAAACGAACCGCATATAAGAGTCATCTCTGCTTAACCCTTCAATTTTTTTTCAAATTTTAAATTTAGTCTTTTTTCTATATGTTTCTTTCAGCTTTAAAAAAATTGTAACAACCAATATAGAAAGACTTGGGATTTACAAGCACTTCAGTTAAGGTCGCTCATAATACACGGGAGATTATACCAACAAAATTGTTAAGTATGACATTTTTGTGTTCAACCAAGTTTTAGTCCACTGTCTTGATATTTCATATTTGGAAAACCAATACTTGAAAAAAAAAAGTTATTACAAGAACTTATAAACAATGCGTGCCGTCAGAAAAGGCCTTAAAACTTGCCAAGGATTGAATTTTGATCAGTTCTGGCCCAAAATCGTTCTTTGGTATTGTTACGGGATGTAATAAACCGAAAACTATACAGACACATTTGCTTTGCAGTGTGTTTGGCTTCCTTGACCCTAAGATGTTTTTCCTCAATATACCTGTCAACTATTTACTTCTGAACATTAAAAACTTGTCGATTTTTCATTTATATGAATATAGTTCTCTAAGAGGTTGAACCAGCATTTTTAATGGACTTTCTGAATTTATCTCCAATGCCTGGTACTTTTTTGTATGAAAATAGTAGTTCAATAACTTCGACGGTGCTAAAAAACACGTTTGGATAAACATCCTGGTTATACCCAGGGTTGACACCCAGTAAAAAGAAAAAGATCACTAGATTTTAGTGGGTTCGGTCGATTTAGTGATTTTCTTCAATAATCTAGAGATCTAATTGCTGATTTAGTGATTTTTTTTCTTTAGGCAATATAGCAAATCATTAGAAACAGTGATAAGCCACTAGCGTGACAACCTTTGTCTTACCTGGCAGGAAATACAGGCTGGATTCGACAGCAGGAGTTCCCTTTCAATAAAGTGCATAAATCACAACAAGAATATAAATTTGAAGTCATCACTAAGTAAATAAATAATGATGAAGCACAAAATAACAACAAATTGTGACATAAGCACCAAAACTAAAAATGGCGTCAATTAGAAAAGCCCGTCCAGTTAACTGTGATCCTGACTATTTAACTTAAAAGACATTTGGCTCAATATCCAGTAAGCGGCATTTATCCACCAAATTTGGCTCGGTGACAAAAGTAGTTGGCAAAAAGGATTAGCTTTCGATAGAAAACCTAGTTTAGCATGCAAAATTTATTCATGTGATTGTCTTCCGGATTTTCAAAAAAAAAGCTTTGAAGTATTCTGCCATTATACTGTTTTGTTTTGTTTGTTTTTTTTCTTTTGGCGCTTATTAATGATTATTTTCAGTAAAAGTGCTCGTGGGCCGGATGTAATAATCGTTTCTTGTAAACTTTTTCAATACCGCTCTTGAAAATGGTTTTAATGGGATTTTTCTTGCGTCTTTGCTCAAACTCTTTTAAACATTAAAAAAAAACTAGTTTTTTTTTAACTGAAAGTAAGGAGTGACATTAAAACTTAAAACGAACAGAAATTACTCCGTATATGAAATGGGTTGTCCCCTCCACAATCCCTCGCTCTTTACTCTAAAGTTTTTAATTAGTTTAAAAAGTAGAATTGTGGCAAAGAGTCAAACTTTAGCTCAAAGAGCGAGGGATTGTGGAGGGGACAACCCATTTCATATACGGAGTAATTTCTGTTCATTTTAAGTTTTAATGTCGCTCCTTACTTTCAGCTAAAAAAACTAGTTTTTTTTATTTAATTTCTGAACGTTTTTGATTTAATGCATGTTTGATTTTGGCTCTCCGCACATAAATTATTAAAATGAAATTTGTCTATTAATTCTTTTTTTGGCAAAACGGCTTTCTCTTAGTTTTAAGCTGACAATTTTGAGAAATAAGGGGCAGGGAAGGAGGCCTAGTTGAGGCCTAGTTGCCCTCCAATTTTTCGGTTACTTAAAAAGGCAACTAGAACTTTTAATTTTTAACGAACGTTTTTGTTAGTAAAAAATATACGTAACTTAAGAATTAACTTACGTAACAAACTTTTATATTCTTATATTTTTACTATGTAAACGAGATGGTTTGTCCCCTCGTTAATACCTCACTCTTTGAGGCCGTAGAATAAATAGTTGAAATTACTAAAAATACTTAGCATAAAGAGCGAGGTATTTATCTCCTCCTAGATACTTCGCTCTTTATGCTAAAGTATTTTTAGAACCCCTCATATGCGTAATAATCTCTGTTCGTCTTAAGTTTCAATGCTACCCCTTACTTTCAATTGAAAAAAGTTTTCATATTTATTTTTTTATTGTTTTTTATATAGTAATGCTAGAAAATCCTGCGCCCTTTTCATTGAATTTTTCTTCCCCCATGACATATTCCTCCAAGGAAAGATCATCCACCATAGCCCCGTCCCCTCAACCCCACCCCCAAAACCAAAAACATCCCCCTGAAAACGTCTGCACACTTCCCAATAACCATTACTGTATGTAAACACTGGTCAAAGTTTGTAACTTACAGCCCCTCCCCTAGGGATTGTGGGGGAGTAAGTTATTCCCAAAGACATAGTTACTATGGTTTTTGACTATGTAGAACAAAATGGCTATCTCAAAATTTTGATCCGTTGACTTTGGGAAAAAATAAGCGTGGGAGGGGGCCAAGGTGCCCTCCAATTTTTTGGTCACTTAAAAAGGGCACTAAAAATTTTCATTTCTGTTAGAATGAGCCCTCTTGCGAAGTTCTAGGACCACTTGGTCTATACGATGACCCCTGGGGAAAAGAAAAACAAAAACAAACAAACAAATAAACACGCACCCGTGATTTGTCTTCTGGCAAAAAACACGAAATTCCACATTTTTGTAGATAGGAGCTTGAAATTTTTTGCTATATGGTTCTCTGATACGTCGAATGCGATGATGTGATTTTCGTTAAGATTCTATGACTTTTAGGGGGTGTTTTCCCCCTATTTTCCAAAATAAGCCAAATTTTCTCAGGCTCGTAACTTTTGATGACAAAGACTAAATTTGATGAAACTTATATATTTAAAATCAGCATGAAAATCCTATCCTTTTTATGTATGTTTTAGCATCAAAATTCCGTTTTTTAGGATTTCGTTTACTATTGAGCCAGGTCGCTCCTTACTACAGTTCGTTACCACGAACTGTTTGATAACAATAGGATGAATAATAATGATAAATATCATGTACTAGCCAGCTTCCAAGCATGCTACAGTTATTACTTAACAGTTCAGAAAAGTGTATCGTCTCATGCTTCGAAACTTTAAAGAGTAATCGACCAAAAGAGCATAAACAAATTTGATTCTGCGTAAAAACTAACGAAATTATAACAATCAATGTGTCTCCTTCGGACATCAACGCATAAAGATAATTGACCGTGCATGAAATAAAAATAATTAGTGATATTAATTTTAAGTGAGAAATCTTGCTAATTTGTCATTTTCATATTAAATTTATTTCAAGAATAAAATTAACGTTAAAGGTTTTCTTATTAGAGAGTATATCTTAGCATGGTTTTTTGTGTGTTCTATGAAGAATCTGCACGGTCGTGCGAGGAAAATGTTGTCACAATTCAGGATGTCAGTAAATGTTAAAAATAATGGCTGTGCCAGCAGCTAAAATTAAGAAAAAAAGAAATTAGTCAACGCTGATTCTCAGTAGGCCTAGCAATTGAAAACAAGATGACACTTGATCCAAAAACTGAGTATCAAAATGCGGGAATATGGTTGTTATTGATCTCTTTCAAATAAATATCCAGTCCTTTCAGTAAGTGTACAACACCTTAAACCCTCGAAGATGTGATAACCTCAAACTATTATTTTCTAGGTGTACCAGCAAAGAGAAATGTGATATATTACACTTGTTGCCCCGAGCCTTATGTAGATGTAACTTTCACTATAATCATTCGCAGAAGGACTCTTTATTACTTTTTCAACCTTATAGTACCATGTGTTTTAATTGCTTCCATGGCTGTTTTAGGATTTACGCTTCCTCCCGACTCAGGAGAGAAGCTTTCCTTAGGTATGGTTTATTATTACCCTTTTCTTTTCGCTTTTTTCTCTACAAAGAACATTAAGATACTAAATAAACATGTGGGACCAATGCTTGCTATTTCTCGTTAGCCGGCATTCGATCACAATTTTGTAGTTTTTCACTCGAAGTATTTTTGGTTACGGAAACTCACGCTCAAGGAAAACTTTTAGTCGTAAGTTTTATTAGGACTCATTACCAAAATTTTAAGTATCAGAAAAGACGAAACCGGGTCTCTTTGTCCCTACTGGTTTAGCCCTCAACAAGTATCTAAAGTCTCTTCAATTAAAAAGTCTTTGTTTTAAACAAATAAGACCAATTCAAAATAAAATCTGAGTCCTTCTGCACGACACTGGTTTTTGTTTAGTATCGTGCGAGAGTAACTCGATAACAAACACCTTCAGATCTATTTTGCTATTAAAGCTAAAATACTGATTTTGTTTAATATAAAACTCCTTAGAACTCGTTCAAAAGCCCCCTCGCTTCTTGAAGGGATTTGTAAGAGACCATAATTTAAAGGTATTCCGTTTTTTATGCTGTGTTGTCCTCGACATACTTAGTTGTTTTCTGCTTCTCCTTATCATTATTATTTGCTGTTTCTTGCATCACAAGCAAGTGATAAAAACAGAGTTGCCGAAGAAAATGAACCAGAAATTTAGATAAATTACTCTAGTTGTATTGCGGAGCATCATCATTGCTCTGGTCGTTTCATTTCATTCATTTGGTTGTTTTCAGCAGTCTTTAGCTTGGGAATACTTAAAGATAAAACTTGAAATATTTTTCTGAAATGGAGATACTGCAACAGAGAAGAAAAATTGCTCTGAAGTTAGAAAAATCATTATTGACTGCAGCAAATAAAATAATTTTTTCCGGCCGACTTCTTTTCAAAATTTCATTTTTTTCGAAAAGAAACAAAACGAAACTATCTTAGCTCCAAAAGTAAACTATTTAGGGACCTTGTGGTTTCGAACTCACGTACGACATATCCCTTCGAGGCCTGAAATCAAAATTCTTCATCTTTTATATTTTTAAAAGCGTTTTTTAAGTCTATCTCGGAATCTGGAATATGGGTTTTATTTTTAAACAGCAGATATCTATTATGATCAAAATTGAACTAAAGTTCTATTTTAGTGAAATTTTTTATATTGTTTCCATCCGATTAAATATTATAGAATAAAAAAATGAAACTGCTCTGGTTCCGAGACTAAACTTCTTAGAAACTGTGTCACAGTTGTGTAGAACACAGAAATATCTCAGCTACGGATAGAATTAAAATTCTTTATCTCCTCTGGTTTTCAAGGGTATAGTACAGGAAAATACAATATTGAAACCCAAGATTTTGCTTATGTACATAATTAAAAATTTATTGTGATGAATTTTTTTAATTTCACGTGCTTCTTAAGATTATGCAAAGATGGAGGCAAAAAAAAAATCCGTCTTGAATCAGAATCATGTGTAGAGGGAAGTGAAAGTTCCCGAATATTGCAATTTACACATCTACCATCATAGATCGTCGTATCTAACCAAACCTGACTGGAAGTAAAAGCTAGTGTCCTAGTTCTGTGTTCTAGGTGTCAGAACGGAATCAAGAAATAATCATAATCTTTCCTTCAACCGTTCTTCTCTAACCTGAACAAGATCAAACCTCTGTGAAGAGAAGCCCCGAAGTTCTATTCATTTCAAGTTCTACCTAAAGGGATTGTGAAACCACAACCAGAATCTGTAGCTGCTAATAGTATACGTCCAAATTGTATATTTTGACGATTATTATGTGGTCCAACGTTCTAAGTTGGTAAGAAGTAGAGAGGGGGCCCATTATTCTTTTGATTACGACGTCCTCCAGAGGTTTCATTGTATATCGGTGAAACTTAGTCGTAAGTAACCCTTGAAGTGTAATCTACGTGGAATGACTCCTGCGCTAGAAAAGGAAGAGGGTCCCTAAATTATTTTATGAGGTAGTAGACAATGAGAGCATATCGGATCCCAGCTAAACTTTGTCGAAAGGAAGAGCTTTGGCTGTCCCCTTTTGGGCTCCGTGCCTGATATGGCCTCAGCAGGAGAAGGTTGATAGTGATATCAACGTTCTTTAGCCTAAATACTAGGCGAGTGGGTAGAATTAAGGCAAACAAGGCCACCAGCTAAAGTTATCGGTTAATGTGTTCTTTCTTGATGTGACACTTTTAAGAAAAATGCTGCATTCTCGGCAAACACTGTCACTAGATTAGCTTACCCTACTTCAAATAAATTTGGTAGGGATCAGCAACTCATGTGCAACTTTCACCTGTAGAGGGGTCAAAGACTCCTTTATGAGCAATTGGCATGCAACGTTTTAGGTCTTACTTAATTTATGGCTAAATTGTGTCTTAACATCAGTCAATTGACGATTTTACTGACAGTCCAAAGGCATAGGAAGTCGTCAAAGACCTGATGGATAACTTTTATGGGCACGGAGACTTCGTGAATGGAATTTGTGGATTCGATGACAAACGTGAAGCAGAACATGTAAGCTTCTCCACGAGACATATTTGTATATGTTATTCTACCAATGTCGTCCATCGGTAACGGTTTCTGCAAACCACAACCACTGGAGATATATCTGATTTTTCTGCACTTATCAAATTTGCAGAAGCATATGTTTCCCAAGTGGTTACGACCAAGATTGGGACTAAACTGTCTCAGCTCCTCTATCTCCAAGAATATAAAACATAACATTATAAACTATTTACAGCAATGAAGTCGTATGATTTATCTACGTAGAAGATTATTTTCTCGAAGCATTTTAATATTTTAAGGTGTACTTTTAAAGGCAGGATTAAAACAACCTATTCTAGCTCCTTTGGCGAAATGCTTCTCAACCTTTGTCTCAATTAATAGAACAGAAGTAGATGCACTAGGTGTTCGGTCAACTCTACATGGGCCTATATCTTGCTGCTCCTCGTTACCCTTGCAGGAGGAGCATCAACTCCCTTTTGATATTTGCTAAGCAAGTCTTTTTGCTTCGTCGTTAATGACTCTAATTATAGACTAAGACTTGTTCTTCCAGCTTAGTATTTCCTTGACCATCATTCTGCCAATTCGACGTTGAATAATATCTTGAGCGGTCAATATTATGATTTGAGACAAAATATCCTATACAAACTTCCTAAATGTTTGCAAGAAAATTTTAGGGATGATACTTGGCCTATATTTATTACTTTCTGTAAGATCCTATGTCTCAGAGCTGAGAAGAACATTATGCGCTTTAAAAACCCGTTTTATGCACCCTCTTTCTAAATGATGGTAGGCTACCAACAATACAGTTTATGGTTTTTTTTCTACTTCGTGAATAACAGTCAAACAGGTTTTCAGTCTTTGGGTCATCAATTTTAATTAAATTACATCCTTTACTTACTCCCTTCCTTGAGCTTTCGATTTCATATAAATATTTAATTATGATTTACTGTCCTAGGAAATTCATTTAGTTATTCTCACGGAGCATTAACCTTCAAGGTACGAAAATGTATAAACTCAAATCCACAGGCCATAGAACAACATAAACTTCTGGTAAAGGATCCAAGTTCCTCTTGAGTTTTCCTGTGGCCTATTTTCTGATTTTATTTTAAGAAGCACCCCAAGTCAATTTTTCTTTTGCAGTATGGTCTTACTTGAATCTCTTTTTAAGTCAGATTTTTATTTAGTTTTTATTTCGTTTTGCAGTGTGGTCTTTAAGGTTCATTTCTAGAATATTTCTTGACTCGTTCAAATATATTCTTCAAGTCATTTAAGAATAAAAGAATGTTTTAGCTTCACGATATTCTACAGCGAATTTTTTAATCGAATATTTACTAATTTCATTTGCTAATTTAGCAACCTGTTACTAAAAACTTGATTAATTAGCTGAGACAACTGTTCTATTTAGGGTTAATGATTGTATAATTAGAAGTGCATAAAAAATTTAATAGACCCAGATCCAAACCATATTCTGTAAATTTATTTTAATATTTAGAAAAAAATACAACTGAAAATTTGAGGGATTTATTTTTTGTTTTTTCTTATTATTAGGAATATGTTGTAGAAAAGAGTGGAAAAGCATACTTATGATATTGAGGGTTAATATTTTGTAACTATGCTTATAAATGTATTGCTCGAAATTCAAATTTTTATTTATTAGCCAACCCTGACGCAGACTAATATTTATTAAATTTAGAAGCGAAACAAAATTTTGTCTCAGGAAGATTTTTTCTTAGTATGTGAAACTTAGTATGTGAATTTGTAAAGATTTTCAAGTTATAAGAAAATACTGTAATTTTTCAAACATCTTACATGAGCTACAATTTACAATTTTAGGTATTGTCAGATGCAGTCCTTACTTAAAAATGTGGGCATCAATGACACATATAATTTTAGGTATTTTAATGTCTCTAATACCCATCCGATTTCAGGAGTAACAATTTTACTTTCGTTGACCGTTTTTCTCAATATGGTTGCAGAAACCATGCCAGCGACCTCCGATGCTGTGCCGTTACTAGGTAATTCTGTGATTTAACCAAAGGAAAGAAGAGGGGTGCCGACATTCTGCTTTAACAAAGAATCAGAACGGTGTCGATACAAACATGCAAACAAGAAGAATGAAACCTGTCGTAGTCTCGCCTCAATTCGCCTACCATTGCCATCCACTACCTTATTATTTTTTTCTTCCTTAAAACAGCCTTTGTTAATTTTTTCTCTTGGAATTTATCGAGCACGAACTCCTGTTGTCTTTCAATTTTTTAATTTTAAACCAATGTCAGTCAAAATAAAGAAAAACATGTTAAATAAGATTATTTTAAAATAATACAAAGCCGCTAATAGCAGATGGAAGAAACTCAATCAAAAAAGTGTAGATAAACAAAAGTTCATGTTGTCCAATTTTACGCTTGAGTTTGAAATCTGTAGTAAGGATTCAAGCATAAGGATTAGAGGAATAAATACAAAAGATAATTAACTATTGAAAAATGACAGTCGCTATTCAGCAAGGGATATTCAGCAGTGATGTCATATTTATGAGCACAATTCAAGAGCACAAACTGCATCATTTTCCCCCCAGGAACGGTCATACCTTTTTTAGCATCAATGACGCGTGCAAAAATACAAAAAAAAACATAGCTAAGTTTGAAATACCATGTCGATTTACAAATGATGTTTCAAAGCAGTATCATAGTGCCCAGAGGACAACAGTGTAACTTTACAATTGCCCGAAATGAGCAAACTGGACCATCAAATGAGGCATGATCAAGAGGACAATCCATGGTATGTGTTTTCACAATGAATGAAAGTGAACAACCTACATCATCATATGTGGCAAGATCCAATCCGAGCAGCTAAGGTAAACGGCATTGAAAAATATCTGAAGTAATGATAAACGAAAATGAAAAACAAAGAAATATGCAGTTAGAATACTTGCGACAACGGCTATTTCAAAGAGTCAAAAACAAGAGTGAAGAACAAAGATACATGCGGTCACAATACATGTGACAGCGAGGATCAGAACGAATCAAAAGTGAAAGTGAAGAACAAAAAAGTTTTCGGATAGAAGATATGCGAGAGTGAGAATCATAACGAGTCAAAACGAAAGTTAAGAGCCAAGAAATCTGCGGTTAGAAGATATACGACAGCAAGAATCACAACGACCTAAAAAAGAAAGTGAAGAACAAAGAAATACGTGGCAGCTATAATTACAACGAGGCAAAAATTAAAGTCCAGGACAAAAAAAATATGAGGTTACAAAACATGTGACAACGAAGATCATAACAAATCAAAAATGAAAGTGAAGAACAAAGAAATATGCGGTTACAACATATACATAACTTATGTTTAAAGCGAAAAAAAGTCCAAAAATTAGCTAAAGAGAAAAAAACATCCTAAAATCAAGAACTAAATTTATTGTAAAGTTTATTACTATAAGGTTGAAATAGACTCACTAATGCCAAAAATTCTATTCAGAAAACTGGTGGAAATGCTGCGTATAGCAGAGGTGATCTTAGATAGACTTGAAGAATATGACTGTTAACTTTCACATAAAAAGTAAAATAATATGAAACTTATACTGATCATCAGAAATCACACAACAAAAATACAATTCATTCTGTAGTTACTTGTCTTTTAATGCCCAATTCATCTCTAACACAATTCTAAAATTATTTTTTCTTTCCATATATAACCTATTTTGTCGAGTTTCGTGCTTTCCTAGTTCTTCTTTAGAATATTTGAAAGATAACCGATATGGATAATAATAATTATAAAATTAAATTTTACTTTTTTGACAAATAGTAATTTAGCTACTGTAAATGGTACCCCAATAAATAAGAAAATTATCGCCATTTCACTGTATCACCTATTCCTAGTAACAAATTCTAACTACAAGCGTCAATTCGCAGTATTTTTTTCCCTGCTATTTTCATTTTCTTCTTCCCTCTTTGACTCATTCGCTACTTGGTTCTGAAACACTACTTTTTTCAATCCACAAGAAAGCACTTGCTTACATACTATATTACGCTCATTATTCGCATATTTTTTAAATAGAAATCTAGTAATCGAACATCCGCCTATGCTAAAATGCAAAATTTTTCACTCAAAGAGGTTCGAGGTTCATTTTCAGTTAAGATTTTTTGTCAGTTTTTAAAGTATTCAAACATTTTTAGGGTAATAAATGTTGCTTTCAATTAGTTTTGGGAAAGCTTGGTATATTTAGTTTTATTCCCTTTCTCCTCACAATCTTGAAATTTCTTGGCTTGTTTTTCTTACACATTCCGACATTTCTCGACCTTTTCAATGCTTCTGTTTGGTCAGTTTTCTTTATTTCTAATTAATTTAAACCATGGACACGGAGTTCGGCTCACTAATATGAAATAGTTTTGACACTTTAAGTGTGTTCAAGCATAAGAAATTAGCGCAAATATATTGTTAATTAAATATATCATTTCACAGCACGTAATGCAACAATGGGGCATAGATTGATAACGCTAAACTCTGCTTGAAAATGTTTTTGAACGAAGTAATTTTGTTGTTTTTGTCTCTGCTAAGATGCATGTAAAACTGCTAACTTTACAGTATTTTGAAACTAATTTTTGCATGATGTAACACAATGGATGCATCTTGGCCTGAGATTGCATGTTTACAACAGGTAAAAACCTCTTATGCGTTTGCGTCTTTTCTAGGCGTTACTGTTCTTCTATCTTTGACGTTTTTCCTGAACACTGTTTCATCCACTATGCCTCCTTCTTCTGCAAATCCATTAATAGGTAAAAACTTAACTTAAAAACACCATTTGACACCCTAATCCGTTGTAGTTGCTTTTTAAACATAGCACAATAAATATAAGTTAGCTGCAGTTTAAAGAGAAAGGGTTTCAGATTTTATCAAAGCTCCTCTTTTAATCTTGTTTAACCAGGATTCTTCCAATTATGCTACTGGGCCTGGATTCCATGCATTAGAGGCACGACTGGAAGAGGGGGCAATCATTCTCTTAGTTTAATTTCCTTGATTTAATTCAAAGTTTAATTTGTAAATAGTGTATGTATGATAGAATGGATTAACAATAACACAATAAAGCACAATCAAATTTCATCAAGATTGCAATTTCTATTTAATTTTATGCTCTAAAATGGAAACATAGCGTATTAGGCTTCTTTATTAATAAATTCAAATCGAGGGCGATGCTCTATATATCTATTTAAATTATTTAGCAAAAACATATGCAATCTAATGATTGACACACCAAATTTTTTTTACAGATTATGATTGGGCTAGTTGAAGTTTTTTTTTCGAAAGCTAAAATAACTAAATAATAATTACAACTCTAAGTTTATGTTCGAATCCAGTGAATTTGTCTAATAGCATATATCTTGATAATTGCATAATATATCGATTAAAATGGCTAATTGCAAAAGCAATTGAATGGCTAAAAAAATATTAAAAGCATTTTTCCATAGTATCACCCTCATCAATTGGCTCCACTATTATGTACTATTCTGTATGGAGTAGGACTGCAAATTAGAAGCGAAGTCTCCACACCCCGTGCCGAATACACATTTATGCTGTCGACAATTTGCATTTGATAATGCGAATTGCTTTGACAATTTGCAAGTTTTATGGGACATATTGAAAAATAGTATATAATCGACCTAAAGTATGAGTTAATTCAGATGAAATAACCCAAATGTTATCCTAATTTAACTCTAAATTCACCTTTTGTGGATTTTTTTTTGTCATTCAGGTTCTATTGTTATTCCTGAGCTAAAGTAAAAATGCAAAATTTTTCTTGTCAATGCAGAATGGCTACAACTTGCAAAAGGAAAATATTAAACAACCTGTTTGAAGAAACTACACTTCCTTCAGAAAGACAGTGTCACTACACAGAGAGGGGAAAGATGTCAGAGAAAGGAGGAGAAAAAAGAGAGAATTAGTAGGATCGAATGTAAAATAGACTTGGGTTAGCATGCAGGTGGATCCCAACCTCAAATAGCAAAAAAGGCCAAATTTAAATAGCAAACCTAAAGCATTTTGTTTAAATGAGTAGAAAATTATTAGCATTATGATAATGAATTATGATAACCATTCTAATAGGATAATATGGGTTCTTTGTTAATCGTTTCACTGCTTCTGTCATTTCATGATATTGTATAAAAAACCTTTTTTGTATTTTATGAAATGGTTTTATATATATATATATATATATATATATATATATATATATATATATATATATATATATATATATATATATATATATATATATATATATATATATATATATATATATATATATGCTAGCTTTTGGTGTGGCGTGAAGCGCCACACCAAGACCTAGTTGGTGGGGGACGCTTCGCGCCCTCCCCCCTAAGCCTCCCCGCGCGCGTAAGTCGTTACGCGCCCTATTAGTTACGCGCCATTGTAGTTGTGTAATAGATTGTCAGGTTTACCGACTCTTGAACGTGCAACATATAATTGTCCATGGGAAAAACAATCCGTATTCAGATCTATACCGCATTTTTCTAATGATAGCCCTTGAGCTTTGTTGATGGTGATTGCTAATCAAATATTCCCTGTGTCCCCGTAGTCATTTATATACCCCCCTGTGCCCCCTGGCGTCCCCGTTGTAGTTGTGTCCCTCTGTCCCGGTCGTCATTTATATTCCCTGTGTCCCGATCGTCATTTGTGTTCCAGTGTCCCGGTCTTTAATTTCTCTTTGAGCGTCCCGGTCGTCATTTATATTCTCTGTGTCCCGGTCTGTAATTTCTCTTTAAGTGTCCCGGTCGTCATCTACATTCCCTCTGTCCCGGTCGTCATTTGTGTCCCGGTCTTTAACTTCATCTTATAATGACGTCATATACAAAGCCTTATATACTTATAATGACGTCATATGCAAACCCTCCTTTCACAAAAAAAAACAGACAAAAAAACAAAGATTCATACAACAAAGATTCATATATATATATATATATATATATATATATATATATATATATATATATATATATATATATATATATATATATATATATATATATATATATATATATATATATATATCCCATTTTAGAGAGTCTGCAGTTTCTACAACTATAATCCACGGTTATAAAATATTTTAGAGTACCCGCATTTGTTTCATCCTTGCTTTCGATTTGTTTTATTGTAGAAGAGCTTGGAAAAACAAATTGAATTCAAATATCAATTATATTTATGATAAACAAATAAATTCATGAGCTTGATTCAAAAATGCGATAAGTTCTTCAGGGGCTTGAAATGTATAAATAGCGTAAAACAACGAATTTTCATAAGAGTATCTGATCTTTTATTTGTACACAAAGAAAAATATTAAAATGTCACAAATAAGATCTAAAAATACAAGTTATCCGAAAAAACGTCTACGAACCCTTTTATCACGAGACTGCAAATATTTCTGCGCAAAACATCATGAAAATCTAATCAGAAGTTTTTGTTTATATTTTCTTGTATATTTGTCAAATCTTCCTTTATTTTAAGAGTGGTGTTATTTGAAACAATACCTTTAAACTGCGGTGATGCTTCTTTTTATGTATGGCATGCAGTGATTTATTACCATATTGTAACCTCCGCTTTTACTTACGAGAAACGGTGCATTTAGTTCTCTCAAAACTTTTAAAAATTTTGTAAGTCAGAAACTTTGTTACTTGGATTTGAATGTGCATTCTCTGTTGTGTATTGTGAATGTCAAACCTGATTTATCCTAAATGTTGCATGAGTGTAGGCTGAGCTTAGAATGAAAAAAGAAACTACAAAGAAAGGAGGATAATTTTATAAATAGTTCATTGAGTGAATGTGGTAAAGTGATTAGTGAAAAATATCGAACATTTATGTTTTACAGGCGTGACAATACTTCTGTCGCTGACTGTATTTCACAACATTGTAGCTGAAACGCTACCACGAGTGTCTGATGCTCTTCCTGTTCTAGGTAGTTTATAATTCCTTTTGATGAAGGTGTAGCTATAGAAGAAGAAGAGAAAGTTCAGCGTTAATATTTGCTTTGTTAGAAAGATAAGTTATGTGCTTAAGCCCATTTGAAAAGTATGGTAACTGCTCCAATTGCTTTAAATACTTCAAGTTTTCCTACACACTAACAACAATTTAGCTGTTCACGTAATACCTACTGAAATTGAATGTCCTTGTAAATTATACACGGCTTGATATGTATTCCTACGTTCCACAGTTATATTTGAGGTATCATTATTGTCAACTGTAAAACGAGCATTGACTTGATAAAATTGACACATGTCATATAAAAAACGGTTTTGGACAGATTGTGATTCTTGGAAGATAGATCAGGTTGACAATAATCTTTCCCCTCTGGATCTCCATGAGTAAGAAGCTTGCAAAACATCTTAATGGATATCAAAATTAATTATTGCGCTTGGTCAGGTTCTTTTCTTTTCTTTCAGCTAGAATATTCTTTATGGTCCCTAAAAGCTTTTATCGAGAATGGTAATTTAAATGAGCTTCAAGTTAAGCAATTTACAAGATTTGGCTTTCTCTCTTCTCCTATGAAACACGGTTACACGTTTAAACATTTACTTGTTGAGCGTCTTGCCTGGAAAAAATCAATAGAAATGGAACGTATATCCTAGAAACATTTTGTCTTTTCTTTAGAAAGATGGACTTTTATAGACTGGTGATCTTATTACAGGTGTGACAATACTTCTATCTCTAACTGTGTTCTCCCTTATGCTCTGCGAGGTGCTTCCGGAGATTTCCGACGCCATTCCACTTTTAGGTTAGAACCATCTAAGACATATAAATCAGACATTTTTCATTCTGTTCTTTCTCTTAAACCCTGCATGATAAACTCTTCTGCTAGCAATAAATTGAAAACCTTTGTGATTTATTGCAGGAAATTTCTACTTCCGATCTAGACTCATCTAAATCAAAAATTTTCAAAAATATAATGGCTACATTCTGTGGGCAGCAAAGCTGCAGTCTGCTCTTATTGATAAGGTATGCCGTTCACGGAAAAATATAACTCAAAGTAATAAGTCTTGCGGTTCTTGTTTAAGCTGCAACTGCCATTAAAATTTAGAAGGAATAGAATTTTTTTTTACCTGCTGCTTTATTGCTGAAAACTGGGAAAATCTACGTAAAAACTCATGGAACAGACAATTGCAGCATAATTCCAAGGCAGCAAAAATTGACTATTTAGAATATTTAGCATTGAAAACTTTAATGCTGGAGTATCCTGTAAATGGCAACTGTCCTCTTATCAAAACATGTTAGGATAATGATAGTCTTTTTTTAATGAAGGAACGTCAATTCGCGAAAATGATGTGTTTTTTTTAAAAGATAGGGGGTGGTAACTTTGTTGTTTGATCCATTTTTTTATAAATTGAAATGTTCAAAAAAGTTATTCTAAATGAAAATACCAAAATAAAGGTATTTTAAATCTAGGGGGAGGGATTCCACAAGTATAGGGCAATCTAGTGTGATTCCCCGTTACCTAAATTTAGTTTTCTATTACAATGTAATAGTTTAATATTAGAAAAAAAAAACAACCCTTCATGTTTTAAAGTTACATAAAATATAAAACCTAAACTATTCTAGGTTAATTCAAAGCCACCTATTTGTGACACCAGGCACAACGTACGCCACTAGTCTCTTGTCTAATTCTTTTTCTAAATGTAGATTTGGCGGTCTTTCGTTTGAAAACCATCAAAAGTCGGCTTTAAAATGATAAATTTCTGTTGAAAACAATTTTAAATATAGCACCGATCATAGCTGTTTCTTAAGCTCGTAGCCATAGACCCCCCCCCCCAAAGTAACTAGAAGGATCTGTGGTTCTAACTGTTATGTCGATTTAAAAAAAAAAATGGTGATGCAAGACGAGTAGGTTAAACAGAAGGAGGAGGAACAAATTCAATTATAGAAGAAGCCTTTTCGTGAAAAGTAGCAGTTGCTCTTCAGCAATGCTATTGCTTAACCTACTAGCAACAATTTGGATCATATGATCACCAATCACTACAAAGAGTCACCAATCATATGATACCAATCACTACAAGGAGTTTTTTTCAGTCCCAGAATAAATTGGGTAGCCATCTTCTGCAGATGTGTGATGTGGGACTTGAGGAGAAGAGAGGGTTGGATAGTAAGCTCAACTATAATATTGGTCCAAATTAGGTAAAACTCCTCGAAATTCTTCTCTTTTTCTTGAGTTCTTTGAGCTACAGATCAGATTTGAGGATCAGTGGGGGGGGTATGGTACAAAAATAGAGTGTTGAGTTCATTTTTTGACAGTTAAGGTATTCACCCAATATTTACTAAGCCAAGCGGCAACCAATTTCTCTCAAATGGCATCACAGTTTTTGCTTTTATGTAGAAAAATTGAATCATTTCTAAAATTGGACCAACATTGTGCATTAAGCTATGGTATTTGATAAAACTAATAAGATTGATATTGAGTTCATCAATGGATTGAAGAGAATTTATTCTATAAAAACTATACTTCAAAATTTCTAAACATTGGATATATCAATAAGTATTTTTTTTATGAAAAATGTATTGTATGGCAAAATTTAGCCACTGGATCTATTAAAAAAATTGTACCTAGATAAAGATTTGAAATTCTCGTTTTGTTTTAATAGCACAATAGTTTTTTAAGAAAGTTGTAACTTTCAAATAAGCTTGCGAGCTGGAGAAGTACACCGATGTCTTGTGAAAAAGTTACAGTCTAATAAAAGGGATTTTGTTTTAACTACACAGATATATTGTTTTTGATGAGAGTTTAAGAAGTGGAAACAGCTGGTCGAAAAATGATTTTTTTTTTTTTTTTTTTTTTTTTTTAGCAAAAACAGCTAAAAATTGTCGCAGTTCTATGATAGTCGAAACCCATTAGGTCTGTTTAAGTTTTCCAAAGCAAGCTTCTGCACTGATCTCTTAATGTATAAACTTATCGCGGTCGTAGCATTGGAGATTTGTATATAAAGAACAAACTATATATGTTAAGATTAAATAACTATTAAAATTTAGCAATTATCCTTTTCTCCATGATCAAATTGCCTGTAATTATGTTTCTTTCTCAGTGTTAGGACTGTCAATACTTAGGCATGTGTAATAAATAAAGTGGCTTCAGCACTAAAGGCTTATTTTGTTTGCCTGTAAGCTCCGTTCCTCTATCATTCTGTTTTCATACCCCATTTTTCTCCTCGCGTAAATGATGTGTTTTACAGCTATGGTAGATAAGCGTTTTGCATGATCGGAAGTACTTGTTTTTTTTTACATGAGCTATAGGTAATTTATAATTTAAATCTAAAGAAATAATTTAAAGGTATAATATTTCCAGCTTCAGTCGCAACAAGAAGAATACCTTCTTGTCAAATGCTACATTAACTAATAGCTTCAAATTGACCTAAAATCTTTCTTCTAAGGAACTGACAGCTACAAGCAGCAACGGAAAAGTACTCCAACTTTTGAAGCCATTATGCGTTTAGCTATTTTGTTTTTTCCACCATCAAAGTAGATTCACCACCATTAATTCATAAAGGAGCTTTATATTTTGCAGTCCAAATGCACGAATACATTGTGTCTCTCTTGCAAATTTCTGGGGAGAACCATGATTTAGAATTCTAGTGTTTTTGTTAGAAGAAGCGTGAAAATCACCATCATGTAAATTAATCAAACAGTTCGTGGTAACGAACTGTAGTAAGGAGCGACCCGGTTCAATAGCAACTGAAACTCTAAAAAATTGAATTTTGATACCAATAGTTACATCAAAAAAATCGTATTTTAATGCTGATTTTAAATATATAACTTTCATCAAGATTAGTCTTACTTATCAAAAGTTACGAGCCTGAAAAAATTTGACTCATTTTAGAAATAGAAGAAAACGCCCCCTAAAAGTCATACAATCTTAACGAAAATCGCACCATCAGATTCAGCGTATCAGAGATCCTTATTGTAGAAGTTTCAAGATCCTATCTAAAAAAATGTGTAATTTCACATTTTTTGCCAGAAGACAAATTCACTGATGCGTGTTTATTTGTTTGTTTTTTTTGCTGTTGTTTTTTTTTTTCAAGGGGTGATCGTATCGACTCAGTGGTCCTAAAATGTCACGAGAGGACTTATTCTAACGGAAATTATAAGTTCTAGTGCCCTTTTTAAGTGACCAAAAAAATTGGAGGGCATCTAGGCCCCCTCCTACACTCATTTTTCCCCAAAGTCATCAGATCAAAATTCTGAGATAGCCATTTTATTCACCATAGTCGAAAAACCTACTAACTATGTCTTTAGGGACGACATACTCCCCTGCAGTCCCCGTGGGAGGGGTTGAGTTCTAGTTGCCTTTTTAAGTAATCAAAAAACTGGGGGGGGGGGGGCAACTAGGCTTCCTCCCTCGCTCCTTTTTTCTCAAAATCTTCCGATTAAATCTATGAGAAAGCCATTCAGCCAACTAAATTAATATGCAAATTTCGTTTTAATTATTTATATGCGGAGAGCCAAGATCAAAACATGCATTAATTTAAAAACGCCCAGAAATTAAATAAAAAAAAAACAAGTTTTTTTTTAAATGAAAGTAAGGAGCGACATTAAAACTTAAAACGAACAGAAATTACTCCGTAAATGAAATGGGTTGTCACCTCCGCAACGCCTCGCTCTTTACGCTAAAGTTTTTAATTGTTTTAAAAAGTAGAATTGTGGCAAAGAGTCAAACTTTAGCGTAAAGAGCGAGGGATTGCGGAGGTGACAACTCATTTCATATACGGAGTAATTTCTGTTCGTTTTAAGTTTTAATGTCACTCCTTACTTTCATTTTAAAAAACTTGTTTTTTTATTTAATTTCGGACTAAATTGCAGAGTTATTGCTTTGTTTGCTGTAGTATTATCCTTGCAATCATTGAAGAGATTACAAGCCAATGTCTGCGCCTTGGCAAAACAACTTGTTCTAGAAATGTGGATCTAAAGCCATTTTCTATTTATTTATTTGTCTAATAAATTTCATGAGAAATTGTCAAATAGAATAGGTTATGTTACTTCAATCAGCAATAGTAAGCTGAGAAATATTAGGTAGAAATGGAGCTTATCCTTCGGAAAACATACCTGAGACATTCAAGTTAATAGTTAAACATCCCAATGAATAAAACTGCTAGCACAAAAACGTATTTTTTAAATATTAATCAAGAAAATTATTCAGATTTGATACATGATAAGCAATAAGGCTAAAGTCAGCTCTTTCGTAATGGCGTCTGGCCCCCCACCCACCTTTTTCTTATCTAAAACCAGGACAACAGCTTGGTAGTTTTGGTACACAAGAAATTAGAAGGTTTCGAAAATCAGATACGGTCATTGCTAATTTCGGTGTTCAGGAAAGTCAATAAGGTAATGTGGAACATAGTTTATTCGGTCATTCATGTGCCAAGGGTACTGACGGTTTGCTAAAAAGAAGTCAGTATTATAGATTGAAGAAAACTGGTAGAAAATCATCGTTGACATTTAGCTGCTATGCTGGTTTTCGATCCCATGGAGCACTGGCTCTGGCACCGAACGTCTGATTTTAGATAGAACCCTTGATAGGGCTGCCATTTTTTTCATTCATTTCAAAGTGCTGATCATTTCTGTTCTTTCAGCAAAATTTCTGAGGAACTTCCTCAGGGAATTCAAACAGAAAAGAAATTCCTCTGCCAAAATCTTGGAAAAATGATGAGGTAAAATACTTTCTGTTATAGTCAGAAAAATGTTAGATAGAAAACAGCTCAAATCAGTATGGGAAGGAAAAAAAATCGGTATAGTGAGGAGGAATTCTCTTACACTGGCTAGTGCCAATTGGCTAATTTAAGACGCACTTGGTCTCCCTTGGTACACATCCTTTAGACTTTCTTAAGATCAAGATATGGCTTAGACTTCAAAATTCAAATTTAATTTAAAGAGAGCTGCAGTAAAAATATCAGAAGCTGTCTTGACTAGCCGAAACTTCTACCGCAGATTTAACTTGTGAAAGCTATTCCGAAGTTTTTCACCGTAATTTCGCTATATTTTCACCGCAAACTTGTCGTGTAGAATTGTGTTGACAAAGAAATTTTGTATAGAAGATACATAATAAGCTCGTTACTTTATCTATAATCTCCCGAATAGACTATTTCATTCTTGATTAAGATTTATTCAAAATTACAGCCCAAAATCTCAAATTCTGCACTGCAAAAGCAGGGAAATTTTTGTTGGAAGGTTAAATTCCAATTCGTCTAAAAATAAATAAGTAATAAATAAATAATTTTTATTTCGGCTCAGTAGTGAACCCAATTGCAAAGAACGAACTTGCTTTACCATGGACGAATGAATTTGGCATGTAGTGAGCAAACGAACGATTTATGTTTTAAGCATTCCTATGGTTATTTTTTTAATTTATTCAAGATTTGTGCAGTGCTTTTACAGTCCAAACCTGTTGTGTTTGCAGCTTTTATGTAGTCTGATAAATTTACCAAGTGCATCTTGTTTTAAGCTGTTGAATGTGCATGGTTATTATTGGATGTTTGATTAATACAATAAAATATAAAAAGAAAGAAAATATTTCAAAGGCAGTTAGAAGAAGCACCCCTCTCCTTCCAAGTAACAGAGTGACTTTTCTCATTGGTGTTTGTGATGAAGTTGGCTTTGTCTGTTGATTTCTGTTTTGTATGTATTTATTCGTTTAGTTTTATTACTACCCTGTTTTGTCTTTATAAACTATGAGCAAGGTTTGTATGCGTTAGAATAAAGGAAAAGATAGCTGTAATTTAAAGATACTCTTATTAAGCATTTTATAGCATGAAAAGTCTCAATTTTGCTTTTTATAAATGTTAAAACCGGAAAAAATCTAAATTGCTATAATTTGTAGTAAAACAGACAAGAAAAAATATGAAACTTAACATACAATAATAAAATATTATGCAACATTATTTAACTACTAATATACACGCAGTATATACATACATATACGTAGTAACATAACATGCTAATAACATACAAGAAAATGATTGTCTAACTGATTATTTTTTTGCCAGGAACATACTTCAACTGTATAATGTTTATGGTAGCGTCATCTGTTGTATCTACGGTGATCATTTTGAATTATCATCACAGATGCGCAGACACTCACGAGATGACCCCCTGGGTACGTAACTATATATTTTTATATGCAGGTGCCTACATCCTTTGTTTGAGGGGCTACTATTTCCCTTCTTCAATCCACCGCTCTTTAAGCTAAAGTTTGGCTTCTTTCCTCAATATTAAAGACGAAATTAACTAAATTTAGCTAATGACAATGGGATAACAAATATTTTCCATCAATCTTCCCCAATAAAAAAGCATAACGACGCGTATTAGCTTTGAACAATTAAATGTATTTTAAGCGTAATGGGTAGATAAACGTTCATTTACCTACAATTATTAACTGGCTGGATTTGTTGTACTTAAAAATGCTTTCAGTAAAGCAATGCTAAGATTTTTGTTTTAATAGTGGAGGGCCGAGGCTATTATCTCCCCTCTCATCTATATATATAAAAATAAGTTGTCTGTCTGTGTGTCTGTCTGTCAGATGGTGTCATGTTTCTGTGTCGACTGACGTCATGAAGTTAGTTGTCGTCATTTTTGCTATGACGGTGACGTCATTAAAGATATTTAAGACATATATGTTCACGTAGAAATCTATTAATGTTTAGCTTTAAAATGACTGATGAACTTACAATGGCAAAAGCCAATGAAGATGCTCAAAGAGTCTATGCCAAAAAACTCGCTGCTGATAGAAAAAGTCAGAAAAGAAAGCGTGCCGAGGAATCAAAAGAACAGCAAGGAAAATGGCTTGAGGCTGATAGAGAAAGAAAGAACAGAAAGCGTGCCGAGGAATCAAAAGAACAGCAAGGAAACAGGCTTGAGGCTGATAGAGAAAGAAAGAACAGAAAGCGTGCCGAGGAACTACCAGAGCAACGCGAAAGCAGACTTGCTGCTAAAAGAGAAAGTGAAAAAAGAAGGCGTGCCGAGGAATCACAAGAACAGCAAGAAATCAGGCTTACTGCTGATAGAGAAAGTAAGAAAAGAAAGCGTGCCGAGGAATCACAAGAACAGCAAGAAATCAGGCTTGCTGCTGATAGAGAAAGTAAGAAAAGAAAGCGTGCCGAGGAATCAGAGCAACCTGAAAGTTATCGCCTGGCATTCAGGTACAGCCCAGTCGATGATTATAGCTTGAGTAGATGTGTTCAAATCGGGACAATGTCTAAAATTTGTCCCTATTGCAAGGCCTTGAAATTCAATGGTGAAACAATGGGAATGTGTTGCGCCTCAGGAAAAGTTAAACTTCCTCTATTGGCAGCACCACCAGAGCCATTGAAGACTTTCCTTACTGGAACTACGTCAGAATCTAAGCGTTTTTTGTCACAAATCAGAAAATACAACTCATGTTTCCAAATGACATCGTTTGGAGCCCAAATCGAAAATCCAGATAAATTTATGTCTACTTTCAAAGTAAAAGGGCAAATTTATCATAGAGCAGGGTCCCTTCTACCATTCTCAGGCGAGAATCATAAATTTTTACAATTGTACTTCATCAGTGATAGAAATTCTGAATTGAATGCACGTTGCGAAATTTCTCCCAACGTTGAAAGGACAATCATTTCCCAATTGCAACATCTTTTCCACGAAAATAATAATTTAGTGCGTCTGTTCAAAACAGCCATCGATTTGATGCCTACTGATACGCATAAAATTGTTATTTCCGCTGACAAAACGCCTCCTGGCCAACATGTGCGTAGATACAATGCTCCAACTATCGACGAAGTGGCAATCGTTATGGTCAGTGATCAGTTTTTACCTCGAGATATTATTCTTCATAAGCGAAACGCTAAGTTGTTAAGAATTGCTGAAACTCATCGATGCTACGATGCCCTACAATATCCTATCATTTTTTGGGATGGAGCCGACGGCTCTAACTTTAATATTAAATTGATGAAACCAGCGACTAACAAAGAAATGAATAAGAAATGCAGTGCAATGCATTATTATTCCTATAGACTAATGATTCGGCAGGATGAAGATAATTATATTTTAAAATGACGTGAATTGTTTCACCAATTTGTCGTTGATATGTATGCTAAAATTGAATCGGAACGTTTGCTATGTATCCGCCTGAATCAGACCAAGCTCCGCTCTGAACAATACATTCATTTGCAAGATGTAGTTATAAATGACGGTAATACCACAAACGTTGGAAGATTAACAATTTTACCTTCGTCATATGCTGGCAGCCCCCGTCATATGCATGAATATGCTCAAGATGCTATTGCGTATGTTCGTCTCTATGGTCGTCCAGATTTATTTATTACATTTACATGTAATCAATCTTGGGACGAGATACTTCAGCTTTTACTTCAAGGACAATCGGCGGTTCATCGGCATGACATTACGGCCCGTGTCTTCCGGCAAAAGTTGAAATCACTGATAAACTATATAGTAAAACTTGAAGTGTTTGGGTCAGTGCGGTGCTGGATGTACTCAGTGGAATGGCAAAAACGAGGTTTGCCACACGAACATATACTAATCAGGCTACATAAAAAAATTACTTCGAACGAAATTGATGATGTGATTTCCGCTGAAATACCTGATAGAAATGTCAATAAGGGGTTACATGATATTATTGTAAAAAATATGATACATGGACCTTGCGGTGCACTGAACGAAAATTCACCATGCATGGCCAAAGGAAGGTGCACAAAGCAATATCCTCGACTTTTAGTATCAAACACAATTACTAGCAATGATGGTTACCCACAATATAGAAGAAGATCTACTGAAGATGGCGGTAAAACAGCAATAATAAAGAAGCGTAACGGTACCACCATCGAAGTAGATAACCAGTGGGTTGTTCCATATTCCCCATTATTATCAAAAACATTTAATGCACACATAAACGTTGAATACTGTAACTCCGTAAAGGCAATCAAATACATATGTAAATACGTCAACAAAGGCAGTGACATGGCAGTTTTTGGCTTGCAGCCCGAAATCAAAGATTTCGACGAAATCGTACAATATCAGGCTGGAAGATACATAAGCAGTTGAAGCTGTTTGGCGAATTCTTTCATTTCCGATACATGAACGTAGTCCAGCTGTTGTTCACTTAGCGGTACATTTACAGAATGGTCAACGTGTTTATTTCACGGAAACCAACGTGCAACAAAGAACCCTGAATCCACCGGATACAACATTAACAGCTTTTTTTCGCTTTGCAAAAATGATTCTTTTGCAAAAAAACTGCTGTTTACTGAAGTGCCTTCGTATTACACGTGGAATACTAAAAATAAAGTATTTGAACGTCGAAAACAGGGTAAGTCAGTCGACGGCCAACCTACCATCTTCAAAGATACCACGATAGGAAGACTCTACACCGTTCACCCCAATCAACATGAATGCTTCTTTCTACGCCTGCTTTTGGTGAATGTACCCGGTCCGACATCCTTTGAGTATTTGAGAACTGTAAACGGTACTATACATGACACTTACCGTAGTGCATGCCAAGCTCTGAATTTATTGGAGAATGACCAACACTGGGATAACTGCATCAATGACGCGTGCGAAACGTCAACCCCAAGTCAAATTCGTGCATTGTTTGGCATCATTTTAACAACTTGCTCTCCATCAGCTCCTACAGAGTTATGGGAAAAATATAAGTCAAAAATGTCCGAAGATATACTCCATCGAAAACAGTTAGAGACGTCAGATATGAGTTTTGATTTTACATCAGAAATTTATAACTACACTTTAGTTATTATAGAAGATTTGTGCGTACGTATGGCAAACAAACCTCTTCAGGATTTGGGAATGCCTTCACCTAACCGTATCGCTGCTGTTTCGACATGTGTAGAATTGGATCGTGAACAAAGTTACAGTACGAGTGATCTATTGTCGTATGTTCAAAATAACATTTCCAAGTTAACGTCGGAACAAAAAGACATTTATGTTACGATAATGCATTGTGTCGATAACAACGTTGGAGAAATTTTCTTTTTGGATGCGCCAGGAGGTACTGGTAAAACGTTTGTGATAAAACTGATTCTGGCATCAATTCGATCAAAAAATGATATAGCGTTGGCAATTGCGTCGTCCGGAATAGCCGCAACATTGCTGCCTGGTGGAAGAACTGCTCATTCCGCTTTGAAATTGCCTCTGAATTTGCATTCTACAGAAACTCCCACGTGCAATATTTCCAAATCATCTGGGATGGGTAAAGTATTGCAGCAATGCAAACTTATTATTTGGGATGAGTG
Source organism: Artemia franciscana (assembly GCF_032884065.1). Lineage (NCBI taxonomy): Eukaryota > Metazoa > Arthropoda > Branchiopoda > Anostraca > Artemiidae > Artemia > Artemia franciscana. Next base: position 28,550,584 of record NC_088870.1, read on the forward strand.
CACAATGGCACACAAAAAATCGCTCGAGGCTCTGGATCAATGCTTGAAAGATTTAAGAGGGAATTCGAAACCCTTTGGCTGCACATTAATATTGCTTGCGGGAGATTTCAGGCAAACATTACCTATAATACCTAGATCAACTCCTGCAGACGAAATGAATGCTTGGCTGAAAAATTCTAATTTATGGGCACACGTAAAAATATTAAAATTAACTACAAATATGCGTGTCCGATTGCAAAACGATGACTCTGGTCAAAAATTTTCAGATCAATCGCTGGCAATTGGAAACGGAAAGCTCCCAGTAGACTCAATTTCAGGACGTATACAACTACCTGCTGATTTCTGTAATTTAGTGACGTCCAAAAATGAATTGATTGAAAAAGTATTTCCGGATATTCTAAAAAATTATAAAAATAATAAATGGCTAAGTGAAAGAGCGATTCTTACGCCCACTGTTTCCCCAAACACATCCAATAAAAATTTCAAGCCATTTTGTTCGACCTAGTTAAAAGATCCGGATGCGCCCACCGTTTCTCCACACACATCCAATCAAAGTTTTAAGCCATTTTGTTCGATGTAGTTAAAAGTCCTGGAAATTGTGTCTTTAAGGAAGACATCCCCTTACAGCTCTCAGGGCAAGGGTTTTAAGCTATGCCCTGGGGCCTATAAAGTTTGTATAGAAAGGGTGGTCGTAGAAACTTCGGAGGGAGCTCATTGGATTGGTAATCAGAAGTTCTAGTACCTTAACTAAGATTAAAAGTGATCATCGGATATCCCCCCACTCATGTTTCCTCCCCCCCCCCCATCTCGTGTTTTCCTGAAATGAAAATGATAGAAATTTTGAAATGGCCCATTTGTTGTCGTAGAAGCTTCTAAAAAGGCTCATTCGATTTTAAATTGAAAGGAATAGAGTCCATTTTAATATTCGAAAGCGATGAGAGGGCAACTAACCCCCTCCCACACCTAAAATTTCCCAAAATACATCCAATTGTTTGAGATAGTTACTTTTGTCTGGAAATTATAAATTTGAGAATGACAACCCCTCCTCCGGGTAAGGGTTGTAAGTTATCCCCCAGGGACAAATAAGGCTTATATAGAACGGGTGATTGTATGAACTTCAGGAGGGCTTATTGGACTGCTATTCAGAAGTTTTAGTGCCCTTCTTCAGACTCAAAGTGATGGGAGGGCGGATATCCCCCCAGAGAGACACGCCTAATATTTTCCCGACATGCATCTGATAGAAATTTGAGATGGCCACTTTTTGTCGTAGAAACTTCAAAAAGGCTCATTCGATCATTCGATTAAAAATTGAAAGGGATAGCTCCCTTTTTAATAGTAGAAAGTGATTGGAAGGCACCCAACCCCCCTCCCACTCCCACCATTTCTCAAACACATCCAAAAACAATTTTGATATATCTATTTTGTCCATCGTAATTGACAGGTCTGGAAATTATGTCTTTGAGGATGAAAACCCCCCTAGCCTTCAGGGCAAGGGTTGTTTTTTTTAATTTTGATCGTTTTAAACAACGCCGAAAAATACGGCTTCCCGTCCATCGAAAATAACTTCTTCTCCCCACGGACAATCCCTCTATTGAAGTATATTTCCACTTAAAATGCCTCCCGTGCCAGAAAAATTCCTCTCGGACAATTCTATTCTAGCTGAAAAATCCACCTGAAAAATTTCTTGCGGTTCCGGATGATTTTTTTTTTTTTTTTTTGTACTTTCATTTGAAGAAGACTTTCAATTTAAAAAGATTGTTTTTAAAATCATGCTGGAAATTCCTTCCTCTGTGGAAAAGTTTTCCCGCAAATAACCCACCCCCTAGTAGAAAGCTGATCCCGCCGAAAATTCTCTCTGGAGAATGTATTCAGTGGAAAACTCCCCCATGGTAAATTTCTCCCGTGGAAAATCTTTTCTGCTAGGGAGGGACCCTCTAGACAACTCCAACACAGCAAAATTTCCACCCGGACAATTCCCTTTAACATCCCCACATGTAAAATTGGGTCGGCAAAGAAATATTAAGCCTAATAAAACAAAATCGTAAAGTAATTTTGGGAAATTTCCCCGCTGTAAAATTTCTCCTGGAAAGGTCGACCCCCGGAAAACTTCCTGCCCATAGAAGATTCTCTCTGTGAAAAATCTTTCCACAATAGATTCCCCCCACCCAAAAAATGTATGCTTACATCCCAATAACAAATACTATATGTGAACAATGGGTAAATTTTAAGACTTAAATACCTTTCCCCAGGGGACCTGAGGGTCATATTATCCCCAAAGGCATAGTTGTTGGATCTTTCAACAATGCTGAACAAAGGGGCTATCTCAAAATTTTGATTAGACGGCTTTGAGGAAAAAGGAGAATAGGAGGGGGGCAAGCTGCCCTCCAATCTTTTTGATCACTTAACCAAAACTTTTAGTTTCCATTTAAATGAGCCCTTTCCTTATATTCTACGACAATTGGTTCAATGCGATCACGCATGATCTTTCTTTAGGCAAAAAAAAATGCAAAACTCTACATTTTTGCAGATGGAAGCTTGAAACTTCTCAAACAGGGTTCTCGGATACTTTGAATCTGATGATGTGATTTTCATTAAGATGCCTTGATTTTTAGGGGATGTTTCCCTACTTTTTCGAAAATCAGTCAAATTTTCTCGGGCACTTAGCTTTTGATGGGTAACACTAAACTTAACGAATCTTATATATTTGGAATCATCTTAACAAACCGATTCTTTTGATAGATCTATTGATATCAAAATTTGGTTTTTTAGAGTTTCGGTTACTATTGAGCCGTATCGCCCCTTACTTACAGTTTGTTACCTCGAATTGTGACAAACACTGCTCTTATAACTTTGACTGCTAGTTTCATTACAGCAAATGTAATGACTTTAGATTGATCCACATCTACTGCAAGTATTTTCATATTTAAAAACTTTTCAATAAGTTTTCAGTATTCTAAGCTTTAAATTCTGTATTAAAAATTGTCTTTATATTTATCGTTCCAAATTCTATTATTAAATCTCTTGGCAACTCTTTTGTTTCAACGCGTCGTTCTTTACAATTTTTTCATGCAACATTTGTATTTCTTCGAGCTTAGAGAAGCGAATTATTAACAACTGGAACCTGTCTTTGGCTCTTTTTAGCACTATTTTCTTCACCGTTATCACTTGTTACACAATTATTACTACACCAGAAATACACCAAAGACAAAGTTTTAATATAAAGCTTAAAAGTTGATTTTTCTATCAGGAAAAATTAACTTTCATGTTTTTTTTCATATAATCAAAGAATCTATTTGACATTCATGATGATGATTTAATAAAGCAACTCATCAAAACTAATTTGTTGAAAGAGCTACCCTAGGATGAATAGCTTATTAGGTATATACGAAATAGCACATGGTGTGTTAAGTTTTAGTATATTTGTTTGTATAGTGTACTGTTTATGTTACTTTGAAGCTTAATGTATGTGTTTGAATGGAACCCTGATGTAATTATCAATTAAAAATGTTTCGAGTTATTGTTTTGAAATGTATTGGTGAATGATAGAGATATGATCTAATATGTTACATGCTATTTGTTAAAAGATATTAGACTAATTAGTAATTTTGTCTAATCTTATAATCAAACAGTTCGTGGTAACGAACTGTAGTAAGGAGCGACCCAGCTCAAAAGTAACCGAAGCTCTAAAAACGGAATTTTGATATCAATAGCTACGTCAAAAGAATTGCATTTTAATGCTGATTAAAATACGTGGGAAGATCTTTCCATGAAGGAATTTGTCATGGGGGAAGAGAATTTCAATGAAGGGGGCGCAGGATTTTCTAGCATTATTTAAAAAAAACAATGAAAAAATAAATAGGAAAAGTTTTTTCTACAAAAGTAAGGAGCAGCATTAAAACTTATTAACGAACAGAAATTATTACACATATGAGGGGCTTACTTCGTCGTAATACTTCGCTCTTTACGCTGAAGTATTTTTTGTAATTTCAACTATTTATTCTACGGCCTTTGTGATTCAGAAATCATTCTTAAGGAATTGGGACAAAATTTAAGCTTTAATGTAAAGAGCGAGGTATCGACGAGGGGTGAACCCCCTCATATACGCAATAAAAACATACTAATATAGAAGTTCGTCGCGTAAATTAATTCGTAAGTTACGTATATTTTTACTAATGAAAACCTTTGTAAAAAATTAAAAGTTTTAGATATTTTTTTAAGTAATCGAAAAGTTGGAGTGCAACTAGGCCTCCTCCCCCACTCCTTATTTCTTAAAATCTTCCGATTAAAACTATGAGAAAGCCATTTATCAAAAAAAAAATTAATATGCAAATTTCGTTTTAAATATTTGCAAAGATCAATATGTTCGGAGAGCCAAGATCAAAACATGCATTAATTCAAAACAGCCAGAAATTAAATTTTAGAAAAACTAGTTTTTTAACTGAAAGTAAGGAGCGACATTAAAACTTAAAACGAACAGAAATTACTCCGTATATGAAAGGGGCTTTTCCTCCTCAACGCCCCGCTCTTTACGCTAAAGTTTTTAATTTCTTTTAAAAAGTAGAGTTAAGAGAATGAGTCAAACTTTAGCGTAAAGAGCGAGTAAGTTTTAATGTCGCTCCTTACTTTCAGTTTAAAAAAAGCTTGTTTTTTTTGTTGTATATGATATAAGTTATAAGATTCAATGTGGAACATCCCTTGAAACAACAACGGGCTTTACCGTGCGAAGTATTCTGTTGCTAACGTGTGGGTACGAAAGGCAACAGGCTGGCCTTCAATTGGATGTTCAAAAATCATCGGCAACGATATTGCAGTGGTTGAATAATTTAAAGTTAATATATTTGGGCTAAATTACTGAGAAACTGCAATAAATAATAATATTTTGAACATAACCACTTGACAAACCTGAATGTGATCACTTTGGACTAAAATTGGTTTTACGGCAGTACTAATACAAATGACACGACCAGCCCATTGAAGAGGGTACGATTTATGACAACTTTCCCGAGTATGGCGCTAAATCATCTGTTAAAAATTTCTAAATTTTTGTTTTATTTGTTAAAATGTCTTGAAAGGATAATCCAATTTTGGTGGTTATTTTTGTTCTTACTGCTTTTCTTTGGCTTGATATTTTAGTTTGACCAAATACTAAACAAAGTACTATCCCAGAAGAGATTTAACTAAGTCTCTAAGTCACCTCTTCGCGTTTTTTATTTCTCTGGATCTGTTTGGACATTCCATGGTTTTGCTTATAGTTGAAGATAGAACTTCTCTTTTTTTAGTGAGGTTTTCAAACTATTTCTTTCCAACCAAAATATTGACATTTACTTTTACTTGCAGCTTCGATCTGTGTTTCTCACATGGCTGCCTTGGATCTTAAGAATGCAGAGACCTGCTGATAAAGTAAAGAACAAAAATTTGTTTCTTAATTCTAAGATGAAAGAATTGGAGATGAAGGAAAGATCATCTAAAAGCCTTCTTGCCAATGTTTTAGATATAGACGACGACTTCAGGTAGAGAATTTTATTCTTTGATAAATTCTAGTATAACTAGCTTGAATAAATTCAAGTTTGATTTGAGGTAATTCTAGTATAACTAGCTTGAATAAATTTAAGTTTGATTGAGGAGAGGTTGATTTGGCCTGTAGACTATACATTTATGTCGACTGTTATCAATATTTCGGTAGAAATTGATAAAATAGCAGTATTTTCAGCCAGAATAGCCAGGCGCCTCGTGCGTTATTTTTGCCATCTTCATTTTGATTTTCGAACTAATCAAAAGCCGCCCTTTGTATTCATTCTTTTTATAGAAGAATTTGCGTAATTACCTGCTTGTTCAGACAATAATCGTGAATATAGTTGTTGTACCTTTTTTTAAATATTAAGGCTTTGGTGCTTGGGCTTGGCCCATTCGAATCGGAAATTTGGGGTAACAACCTGCTAATTATGTGATCTAAGGGCATATAGATCTGAGTTGGCAGCTGACTAGTTCCAAATAAAACCAATAGTCAAAATTTAAGAAGATTACATATGGATGGAGGGGGGTCAACTCAAAGAAGATTGCCAGATTACATTTTGTCATAATTTCGTTTAGTCTGTAGAAACGTTACTGAGAACATCAGTATGTATTGACTAAGATTCATCTGTTGATCAAGATTTGAGTCCATTGTGAACTTAAATGATGTTTTTTTTTATATAGAAACTGACATTTATGGGTATCTTAGGAGATTTTTGGTACCATCTTTGAGCATGGGCGATTGCAGATTTTTTTTGGGGGAACAAGACTTGGTTTCTTTTTTCCTCAAAACAACAGAAAGTTAGTTGAATTGACTCTTGTTGGCCATTTACAAAATAGCAGCCACCTTATACGCTAAATTTCTTACTATTTTACTTATTTTAAGTTCCAAAATGCCATGGGCCATTACGATATTTCTTGACAAGACTATCATACTCCCAATGTATTTACGATATTCAATTGTTCTCCTTAAATCTTGATTTTACAGGCAGCACACAGTTACTGCGACAACAACGATTGCTAGTGGTATGGGGAGCTTTAACCGAATCTCTTCTACTCCTGCACCCCCACACGAAGACTCAACCCTCTTCTACAACGCTTGCTTTGGAAGCCACAGAGAACTTTCTCTAATTCTTAAAGAACTGCGTTTCATTACTGAAAAAATGAATGAAGACAAAGAAGAAGATGAAATAAAAAAAGACTGGAAGTATGCAGCTATGATAGTGGATCGACTGTGCTTAATTATATTCACCTTGTTTACTATCATAGCTACAGTAGCAGTGCTATTTTCTGCCCCACATATTATTGTTCCTTGAGTGCCAAACTAGATATCTTTTGTTATATACATTGAAGTACCAGCTTAATAGTACCAGAGTTGGCTAACGTACGGAAATAAGACGATACCAAAAGCCTAAAACTTAAAACGATGTCCCACAAATTAAAAGCCAATTTTACATAGACTGAATAGGAGAAATAATACACCTATTTTTATCTGATCTCTTAAGTGTTAGTTTTGACAAAAATACAAAGCAGAATAATCATCCATTATTAGGGTTCAAAATAGCCGCATAATCAATAAGACCATCAAAATAAACTAAGCAATAAGAAAAAATTCTATTTGAAGATCACATTAAGTGTGATTGTCCTCTACAAAGATGAATCGAGTCATTCAAAGTGAAATTATTTCGGAAAAACTAAAAAACTATGTTTTTTTCGTTGACTTTTTCTTATAATCAAAGGGAACAACTGAAGTAAGTAAAACAATCGCGAGGTATATAAAATGTATCCAAAAGCTAACGATTTTCGTTCGTACGAATTTGTCTGTCAACTCTGTTACTTAGTGCTTGCGGAAATTACTTTACGGGTGGTCAGCTCAAATCGCTCAATATGACGCCTGAAAAATGTGGTTGGATTTTACAGGCAAATGTTTTTCTAGTTCTTACATTGATTTGCCTTCGTTTTCTTCATTGTGCTAACAGAACGACCTGTAACTGTTGTATTTTTTTTTTTCTTGTGGGGAATTTTTAAGGCATCCCAACGAAAAATTGTTTTAACATGTTTACTAACTTTTTCGTTTTCGTGAGCTAAAAGAAAATTGTTGCTAACAGCATTTAGTGAAATCGCCTATAAATATTAAACGTTGCTGGAAAGTCTAGTGGATTTTGACCGCAAAATCATAAAGTTCAATAGCAAAAATTGAACTTTTCGTAATTAAGAAAAAACTAAGGAAGAACTATGTGATCAACAACTTTTAGTTTTGTTTTTTTAATTCTATTTTTAAGTTTGAGACGTTCATTCCAATCTTTGCTGATGCTTTAAGAATGTACAGAATAATTTTTCAAACATTTAATATCTTTCCACAAACTGTTAGCAATAATTGTTAGTCACAATTCATGCAGTAGAAACAACCCTGTGCTTTAATGATAAAGCTATTTTTCGTAGTAGTAGGGCATTTATAATACCCTGCTGGCTTCTAGTTCAGTAAAAATCTTCAACTGTTTGCTTTAACTCTCTTTTGTTAGAACCATGGCTTCTGATGTATAATGAGCAAATACCAATTTAATTGAAGCAAAACAAGTTAAAATGTACTCACCAAAAACGGTGAGTGCTTAAGTACAACATTTTATGATTTTTGCAAACTAATTGTTGCTTCCTTTCGTTTTATTATTTTCTTTTTTCTTTTTTTTATTCCATGAACATATCCTTGTTAGTAGTGTATTTTAATCCCTTTAACCGTACTGTGAAAAACTGTAGAACGTGGATTGGTTAATAAAGTTTTGTTCAGTATTGTTCGCTTAAAACATCTAAGGCCAAACTGACGAACCATGACAAGTTCGGAAGAAATATCATTAGAAGAGCTGAAAAAATGGGGTTTTGGGTAGTGGAGGGCATGGAAGAAAAATAAACACCAAAATATATCAGTGCAAATTTAGATGAGTTAAGCAGAAAATAACAAAAACACTGCAGATTTAGTATGAATAAAACAATGCAATGGTATAAAATCTGAAAATTAAAGTAGAATTCAAAAAAAGAAATCTATAATAGATTTAAAACTGTCCGATCAAGGCAAAAACCGGCATAAAGCGAAATCAAACGTGTAGTAGGGTTAGTTGGAAGCTAAAAATAGTGCAAAAACTAATATATAAATGTTTTATACCGTTCAAATCTAGAGCGTAGCTGCAGGCGAAACAAGAAGAAAGCAAATTCATATTTAAATAGTTTATTTTGTTTGGAATAATCTTGTTCCCGCTTGTTGTAGCTTTTCGTTCACCTATTTTTCGTAGCTGATTCACCTTTGGATTTTGTTTACGAGTTTTTTGCTTTAATTGGGAACAAGATATATCATTCTTTCTTCAAAATATTATCACGACATATATGACAGAATTCTTATTTTTAACGACTTGACAATTTAAAGATTTTCAAAAATTACAGAAAACCTACATATAAAAATAATTTTTTAAATATGTTCATGTGTTCCAGCATCAGTAAGCAGTGAGTCGGTAATTTTTTTGGTGGGTAAGGTTGTTAGGATTGTTTCTAAAAATAACAGTAATGGGAACTTCTTTACCTGAGAGACCGAATGTTTTGGAATAGTTACCTTACTGAGTTCAACAATTACACAATCAAAAAGAAAATAAGAGGTGTTTGTGTTTCACAACAAAAGAATCGTAAACATGTACATAACCTAGGGAGAATAATTTCAATAAAATAAGAAATTTGAAAGATACTTATCGAATTTTCTGAATCCTGAAAAATAAGAAAATATCTTCGGTCTTGTGGGAAATATATATATATATATATATATATATATATATATATATATATATATATATATATATATATATATATACTAGCTGTTGGGGTGGCGCTTCGCGCCACCCCAACACCTAGTTGGTGGGGGCGCTTCGCGCCCCCCCCAAGCCCCCCCGCGCGCGTAAGTCGTTACGCGCCATATTAGTTACGCGCCATTGTAGTTGTGTCCCTATGTCCCACCTGTGAATATAGATATATATATATATATATATATATATATATATATATATATATATATATATATATATATATATATATATATATATATATGTTTTTAACTACGTAAAACTTGCGAATATACAACATTCTTTGCTGTCCCATTGTCTGTGCATATAAATAGATTGTCAGGTTTACCGACTCTTGAACATGCAACATATAATGGTCCATGGGAAAACAATCCGTATTCAGATCTATACCTCATGATTCTAATGATTGCCCTAAAGCTTTGTTGATGGTGATTGCTAATCGACCATTCCCTGAGTCGCCATCGTCATTTATATATCCCCCTGTGCACCCCGGCGTCCCCTTTGTAGTTATGTCCCTGTGTCCCGGTCGTCATTTATATTCCCTGTGTCCCGGTCGTCATTTGTGTCCCGGTGTTCCAGTCTGTGATTTCTCTTTGAGTGTCCCGGGCGTCATTTATATTCCTTGTGTCCCGGTGTCCCGGTCGTCATTTATATCCCCCTGTGCCCCCCGGCGTCCCCATTGTAGTTGTGTCCCTGTGTCCCGGTCGTCATTTATATTCCCTGTGTCCCGGTCGTCATTTGTATCCCGGTGTCCCGGTCTGTATATACATTCGTTTTTTAGTTTTGTTTTTCTCCTTTATTTTTTTCCTTTTTTCTTTTTTTTCTTTTTTAGTTTATTTAGATTTTTAGATTTTTTAGTTTTTTTATTAGTTTTTAGTTTTTTTGTAGTTTTTACCATTTTTTTAGTTTTTTTAGTTTTTTTTTTTTACTTATGTCCTGGTCGTCATTTATACTCCCTGTGTCCCGGTCGTCATTTGTGTCTCGGTGCTTTGTTGATTGCTAATTTATATTATATTTATATTTATATTTTTTATATTTATTAATATTTTTTTAGTTTTCTTTTTCTCTTATTTTTCAGTTTTTTCCTTTTTTTTAGTTTTTTCTTTTTTAGTTTTTAGTTTTTTTTTGTTTTTTACCTTTTTTTAGTTTTTTTAGTTTTTTTAGGTTTTTAGCTTTTTTAGTTTTTTTATTAGTTTTTAGTTTTTTTTTAGTTTTTGCCTTTTTTTTAGTTTTTTCAGTTTTTTTTAGTTTTTAGTTTTTTACCTTTTTTTAGTTTTTTAGCTTTTTTAGTTTTTTTCTTTTTAGTTTTTTTTGTAGTTTTTACCTTTTTTAGTTTTTTTCTTCTTTTGTATTAGTGTGAAATAATTCAGACGTCATATGCGGACAAACACGACGTCACTCGACAGACAGACAGACAGACATAACCCACAAACAACTTATTTTTATATATATTTATTCATATTTTTTTAGTTTTCTTTTTCTCTTATTTTTCAGTTTTTTCCTTTTTTTAGTTTTTTTCTTTTTTAGTTTTTAGTTTGTTTTTTTTTTACCTTTTTTTAGTTTTTTTTAGTTTTTTTAGTTTTTTAGCTTTTTCAGTTTTTTTATTAGTTTTTATTTTTTTTTGTAGTTTTTGCCTTTTTTTATTTTTTTCAGTTTTTTTTAGTTATTAGATTTTTACCTTTTTTTAGTTTTTTTTTAGTTTTTTAGCTTTTTTAGTTTTTTTTTCTTTTTAGTTTTTTTTGTAGTTTTTACCTTTTTTAGTTTTTTTCTTCTTTTGTATTAGTGTGAAATAATTCAGACGTCATATGCGAACAAACATGACGTCACCTGATCCATCCACAGATCCACACACAGACAACTTATTTTTATATATATAGATATATATATATATATATATATATATATATATATATATATATATATATATATATATATATATATATATATATATATACATTTTGTGAAGTTCTATTTTTGTAATAAACTTAACTTACCTGCTTAGGATGGGATCGTGTTCATGCATTTATCTGGTGCGTCCTACAAGGATAGGACCTTCGCTTAAGCTCTTCTAGCCGCTGAATCAAGTGCTTGGCAATCTATCTATATATATAAAAATAAGTTGTCTGTGTGTGTGTGTGTCGAGTGACGTCATGTTTGTGTGTCGACTCACGTCATGTTTGTCGACTGACGTCATTATAAGGATTGAGCTGTATGCGTCATGAAGTTGTTTGTCGACGGAAGTCATGTTTGTCAACTGATGAAATTACATACCGGGACACAGGGAATATAAATGACGACCGGGAACCTCAAAGAGTAATTACAGACTGGGACACCCGGACAAAAATCACGACCGGGACACAGGGAATATAAATGACGACCGGGACACAGGGACACAACTACAACGGGGACGCCGGGGGCACAGGCGGGATATATAAATGACGACCGGGACACAGGGATTGTTCGAATAGAAATTACAGACCGGGACACCGGGACACAAATGACGACCGGGACACCGGGATACAGGGAATATAAATGACGACCGGGACACTCAAAGAGAAATTACAAACTGGGACACCGGAACACAAATGACGACCGGGACACAGGGAATATAAATGACGACCGGGACACTGGGTCACATCATTAGAATAATGAGGTATAGATGAGGTATATAGATATGAGGTATATAGATGAGGTATATATACGGATTGTTTTTCCCATGGACAATTATATGTTGCATGTTCAAGAGTCAGTAAACCTGACAATCTATTTATATGCACAGACAATGGGACAGCGAAGAATGTTGTATATTCGCATGTTTTACGTAGTATTTCAAACAGTAAGCTCAATGAAAAGTTATGTTCTATCCCAATTCTAAAGCTATAATAACAGTAACGTTGAAAAGAGTAAAACACGTTATGCGGATGAAGTATGACAGATTGCCTAAGACTTCCCTTTTCGGCCATCCATCTAAGGTCAAACAAAATGCAGGTCGTTCCCAAATGAGGTTGAAAGGTGCTACACAATGGGTGCTGGCACCACTTTATTGGAGTGGAGCGCTTGTGGCCTCCAATGACGTGATGTAAATATAGGGCATGGTAATACCCAATTCCGGTATACCCTGTTCCAGTGTATGGTAACTTGATCGAACAGTCCAATGGGTCAAACTCTAGGCCAACGGGTACCACCACTTGGTTCATCCCTAATACTTCTAGCTATCTCTTTGGGGGGTACACAGACCCCCCGGCCAAAATTGTAATGACGGTACTTCTCGAGAACTCTTTTCCTATCCCTCCAAAGTTCGGGGGGAAATCTCATACAGCAGTGGAATTACTTATATTTTCCTATGTCAAATCTGACACAACTCGCAATACTAACATAAAAACATAAACTCTGAAGTCTATAAAAGGACTAACTCCAAAACTACTATTTTCATAAAAGGGAAACTTGTGTTGGGGTGGACCTCAGAATGGAACGGACCATTCTAATAAACTAAGAGTTCAAATCCATTGACTTTTTCACATAACCTTATCTTTCAATGGCCCAGATCAGGAAGACAAAATATAATTTAACTTGAAAGCTTACTTATTGCAAAAGAATCTAGCTTAGAAACGAAACTTTAATTTATCATTGAAAGTTTTACTATGGGCAAATCTTAGCAAATGTAGTTAAGAAACAAAAACAGGTCAGGTATCTGAAAAACAAAAGAAACAGGGGTGAAACGCCAAAAAAGATGAATAAATAAATACTCTAATGAGTAAAAATTCAAACCAATACCCAAGTCGAACTTCGAACAAAAATTACTACAAATAAAAGTATGGCCACTGCACTCCTCCCTAACTGTAAACATCTAAAGCATATTGCTTCATTTTTTTTATTGAAAACAATAAGTATTGCTTCAATTTTTCAGAACACTGAAGAAAACAAAAATTAAGCTCAGATTGAAGTTCTTTAAGTTTCAAGCGAATTGGAAAACGACATTAGACGCACTAAAAGCTCTGAAACCAAGGGGATTTTCTCGGAAAAGTATTGTATTTAAATGATGGAATCTACTGACCGACTATCCGGCAAACTAGACTCCAAATAACTAGTCAGAACATTTTTATGTTGCTTATATCTAACTAACTCAACCGCATCGCTTTTACAAGTCAACATGAATAGACATGGCTTCAGGTATACACATTTTAAAAGACTTGTAGACATTGGTTGCTAGCTGCTGCTGCAACCCAGATCATTGGTAAGTACTGACGACCAATTATATCTCATCAAGATAGAAGACATGCTTGAAATATATTCATTGCTGTAAAAACGAAAAGTTGCCTCCTTTTGTTCTTCCTCGGATAATTTTACAACTGAAGAAATAACAGAAGCAGATAAATCCAAAAAAATCTAGACTTCGGGAAAAACTAAGGTTAGATGCATAAGAGAGAAAAATGTTACCTAGCATGGCAGACGCCTTGCTTGAATACGTTTTAGTTGGAAAAAACGGTAAGAAGAAGGCCAGAAGAAAAAATAATATCAAAAGAGGATCACTCCTTACTCCAAATCCACTTTTAAGGAGGTTACAGTTAAAGATACCATAGACATTGTCTTCTTCAATTCCACCGTCTTCTTGAAGCTATAAATACATCATTCTGGCTGCAAGCCCTTTTTAGAAATATAAGTGCAAATTTTATCTAACCAAGGGTCTTGTGGGTTTTTAGTTCTGCATCACCAGGCGCAGCCTAGAAAGGCTGATCAGTGCAGTTTTTACTATGCATAAAAAGAGCAAAAACAAAATAAACATCATTTTTCAACCTAAAAGGAGAATGGTGTCAGATTTATAGTAATATTAAGCCGCCTTAATATTTTTTTTTCCTTTTGGCTACAAAAAATGTTTTTCACAGATCAGTTAAGTGCAGCAAAGATGAGCTGAATTGAAGTCAAACTAGACCTACGTTGCCTGTGCAACGTGAAGTGTTGCGGCAACCTTTGTCCGGCTTCGCCGAAAAAAGTGTTGCGAGAGCAACACTTTGGTTTCGTTTCTTTGCTATCGGTTAAACGCTGAAGTTGTCAGCGTATCGAAGCTTTTAAAACGTTATGCTCAAAGAAGAACGCGATCAGTAATTACATGATCAAAGGCTATTCCTCAGCGTTGAAAAACAATAATAACAAAAGAATATCAAAAGAAGGGACTAAATTGACTTTGCAGCCAGTTGAACTTTATCCTTTTCAATCGTTGACATCGTGACGGATCAAGACTTGGAACAATATCTTATATAATCTAGTTGGTATTATAAAGCTATCCGTCTTATCACTGGAACCAAATTGGTCTTACCATCAAATACACCGGGAACAAATAATAGGAACACCAACTAGCCAAAGTTGCAAACCCCTTATTGCCGAAGATGATTATGGTCTAACAGGCAACTGTTGCTTACAAGTCCTCTACTTGTCTCACAATTGGTATCGGCCTATTTTTGGTTTCAGTGTGTACCCTACTATTGAAGTTGTCAACCCCTTGAAACTTTCAAACTAGTATATCTCATGAAGGAATTTTAATACCAAAAAATGGATGACATATAGTTCGATCAGCTCACCAAGAGCTATAGATTGCCGTCGAAAAAAAAAAATTCTATCTGTCCTAGTTCAAAAGTTGATTTTTTTGCCGTAGGCCAACTTTTTAACGTCACCACTTAGAAAGGAGCAAAGAATAAGTTCCAATTTCTTTAGCAATGACAGAACTTTTAAAGTTTAAAAGGTACATCTGATAACATTTCTCTACCTCAATCCCAAGTCCGAAAAAACAAATGATAAACCCAGCCGAAATCACGGCAGCACTTTCGGACCCGTGGGAAAATGCCGCATTTTTGCTTCTGTAAATTTTTCTATTTATCACTCAAAGAAGATATATTGGCTGTGGGGCCGGGTAACTGCCGCATATATTTAACATTTATAGATTTTAGTCCATCTTAAATTTGAAAGTGGTACCTGCCTGCTTGCCTGCTAGAACGGAGCTTTCCACTCGAAAGCAGAAACATGGTTTGATGAAACGAAAGCTTGGCTGCACAACTTCAGATACTCCTCTCTGACATAGGCTATGTAACTCCACCTCACTTCGCACACCATAGGCTCTGGCTCGTGGACAAGCAAAAACCATCCGTTTTGGCCCCAGGCAAGAGTTCTGCGGAGCTTTCCAAAATGTAATGTCATATTCATCAATCCGGCCTGAGGTCCACACTTTCCGTAAAAACCGCACAGGTTAGACCCTTACAAGTTTCCAGGAATAAGCCGAGATCGGCGGCATAGGAAAAAAAAACGGGACAAAACCAAAGTGTTGCTCTCGCAACACGATGACACTTCAAGTTTAAAATGAACTTACTCGTTATAAATGAATAAATGGAGCCCAAAACGAAGATAAATCATAATAAATAACCAAGTCAAACTTGAAAAGAGCAAAACTACCACAAAACTGAGTAGGGCTAACACCCCCGTTTCTTCTAAAGACCAGACCAAAATTTGTATTTTCCTAAAAACTATTTTTATTTCGAACTACATTTTTATATTTTTCATAGCATAAAAAAAAATAATAACATAGGTTATTGAAAAAAAATGAATGTGAACTGAAATGTTAATAAATACTGATGTTCATTCCTTAAAGTTTTACAGCATTTTGGATTCATTAAGACTATAGAAGAGGAAACGTTAAAATCTCATGGCCATCTGTCATGTATAGGTTATTTCGCTAAAACCCAATTTGTGTTTTTGGTAACATTCACTGTAACCTCCTTAAAAGGGGATTTGAAGTGGGGAGTGATTTGCTTTTTAATGTTATTTCTTCTTCAGGCCTTATTTCTACTGTATTTTTCCTGCAAAAATACATCCGACCAAGGGGTGTACCATGCTAGATAATATTGTTCTCTCTCATACCTCTAACCTTAAGTTTTATTCAAGCCTGGATTTTTCCAATCTATCTGACTATTTCCCATTTGTCCTTCTGTTACGTCCTTTGCTATGAAATCATCTAAGAAAGAACAAAATTAGACAATTTTCTGGCCTTACTGCGATAATCATATTTCAAGCATTTTGTCTAACTTGAAGATGTGTGATTAGCCATTGGCACTTAGTAATAATAAAGTATATCGACGTTGTGCCACCTAAAGGTCGTAACTGACAATATTATAATTTTACAGGAGACAGAAATTTTAACCTTCAAAGTTGCAAGCTTGCTTGATCTTATTATTATTTTCGTACATTCAATGAAAATAGCAAACTTATACAGCACCATTGTAAAAATATCTCTAACCCCTCGCTTTATAGGCTACTGCTATTTACGACCTTTAGGTGGGACAAGAATATGTGCCTATAGTCACTTAAGACCCTCATTCGGATATCTAATTTTAATCAAAATACGTTGTAATGTGCACAAATTAGTACTCTGCTTCATCGTCAACAACCTGTTGATCCACGTCTTCAATTCAGGCTCTTCTAGAGCATCTCTCACCACTTTGGAATATGGCAGATTTTTGTAGAGGTCATGATGGATTCGAGGAATAACTAATGACTTGCAAAGATCCTGCAAATCCTTGTACTTGGCAGCAGCAAGAGGCAGACGCTTTGGATAAGCTTTCTTGAAATGCAGTTCGGACTCAGAGGCGTTTCCTCTTCCCATTCTAATATCAAACGACTTCGATTCAAAATCATACTTGAAATAAACCAAGCTGGGATCGTCTTTGCAGACACGAATGTACTTGATCTTGTTCCAAAGAACAGTAGTACGGTCGGTTGACTTTTTCTTGTTCTTTATCAGATCTTCTCCAAGCTGGTGAAAGTCCGACCAGTACTTATGATCGTCAGTAACATTCACAATGTACGGAAAAGGGTTGATCCGTGCTAGAAGGCAGATGGTCCGCCAACCCTCGATGGTAAAAACTGGTACGTTCTTGGCAGCCCGTTCAATACAAGCGTGCATTGTATCTCCCTCTTGCTGCGTATGCCCAGATTCTTGAAAAATACGGTTTATTTCCTGGACATTTGGCAGGGTCATTATCAAAAACACATACATAGCGACCATGAACTGGTTCCTAAACTGCCCCCCACAACAATCGGTCACAAAATAGAACTTTCTCACGTCACCATTTGTTTTCATTAGGTTGAACAGAACTGTACAAGTTTCATTTGAACCCCTCTTGCCATAGGTCTGGTCCCACAAATTGCAAATACCTTCCCTTGAGTTGAGGTCGTACACAGTTAGATTGTAGATGGCCAGTTTACGCTTATAGAAAATTGGTCCAGCCTCCGACTTCGGTGTCTCAAGCACTTTCTGCAAGTCAACATTGTAAAGCTTTGCTGACTCAAAGCCTTCTTCACACTGATTTATTTTTTCTTTTATTTCATTTTTCAATTCTCTTGCCCTTTTAGCCCTAAGAAGATGTGCATCATAATTTGCTTTTTCACCTTCTTTTTCTGCAGGCAGCAAAAAGTTCCACCTAGTGCAAACTGGACACTGATCTTTCTTGGGAACATGAAAAGATCTGCTCGTTGTTTTGAACACTTTAATGTACACTTTTCTTGATGCTGGTCTTCTTCTTTCTTCGACACACTTTTCGAGATACAGTCTGTACAGCTTAGACAAGTTAAGTTGCGCATCCAAATACAGCCTGGTTGAATTTGCTCGACAGTAATGGGAATCGACTGCAGGGAAACTTTCAATGTGCTTTCTGATAAAATCAATTTGTTCGTGAGTTACCCTTTTTTTTTGAAGTTCTGGGGGCTCGTCTCAGCCCTCTTATCTGAAGAAGCAGTGCCTGCCCCAGAAGTATTCATAACACAGTTTCTGACAAACTTTTCTCCGAGCCCTAGGGCACCAAGAAAAAAGGCTTTGCACACCCTTTTCTTTTCACCTGTGACTGTTAGAAAATAATCGAATGTACTTGTTCGCCTATTTGTCTCTCCCGTCTTTCTCTTACTTGAGCGTTTCACAACATGCTGCAGTATGAACTGTTTTTGTGTATGCAAATTCCCATGTAGTCTCCCAAGCTCCCAATAATCGCTGAAAGATTTCTGAATTTCCTCCTCGCTTATGCTTCTACATGAAAAAAACCTGCATTTGCAGGTAATTTTCTTCCACTTTACGTTTTTCCACAGTTTTGTTAGTTTTCTGTGACGAGTATTCTTCCCCTGCAGCCCTCTTCCTCTTCCTTGTAAGGTTAGTTTTTTTTTGAAGTGGAAGAGACCACCACGACCTCAATCACTTGTACTTCAGCGTCAAAAACTAAGGGACAGCTACCATGGCTTGAGGATGCATTTTCTGTTACAAGTACTGCAGGGGGTATACATATACTTTCCGCGATAGTCTCTGCTTCTGTCTCATTTCCCACTGATCCAGAAGGAGCATCCAGGTCTCTAGCAGATATTTCTATAGCTTCTTCTTGACTAGAATCATCGCTTTCAGGCTCAGGCTCGAGCTCAGGACGTCAATCATCATCACCATCACTGCCACCTGACAGGTCTTCATCTGATATGTCATCGAGATGGTCCAAAATGTCTTTGGTTGATAACACTCGGCGAGTCATGGAAAATCCCTGGAATGGCAAATTAAGGTCAATTTGAAAAGAAACGCTGGAAATTTAATACTTCGTTTCCATTCACTTAATATAAATTAAGGGAGAGTCTCAATGTTTCGAAAACTGGGTTGGCTTTTGTGCATAATGAAGTGAGTGGGGGACAGGCACTTCTTCCTTTGTTACTTGATGTGAGTACACACATAAGCCAGCCCAGTTTTCTGAATACTGACTCAGACTACTGGCGGGAGCTCTCCCTTACTGTAGGTAGTAGACCTTGTTAAGCAAGAGATAAGGTTCCAGTTTAGCAAGGGTAAAATCAAAGGTATTTTTGCTCACAGCCTATAGAGATTTTGCTAGGCTACCTAACACGCATTCGAAAACATTTGTAGGTACTCCTGATCTTGCATTTGCACATATTTTCTGGATAAAATGCAAAATAATTGGACAAAACAGAGGTTACCAGTCAGGCATTATCTGGTGTTACCCAACATTTTCTTGTAGAAAACTAAGTTTGCATAGTTAGGTTATTCAAGATAAAATAAATACTATAGCACCTCTTACCTCGGATTTCTTTCTGCTAGCCCAGAATTTATTGAAAAAACTCCTTTTCAAGCATAACTGTGGACAGTAAAGGAAAGGTCGCAACTTACTAATAGACGTAACTGACACGATCCGACAAAAACTGATCCACCTAAAGGTCGTAACTACCACTTCCGACCTTTAGGTGGGAAAAGGTTTTCACATACGTCTTTTCAACGTTCTTAGTTGGGACCTTTCACTTTCATATTTACGTACTCTGGGCACAGAATATAAAAAAGAAAAAAAACAGATAGGAAGCTACTGCCATCTCCTTTTTGAAAAAAATGTCAGTTACGACCTTTAGGTGGCACAACGTCGATATGAAGGAATTGCCGCCTTTACCAGTCGCCAACAAAAAACGGAAATAAATCGGCTTTTCCCACTGGAAAAACGGAATAAGAGTTTTGTCCAAAAATATCCTGGGATGTCTACAAGTTTTATACAATGTAAGCACCGAAGTCACGTCTATTGGACTTGGTTTGTGATAAGCAATACGGACGACTTGGTGAGATACAAGAAATATAGAAATTATTTGACTAGTTCTTTCAGGTCTAAAAATAGCAGTAGTTTTTGCAAAAATCCAAGATTATATAGGAAATTCACGGAAAGAAAGGATCGTTATTAATGAAACTCTCTCTCCAAGAAATTCTAGCTGTCCTTGTCACCACACTATTGGAATCCGGAAGGCAGTGAAATGGAAAGGGAGTGTAATTATCAATCCTTTTAATGAGTATTTAAAAACCGTGCCTTCTGTAGTTGTCTTACCTGTTAAAGCGTCAAACGGTATTCCCTTTAAAGATTACTCCTTATTTATTTTCTTTTATGATTTAAATGAAGTTGATAATATAGTGTCTTATCTACCAAGTAGGTGGTCCGTAGATTCACATGATTTAAGTGCAAACCTTTTAAAAAAAAGACATTCTATTATGTTTCAGGGCCTATAGTGCACCTAATCAATTTGCTTCTTATATTAGGCATATTTCCTGAAACTTACAGATTAGCCAAAGTCATTCGAGTACATAAAAAAGGAGATGCCTCCTTGATTTTCAAATTATATATTGATTTCTCCTCTTCCTAACAGTGGTGCTGATCTCTGTTTCCTGACCTTTCAATCAGGTGGTGCAACGGGGTTGGGGCCGGCCATCCTGTACTTTTGCACACGCTTCCTATTTACTTTCCCCATATCTTCAGACACCCATTTACAGCTATTTCGACTCTGGACGACACGCCACTGGCGACCGTTCCAAGCCAAATAACTAGTGACACCAGGACACGAGCCCCCCGTACTCACTGACAAAGGATTTCAAGTCTAGCATGCTAACTACGTGAAGTTGTACAATGTTTTAAATCACTGAAAAAGTTGTTTATAAGAGATTGTCTTCTTTTGTGGTTAGTTCTAAGTCTACTTTTGGCAGACCCTTCTCAAAGGTTATCAGTATGGTTTTCAGCCTTCTCTTTCGACCTCTCAGGCCTTCATTGATGCAACAGAGTTTGAGTATATTAACCTAGACAAAGTTATGTGCATCCTAGGTATTTTTTTTAGATTTTACTAAGGCTTTCAGTGTGGTTGGAGTACCTTAAGGTTTAAAGTTTAACTTTTATCTTCGTGGAAGGTCCTAGTATATATAAGCTGGAATTTTTTTCTTTGCCATTTGGAAAACACAAAGGTTCTCCTCGACGATCGGTGCTTATAAGGCCCCCTCTTTTTTTCATCCGCATTTTCACCTTTCTGATAGATATGCCGTAGAATTGTATTCGTTTATTTTCGCAAATGACCATAATTTGTTCGTCTCTGGAGATAATCTGTGCTCAACCATCTCTAAAGCTCAGCATATCCTCAACAGAGTTGGTGTGTGGTATAAAAACAATGACCTGACATTAAACAGCCTTGCAAAGTAAGGTGGTATATTTTAGACATCCATGCCACATTTCTGAGCCCATTCCTACCATCCATCTGTTATATGGAGGCAAGACTATACCTCCGTCCATAGTAAGAGTAAGTAAGTAATTATGACGGCACCAGACCCTTAAGGTCCAAACCAGGTCCAAACCTCCGTCCATAGATGAGAAGTTATATGGGTTTAAATTTTGATTGCTTGCTAATATTTAAAAACCAGACAACCCATATTTGCTACCTTTCCATTAGCTTTCGGCTTCGTTGAGTAGCATGAATTCTTATCTTACACCCCATATAATGCTTTCTTTGTATTATGTTTTTGTGTTTCCATATCTGTCATATTGTTGCTCAGTGTGTGAAGCACCAGCAAATCTCTTTTGCGCTCTTTTCAGTCTTCTTTGAGTGGGTTAAAGTGGCATTTCGTCTCCCTAGGCCTTACGCTTCAACTAACCGACACACAGGTGCAGGCTTATCATCTCGAGCAAATAATTGCCAAACATAAACTAAATTTGGCTTATTTGGCATGCCAGGGTACTCTACCACTATATGTCCAGTCTCACATCTTGATGCGTAGTGCTTCATGAAAATTAAATATATAAACCTTAATCATTGGCTGACAATTTAACCTTGTAATGCTATTGCAACTGATAAATCTCTTTTTTTTCAGGAATCTGTCAAGTTTTTAAGCTCCTGATTTTGTTTTTCTCATACACTAGTCTGGGTCTTTTCCGTTTTCTTTATTTTGCTTTTATTTCACAATTTAGAGTAATTTTAACTTTTCTTTAGTGTGGTATTGTGTGACCCATAACAAGCCAAGCTTCAAGGGCCTAATAACCGATTCATAGCTGTAATAATTCTTTAATATGAATAAAATGATTGATGATGATTGATTGATAAATAGTAGAAAAAACTTAATTTTCCCTCTCCTTGACAGCCATACCTGTAATTTCTAATATTCACTTTTGAAAGTATCAGGTGGAGCTTATTTGTAACACCAGACTTTATTTACAAGAAAGAAATTGAAATGTGAAGATTCCTGTAAGATCCATTACCAATATGTGTTTCCTTCTTAAACACTTTTTAATGTTTTGATTCTTTGTCTGATTAAAATCTAATCAGACTTAAAGTTTAGCAATAGCCACAGTATTGCTTATCTCTTAAAGTTATAATTATTGAGTCCAATATTTCAATCACAACATTTCGTACAAAATGCAATTTATTTTTGAACTCAGTGTAAAACTAAAATAGAAGCCATTTTCATTCCTATTTTTAAAGTTTTTCAACATTAAACGGTTTTGGGATCTTTATTTTGATGCACTCATCTCCTTGGAATACTCTTCAAAGTTTAAGTTACTCCGCAAAATGATGATGCATGGGTTAGACAAGAGCATAAGTTTTTTTTTTTTTTTTTTTTACTGATTCTGTGAGGCATAGGTATAGATGAAAAAGGAAGAAGAAAACTTTCTATTTTACAATACTAGAATTAAAATTGGCTTTTTGAGATTTCTAACTCAATGAACATTCAATGCTACCACTTTCTGCATCTACTAAATATGGATATTGCAGACCCGAATTATTTTTATTTTTCTAAACGAGGAAATATAATTCGTAAAGAACAGAAAACGAGGATAAAATACCTAGTAAAATAAAAAATGTGAAAATATTTTGCTCAAGACCATTGTTCGACCGTCTTCAGTGTAGAACAAAATAACGCAGCTAAGAATCCAGAGGACAATGTAAACAACAAAAACTTTAAAAAACACTAAACTTAAAGAAGAAGATCCTTTCTATGTACTTTTTTTTAGTTCCAGTGTTCGTTTTAAGGTTTGGTATTTTGTATTGTCCTCTGCACACTTATCTGCATTATTTTTATTCTGAACTGCAAACAACCGAGCGGAGGTCTCGACTGAAATATTTGCACAATTTACTTGTATTTTTCACTGGCTGTTTGATCCTTGTTGTCTCTTCTTTACAATCTTTTTTCCTTGTTTTAATATGCTTGGAAATAATTGAGATCTCTTACTGTTTGTTTTTTATTTTATTTTTTGTTTCATGAACATATCCTTATTAATAGTATAGACTAAACTAAATATACCAACTGGAATTATCAGTTCAATTTCAAATCAGCCGCTAGATCGCATCGGGATTTCTTGAAATAGGCCCCGTGTTCTTTTACTTGTCCAATGGGATTTCCACTTATGGAGGTATCTTTTAGGGGTTAACCCCTAAAAGATAACAACAAATACTTATCTGGCCACGTGTCACTTGAAACGACACGATTAACTACGAGAATAACAACATTTTTCACATGTAAAATAGCCTATATTATTGCTTTAATGCTATGTGAAGTTCTGACAAGGAAGAGGCTGGGGCTTCGGGCCTATTTCTAATTTTACAGGCAAATACACCTTCAGCAATTATTTCAGAGCTGGGTAGCCTAATACAGTTTGTGTGGCCAGAAGTTTAATTGTAAGATTACAAATTGTGGTTGTCATTCCATTCAAGATGCTTTGGATATTTTTTATTGTGATAAATTGTCTTAATGCTCTGAAAAGGGAAAAATATTTCAAATGCATAGGATAGGAAAATCTCAGTAGGCAAATCAATTTAAAGTCCTAAATTAGCCAGGGAAGTGTTTTTTTCACTAAAAAATCACCACCTTCTTTGAACTCTAATTATATAGCCCTGTTTTTGGCCCCCTTGAGCCAGTATCCAGTTCCTGATTGTCATTTACACTAAATTTCACTTTTTCTGTTACTCATTTCTTGTCAATATTACTAAGGGGTCATAGAAAAGTCATTGTTAAATAACATGTGCCTATGTGAAAACCTGTTTAAAAAAGATGATTCTTTGTCACTTACATAATAATTATAGCTAACACATTCTACATGCAGCCCTGCTCTACTTTAGCCCAAACCCTCCTAATATGGAATATGACCAAAAACACATATATCATCCTAATATGACCAAAAACACATATTTTAATTGAAAATTTGGCATCAAAGAGGAAGAAAACGGCATAATATTGTATAATTTATTAATCCAACTTAATTGTGGAAAATCAGTGCTCATAGATTATACAACATTTAAAAAAATGGATTAATAATGAAACAGTAAGTTTGAGACCAGTGTTTTAAGCTTTTTTATACCTAAAAACTATTTGGGTATATTTTGGTCATTTTCAAGAGCTCAAAAACTTACAATTGAAGCACTTATTATGTTTGTAAAGAACATAAAAAAAGGCATCAAGGGGTATGTTCACTTTATTTGTAAATCAAAAATATGAACAACAAAAAATTTACCAATTATTAGTATAGCTGCACAATTTTCCCCTGGGTATGTTGGCTAAGTGGAAGGTCACTTATACCTGATCCTGTCCCTACTATTTTTACTTGGTTGAAAAAAATCCAAAGAAAGTTCCCATTGAAAAGGAAAGAGACCAAAAGTGAGATTGAATTTGTCACAGCTTGGAGGTTTGCCCCTTCAGTCTGTTTAAAGAAAACAGATTCATAATTGGAGCTTTGTTCATTTCAATCTTAGAGATGATCTACATTTTACACTTCATTAAATGGTTGTAAAGGGATACTTTTATTTATTTGTCTTGTTTGTTTTCTACATGATTTTTTAATCTTTAAATTGATATACATTTCGTACAAATTAATTATTCATACCACAGTTCCATTTGCAAGTTTTGACCTACTTCGTAACCCTGGTTGCAAAATTGCATATAAATTTTTTGAAGCTAGGAAACATAGAACTCCTCTCTGTTTAGAAGAAAATTGATGGACATAAGTAGGTTTTAATACACCAAAGTCATAGGGCCATGGCAAATAAAACAAAACAATGAAGATTAACTTTAAAATGCTTGACATTAGATAAATATAACATTCACAAAGAAAAACCATTCACAAAATATTACTTTTGTGCTCAGTTGCCAACCTGAGCAATTGCCCTAAATTTTTAAACCTTGCAAAACATTCACCAGCCACCTCAAACATTCACCACCTACAATCTTGTCTGTACATCAACAATTCATTGAAAAGGAAGGAGCACCTTACTGGCATTTCTTCCTTTGTACTTATATTTAATGGGTTTAAAAGAAAGTTTCTATGGCTAAGTCAGAGGCCCAGTAAAGGACCAGGTGGTCCTTTAGCCAGGAAGTGCAATAGGAAGCTAGGGGCCAGTCATCCTATGCTTTTGCATTCCCTTCCTGATTACTGACCCCAGGTTTCTCTAGGTAACCTGTTAAGTTTAGGCCAATTCTGGTTGAACTTATAGAGTCACATCACTGACCTTTGTCCCAAACCAAATAAACTGCTAATACCAGGAATTAAACCTATGCCCTTTGGATAAATGATTCTCAACCTAGAGTGCCAGCCACTTAGGAAGGAACACAAATGTCACCAGAGAACAAAATTATTTGGAAAAAGAAAATATTGAAAAAAAAACAACTCAAGTCATAGTTGCTCCCATTTTTCACTGCTGTCCCACAAACAATATGTTTTTTATTTATACAAATAAATTTTAAGACAAGTATCAACAAATCTCCATTGGGGATTGTATTTACTTAAGATACAACCAGCAAAATGAATGCTTAGTTTTGTGATATTCTAGTCTTGAAATAATAGAAAAAGAGAAATTATATGTTCTATTTGTTTTCCACCAGCCTATTTGAGAAAAATCATTTGTGACAACAATATACCCATGGTTAGCTCAGAATCTCTCCAAAATGCTTTAAACAGAAGGAGTTTAAAAACAATTATACTGATCAGCAAGAAGAATATTAACATAACTCTCTAAACTTGGCACTTTTTAAGACAATTTTAAGCAAAGCAAATGCAAAATTTTAATGGTGTCCTATGCCATCTAAAAAAAAAAAACATTAAAATGTGTCACATGTATTTTGATGTAAGATGCCTCAAAGACTTTTGGTTGAATTTATGAAATGAAGGGCCAGGTATTCCTTTACATTTCATACAAATGTAAATAGAAAAACAGTTCAAATTTTTTTGCAAAAGAAGAAGCTTGATGTAAAAAAATCAATGTATTTTTAACAGAAAGCAATTGACATCAATGAAATCAAATAAAACTAAAATTCATGGAGAATAAATAATATAAGCTATATATTTAACCTATAATGAGGTGGCATAAAAGATTATTTCAAAAATTAGAAAATGTTATGGCTTAAAGTTCCACTCAATCAACAGGAATTGTCTTTTCAGAACTAAGGCCAGAGAAAAAGAAACTGATAACCAAAGAATAAGGCACCAAAAAATTTCAGGACCCTTTAGAGGGAAAAGAAGAAGAAGTAGGTACTTCAAATACATTCCTGGGACATACTTTAGCCTGTAGACACATCCCTGAAAGTTTCATTTTCCTAGCCTAACCTCTTTCAAAGATAGCCAAAAGTAGCTAAAGTAAATTTATACCCCTACTTCGCCTTAAAAATCCAGTTTAAATAGCAATCTCAACAAATATAGACTATATAAAAGGCTATAGGTATTGGTCTAATCATTCTAAATTTTTTTCAACTAAAAATTATAGGATAGTTTAGAAACTAGGCCTGTTTGATATAGTAATATTTGACTAACTCACCAATGTGATAGCTGCCTTCATAAGAACCAACCTTTTTAATAACCAAAAAACTTTCCTTCTGACTCCTTATGAAGCTTAGCCTATGCAAGACGGGCCTAGAACACCAAAAACCCTTTATATCTTAAAGAATATGCATAAGATTACTTACAGGTCAGTGAAAAGCTAAGATTATTTCCACTATTTACAGTTTCCTTGTCTTTTCTCTAGACTTAACGATTTCACATGTTTATCCATTTAAAAAAATATGTAACATTGACGTCACTTGTCCTTAATAATCTTTTCTTTCAGCGTTAGAAAGTGCAAGCCATCCTACCGACAAGTAATCCTTGAATCCGAGTAATCTCTTCCGTCATGTGCGTCTAATAAAATGATTGGATTAGTCAGATAAGTAATCGGACAAGTAAAAGAACACGGGGAGGTTTCTCGCTATTAATCGACGGTCATAGAAGATTTTGATATAGATGACGCGTTAGATCTGCTTTGTTCAAAATTTGATTATAGCTAGGCTAGTTCCTGTTAGCTGGTTGGCAAAACTGTGTCCAAGTAAAACATATAGCCTTGTCAAAATTCTATAGATTGATTTGGTAAGTGTATCTCTTGAAAATTAGATTCTGATGGAATTGTTTTCTTATTAAATATACAACTATAACTAATAGACTTAGGGGATCCAGTAGGCCTAGCCTAACAAAGTATGTCAATTGGGCATAAAAATGTGTTGCCACATTAGACCTATGCCCTATAGAGATAAATCCATTTGTATATTTTATATGTGGATGTTCTCCCTTGGAAAGCTTGAGGGTAAAATCCTAGTTTAGCTACTTTTTGCTATCTTGGAATAGGGTTAGGTAGGAAAAATGAAACTTTCAGTAATGGATCCAGGGCTAAAAAATTAGGTCAATGTTCCTATTACCTGAAAAACTGCTTAGGGTCACGAAACTATTGTTAATAGATGCATTTTGACTTTTGGAACATCTTTTCTCACTTGCTAAACTTCTGCAAACTCACCATTATGGAATTATTCTGGCCCAAATATCCTGTATTTACACATATAGAATTGCAATCATTTCTATTTTCATTGATTGGATATTTGAAATTGCAAATCTGTAATAGTTTAGAAACAAATTTGGGCTATATATTTGCACATCAGGGGGTGGAGGTAAAGCACAGCATATATTAAATATGTAAACTAACCATTGCTGCATTTAATATATGCTGTGCTTTACCCTCCCTCCCTCCCCCCGCCCTAATTTGCAAAAATATAATAACTCCATAATGATGAGTTTGTGGTTATTTTGGAATACAAAAAAGATTTTCCAAAAGTCAAAATGCATCTATTAACAATAGTTTCAGGACCCTAAACAATTGTTCAGGTTATAGGAACATTACCCAAAAATTAATCTGGGAAGGTATTGTCCAGCTTCTAGTGTTTAACCCTGTTCTGATTTAATTCTTTGAAATTTGCTTACTTGACAGGTCTAAACCATTTGAAATTTTTGACATAAGAACATGTTGCCTTAATTTCCATTAATCAGTTTCTTTTTCTCTAGTTTCAGTTCTGAAAATTCAATTCCTGTTATTTAAGAAGAATTCTAAGCCCTATCAATAGGGTGTTTCTAAACTTTGGAAATGTATTTGCAGATCTTTGAATTATCATAAATTAGAATTAAGGAAAGTTGTGAAGTTGAAAACAGATTTGTTGTACTTCATTTAAGCAGAAGATCTATTATGTAAGGTTTCACTTTCATAACAAAATGATTTTAAAGATCATTGAAGATCAGGGTCCTCTAGAAGGAGTTACTTCAAAATACCTTCCCATGACACACTTTAGTCTGTAGACCCTGAAAGTTTCATTTTCCTAACCTAACCCCTTTTCAAGATTGCAAAAAGTAGCTAAATTAGGATTTTACTTGCCTGAATTTCTGTATATATGCAAAGAATATATTCCCTAAAGGTAGTTAGTCTATTTTCAAACAGCCTGTTGTAGGGCCTAGGATAATGAGCTTGAGCAAAGAGCAGCCTTTGCCTATAGTAACAATATCAATTTAGTATTACCACTCTCTGGAACAAAACACTATAAAGTTCTGAAACCTGCTTTCAAAAAGTCTAAAACAATCCAGGCCTAGGGCCTACTTATATCATTTCTTAAGACATAGTAATAAACTCTATCTCCCAACCCCATTGACAAATACATAGCCCAAATCATATATACTTTATGAATTTTCCATAGACTGGCTCTTTTCTTCATATTAATTTAATAGAAAACAGGCAAGACTACAGGAAAAAAGAGTATGTCAATGGAAAATTCATGGGCTATATATAATGCAAGTTTTATATTTGGGCAAATTGATGCCTTTTTTATGACATTTCACAATTTAATAATTGCTTCTGGGACATATTGTGTTTTGAGCCCTTCTTTTACAAGTAGTTTTCTTGCCTTGATAAGTTGTGATGTTCATTCTGTCTTTGAATCCTCCATCCTGCTTTTATGGGCTGCTAAAAGAGGAGGAGTAAAACTGGCTATAATCAGATCTCAAAATATATGCTATGAGTATAACTTTAAATCCCCCTAAGAAAGATGAAATGGCATGGCCACTAGACAGAACTGTACCAGTTAAGAAAGGAGCTAGGTAAGGTGTTGTTGCTTCACCTTTAACCTCAGCTGAATGTATCAGCTTCATATGCTTTCTTAATCTCTGGCATAGTTAATTTCAACTGCCATTTTCTGTCAATGCTGTTCCTCTCCCAACTTCCCCTACATTCTACCATTGTGGAAAATTCTTACATATGCTGATATATAGAAAATCTGCTCCCACTTAAAAAGGGCAGTATAACTTTTCATTTCTGTTAGAATGAGCCCTCTTGCGACATTCTAGGACCACTTGGTCGATACGATGATCCCTGGGGGAAAAAACAACAAAAAAAACAAATAAACTCGCACCCGTGATCTGTCTTCTGGCAATCCTGGGGGGGGGGGGTCCAGAGGGGAGTATTTTCTGGGGGGCATTTCCCCCGGGGGTATTTCCCGGGGGGAAATTCTTCCGAAAAAATTCTTTTTTCGTTTTAGAATCTCTGACTTCCGGAAATTTTGATGTGGAGTACAGAAATCCATCATAAAGTTTATCTATAACTTTGACAGTTTTTCGCTTCTGCTAAATTAATATGCAATGGACCCGTTCATTGAAATAAAAAAACTATTTTTCATGTTTTCGAACCCCATCTTTAGGGAAACCAGTATTTGTTCTTCTTCTGTATTTGGGTTCTTTCAGCCCTGAGATTCAAGGCAATAAGTTTCGATTACACTGGGAAACAAAGTTTTTTGGCCCTTTCACAAGCCCCATTTTTCGACACCCGTGCCCCAGTGTTTCCTCTTCAATTTTTGGAAATTCCTAGAAGAGTGGTGGAAAATCCCTAGAAATCCACATTTTTAGGAGAGCCCTATTCGTATAAAACATAAAAAACTAAAACAAAATTTGCATATTAATTTTGGAAGATTTATTCTGTATATGAAGGGTTGCTCCCTCTTCAATACCTTTTTCTTTACGATAAAGCTCTTGGCTTTTTAAAAAAAAAATCTTCCTATTCGAATTAAACGGTCCGTGTCTTTCAGTAGATACTCTTAAAAATTTGAGATAAACAGTCAAACTTTAGGTTAAATAGCAAGGTATCAAACAGTTCGTGGTAACGAACTGTAGTAAGGAGCGACCTGGTTCAATAGTAAACGTAAATCTAAAAAACGGAATTTTGATACTAAAAGATACATCAAAAGAATTGAATTTTCATGCTGACTTTAAATATATAAGTTTCCTCAAATTTAGTCTTTGTCATCAAAAGTTACGAGCCTGAGAAAATTTGCCTTATTTTGGAAAATAGGGAAAACACCCATAAAAGCCATAGAATCTTAATGAAAATCACACCAACACATTCTACATGCAGCCCTGCTCTACTTTAGCCCAAACCTTCCTAATATGGAATATGACCAAAAACACATATATCATCCTAATATGATCGAAAACACATATTTTAATTGAAAATTTGGCATAAAAGAGGAAGAAAAACGGCATAATATTGTATAATTTATTAATCCAACTTAATTGTGGAAAATCAGTGCTCATAGATTATACAACATTTAAAAAAATGGATTAATAATGAAACAGTAAGTTTGAGACCAGTGTTTTAAGCTTTTTTATACCTAAAAACTATTTGGGTATATTTTGGTCATTTTCAAGAGCTCAAAAACTTACAATTGAAGCACTTATTATGTTTGTAAAGAACATAAAAAAGGCATCAAGGGTTATGTTCACTTTATTTGTAAATCAAAAATATGAACAACAAAAAATTTACCAATTATTAGTATAGCTGCACAATTTTCCCCTGGGTAGGCTATGTTGGCTAAGTGGAAGGTCATTTATACCTGATCCTGTCCCTACTATTTTTACTTGGTTGAAAAAAATCCAAAGAAAGTTCCCATTGAAAAGGAAAGAGACCAAAAGTGAGATTGAATTTGTCACAGCTTGGAGGTTTGCCCCTTCAGTCTGTTTAAAGAAAACAGATTCATAATTGGAGCTTTGTTCATTTCAATCTTAGAGATGATCTACATTTTACACTTCATTAAATGGTTGTAAAGGGATACTTTTATTTATTTGTCTTGTTTGTTTTCTACATGATTTTTTTAATCTTTAAATTGATATACATTTCGTACAAATTAATTATTCATACCACAGTTCCATTTGCAAGTTTTGACCTACTTCGTAACCCTGGTTGCAAAATTGCATATAAATTTTTTGAAGCTAGGAAACATAGAACTCCTCTCTGTTTAAAAGAAAATTGATGGACATAAGTAGGTTTTAATACACTAATGTCTTGGTGCCATGGCAAATAAAACAAAACAATGAAGATTAACTTTAAAATGCTTGACATTAGATAAATATAACATTCACAAAGAAAAACCATTCACAAAATATTACTTTTGTGCTCAGTTGCCAACCTGAGCAATTGCCCTAAATTTTTAAACCTTGCAAAACATTCACCAGCCACCTCAAACATTCACCACCTACAATCTTGTCTGTACATCAACAATTCATTGAAAAGGAAGGAGCACCTTACTGGCATTTCTTCCTTTGTACTTATATTTAATGGGTTTAAAAGAAAGTTTCTATGGCTAAGTCAGAGGCCCAGTAAAGGACCAGGTGGTCCTTTAGCCAGGAAGTGCAATAGGAAGCTAGGGGCCAGTCATCCTATGCTTTTGTATGCCCTTCCTGATTACTGACCCCAGGTTTCTCTAGGTAACCTGTTAAGTTTAGGCCAATTCTGGTTGAACTTATAGAGTCACATCACTGACCTTTGTCCCAAACCAAATAAACTGCTAATGCCAGGAATTAAACCTATGCCCTTTGGATAAATGATTCTCAACCTAGAGTGCCAGCCACTTAGGAAGGAACACAAATGTCACCAGAGAACAAAATTATTTGGAAAAAGAAAATATTGAAAAAAAACAACTCAAGTCATAGTTGCTCCCATTTTTCACTGCTGTCCCACAAACAATATGTTTTTTATTTAGACAATTAAATTTTAAGACAAGTATCAACAAATCTCCATTGGGGATTGTATTTACTTAAGATACAACCAGCAAAATGAATGCTTAGTTTTGTGATATTCTAGTCTTGAAATAATAGAAAAAGAGAAATTATATGTTCTATTTGTTTTCCACCAGCCCATTTGAGAAAAATCATTTGTGACAACAATATACCCATGGCTAGCTCAGAATCTCTCCAAAATGCTTTAAACAGAAGGAATTTTAAAAACAATTATGCTGATCAGCAAGAAGAATATTAACATAACTCTCTAAACTTGGCACTTTTTAAGACAATTTTTAGCAAAGCAAATGCAAAACTTTAATGGTGTCCTATGCCATCTAAAAAAAAACATTAAAATGTGTCACATGTATTTTGATGTAAGATGCCTCAAAGACTTTTGGTTGAATTTATGAAATGAAGGGCCAGGTATTCCTTTACATTTCATACAAAATGTAAATAGAAAAACAGTTCAAATTTTTTTGCAAAAGAAGAAGCTTGATGTAAAAAAATTAATGTAGGCCTATTTTTAACAGAAAGCAATTGACATTAATGAAATCAAATAAAACAAAAATTCATGGAGAATAAATAATATAAGCTATATATTTAACCTATAATGAGGTGGCATAAAAGATTATTTCAAAAATTAGAAAATGTTATGGCTTAAAGTTCCACTCAATCAACAGGAATTGTCTTTTCAGAACTAAGGCCAGAGAAAAAGAAACTGATAACCAAAAGAATAAGGCACCAAAAAATTTCAGGACCCTTTAGAGGGAAAAGAAGAAGAAGTAGGTACTTCAAATACATTCCTGGGACATACTTTAGCCTGTAGACACATCCCTGAAAGTTTCATTTTCCTAGCCTAACCTCTTTCAAAGATAGCCAAAAGTAGCTAAAGTAAATTTATACCCCTACTTCGCCTTAAAAATCCAGTTTAAATAGCAATCTCAACAAATATAGACTATATAAAAGGCTATAGGTACTGGTCTAATCATTCTAAATTTTTTTCAACTAAAAATTATAGGATAGTTTAGAAACTAGGCCTGTTTGATATAGTAATATTTGACTAACTCACCAATGTGATAGCTGCCTTCATAAGAACCAACCTTTTTAATAACCAAAAAACTTTCCTTCTGACTCCTTATGAAGCTTAGCCTATGCAAGACGGGCCTAGAACACCAAAAACCCTTTATATCTTAAAGAATATGCATAAGATTACTTACAGGTCAGTGAAAAGCTAAGATTATTTCCACTATTTACAGTTTCCTTGTCTTTTCTCTAGACTTAACGATTTCACATGTTTATCCATTTAAGAAAATATGTAACATTGACGTCACTTGTCCCTAATAATCTTTTCTTTCGGCGTTAGAAAGTGCAACCCCATCCTACTGACAAGTAATCCTTGAATCCGAGTAATCTCTTACGTCATGTGCGTCTAATAAAATGATTGGATTAGTCAGATAAGTAATCGGACAAGTAAAAGAACACGGGGAGGTTTCTCGCTATTAATCGACGGTCATAGAAGATTTTGATATAGATGACGCGTTAGATCTGCTTTGTTCAAAATTTGATTATAGCTAGGCTAGTTCCTGTTAGCTGGTTGGCAAAACTGTGTCCAATTAAAACATATAGCCTTGTCAAAATTCTATAGATTGATTTGGTAAGTGTATCTCTTGAAAATTAGATTCTGATGGAATTGTTTTCTTATTAAATATACAACTATAACTAATAGACTTAAGGGATCCAGTAGGCCTAGCCTAACAAAGTATGTCAACTGGGCATAAAAATGTGTTGCCACATTAGACCTATGCCCTATAGAGATAAATCCATTTGTATATTTTATATGTGGATGTTCTCCCTTGGAAAGCTTGAGGGTAAAATCCTAGTTTAGCTACTTTTTGCTATCTTGGAATAGGGTTAGGTAGGAAAAATGAAACTTTCAGTAATGGATCCAGGGCTAAAAAATTAGGTCAATGTTCCTTTTACCTGAAAAACTGCTTAGGGTCACGAAACTATTGTTAATAGATGCATTTTGACTTTTGGAACATCTTTTCTCTCTTGCTAAACTTCTGCAAACTCACCATTATGGAATTATTCTGGCCCAAATATCCTGTATTTACACATATAGAATTGCAATCATTTCTATTTTCATTGATTGGATATTTGAAATTGCAAATCTGTAATAGTTTAGAAACAAATTTGGGCTATATATTTGCACATCAGGGGGTGGAGGTAAAGCACAGCATATATTAAATATGTAAACTAACCATTGCTGCATTTAATATATGCTGTGCTTTACCCTCCCTCCCTCCCCCTGCCCTAATTTGCAAAAATATAATAACTCCATAATGATGAGTTTGTGGTTATTTTGAAATAGAAAAAATATGTTCCAAAAGTCAAAATACATCTATTAACAATAGTTTCAGGACCCTAAACAATTGTTCAGGTAATAGGAACATTACCCAAAAATTAATCTGGGAAGGTATTGTCCAGCTTCTAGTGTTTAACCCTGTTCTGATTTAATTCTTTGAAATTTGCTTACTTGACAGGTCTAAACCATTTGAAATTTTTGACATAAGAACATGTTGCCTTAATTTCCATTAATCAGTTTATTTTTCTCTAGTTTCAGTTCTGAAAATTCAATTCCTGTTATTTAAGAAGAATTCTAAGCCCTATCAATAGGGTGTTTCTAAACTTTGGAAATATATTTGCAGATCTTTGAATTATCATAAATTAGAATTAAGGAAAGTTGTGAAGTTGAAAACAGATTTGTTGTACTTCATTTAAGCAGAAGATCTATTTTGTAAGGTTTCACTTTCATAACAAAATGATTTTAAAGATCATTGAAGATCAGGGTCCTCTAGAAGGAGTTACTTCAAAATACCTTCCCATGACACACTTTAGTCTGTAGACCCTGAAAGTTTCATTTTCCTAACCTAACCCCTTTTCAAGATTGCAAAAAGTAGCTAAATTAGGATTTTACTTGCCTGAATTTCTGTATATATACAAAGAATATATTCCCTAAAGGTAGTTAGCCTATTTTCAAACAGCCTGTTGTAGGGCCTAGGATAATGAGCTCGAGCAAAGAGCAGCCTTTGCCTATAGTAACAATATCAATTTAGTATTACCACTCTCTGGAACAAAACACTATAAAGTACTGAAACCTGCTTTCAAAAAGTCTAAAACAATCCAGGCCTAGGGCCTACTTATATCATTTCTTAAGACATAGTAATAAACTCTATCTCCCAACCCCATTGACAAATACATAGCCCAAATCATATATACTTTATGAATTTTCCATAGACTGGCTCTTTTCTTCATATTAATTTAATAGAAAACAGGCAAGACTACAGGAAAAAAGAGTATGTCAATGGAAAATTCATGGGCTATATATAATGCAAGTTTTATATTTGGGCTAATTGATGCCTTTTTTATGACATTTCACAATTTAATAATTGCTTCTGGGACATATTGTGTTTTGAGCCCTTCTTTTACAAGTAGTTTTCTTGCCTTGATAAGTTGTGATGTTCATTCTGTCTTTGAATCCTCCATCCTCCTTTTATGGGCTGACAAAAGAGGAGGAGTAAAACTGGCTATAATCAGATCTCAAAATATATGCTATGAGTATAACTTTAAATCCCCCTAAGAAAGAGGAAATGGCAAGGCCACTAGACAGAACTGTACCAGTTAAGAAAGGAGCTAGGTAAGGTGTTGTTGCTTCACCTTTAACCTCAGCTGAATGTATCAGCTTCATATGCTTTCTTAATCTCTGGCATAGTTAATTTCAACTGCCATTTTCTGTCAACGCTGTTCCTCTCCCAACTTCCCCTACATTCTACCATTGTGGAAAATTCTTACATATGCTGATATATAGAAAATCTGCTCCCCTTTCTTCCATTTTGCAAAATTTCTACTGAGATGTCCAATTTGGACCCACAGTTCAAAGCTCATCACTAGCCTTCATATGGCAGATCCTACTATAGCTGTTGCAACTACAACAGCAGTTGTTATTATATTTATAAAGAGCATTCAAGAGACTATCAAATGGTATATTGCTTTTTCTATGTAATATTTCAGTTCTACTAGGAATCTGGTGAACCTACAAGGGTCCCTTGAAGGGCTCAAAATAGATTTTGCAATGTGAGCAATTACTTAATTTCGAAAGAATGTGCAAAAGAATATTAAGTTGTATGATCATCTTATAGCTGGCAAATCAATAAAAAAAACTTCATTTTATGTTAATTTGTAGAGCTTGTTTTGTATTTCAAAATTGCTAAAAAAAAAAAAAATCACTAAACTCCATTTAGTATTGCTGTGAAAGACTTTCTTGTTTGGTTGAAACTGATTTCACTTTCCCTTCACTTTTTTTCATTAATTTTCAATAGGTAAAAAAATGGCCAATATTATTAAGCTAAATGTTTAGAGTTCCTATGGAAGTACTTGGAAACCCAATCTTCTTTATTTAGTTAATAATAGGCTCAAAGTTCACTTTTATTCATTGATGCAGAGTTTGTTTAGCCCAACATGCCTAGTTATTTAAAAGCTTGTGCCAAAAAATTGGTAAATCTATCTTGTAACAGAAGTTAAATATTAAAAAAATGTTTTTTTTCTCATTCAATACTCTTTCAAATGGCTTCTTTTTACCTAATGAACTACCTCATATGCTCCTTTCAAAATACTAGCATTACAATTATATCTCAGCTTCTCCTAAGGTGGGGATATAGCCCTAGGCTAAATAACATTTTTGCTGATTTTGTTGATTTTCATTTTTTAGTAATTATTTTTTATCAGTAGTTGGCTTATAATACCAAATAGTATCAATCTCAATCTGCCAAAAAATTATTTCATCTATAGCCTCGGGCTGCATCCTGTACAGGAAAAGCTCATAAGATTAGTGATAATTAGGGAGCAGAATACATGTTTTAGTTGATTTTTCTTACTTGAAAATTTAAATTAAGTTAAATAGGGTTTGTTAAGAAATAAAATAGGCTATAGTAAACATGGTAACCACTAGACCCTCTCGATTGTCTGAATATTTGGAGGCGCGAACGGTCATGGTAATACAAAGCGTTTGAATTGATTAGCCCCCCCCCCCCCCCCCCGAAAAAAAAACAGCAAAATAATAAAAGATGGGGAAAATATTGCTTTTCATTGAAATACTAATAGGTGAAAGGTATACCTTCATTCAGATTGCATTTTGCATGGCTCACTGTTAGGTTGGTCCCTATGCCTCCTGAAAAAAAAATCGTGGCCTGGAATTATGCTTTATACTCTCCTCTTATGCTCTCCTTATCAAATTTCAGTGGTTTGTACTTATGGGACCAAAAATACCATAGAATACGTAGCTTAGTATTTCAACAGGGAGTTGAGACACCAAAAGTCTTTATTGTAACTGTAATGTTGATAAGGTTTTATTGAACGAATTTTGCCAACTTGTCCAGTAGTTATGTTGATAGGAAAAAATTTTGACATTCCCTTTGACATGAGTGGGATTAGTTTCAGATCCTAAATTTGCATATCAGTGTGTCTATCTTTTAGTTCTTATAGAGCTTGGTCTGGATCCATTGTTCCCTTCAGAGTGTGTTCTGATTCTCCAAGAGTATCTATATTTCTTTAGATCTGAATTCCGATCAAGTATTTTGAAATTCTGATCCGAAAATGATAATCGATTCTGATAATGTTCAAGCAAAAAGCATATGCAGGGTCATGGCATAGGTCATAATGCTCCCAAATTAATGAATCAATAAAAAGAAAACTATTCTAAATTCGTGACTTGTGCCTTTAGAAGTCAAAGTAGTAGAGCTGACACAAACTAAGCTACTTGTTCTTGAATACAATCATTCTTTAAAGATCCAAGAGAAAAGCTCTTTATCATTGGAGACTTCAATTTGCCAACAATCCAGTGGGGAAAAAGATATGCAAGTGAACCAGTAGGGAAATCTGCTAACAGTATATGAAGGTATTGTGTTGTGAGAGGAACACTTTGGTTTTGTTGTGTTTTTATTTCCGAGCACCCCAATTTCAGCTTATTCCTAGAAAGTGGTAAGGGTCTAACCTCTGCGGTTTTTACAGAAAGTACGGACCTTAGGCCGGATTGATGAATTTGACTTTGTATTTTGGAAAGCTTTGTAGAACTCTTGCCTGGGGCCAAAAAGGATGGTTTTTGCTTGTCTTTCTACCCATGTCTGTTCGTGATTTTACCTGAGTTTATCATTCTGATAAACTGAGTTTGACAAAATGTAATAAAAAAGTGGCAAGGCCTTACACGTTATATATCATGGTACTTAATCTAGATCTCTGGTTGCCTTTACTATGAGACAGTGCATTGTTCCCTACATTCTTAAAATGCAAATACAATGCCCAATTGATTAAAGCTAATTGTTACGAGATCAAAACTGCAGAAAATAAATATGCTTCTGACTTCCAGAAACAAAGATAAAAATATTCGACATGCTTTGCTCTAACCTGCATCTTGTAGACCCTTATTTTGCACTCCATTAGATCAAATTTAGGGAGGTGGTGTTGGCTACTTTTTCTGTCGTGAAGCTGATTAAATGGCTAAGAGTTTGAGAGGTAACACCAGTTAGCAAGTAGAATGCGGCTACTGTATAATAAAGAGAATCTCAAACAGCCTATTCACTTTCTTACAGGCAAGAAAAGAGCCTCGTGTGTAACATGGTTCTGGAGGCAAATTTGTTGTAATGGGTCTCGTTGATTCCATGCTCAAATGTTCAGTTTAAATAAAACTGTCTTCGTATAAGATACTATGAACGAATCTGCTCCCCTCCCTTTCCCCTTCGATTGGCATCGTCGTACCCCATGGTATTGGGTCAAAATTTTAGGCCATTCAAAATAGCCCAAAAAATGTGCCAGCAATGGGTGTTTAACTCGAGGAGCCCTAGAGTCAAGAGCGCCAATTTATACAAATGTCCCCTTATACATTGATATACATTTTATTTTAGTGAAAAGGTGGTTACGTGGGCTTTTTGAAACTAGAATCACGCAAAAATTAAAATCAGTATGGTGGGAGGTACAAAGTTAGCCTATAAAGTATGCAACATCACCCTCTATATGCGACTTATCGTTCAACATCACCCTCTATATTCGACTTTGCATTTTGGAAAGCTTTGAAGAACTCTTGCCTGGGGCCAAAAAGGATGGTTTTTGCTTGTCTTTCTACCCATGTCTGTTTGTGATTTTAGCTGAGTTTATATTCGGTTTTTTCACACTTGGGATTACAATAGAGAAATGGTATCAGATGTGCCTCTTAAACTTTAGAAGTTCTCTCATTACTAAAGAAACTAGAGTTTATCCTTTGCTCCTTTCTAAGTAATGATGTTAGAAACTTGGCCTTCGGCAAAAGAAAGTCAACTTGTGAATTAAGACAGATAGATTTTCTTTTCGACGGCAGTCGATAGCTCTCGATGAACTGATCAAAGTATATGTCATCCATTTTACGGTAGAAACATTCCTTCTTGAGATATACCAGTTTGAAAGTTTAAAGGGGTTGACAACTTCAGTAGTAAGGTACACACTGAAACCAAAAATAGGCCAATACAGAAATGGTATCAGATATGCCTCTTAAACTTTAAAAGTTCTCTCATTGCTAAAGAAATTAGAGTTCATCCTTTCCTCCTTTCTAAGTAATGACCTTAGAAACTTGGCCTATGGCAAAAAAGTCAACTTTTGAACTAAGACAGATAGATTTTTTTCCGACGGCATTTGATAGCTCTTGATGAGCTGATCAAAGTGTATGTCATCTATTTTTCGTTAGAAAAATTTCTTCATGAGATATACCAGTTTGAAATTTTAAAGGGGTTGACAACTTCAGTAGTAAGGTACGCACTGAAACCAAAAATAGGCCTGTACCAATTGTAAGACATATAGGGGAGTTTTAAGCAACATTCGGCTATTAGCTGATAATCATCTTCGGCAATGAGGGGTTCGCAAATTTTGCTAGTTGGTGTACCTGTTATTTGTTTCCAGTCTATTTGATGGTAAGAACAATTTGGTTCCAGTGGTAAGACATGTAGGGGATTTGTTAGTAATAACTGATAGGCTACAATCATCTTCGGCGATGAGGGGTTTGCAACTTTTGCTAGTTGCAATGAAGGGTTTGCAGCTTTTGAGAGTTGGTGTACCTAGTATTTATTTTAAGATCCTTACAGATTAACAACTTCAGCGTTTAATCGAAGCAAGGAAACAAAACCAAAATGTTGCTCTCGTAACACTTTACTCAACAAGGCTAAACAAAGGTTGCCATAATATCTCATGTTGCCCGTGTGACATAGATCTAGTTCAACAATAATTTCTTGGAACAACTAGCTATGGACCCGACTCAATATCATGGAACCAATGCACTACACCTATTGGACATATTGTTGGTCAACAATTCAGTGTACATATGTAACCTAAAATTGCTCTCACCAACTAGGAAGTCTGATTACATGACGATTGCTTTTGAAGCAAAAATATACACACCAAAAGCAGACCAAAACGAAGCCATTTCAAAGGGGATTATGAAGCCATCTATAAGAATCGAAGCAACTTTAACTGGAAGAAAGAACTGTTTCAACTGGCTTCAGCAAAGGATGTATACTTCAAATTCCTATCTGTTATGAATATAGCCGAAGGCAAGCATGTCC
Source organism: Artemia franciscana (assembly GCF_032884065.1). Taxonomy (NCBI): domain Eukaryota; kingdom Metazoa; phylum Arthropoda; class Branchiopoda; order Anostraca; family Artemiidae; genus Artemia; species Artemia franciscana. Next base: position 28,591,762 of record NC_088870.1, read on the forward strand.
CTCTCAAGAAAACCTATAAAAAGGTAGTACTTTCAAAGTAAACTTGAAAATTTATCAAACAGGAGTAAGAGGGATGTTAGACTTACATAAAGCAGTAGATTCCTGAGAAAGGGAAAATACTCAAACGAATCAGGAACAGAGTTAGAAGAGCAACAAGGGTAGAAGCCAAGGAGTATGAAGAACTACTTACTCAAAATATCCGGCGAAATCCTGAAACATTCTAGCAGTCGGTCAACTTCAAAGGGAGCATTCAAAATTTTATACCTCCTTCTCGTGATAATGAAACTCAGAACCTGATTAAAAACCCAAAAGAGAAGCCAAATATCTTAAACAGAGAATTCTTGTCTGTCTTTACTTGGAAACCAGAAGAAAATATAAAAAAAGACCCAGGATTCCGTAGCACAAAAACAACAGAGAGTGAAATTTCTGTCTAATTTTTTTTGCTAAACTGAAAAACTTTTGCTAAATTGCAACAAACTGCATCCTAAGGTACTTTGAGAAATAGCAAGTGCTGTTGCAAAATATTTAATGATGATTTACAAGCAATGTCTTGAAAGTGGAAAACTCCCACAGATTTGGAGAATTACTATAGTAATCCCAATCTCCAAAGTTGGAATGCAAGGACTAATGGTAAACTACCACCCAATTAGTCTGACCTCTGTATGCTAAAAAATGTTGTATTCACTCGTTTCAGACCACATGGTTGATTGCGTGTGGTCTCTTAATAGAGAACCAGTTTGGACTCCTCAAAAAGAAATCAGCTGAGCTGCAAATGCTTCTTGTCAATTTGAAGAAAAATGTTGATAAAAGTCTACAGGTAGACCTCATTTATCTAGATCCCCATAAGACTTTCGACAAGATTCCACACAAATGACTTCTCCAGAAGCTGGCGAATTATGGACCTGGGACCCTAATGACCTCAAGCAGCCTATTGGAATGGATAAGTGATTTTCTTACAGGTAGAAAACTATTAATGTGTGTAAATTGGCATCAGAATGACCATGAGATCGAGTTATTGAGTAGTGTAACACAAGAGTCACTCTTCGGGGCATTTCTCTTCAATTTCTATATAAACGACCTTGTCGACAGAATCCAATCAAAAATCCTTCTTTATTACGATGATACCAAGCTGTATCGCGTGATGTGACGTCAACAAAAGACGCTAAAAAATTACAGAGGGACGTTGACTGCATTCGGGAATGGATCGACGAGTGGCTAATGGATATTAAGTTTGAAAAGTCACTATCTGAGTCTGGGTGAAAAGCAACTGACTTTCTACTCATTAGATCCCAAAAACAGAACTTGAGCAAGACCTTAGAATATTTATGCCCTGTAAACTGTCATTCGCTCCTGACTATGAAGCAGTAGTAAAGAAAGCTTCCGAGGTTGCCAAACTTCTGAGCAGAAACTTTGGGTTCAATAATTTGCAAGTGCTTGCCACACTCTATAGGTCACTAGTCCAGTCCATCTTAAAACAAGGTCTTGGTACAATCCAGTCTTTATACAAAAAGGATCGAGATTAAAACAAAAAATAAATAAATTTTCACCAAGCCTCTGCAACCTCCTCTATCAAGAGCGTCTCTGGTGCCTGAACCTACGAGCCCTTGCTTACAGATTTTTAGGTGGGGATTTGATCGAATTATACAAGATGTGTAATGGTGCACATGACGTGCCTGCAGATAAGGTAATTAAGCTTGACCAAAACCACCTACGTGGACACAGTATTAAAAACAAAGGTGAGCGATCCCGTAAAGATATCGGGCGTTGGACTCTGTTAAATCGTATTACGCATGTATGGAACTATTTTCCAGCTGAGATTGTCCTTTCTCCCATGATTTTAACTTTCGAAAGCCAATAAGACGCATTATTCTATTGTGAAGTTTATCACTAAAACAAATTCCGAAGAGATATTTGGATCAAAAAGGAATTTTGAGCTGAAGAAAATTGAGTATTATTTTTGTTTTCGCAATCTAGAGGCTTATTAGCCTTTTTTAAGCAAGACATTGCTATTATTATTATCTAGAGACACTCTCTCCTCACAATCTCTCAAAAGGCATGACTGATTGAGAGCCGACAGCCTGTTCGAGTAGATGTCCTAATGGAAAGGATATGTGAACCCTCTGCCTACAGAGGTAGTACATGACATGGCCTTCTTTAAAGTGCAACTAGGAAACTTACTCTTACCCTCTATAAACTTTAGTTCAGATTAGGATACCAACTACCCTTCCTATCACCCATAGAGCTTTGGTCGCATTCTGATCCCCATTAAGCATAAACTAGGAAGCTCTTACCTCCTACCAACTGCAATCAAGATCTCATCATTCCTTGTGATATTGCCCTGATAAGAAAAATTTTAGGGATCCCCCTCCTACATCTCCAGGCGTTGGATTTTTTTTCAGGTAGTTGAAAGACAAAACTAGGACACTAGATTTTATCTCATATCATGCTCTTTTGAGATATGACTAACCCTCCTGGCAGATGGTCAAATGGGAAGATCCCCAACAAGAAAAAAGAAGTCAGTTTTGCTTGAGAAAGTTTTGTTGGAACCAGCTGTACATGTATCCTAAGGCTCAAATCTTTTCATCTTAACCTTTTAAATACTAATAGATTTTGCTGGAATATTTTAAAGAAAAGTATTTTAGTGCAACATGCTTCTCTTACCACAGCCCTTCAAGCTGCTCATTCTGTACCCTCAAAGGGTTTGCGTTTTCCCTGCAAGTTTTGTTATAGTTCTTCTTCATAACAACCAACATTAGAAAAGAAGGTTTTGTCTACTGTGTAAGCGTCAAATTAAAGCACTTTTAGATGCATGGAAATTTAAATATTTAAGTCTAAAACATACGTATAACTTCAAGTAACGGATCTTTCTTCTTCTTGGAAGGATCAACTCAATCCCCAATCAGATTTTTGGCCATTTACAGTCTACACCTATAATTTGCTGGGTTCTTTCAAGTTGCAGATCATTCGAAATATAATGTTGCTAAATAATTATGATTTATTTCAGTGTCTTTTTTCCACAGGGCATACAGGCCTACTGGGTAAGCAAGGGTAATAATTTTTACTATATAAGCTAGATAAGATAAATTCATTCTTTCTCACTTACAGGCTGAAAAAAAAAAACAGAAGTGGATTACAGAAAAAGAAAAAAAGCTAACAGAAAATATAAAGAAAATAACTTCTAAATAATATAAAATCTAAAATTAATCCAAGTAACGCTTATAAATAAGACTAAGTGATATATAATTAAACAAGCGTTTTGTATTTGTGTTAAGCACATCACACTCAGTGTAAGCCAATCCACCTGAAGGGTTGATTAGAGAGTATTTTTGCTAAATAAGAATGTTCCTGCAAAACAACAGAAAACTTCACAAAAGCTTTAAATAGCGACAAAGCCCTCGACGAACCTTCTACTCCTCAGTTTTTTACAGCGAATCCCAAACTAGGCTACTTGTATTTTTTACAGTAGCCTTTACATTTGATTTTACTGGAGATTCACCTAAAGCTAATGACTAATAAATCAAATTTTACTATGATAAGAACCTTTCTAGTTTGTAGATAGATCAAGAAGTTTAATTTAAATACTAAATCAGCTGAAATTAAAAGTAATCTTCAGTTTTAAGAAGTACTATCAAATTATTTAAAATACTGCTTCTAGGTAAAAGCATGGCCGCTGAATTCCCCAAATTGCAAAATGACAGAATTCTCAGAGCTGCTTTTGGTGAAGAAGTTGACAGGATTCCTGTGTGGGTGATGCGCCAAGCTGGAAGGTATCTACCAGAATTCCGGGCTTTCCGAGTAGAGCATGATTTCTTCAAGATTTGTCGTACTCCTGAGTTAGCTTGTGAAATCACTCTTCAGCCTATCCGTCGATATCCTCTTGATGCAGCAATTATTTTTTCAGATATTTTAGTAATTCCACAAGCTCTTGGGTTTGAAGTTCTTATGAAACCCGGTCATGGACCTCATTTTACTGAGCCTCTTTCATCTATTGACGATATAGCCAGAATTGTTACTCCAGTTGACGTTGACAAGGAATTAAAGTATGTTTTTGATGCTATAACTCTTACAAGACATAAACTTGAAGGTAAAGTGCCACTTTTAGGTTTTGCAGGCGCTCCATGGACTCTCTTCAGCTATATGGTAGAAGGCGGAGGATCAAAGACAATGAGTAAATCAAAAGCTTGGCTTTATGCTCATCCCCAGGAATCCCACAAAGTGCTAGGAATTATCACCGATGTTACTGTTGATTATTTGATTGGCCAGGTTAAAGCAGGTGCGCAGATGCTGCAAGTGTTCGAATCACACGCAGAATACTTAGGGCCTGATTCCTTCAAAGAATTTGCTCTACCGTACCTCAGAGATATTGTTCAAAGAGTGAAATCTGCTATAAAAGACTTGGGCTATAGTATTCCTATGACTGTGTTTGCAAAAGGTGGTCACTATGCACTGTCAGAATTGTCTACCCTAGGTTATGATGTGATTCAAATTGACTGGACAATTAATCCAGAAGAAGCAAGAAAAAGGGTACCTGATAATATCACTCTTCAAGGGAATTTAGATCCTTGCGCCTTATATGGACCAGCTGATTCCATTCAGAACGCTACCAAAAATATGGTAAACAAATTTGGCAAGAGGCGGTATATTGCAAACCTGGGTCATGGTATTTATCCAGACGTGAACCCAGAATCTTTAGCTGTTTTTATTGATGCAGTGCATGATTTTTAACGATTTGTTTTTGACTATGGACCGGAAACTGCAGCCACAGGTTTTAGGGATGTTCCTTTAATTTCTCCTTCTTTTCCTGGTAAATTATATTTCAGTTAGTATATTTTTGTTAGAACTTGGAGTTATAGGAACTTTTATGTTTATGGCGATGGTAAACTTTTGTAGCTTCACGTTTAGGATAATTAAATTGGTTTCACCATAAAACAACTTTTGCCTCTTGTTTTTTGTTTCTTTCTGCTAGAGTCATATGAATCGTATTTTAGCTCAGGCTATTTCAGTTTCCAAGGTTAGCCCAGTAACGTGGAAAAATCAGATGCTTATGTTTTGCATCACTGGTAGACATAGTCGTCATTTAGCAAGGGATGGGTTCTGAAAATATCGGTTTATTTTTGTCTCTTATTTCCGTTCCTTTTTTCCATTTTTTTATCCGGGGGGGGAGTTCCTCTCCATATTGTGCATGTATTATTACTTTTATTTCATTTTTCTCGATAGGCTTGATATCCTATTTCTCAAGTTTGGATTTTGTTAGATAGTGGAGAAGTAAAATACTAAGTCATTTGTCGCTTTATTTTATTTTTTATCCTGGGAAATGGTTTCCCTGAACAAGGAAAATATTAGAATTGGTCATTTTGCTATTTATTATTTTAACAATTTTTTTCTGGACTAGTCGAAAGTTATATGTCATTTGAAATTTAAAGGTGATATAGATTCAGGATCAAGATTATTATCATACCCTTGCAGGTTCTTTAGTATCAAATTGATCATTATTTGCCTATGCATTTCTGTCTTATCTTTTGGGTGTGGATCAGAGGGGACTGGATAAATGCATTCTCGTGACCTGAGGTTGTTCAAGTTGTATTGACTGACGATATGTTTATAGAAAACTGCCTAGGTATTTTCTTATTTATGCAAAATGATTTGCAAAATTACACAAATTTGCATCTAGACGGGGGAGGAGGAGACCACCTGAAGAATTTCTAAAATCGTAATAAATCATAGGCTCAAAAATTTGTCTAAGGATACCCCATTTCATTTTGCCAAAGATACTACTCACATCTGGCCGAGCTTTAAGGAGTGTATTTTTTTTACAGCAAACGCTGTAGGGTCAGAAAAAAGGAGAAAAGTATAATCCGGGCCACATAATTTAACTGAGGGGGGGCTTCTAATAGGTGCTAGCAGAGGTGTATAGGTCCAACTTTTTACAGGGCTAAACGATACATTCGAATATTTGTTCCCTAGTTGAAGGGTCCCCGAACAACTCACAGCCCGTCCGATTGCAATTTTCAGGCGATCTAAAAAGTTTATCTCTATAAATGACAAAATATAATAAAAAAGTGGCAAGGCCTTACACGTTGTATATCGTGGCACTTAATCTAGATCTCTGGTTGCCTTTACTATGAGACAGTGCATTGCTCCCTACACTCTTAGAATGCAAATACAATGCCCAATTGATTAAAAAAAAATCATTTTTTATCATATCAGGCTATCTCAAAATTTTGATCCATTGACTTTGGGGATAAAATGAGCGTGTGAGGGGGCCTAGGTGTCCTCCAATTTTTTGGTCACTTAAAAAGGGCACTATAACTTTTTATTTATGTTAGAATGAGCCCTCTTGCGACATTCTAGGACCACTTGGTCGATACGATGATCCCTGGGGAAAAAAACAACAAAAAAAACAAATAAACTCGCACCCGTGATCTGTCTTCTGGCAAAAAAAAAAGAAATTACACGTTTTTGTAGATAGGAGCATGAAATTTTTGCAATAGAGTTCTCTGATACGCTGAATGCGATGGTGTGATTTTCATTAAGATTCTATGGCTTTTAGTGGGTGTTTTCCCCTATTTTCCAAAATAAGGCAAATTTTCTCAGGCTCGTAACTTTTGATGACAAAGACTAAATTTGAGGAAACTTATATATTTAAAGTCAGCATGAAAATTCAATTCTTTTGATGTATCTTTTAGTATCAAAATTCCGTTTTTTAGATTTACGTTTACTATTGAACCAGGTCGCTCCTTACTACAGTTCGTTACCACGAACTGTTTGATACCTTGCTATTTAACCTAAAGTTTGACCGTTTATCTCAAATTTTTAAGAGTATCTACTGAAAGACACGGACCGTTTAATTCGAATAGGAAGATTTTTTTTTAAAAAGCCAAGAGCTTTGTCGTAAAGAAAAAGGTATTGAAGAGGGAGCAACCCTTCATATACAGAATAAATCTTCCAAAATTAATATGCAAATTTTGTTTTAGTTTTTTATGTTTTATACGAATAGGGCTCTCCTAAAAATGTGGATTTCTAGGGATTTTCCACCACTCTTCTAGGAATTTCCAAAAATTGAAGAGGAAACGCTGGGGCACGGGTGTCGAAAAATGGGGCTTGTTAAAGGGCCAAAAAACTTTGTTTCCCAGTGTAATCGAAACTTATTGCCTTGAATCTCAGGGCTGAAAGAACCCAAATACAGAAGAAGAACAAATACTGGTTTCCCTAAAGATGGGATTCGAAAACATGAAAAATAGTTTTTTTATTTCAATGAAGGGGTCCATTGCATATTAATTTAGCAGAAGCGAAAAACTGTCAAAGTTATAGATAAACTTTATGATGGATTTCTGTACTCCACATCAAAATTTCCGGAAGTCAGAGATTCTAAAACGAAAAAAGAATTTTTTCGGAAGAATTTCCCCCCGGGAAATACCCCCGGGGGAAATGCCCCCCAGAAAATACTCCCCTCTGGACCCCCCCCCCCCAGGAAATACCCCCCACGCCCACCCGTGGAGAATAAGGCTTTCCAAATTTGAGATCTTTATTTGAATTTTATTTTTTTTATTTTCCGTAGGGGGGGGGAGGAATTTTGGTACTTGTGTATTATACGCCACTCATTCAAGTTTACGCTGTGTAAAATTCGCCAAAAAAATGGTTTTTAGTTCGTTTCTTTCAGCTTAGCACGAGGCAAGACAAAGAGGGGAGACAGAATAGATGGAAAATACATAATTTGGGCTATATATTCGCACATCCCCCACTTATGTGCGAAACACTTAACCCGGGGAGTAAAGTATTTGGACAGTTTGAAGTCAGAAAACATTTCTTACTTCATAATATGCTGAATAATTGTACCTAACACATTTTGCATGCAGACCTACTATGCTTTACCCTCCCCCCTTTAATGTGCGAAATATATAGCCCAAATTTCTTTCTCAAGTAACGTAGAAAATAACGAAGAAATTGGTTTGTTCTCGAGTTTTACACATCGTAAACTTGAGCGAGTGGTATGTAATGCACAAGTACCGGAATTTTTCATGGAGAGAAAGCCGGATTTCCCGGTATTATTTAAAAACGATCAGAACTTAAATAAAAAAAAAAATTAAACTGAAAGTAAGGAGCAACATCAAACCTTAAAACGAACAGAAATTATTACTTAATCTGAAAGGGGTTGCTTCCTCCTTAAAACCTCGCTCTTTACACTAAAGTTTTTTTTATAGAATTTTAAAACAAAGCTTATTATTCTTATTAAACGACCATTGTGGTTTAGAAACCTTTTTTAAAAAATTAGCACAAAAAGTCAAAACTTTAGCATAAAGAGTAAAGTCTTGTGGAAGGGGCAACTCCTTCCATATACATAATAATTTATGTTCGTTTATTATGTATATGAAAGGGGTTGCCTCCTCCTCAAGAGCTCGCTCTTTACGCTGAAGTTTTTTTTTTAGAATTTTGAAACAAAGCTTATTATTCTAATTAAACTTCCATTGTGTTTCAGGAATCGTTCTTAAAGAATTAGGAAAAAAGTCAAAACTTTAGCGTAAAGAGCTAGGTCTTGTGGAAGGGGCAACTCCTTTCAACTACGTGATAATGTATTCACAATACAGTGTTAAACTTCAATATAGGCTTGTGATTAATCTTTCGAGTGTTTAATCAACACCCACTAAATATCAAAGGTCGATAATGGATACCTTAAATAATCACTTCAATCATTATTGAAAACACTATGTATCTTGAACACTATACTTTAGTTTTTCAAATCATCGAGAAAAAATAAATAAAAAATCACAATAATAACCGCAATGACTGGACGACCTTTTTGAACTTACCTCTCAAAATAATTTTGAAGCTCCAAATTAATACCCTTAGGCATTCCTTAGTTATTGGCTATTGTACCCTTTTGACAGCAAAGTTTCATAGTTTAGGGGATCCACGAGTTTTCATAGTTTTAGAGCCTGTTAGCAATAAGACCGTAAGAGCCGGTTTTTTTAAGAAAATTTCAGTTGACTGTGACAATTTGCCTACCAAATTTAAAGCAGATCCAAATTGTTTTATACAAATAGTATGTAATGCTCGGAAGTACTGTAGACCTCTGAAAAGTCAAGCCCTCGGTCCTCTTAGTTCCGGGTACTTGCCAGATAAGCTTATACCGGATCAAAGAACTTCCATGGAAAGGTCAGAAACGGGTAACAAGCCCTTGTAAGTATTATAATCATAGTCATGACCCACTGGTTGAAGGTGCGTGTCCCATAACTTTCAAGCAGATCGGAGGAAAAAACTTCCTACATGTCTGCTGATAAGTCGAATATAGAGGGTGATGTTGCATATGTTATAGGCTAACTTTGTACCTCCCACCAGACTGATCTTAATTTTTTGCGTGATTCTAGTTTCAAAAAGCCCACGTAACCACCTTTTCACTAAAATAAAATGTATATCAATGCATAAGGGGACATTTGCATAAATTGGCGCTCTTGACTCTAGGGCTCCTCGAGTTAAACACCCATTGCTGGCATATTTTTTGGGCTATTTTGAATGGCCTAAAATTTTGACCCAATACCATGGGGTACGAAGATGCCAATCGAAGGGGAAAGAGAGGGGAGCAGATTCGATCATAGTATCTTATACGAAGACAGTTGTATTTAAACGGAACATTTGAGCATGGAATCAACGAGACCCATTACAACAAATTTGCCTCCAGAACCATGCTACACACGAGGCTCTTTTCTTACCTGTAAGAAAGTGAATAGGCTGTTTGAGATTCTCTTTATTATACAGTAGCCGCATTCTACTTGCTAACTGGTGTTACCTCTCAAACTCTTAGCCATTTAATCAGCTTCACGACAGAAAAAGTAGCCAACACTACCTCCCTAAATTTGATCTAATGGAGTGCAAAATAGGGGTCTACAAGATGCAGGTTAGAGCAAAGCATGTCGAATATTTTTTATCTTTGTTTCTGGAAGTTAGAAGCATATTTATTTTCTGCAGTTTCGACCTCGTAACAATTAGCTTTAATCAATTGGGCATTGTATTTGCATTTTAAGAATGTAGGGAGCAATGCACTGTCTCATAATAAAGGCAACCAGAGATCTAGGCAACCACAAGTGCCACGATATATAACGTGTAAGGCCTTGCCACTTTTTTATTATATTTTGTCATTTATAGATATATTAAGGAAAATCACACCATCAGTTTCAACGTACCAGAGAACCATACTTTAGAATTTTCAAGCTCTTATCTGCAAAAATGCGGAATTTGGTTATTTCTGCCACAAGACAGATCTTGGATGCGTGTTTATTTTGTTTTCCAGGGGTGATTGCATCGAAATAATGGGCCTAGAAGATCGGGAGAGGGTGCATTCGAACGAAAATGAAAAGTTATAGTGTCCTTTTTAAGTGACCAAAAAGATTGGAGGGCAAATGGGCGTGGGAGGGGGCCCAGTAATGTTACCCCCTCCGTGGGAGGGGGTAATATTATTGCTTAAGATAGCCCGAATGTTATCATCAGAATGAATCACACAAGGTTTAGATGGACTGCGGAAAAAAGTTTCCATGCCACCTGAAGGGCGACCTTTCGTTCTTCTTGCCTTGTGGGTGGATAAATGGTGGGAGGGAGGTATCTTGTGATTGGAAATATTGGGCTTAGTAAGTAGATGCTCTTGCAGAAAAATAATGTCACTGGCTAGTAATTCATCTAGCAAGAGGTCTTTGTCCTTCTTCTTACCATTTATGTTTAAACATGAAAAGCTAACATAAGTCATTTTGTAACTTTAGACATGGCTTTCTTTAGCATATTGTATCTCAAACTATATGACACATGATCTTTTTCGCAGTTAGTACACTTAGGTGAAGCATTGCAAGGTATATCTTTAGTATTGTTATGGGGGCCTATGTCAGATGCTTTAGCAGCGCCTGGGCATTCCTTTGTAAACAGGGACTCGAAAAAATTCGTATCCAAGACAAATCCTGAGTTAAGAGCTTTATTAAGGGCAGCCTGATCCAAAAACTCAAGCCGAAAGACACGTGAAGATCCGATTTGAGTAGCCTTAAACTTTTGGGATTGCTGCTTCAAGATCGACAGAAATAGTGCCACTAAGGACATTTCTCACTATACCTAGCGATTTTCGATCTATGCTTTTAGCACTAGTATTCGGCAAGTTGGACATGGCTGATGCGGTAAGAGATATTGCAGAACTTTATCACGAGTGACCACGAACCAGTGCTTTCCATTAGGGTTAGGTTTTACCGAGGCAATACCCTCATGACCAGCAAGTGAGTTAAGCTTATCCTTACTTGAGAGTGGATCAGTGAGTCCAAGTTTAATACAAAATCAAAAAAAGATTGAGCTAATACACAATTATTGTGGTTTTGATATCTGTTATACCAACAACGTAATAATAAATAGCCATATTAATCCATTTATAACTAATATAATATAGGTAAAATTTATATTTTCAATAATCCAAACAATAGTAATAATTAGCGTTCGTTTCCCGAAAACTAGGGAGGACGAAAAACGAAAAAAAAACGCAAAAAGAATATTTATATAAACTCATGTTTCTGCAACAGTAAGACACAATGAGTTTTTGGTTTCACCGACCAATGTTGCACAGAAACGTTAACTAGGTTCACATCTGACTGAAATGGCAAATGTCCGAATTTTGGTGCAACATCCAAATAAATCAGCTTGGCATCTGTTAACAGTAAAGAGACACGAAACATCCAAATAATACATTTTTCTAACGATAACACTGCGCTGGAATTATTGTTGGATCATTTTCAAGTTTCAAATTTATCTACACTAGAAAGAGGCAAAAGTTCACTTATTGTAGGTTTGAAACAAAAGGAAACCAGGAGCAGTGCGAAAATAGAAGGAATATTCAGGGCCGTATCCATAATTTTTGTTCTTGGGGGGGGGGGAGAGCTTGCAGAAGACAAATCACAGAAGAGGACGAAATTTTTTTTAACATGTATTTGCGTTACTTTTGTGCGATTAGAACACAAATTTGTGGGGGATTCAAACCGGATACCCTCCTCCGTGGATACAGCTTTGGTAGTAGTTATGGTGAAAATAGTTAGAGTAAGAGTAATAGTGATAAAGTCATGATACAAGTAGGCATAGTCATGGTATGTTTTGGGCCAAAAACTTGGTCATTTTAAACCTCAAAATTTTTTAAAGAACTTTCATGTAAGTTTCAAGTGGATAAAAATAGTATGACCTCTTTCTGGTCCCCTTTTTGGACGGCCCTTTCTCAAAACCAAATTTTTTTAGGCAATAGGGTCCTCTTTGCGTAGAAAGTGACAGATATAAGTTTAAAGCAAAGTTACTATTAAAAATCGGTGAAAACAAAGCTTCTGGTAGTACTTGTTACCAACCATCCCCCAAGAATTTCCTGGTAAGGCCCACGATGCCCTGCCTCGCCTTTTCCCCCTCTGTGTTGGTAGAAACGTGAATGCAGTATTTATTTAGGTCCATCAATTATACCTTTGGGACCGATTTTTAATGGTAATTTTCCCCTTTTTCTATGTAAAATGTTTAAATGTATTTAAACAAAAGCATACAATGTATTTAAACATCAGAGAACCCTATTGTAAAGTGCATAATGGCTTCAGACACGTAGAAGATTAAGTCATGCAGAAGTTCCATCCACATGAGTGATAGTACCCGTCTCTGTCCACACGAATTTCTCTACTAAAATTATTATTAAGAACTTATTCAATAAAGCTACTGTTCATCAAAAAACTTTGACTAAATAATCAAATCTTGTACAAAATTTTACTTACAATTCAATATTTAAATTCTCAAGCAGAAAACTGAAATAGCGGGAAGCTACCAACCAATTTACAAGTATTGGCACATACACTTTAACAGTAATAAATAACTTTAATTTTCCCTTCTAATGAACATCGGGAATTATCCAAGGGCAATATGGGTGGGAATTTTCCAGTATGGGAATTATCTGGCGGGATTTTTCTATGCGCAAATACGCTGGCTCCCTTCCCCTTGGCCCAAAGACTGGAAAACATATTATAATTCAAACTCGAAATGACCAGAAATTATTGATAAAGAGTAATTGAAACCCAAAGCGAACAGAAATTAAATAAACAATCAGCACAAAAAACAACAACAGATACTTTGGGTATCTGATGTATTTGGTACTACATTTATTGTATTGGGTACATATGATGGGTAGCCTAAAACATAAAAATAATTTTTTTTTATTCGAAAAATTCATTTATTTATTAATAAATAAATGTCAAATCCAGTAAAACTGAAGTTGAGTATGCAAAGCAAGCTTAAAACGAACAAGTTATTAAAGTATAACTGAAATCCAAAACGAAGAGAAATTAGATAAGCAATTATAGCAAATAAACGTGCAAGGGATACTAATATAAGTGAACAAATAAATCTTAAAACGAGTAAAACTTGAATTGAATTTGCAAATTAATCTTAAAAGGAATAAAAATCAATACAAACAAGAGTTTGACAACTGCCCCCTTCCCTAACTGTATAAGTCTAAAGCCTACTGCGTCACTGGCGGTTTGCTGAAAATGAATCATATTACAAATATTTCCTTTGTGCTTAGTACAACATTGAAAATAAAAACTACAATGAAATAAAATCATGAACTATTGAGCTTTCACCAATTAATACTATTATATATAAAAATTAAGTCTATTTATATTAATTCTTTCCAAGACTGCTCAAGACTAGTCTAGGCGTATTCCCCCTCCCCGGCGTATTCCACCCATGGAAAATTCCCGGCCGGGAAATTCTCCAGATGCAAAAATCCCCGAATAATTTCCACCCTTATTCCCCTGGATAATTCCAGATGTCCATTAGAAGGGAAATTGAAACTTATTTATTGTTGTTAAAGTGTATGTACCAACGCTTGTAAATTAGTTGGTAGTTTCCTGCTTTTTCAGTTTTCTGCTTGAAAATTCAAATATTGGATTGCAAGTAAAATTTTGGACGGGTATTTGATTATTTAATCAAAATTTTCGATCCATCTTTAGGGAAAGGGAGGTTTGTGTTGGGTTCTCGTGTTTTGGGATGGCTGAGTATGTCGTGGATTCGTAGGTAAAGTGGTGTAGAGGGCTTGCAAGGTTGTCTCCCATGTCGTTTATGTAAACGAGGAAAACCATAGGTCCCGAGACACTGCCCTGGGGAACCCCTTCGCTCACTGAATATTCGCGGGATATACGCGCGTCAAGGAAAACCCGAAGTGAACGATCAGAAAGAAAGCTCTCGATCACTTTTATCAGACATCCACGAACACCGTACGCATAGAGTTTCTTTTACGGGCCACGGCGCCATACTCCGTCGAAATCTTAATGAAAATAGCCCAATTTCGTATCCCATTGCCAGACGTTTGATCCACTCCTGATGCCAGTCCACTAGACAGTCTAACGTTAAGTGTTTCCAGAGAATCTGTTTTGGCTATCGCCTAGAAGGTCGTTTGATTCCAGGAACTGTTGAAGTGTTTCATTGGAGACGCTCTCATAGACTTTGACAACGCAGGAGAGGAGGGTAATAGGCCTAAAGGAACCTACGCTTGTTGGATTGCCTTCTGACCTTAGGCTGGGTATAACGTGGGTGGACTTTCATGTTTGTGGGAAGGTTCCGGTGCGAAAGCATCTCCGTAAAAGCCATGACAAAGGCCCAGCTAGTTCGGCACTGCAGGATTTAAGGATAATATTTGGTATGTTGTCTGTGGCTTTGGTCACAACAATATTCCGCAAAATGCGAAGAATCTTAGGTTCAGAAATATTCACACGATGCAGGACAGTATCGGTTCGGTCAGAAAAATTTGGCACTTCCCTTCTGTCGTCACCCAGATTCGAAAATTCAGCAGATGCCTTAGTAAGAGCTTCAGCCTTTTTCTGTGGATCTTTTACCCCAGTCCCGTTAACCTGTAGAGCAAGAATTGAAGTCCGCGTGGACGACGGTAAAGCTTCCTTGAGAACTCTCCACGAACTCGATGCCAAAGTTGTTGAAGATTGGTGGCGAATTTCTCCTTATGTTGAAACCGGGAGTCCCGAATCGGATGAGTTGTATCTTTGCGATTTTTGATGAATGCAGTTATCTATTCTTTGCTCTTTGCTCCCGAACCCATCCTTCTTCACCTAATCACCCTACCACCCATAGTAAAATTCAACATTTATCCCCAAAAAATAATCTTTTAATTTCTTTTTAAGCTGAGGTACGTGTTCCGCCGCCCTAATGCTCACTGGTAATTCATTCCATACACTTGGACCCAGGTGTTTAATTGAGAATGAAGACCGGGTACCATGACGTAAATCCACAACGATATCACTACTATGCCGTTTTCCATAATTATGCAGATCACTATTTGTTTGGTAAAAACTCTTAAAGACATCCGGGGCTAGGCCATTCATACACTGAAACACAAATACAGCATCCTGGTAATCTCTTATCTGACCGACATTAAGTAGCTTCAGCAACGTAAAGCAAGCACAGGTGTCATGCACATTCTGGACATATCTACCTGTTGTTCTAACAGCTTTATTTTGTAGAATTTGCACTCTTCTATAGTTGGATAAGAAGTTGCTGCTCCATAGGAGGCAGCCGTAAGAGATATATGGATAAACAAACGAATAATATTTAGTTAGAAGTATCCTCTGTGGGAGAAAGTGCTGCAGACGCCGAAGTATACCAACCCCACGGGAAATTTTTGATGAAATAGCGTCACTGTGACATCTCCAAGACAGGTGGTAATCCAGATAAAAACCAAGATTGCTGAGATGATCAATTAGCTGAACTGGTTTACCACATAAAGTTACGAGTCCATACATATCTAGCGATGTACCAACTCTGCAGAACGTCATTAAAAATGTCTTGCGCACATTTACGCACAGTAGACTTAATGAGGTAAAGACCTCTAGCCTTTCCAGTGCAAGATTCGCTTTTCTCACCAGCTAATCCACAGATGAGGCATACACAGTTAAAACGGTATCATCAGCAAACGAGGTAAGACACACATCTTTCAGGTAAAAACGCATGAGATCAACACAGATAAGGTAAAGAAGCGGACCCAACACTGAACCTTGTGGTACTCCACACATCTCTGGAAATGCTGCTGAGTTCACATCACTCAAGACTACTTTGAGAGATCTTCCTGTGAGATAGCTTTCAAACCATTTCAGGTACTTTCCTCGGACACCTAACGACTCCAACAGACTTATTAGCGTTTGAAAATCAACTGTATCGAATGCTTTACGAATATCAATAAATATAGATAATGGTGTTTCACCTCTATCTATACAACTATTCACTGATTCCACGAGATGTTTCAGAGCATTCGTCGTCGAGTGCCCTTTGTGAAATCCGAATTGGGTCTCACTCAGTAAACTATTAGCCTGTAGGAAGCCATATAGACGATTATGAACCACTTTTTCTAGTAGTTTAGAAAACAATGGAAGAATAGAAATTGGTCTCCAATTCTCAATTTCTTTTTTAGGGCCACCTTTATGAAGTGGTATCACTTTCGCAACTTTTAGCTGATCAGGAAAACTGCCCTTTTCAAGTGACAGATTAATGATGAAGAGCAGGCACGGTAGTATATAATGCATTATTGCTGTAAATGCTCGAGAAGAGATAAACCGTCTACTCCAGCAGAATTTGATTTAAGAGATTTAACTATTTTAAGTAGTTCATCACGTGTACACGGATTAAACGCTAATTCAAAACTCTCACCTCTATTATCACATATGATATGTTCTTGAACCTGTTGACATCTATTTTTACACTATTTTGCACTTCACAACCAATATTAGAGACAAAACTACCAAATTTATTTACAATTCCACTCTCATCTTCACGGGCGAAGCCCTCAAGTTGTACTTCATCCCCCCCCTAGTATCAGCATTCCCGCCAGTCACTTCTTTAATCAGTTTCCAGGTTTCTTTCATATTTCCTTTACTATTTGAAAACTTTAAATCATAATATTCAGCCATAGCTTTGCGACGTAATTTGTTCACTAAACTGCGTTGCTTTTTAAACAATTGAAATGAAGCATCACTTTATCATCTAGATATCCTTGATAAAGCTCAATCCTTCGCTGCCTCTCTTCCAGTATTTCACTTGTTATCCATGGCTTACGGGGCTCCTGTTTCTTCACTTTCATTACCTTAATGGGACACGCAGTATCATAAATAGGTAAAATAATAGTCATTAGATTATCAAGTGCTCTCGTAGGGGATTCTTCTTCAGAAATGCAGGTGTCCAATCGATGACACTAACTTCCTCCACAAACTTCTGAAGATTCTCTTTTTTCATCAACCTTGTCTTTATTTTCTTTTTATTGGGTCTACCTAACTGACACTTCAAAACACCAACCAAAGGAAGATGGTCAGAACCAGGAAAAGTCACAACATCAGCATAACAAAGCTTCAAATTAGCAGAACGAACGAAAATGTTATCTATTAAGGTTGAAGTATGTCCAGTTATTCTCGTAGGTACACTCACAAGCGGGTATAGATCATTCGATATCATAAAATTTGAAAAATCAACATTATGACTAGATACATCCAACAGGTTAAAGTTAAAATCATCCATAACAATATGACTTGCTCCAGACGGTACTTTCGATATCAGCTGACTCATTCCTCCCACGAAATCATCCAAGTGAGCACTGGGTGGCTTACACACCATACTAATTATATTCTTTTTCCCAACAAATTCAATTTCAATTGAAAAAAACTTCAACCTTACCTTCCATCCATATACTAAGATCATCCCTTTCCTGATAATTCAGCCCATTCTTTACAAGGAAACCAACACCACCACGACCCATCAATACTCGGTTCTTGATACGAAGATCATAACCTGGAAATGAATACAGAGAGATCGACTGGTTTGAGCTAAGAAATGTTTCACATAATCCTATGATATCAAAAGAAGAAGAAAATTGATCAGATAATTCCAAAATATCTAGGTAACTAGTAGTTACGTGGACATTCCAAGAACATAGTCGCAGACTCCTTTCATGTATATCTTTATTATATGGTAGCCGAATATAATCACTTTCTCTCATAGGCTTCAGCTCAACACTCGTTATACCATCATCACCAGCAATACCTCTCGATAAATAATCCTGAAGAATAAAACGATCTTGATCAGACGTTATCATTTTTCACATAAAAAAAAGTAACACTTCAGCTTAAACAGGAAAAAAAAACAGAGGAAGAAGAGTAAACAGGGAAGACAGATAAATCATGGGGATAAGAAATGATAATAATGAATCTAAATAATAAATTAAACATAAATATGCGTAAAAAATGCGAAAAAAGAATACCATTAAAAAATAATAATAGAAAAGAAATAAAGAAGAATGGAAGAAAAACAATTTTAAAACGCATAAATCAGAAATACTATATAAGGTCATCAATAGACCAGATCCGCCTAATTGGAGCAGTATCGGTTTCGCGCACAAAAATACGGCCTTGATCGGACCACACACTGCGAATTCCAAACTTATCTCTTGAAGCGCTCAGAAGATCACGCTTTCGTTTAGTAAGATTCTCGGCAACAAAGAATCCCGAGCCAATAAGCTGCTTCTTTGCTTTAAATACATGGCGGGCTATTTCTTTTGATCCAAACTGAACGAGGACAGGGGCGACTCTATCTGGTCTTTGTGCAATATTTGAACCAACACTAAATCGCTTAACACTAACTATGTCTGAAACGGCAATATTAGTTAGGCCCATCTTTACAAACAATGCGTGTTTTATAGCATCACCAACACTTTGTGAATAAATCTTTTTGACACCGTTGAATAGCAGGGAATCATTTCTCCCTTCCTGCTCTATGTCATCTAATTTCAGCTCAAGGTGATTAACACGGTTTCGTAATAATTCAATCATATGCATACAGGTTTTTAGATGTTTTTCGATTAATTCAAATTTGGGCTGAAACTCAATGTGTACTGCATCATAAATTTCAGAAACCATCGTTTCAACCGGAAAATTAGCATGAATATTAGCTGTAGTTTGGGATGTCAAATCTTTAAGCTTTTCATCAATTTTTTTCTTGATTTATTCAGCTATATTTTGCTTTGTAGCCGCAAGTTCATTCTCTGTAGCGGCCACTAGGCTACGGAGATTAGCAGTGGGATTCGAAAGCTGGCTATCCGTTACCAAATATTGCCCTTTCTTTAGAAACTGCCGGTAAACATCAGGATTTTTTTCTAGCTCATCAAACGCATGATTTACACGCTTAGTTTTCTTTGTTGATGCTTCCTTCTCATTAGTGAAAACTAAGAAGATTAGCGACTGATACAAGCCGACGATCGTGTTTTTTGCCGTAGCAAAAACAACAAATTTGCATTCTCCGGTATTCATTGACATTACCTCTAGGATTCGAATTGGCCAGAGGGATAGCCCGCAAATTTGGCTAGGAATAAATCACCGATTTTAATGTTTGCAAGATTCATGCCTTATAAATGAAAGATTATAAAGTGAAAGAAACTTATCTTTCTGTGAGGGCCCAGCCTCACTAATGTATCCAAGTGAACAATCAGTCCAAACTGTGCGAGTTCGGCTCAACTGCTAATCCTTCTCAACACTAAACAGCGTAATTAACGCGCAGGCAAATTATATCCAATTTTCTCTACACACCACACTTGGCTATCGTATCTAATTTAATCAATTCAAAACGTCAAAAATCTGATTGTGTGATAAATTCAAGTATCAGATTGCACAATTTCTGTAGTAACTGAATTAATTCATGGTTAAGGAATCAAGTTCAACAATTCAAAAGTTCAAACAGGTGTAATCCCTTTGAGAGCTATGCACAAAAATGTGCAATTTTGGTTTTTTTTTTTTTTTTTTAGAAGATAGATCACAGATTTGTGTTTATTTGTTGCTGTTTTTTTTTCTAGGGATGACCGTATCGAAATAATGGACTTGGAAGATGGGGAGAGGGTGCCCTCGAATGGAAATTAAAGTTTCTAGTGCACTTTTTAAGTGACCAAAAAGATTGGAGGGTAACTAGCCCCCCTCCCAGGGCCCTTTTTCCTCAAAGCTATCTGATTAAAATTTTGAGATAGCCAATTTTTCCAGTATAGTTGAAAGATCCAATAACTATGACCTTGGGGTGAAATGACCGCCTGTACTCCATGGGGAGAGGCCTATAAGTACTGAAATTTGCCCATTGTTCACGTAGGTATTTGTTATTGGGAAGTATGCAGACATTTTTGGTGGGGTGGGGTGGTATTTGTTCTTGGGGTGGATTTCCATAGGGAGAATTTTCTTTGGGAAGGGAAAATTCCGGGGGTGAATTTTCCAGGAGACATTTTACACTGGGGGGATTTGACAGAATTCCAATACGAAATTGTTTTAATGGTTATATTTTCTCGTTGCCAACTCAATTTTGCATTCGGAGATGTCCTGGGAGAATTATCTGGAGGCTATTCTCAGCGTTTTTGGATTTCCAGGAAAAAAATTTGAACGGAATGGGGATTTCCGGAGTGATATAGATAACGATTAGAATGTACAGTTTATTTCAAATGAAAGTATGCTAAGGAGAATTTTTCAGGCTGAATCATCCGCAAGAAATTTTACGGTGGAATTTTGAGCGAGGACGGAACTGTCTGGAGGGAATTTTACGAAGGTGTGTGTATTTTACATGGGAGGAAATTTCCACGGGGGATTTTCCCGTGAGTGCGGGGGGAATATTTCATAGAGGAAAAACCAGATTTACCGGTATTGTTTGAAAAATGATCCGAAATTAAATAAAAAAAATTTCTAACTGAAAGCCTGAAACATTAAGGCTGAAAATGATATAAAGGTAGGCTACCTGTTTTTTTTTATTCTCATTATGTTTGTTCTTTTTGGTCAATCGTCTATTTGATGTAAGTTACCTGAATAAAAACAACTCAAGAACCTTTGTTGGTAATTTTTTCCCGAAACTGCTCCAGAGTTTAATGTAAATATTTTAAATTCGGGGGATTTTTTGCTTTTTATCGACCAGAGGCTCTTAGAATCTGATAGCTGTCGTTTTCATCTATTTCAACCTTTAAAATACAATTCAAAGTTGACAAATGAATTCACATCGCCAGAAAAAAATTTTCATATATTTTTATATAACATTTCATATATTTAAATATACAAAACCATTGCTCCCAGATAGTACTTACAAAATGGTTCGAGAGAATTCCTTTTCAAATAGGATTCTAGATGAAAGGACTATCTTATTATGTATAGGTTACCAATTCTAGATGAACGCAAGGGGCTGAAGTCTCACTAAATTAAAAAAGAAACGTTTTAGCTAACTTTTGGTTTTATAGAATTTTCATGAAAACCAAATATATTCTACAGAACAATTTCGAAAAACATTAAATGCACAAGTTTGCAGAACAGACATAAGACACAGTATAAACAGTACAGTACAGAACAGTATATTTCATAATAAATGAATTCAATTCGTCTTAATAGAGCTGGTCAGCACTTGAAAATTGGGATAAACGTACAAATAATCCCTATTTCAAATTCTTTCGCCGTCGTTTAAAACGGGCAAGATCTTGAAAAAATAGTAATGATATGTTAGTCATATTATTTTTTAACACAAAGGATATTCACATATGAACAGTTTTTTTTAATTAAATAATATTCTAGATAAAAGATTGATATCGTTTTTTTTAAATACTTGGCATGACGGTACAAAATTCAGCCTATTTTAGAAAAGCCCCTGAATCTAATAGTAATTTACTAAAAGTAACAATGAACGCATACCCTGTCTTAGGATGCACATTGAATGCAAGTAGAGCCAAATATTAATAGGCGGGTAGGGTACAATTTTTTTGTGAAGTCACAGGTTGGTACTTGGTTGATTTTCAATATCAAATCAAAACATTAGCTCTGCTTCTATGATCATAAAGATAACCCTAAAGATAAGCGAGCGCCATACAGATGCAGTCTCATGTCTAGACACAAATGGCTTCTATTATTGTTCTGTTGTAATGAATATCTATTTTCTATATCCACTCTTATTGAACTTGATTACTTCATTTGGAGATTCTAATTTTATTTAATTTAATAAAAGAAATATTTTTTAGAAAGGATTTACTGGCTGGTAGACTATTCTTACTATAAAAATATATGATGTTCTCCTAAATTAAAAATGAATTCAATTTAGCACCCTAGGGTTTGTCAGCGCTTGACACATGAGATAAATCTATGAATAATCCCTATTCATAATTCTTTCGCCTTTGTCTAAAACAGACAAAATCTTGAAAAAATTGAAATGATATGTTTGGCATTTCAGGTGTAGCTCAATGTCTCATTTTGATGAATAATAGCAGTGTCAGCTTATAAAGAAGTTGGATTCTAAAACGCATCGCCACTGCCATGTTTCACTCCGTTTCAATAAAGTGCTTTATTTTGTCTTGTGTTTGCGCTCTGTCTTCATCAAATACCGACCAACGAGGCAAAGCGGTAAGATGTGTCTTAACTTAATGAGAACGACTAGTCATGATAAAAGTAAATTTTGTTTGTTGCTTTTTTTATCAAGAATACTTGCAGAGGGTGGGGGGGTGTTGGTGTGTTACATTCTGAAATTTCGCGATAAATTTTTCATTTTCTGTTTAATTAGCTCATTTTGGTGTTTGTAGAATTTCCTCTCTCCCCCCAAAAAATAAAGTTTTCCGTACGTTCCTACTTATTGCTTGGTCCTGATTACAATTCTTGTTTCTGTGTACACTATCAATTTTGTTTTACATGGAACTAGGGCTATTACCTATTATTAACAACCTGTATTAGTTAACAGAATTGCCGAAGCGTATTTAAGAACAATATATTGTATGTACATAAACCCTTGTACATAGTCTTCACACTGGCTTTTTTTTTTTTTTTTTTTTTTTTTTTTTTTTTTTTTTTTTTTTTTTTTTTTTTTTTTTTTTTGCACAAATAATGAATCTTTACACAAGAAATTGTCCATGTCTTACAACTTTGAAACGTCTGCGCTCTACAAAATGCTATAGTATTGTCTAACGTCTGCATGTAAAGAATGGTTTCCTGAAAACAAGACCTTAGCATATGTTGATGAAAAAGTACATGTTCCAGTTTAATTTATGTTAGAGTTCATGCCCCAGTTTAATACTGAAGAAGAGTTGCACGGAATCTGTGTTTTTGGTATACTGATTGTTTGGTACATTTGTTCATTGATAGTAATTTCTGTTCATTTTAAGCTTGAAGTAATATAGGACTATATTCCTACCCGTCCTAGGTGTTAAAAATTAAAAAAAAAAACAAGTTTTTTTAAACGAAATTAAGGAGCAACATTAATACTTAAAACGAACAGAAATTACTCCGTATATGAAAGGGGCTTTTCCTCCTCAACGCCCCGCTCTTTGCGCTCATTTTTTTTTTTTTTTTTTTTTTTTACTGTTTCTAGATTGACTCAAAGTTTGACTCTTCTCTCTTAACTCTACTTTTTAAAACAGTAAGAAACTTTGGCGTAAAGAGCGGGGTGTTGAGGAGGAAAGGCCCTTTCATATACGGAGTAATTTCTGTCCGTTTTAAGTTTTATGTTGCTCCTTACTTTCATTTAAAAAACTTGTTTTTTTGTTTAATTTCTGGACGTTTTTGAATTAATGCATGTTTTGATCTTGGCTCTCCGAACATAAATAATTAAAACGAAATTTGCATGTTAATTAATTGCAATTAATCGGAAGATTTTGAGAAAAAAGGAGCGAGGGAGGAGGCCTAGTTGCCCTCCAATTTTTTGATTACTTAAAAAGGCAGCTAGAACTTTTAATTTTTTACGAACGTTTTCTTTGGTAAAAAATATACGTAACTTACGAATTAACTTACGTAACGAACTTCTATATTCGTACGTTTTTATTGCGTATATGAGGGGGTTCAACCCTCGTCGATACCTCCCTCTTTACACTAAAGCTTAAATCTTGTCCCAATTCCTTAAGAATGACCTCTGAATCACAAAGGCCATAGAATAAATAGTTGAAATTACTAAAAATACTTTCAAACAGTTCGTGGTAACGAACTGTAGTAAGGAGCGACCCGGCTCAATAGTAACCAAAACTCTAAAAAATGGAATTTTGATACCAATAGCTACATCAAAAGAATCGCATTTTAATGCTGGTTTTAAATATATAAGTTTCATCAAGTTTAGTCTTACCCATCAAAAGTTACGAGCCTGATAAAATTTGCGTTATTTTAGAAAATAGGGGGAAACGCCCCCTAAAAGTCATAGAATCTTAACGAAAATCACACCATCAGATTCAGCGTATCGGAGAACCCTACTGTAGAAGTTTCGAGCTCCTATCTACAAAAATGTGGAATTTTGCATTTTTTGCCAGAAGGCAGATCACGGATGCGTGTTTATTTGTTTTTTTGTTTTTTTGTTTTTTTGTTTTTTTTTTCTTTTCCCCAGGGGTGATCGTATCGACCCAGTTGTCCTAGAATGTTGCAAGAGGGCTCATTCTAACGGAAATGAAAAGTTCTAGTGCCCTTTTTAAGTGACCAAAAAAATTGGAGGGCACCTAGGCCCCCTCCCACGCTAATTATTTTCCCAAAGTCAACGGATCAAAATTCTGAGATAGCCATTTTATTCAGCGTAGTCGAAAAACCTTATAACTATGTCTTTGGGGACGACTTACTCCCCCACAGTCCCCGTGGGAGGGGCGACAAGTTACAAACTTTAACCTGTGCTTACATATAGTAATGGTTATTGGGAAGTATACAGGCGTTTTCAGGAGGATTTTTTTGGTTTGGGGGAGGGGTTGAGAAGAGGGGGATATGCTGGGGGAACTTTCCTTCGAGAATTTGTAATGGGAGAAGAAAATTTCCATGAAGGGAGAGCAGGATTTACTAGCATTATTTAAAAAAAAAACAATTAAAAAATAAAAGTGAAAAAGCTTTTTCAGCTGGAAGTAAGGAACAGCAATAAAACTTAAAACAAACAGAAATTATTACCCATATGAGGGGCTCACCTCCTTCTAATACCTCGCTCTTTACGCTAAAGTATTTTCAGTAATTTCAACTACTTATTCTACGTCTTTTGTGATTCAGGGGGTCATTCTTAATGAATTGGGATAAAATTTAAGCTTTAGTGTAAAGAGTGAGGTACTGACGATGGGGCGAATCCCCTCATATATGTAATAAAAACAAGAGAATACAAAAGTTCTTTACGTAAGCTAATTTATAAGTTACGTAAATCTTTTACCAATAAAAAGATTCGTAAAAAATTAAAAGTTCTAGTTGCCTTTTTAATTAACCAAAAAATCGGGGGGCAACTAGGCTTCGTCCCCGGCTCTTTTTTTCTCAAAATCATTCGATCAAAATTATGAGAAAGCCATTGAGCCAAAAAAAAAAAAAAAAAAAAAATATGCAAATTTCGTATTGATTATTCCTCTGCGGAGAGCCAAAATCAAAACATGCATTTGATTCAAAAACGTTCAGAAATTAAATAAAAAAAACAAGTTTTTTTAACTGAAAGTAAGGAGCGACATTAAAACTTAAAACGCACAGAAATTACTTCGTATATGAAAGAGGCTGCTTCCTCATCAACGCCCCGCTCTTTACGCTAAAGTTTTTTACTGTTTAAAAAGAAGAATTGAGAGAAAGTCAAACTTTAGCGTAAAGAGCGGGGCGTTGATGAGGAAGCAGCCTCTTTCATATACGAAGTAATTTCTGTGCGTTTTAAGTTTTAATGTCGCTCCTTACTTTCAGTTAAAAAAACTTGTTTTTTTTATTTAATAGCGTAAAGAGTGAGGTATTACGAGGAAGTAAACCCCTGATATTCGTAATAGTTTTTGTTCGTTTTGAGTTTTAATGCTGCCCCTTACTTTCAGTAAAAATAACTTTTCATATTTATTTTTTCATTGTTTTTTTTCAAATAATGCTAGAAAATCCTGCGCCCCCTTCATTGAAATTTTCTTCCCCCATGAGAAGTTCCTCCATGGAAATATCCCCCCAAGTAACCCCCTCCCCTCAACTTCCCCCCTAAACCAAAAAAAAATCCCCCTGAAAACGTCTGTACACTTCCCAGTAACCATTACTATATGTAAACACAGGTCAAAGTTTGTAACTTGCAGCCCTCCCACGGGGACTGCGGGGGAGTAATTCGTCCCTAAAGACATAGCTATTAGGTTTTTCGATTATGGTGAATAAAATGGCTATCTCAAGATTTATGGCTATATCCCAAGTAACCCCCTCCCCTCAACTTTCCCCCCTAAACCAAAAAAAAAATCCCCCTGAAAATGTCTGTACACTTCCCAGTAACCATTACTATATGTAAACAAAGGTCAAAGTTTGTAACTTGCAGCCCTCCCCACGGGGACTGCGGGGGAGTAATTCGTCCCCAAAGACATAGTTATTAGGTTTTTCGATTATGGTGAATAAAATGGCTATCTCAAGATTTTGATCCGGTGACTTTTGGGAAAAAATGAGCTTGAGGCCTAGGTGCCGTCCAATTTTTTGGTCACCTAAAAAGCACACTATAACTTTTAATTTCCGTTAGAATGAGCCCTCTCGCAACATTCTAGGACCACTCAGTCGAAACGATCACCCCTGGGGAAAAAAAATAAACAGAAAAACAAATAAACACGCATCCATGATCTGTCTTCTGGCAAAAAATGCGAAATTCCACATTTTTGCAGATCGGAGCTTGAAACTTTTACAATAAGGTTCTCTGATACGCTGAATTTGATGGTGTGATTTTCGTTAAGATTGTATGACTTTTAGGGGGTGTTACCCCCTATTTTCTAAAATGAGGCAAATTTTATCAGACTCGTAACTTTTGATGGGTAAGACTGATCTTGATGAAACTTATATATTTAAAATAAGCATTAAAATGTGATTCTTTTTATTTAACTATTGGTATCAAAATATATTTAAAATCAGCATTAAAATGTGATTCTTTTTATTTAACTATTGGTATCAAA
Organism: Artemia franciscana; assembly: GCF_032884065.1. Classification (NCBI taxonomy): domain Eukaryota; kingdom Metazoa; phylum Arthropoda; class Branchiopoda; order Anostraca; family Artemiidae; genus Artemia; species Artemia franciscana. Next base: position 28,618,661 of record NC_088870.1, read on the forward strand.
ACTGTTTGATACGGCTACTTGACTTCGAAAAACTTTTTTTTTTAATTTTTTCTTCATTTGTTTTTTATCGTTTCTAATTGACACAGTTGTTACTTAATACTATCATGAAAAGAGAAATCACCAATGCAACAGCACAAACACGCACAAAAAAAAAGAGAGACAGAAGGAGAAAAGGAAGACTGTTTTCCTAAATTAGTGATTAATATAGACCAGCACTTGAATGAGGCCTTAACCCTACTCATCCATACAATCACATAGGTCAAATAGCATAGCCATACACAATCAACCATAAAGAATAATCCATGGACAGGCAGTCATGTCGTCAATAAGTATAAGTCGTCACTTACCAAACAATAGAAAAAATAATAAAGACAAATAATTCAGAGGCAACAACCCAACACAAGGGCTCATCAGGAGAATACACTGGCCCATAGGGTTTCGCCACTTTAAATTCTCTACCCAGCCAAGTGTTGTGGCTACCACAGAATATCCATGGCATCCCCGTGTCAGGTATCACCCCCAAAATACATCCCTATGAAAGAAAAAAAACAACAGCAAATGTAAAACAACCAAGTAACACCAAAACAAACTTATCCTGTTAATATATCCCTCTTTTTAGGAACAATATGTAAACTAAATATAATAAATTTTACCAAATCACAAATATTAACACATTGCAAAAAACCTGAATTAACTAAACAATTATAGAATTCATCTTTACCATGTGGCTAATTTTTAAAAAAATCCGCTAAATTAGAAACACAATTCCAAATAAATGGCGCTGCAACATCATTTCTCGAACCTCTGAAATTAGTTGAAAATTTCTTTAAGTATTTCTAGATAATTCTTTTGATATTTATTTAAAAGTTCGTTATAATGAAAACTAAATTTTTTAAATTTCCAAGTTAATTTATTTGCAGAAAAACCTCTTGATATCAATTTTTGGCTCAAGATTTTACATCTATTTTTAAAATCAATACAATTACTACAAATCCTTGCATAACGAAGTAACTGTGAGAATAACGCTGAATATGTGATATTTGAGTGTATATTACTTTCAGGGAATGGGTAACTAATCACTTCAAAATCAAAATCATCCGTTTTATTATACATTTTAAAACTTAATTTATTATTATCACAAATATTAATATTTAAATCTAAGAAATGATCTTCATGACCAGCGCCATGACTAGGCTCAAGAATAAGCTCTGATGGATATATATTTTTAGAAATATCAATGAAATCCTTACAATTTAAGACCAAAATATCATCCAAATATCTTTTATTATTTGGCAAAACATGTTTTAAATTATTTGGATTATTCTTATCCATCATATATTTATATTCTAGTTGACTTAAAAACAAGTCAGCTATAAATGGGCTGGCGTTCCCCCCCCATGGGAATTCCCACAATTTGCTTGTACAAATCACCACCAAATCTTATATAAGTATTGTATAAAACACATTCTAATAACTCAAAAATCATATCCCAGCTGTAACATCTCAAGTTAACTGTAGTATTAAAGCAATTTGTCCATATAGCTTTTTTATTATATGTGTCTATTTTTAAGAACCTTTTACTAGATAAGAGGAAAGATTTCTTGATAACAGTTTTTAAATTATCTAACACTACATTAAGTGATAAATTAGTATACATTGTCGCAAAATCGAAAGACTCAATTCTTTTAGCTGAAACCATTGTTAAAGAATCTATCACCTGCAGTGAATTATTTCATTTCCAGTTTTTTGCTGAAGTATTAAAATGCTGGATTGTAATTAAATTTTGGATAAAATTTGAGTAATCAGACAAAATTTTAAAGCAACAGCAGTGACGCGTAATTAATTTCAAATATTAGTTTCACTAATAAAATTTTGGGCTGACAGAGAAAGACACTATCACAAAATATTCGTAGTTTTTAGTCTTGTGCAAGGCTGAAGCCATCCTTACCCTCATCCTGTAATTAGTGACCACCCTTTCGATCTGGGAAGACAGATAGGGGGTAAACTTTTAGAGCTACTAGCCCCTCAAGACGTTATTACGCACATCTGGGCAATACTATAGCACGCGTATCTTACACGTGGGTTTTACGTAATGATGGGGGCCAAACGTGGGTGTTATATTATGGCAGCGCACCCGTGGGATGTTACGTAATGACGGTGCACACAGGGATGTGAAGTAATCTTACACGTGGGTGTTACGTAACGACAGGGGCACACGTGGGTGTTGCATAATGGCAGCGCACACGAGGGTGCTACATAAAGACAATGTACACAAGGAATGTTACATGATAATTTGAGAAATTTCATTTCTTTTTTTCAAAGTATATTTTTCTTCGTGATTTCATTTTCATTCAAGGCGTTTTTCTCAGGGAATCTTTATATTTTAATGATTTTTGTCCCCATTAGGTTTCGAAAAGGACAATTTCCATCCAATGGAACTACGCCCTAGACAGTTGGACCATCATCTATTTCTAATATTATGATTCAGGAAATAAATTCTACAAAATAAGCTATTGCATGCAAGGGTAATCTCTTCTTCGTGCATACTAGAGAGATTAAATGTATTACATGTTTCCTATGACTGAAATGACTGACAAGTAGGGTGATTACTGAAATTTGCTTACATTTGAAGTACACCTGCTTGTTGAGTGATGTTTTAGAGACAGATAATATTACTATCAGAGATCAAATAAAAGCCAAAGTACAGTTATGGCTGGAATATGCTACACCTTCATACATGACCAAAAGTTTTACCTTTTTCTCTTTACTACACAGAATTTTACACTTATATTAAGGGCATTCTTCAATGTGCATACTCATGTGCATAGGCCATGAGATGCTGAAATTGTATTAGTGAAATGTATCGAAGTTTTATCCTGGACCATTCAATTCAAAGGATACAAACATTTATACATACAAATTTCATTAATAAAAAAAAATTAAAAAGCGTTACTAAAACTCAGAAAAGCAGCTACAACTCATCAACGGAAAAAACGAAACATTAAAAAAATTCCAGAGGGGGGAGGATGTTATTAGAGATAAATTGAATCCATATTAAGATATATTTATGAGAGCTTTTAATGAAAATTCCGCGTTTAATTGTGCCAAGGCTGTGCATATTCAGACCGTAATAACAGTATGCGGCTAGCCTACCCTAGCAAGCAATTCCAGAGGGGGAGGGCTATTAGAGATGGATTTAAGCAATATTAAGAGGCATTTCTGAGAGGTTCTAATGAAAAACTCTCATTTCTTTTGACTAATTGTTAGATTTCAGCCCCTCCCCCCCGCGACTGCCGATAAATTTATTTAACACTTCCCACCTTAACCGACTCGGCCGTCCTAGCCGAGTCGGTTGGTGCGCTGGATTTGGGATCCTTTGTCTGAAAGGACGCGGGTTCGAATCCCAGTGTACCCAATTGTTCGGTTTGGGACTGGAGTCTGTGGCGTGACTCTGTAAGCTTAGCCAGAGTCGACCCAGCTTTAAATGGGTACCTGGAGAAATCTGGGGAAGGTAAACAGGAAGGGTGTGCGAAAGCACAGGATGGTTGGCCCCCAACCCCCCATTGCACTTCCTGGCTGAAGGGCCAAGAAACGACGAATCAGCACCGCCGGTAGGGACTGTAAAGTCTAATGCCGTATCCTTTACCTTTTTTTTTACCTTAACTTTAAGGTGTAGAACATGTTATTCCAAGCAATTCACGCCGCCATGGCAATATGTGGCTACCCCATGTCTCCCCAGTTATACATATTATCATTCCTAAGACATTTTTACCAGAAATTTTCATGATAAAAATATGATTTAAATCCAGTGATTCATGTTTTTTTGCAAGTTTTCTTTCCGTGATACACCATGTCAATTCACACCTGCGCTGATTTTGTATTCTTGGAACTTGTTGCGTTCTGATTTTTATTCGTGGAACTTGTTACATGTTGATTTTAGTTCGTGAAGCTTGTTGTATGTTGATTATTCTCCTCATGAAACTGACTCTGTTCATGGAAATTGTAGTGTCTTGATTTTTTGTTCCTTGAACTTATTGCGTGCTTATGTTTGTTCATGAAACTGTTCCATGTTCATTTTTCTCGCTGGTTTTGCGCGCAGTTTTTTTTTTGTTCTAGAACATATTGATTTTTCTCTTTGTAAAACTTGTACATCGATTTTTCTCCTCGTGAAACTGATTTTCTTAATGAAACGCTTTTCGTGCTGATTTTTGCTCGTGGAACATGTTGTATGCTGATTTTTGTTGTTGAAACTAGTTACATGTTGATTTTCCTCTTCCTGAAACTTTTACGTTGATTTTTTCTCCTCGTAAAATTGATTTTGTTCATGGAACTTATTACATGGTGATTTTTATGGCACTTGGTATTAACCAAGTGACATATAGCAATCGCCAATTCTGTCGGTATGTCTGTCGGTCTGTCTGTCGGTCCCGGTTTTGCTACGTTAGGCACTTCCAGGTAAGCTAGGACGATGAAATTTGGCAGGCGTATCAGGGACGAGACCAGCTTAAAGTAGAAATAGTCATTTTCCCAATTTGACCATCTGGGGGGGAGTGGGGGTTAATTCGGAAAAAATAGAAAAAATCAAGTGTTTTTAACTTATGAATTGGTGATGGGATCTTAATGAAATTTGATGTTTGGAATGGCATTGTGTCTCAGAGCTCTTATTTTAAATCCCGACCGGATCCGATGACATTGGGGGGAGTTGGAGGGGGGAAACCTAAAATCTTGGAAAACACTTAGAGTGGAGGGATCGGGATGAAACTTGATGGGAAAAATAAGCACAAGTTCCAGATACATGATTAACATAATCGGAGCGGATCCGCTCTCTTTGGGGTAGTTGGGGGGGGGGGGGGTAATTCTGAAAAATTAGAAAAAATGAGGTATTTTTAAGTCGGTAGTCGGGTGATCGGATCTCAATGAAATTTGATGTTTAAAAGGATATCGTGTCTTAGAGCTCTTATTTTAAATCCCGACCGGATCTGGTGACATTGGGGGGGGGGGGGTTGGGAAAGGGAAACCTAAAACTTGGAAAACACTTAGAGCGGAAGGATCGGGATGAAACTTGGTGGGAAAGATAAACACAAGTGCTAGATACATGATTGACATAAACGGAACGGTTCCGCTCTCTTTGGGATAGTTGGGGGGGTATTTCTGAAAATTAGAAAAAATGGGGTATTTTTAACTTACGAACAGGTGATCGGATCTCAATGAATTTTGATATTTAGAAGGATATCGTGGCTTAAAGCTCTTATTTTAGTTCCGACCAGATCTGGTGACATTGGGGGGGAGTTGGGAGGAGGAAACCTGAAACTTGAAAAACACTTAGAGTGGAGGGAACGGGATGAAACTTGGTGGAAAAAATAATCACGAGTCCTAGATACATGATTGACATAACCGGAAAGGATCCGCTCTCTTTGGGGTAGTTGGGGGAGGGATTAATTCTGAAAAATTAGAAAAAATGAGGTATTTTTAACTTACGAACGGGTTATCGGATCTCAATGAAATTTGATATTTAGAAGGATATCGTGTCTCAAAGCCCTTATTTTAAATCCTGACTGGATCTGGTGACGTTGGGGGAATTTTGGGGTGGGGAACCTAAAATCATGGAAAATGCTTAGATTGGAGGGATCGGGATGAAACTTGGTGGGGAAAATAAGCAGAAGCCTTACATACGTGATTTACATAATTGAAACGGATCCGATCTATTGGGAGGGGGTTAATTCTGAAAAATAAGAAAAAAATGACATATTTTGAACTTACGAAGGAGTGATGGGATCTTCATGAAACTTCATATTTACAAGGACCTCGTAACTCAGATCTCTTATTTTAAATCTCAATCGGATCAAGCGTAAATGGGGGGGGGCAGTTGGGGGGGGGGGACTGGAAATCTTAGAAAATACTTAAAGCGGTGAGATCAGGATGAAGCTGGATGGGAAGAATAAAAACCTGTCTAAGATACGTGACTGACATAACCGGACCGGATCTGCTCTCTTTGGTGGAATTGGAGGGGGGTAATTTTGAAAATTGAGGTATTTGTAACTTACGAAAGGGTGACCAGATCTAATGAAATTTGATATTTAGAAGGATTTTGTGCTTTAAAATTCTTATTTTAAATTCCAACCAGATCCTGTGACGTTGGGGGGAGTTGGAGGGGGAAACTGGAATTCTTGGAAAACATGAAAATTGGGGTATTTTTACCTTACGAACAGATTATAGGATCTTAATGAAATTTTATTTTTAGAGAGAATTCTTGTCTCAGAGCTCTTATTTCAAATCCCGACCAGATCGTTTGACATTGGGGGGAGTTGGAGGGGGAAATCTAGGAAAAACACTTGGAGTGTAGAAATCGGGATGAAGCTTGGTGGATAGAATAAACAAATGTCCTTGATACGTGATTGATAGAATCGTACTGGATTCGCTCTCTTTGGGGGAGTTAGGGGGAGGGGTTCAGTGATTTGGCGAGTTTGGTGCTTCTGGACGAGCTAGGACGATGAAAATTGATAGACGTGTCAGGGAGCTGTACAATTTGACTTGATAAAGTCGTTTTCCCAGATTCGACCATCTGTGGGGCTAAAGGGAGAGGAAAAATTAGAAAAAATTAGGTATTTATAACTTACGAGTGGGTGATCGGATCTTAATGAATTTTGATATTTAGAAGGACATCGTGACTCAGAGCTCTTATTTTAAATCCTGACCGGCATTAAGCCTCTTATTTTCTTTTTAAATCAATCTATTGATTCATAGAATTTTGTTAGAGCTCATACCATATGATCTCTTGCCTCTTAGCTCTTCTCGCCTCGTCACAAGTGCCATATGAGCTCTTAGCTCTTGTTTGTTCATGGAGCTTGTTGCGCACTGATTTTTATTCGTGAAATTGGTTGCATATTGATTTTTCTCTTCGTGAAACTTGTACATTGATTTTTTCTCCTCGAGAAACTGATTTTCTCCATGAAACTCTTTGCATGCTGATTTTTTTTCGTGGAACTTATTGTACGCCGAATTTTTTGTTTGTGAAGCTTTTTCCACGTTGTTTTCTACCTTGTGAAACTTGTTCATTGATTTTTTCACCTAGTGAAACTGGTTTTCTTTATGGAACTTTTAGCGTGCTACTTTTTTTTGTTCTTGGAACCTGCTCCGTCCTGATTTTCGTTCGAGAAATTTCTTGCATCTTGATTTTTCTCTTCGTGAAACTTGTACAATGATTTTTCTCCTCTTGAAACTGATTTCGTTTATGGAACTTATTTTTTTCTTTTTAGTTTTTATTAGTTGTTTACCTTTTTTTAGTTTTTGTATAGTTTTTTCTTCTTTCTTTATTTTATTTTTCTTCTTTATTTTTTAGTTTTTTTCCGGAACGTGCCACAGCAACGTCTATGCAAGGTGCTAATTTTTAACTGCGTAAAACTTGCGGATATACCTGGTTTTGCGTTGCTCTGGTGTTTCCTCCTGGTGTTCCCTTTTTGGTGACATTGTAGGATAATTACACACGCATTGCTTTTGTAATACAGCGACACACCTTCCTTTTTTACTATATCTATCAGCCGCAAGCCTGGTTTTGCGTTGCAAACATGGCGTCATTTATAGATTTTCATCTTTTTTTAGTTTTTTCCTTTTTTTAGCTTTTTTATTTTTTATTTTTTGACGTCATATTGAATATGACGTCATGTATAGTTCTTTTTTAGTTTTTTTCTTTGTTTTTAGTTTTTTCTTTTTTCTTTTTCTTTTTTAGTTTTTTTTCTTTTTTAGTTTTTTCATGTTTAGTTTTTTCTTTTTTAAGTTTTTTTTTATTTAATATCTTTTTCTAGTTTTTTTCGTTTTTTTCTTTTTAGTTTTTACCTAATTTATGTTTTTTAATTTTTTCTTTTTTTAGTTTTCTTTTCTCTTTTAGTTTTTTGTCTTTAATTTTTTTTTTTAGTTTTTTACCTATTTTATATTTTTATTTTTTTCTCTTTTAGTTTTTTTCGTTTTTTTCTTTAGTTTTTGTCTTTTTGTCTTTTTATAGTTTTCTTTTTTTTTGTTTTTTCATTTTTAGTTTTTCCTTTTTTTTTGTTTTTTTTTTTTATTTTTATGGTTTATCCTTAGTTTTTGTATTTTTCTTTTAAGTTGTTTTCTTTTTTTAGTTTTTTAATTTTTTATTATTGTTTTTTTTTCCTTTTTTTAGTTTTCTTTTAGTTTTTTTTCTTTTTTCAGTTTTTTTTATAAAAGATAGTTTTTAATTCTTTTAAGTTTTTTAGTTAATTTTTTTTTATATGTTGACGTCATACATAGTGACAGAAAGACGGACGGACAGACACTACATTTGTATATATATAGATAGCTGAAAGATCAAACAACCATGTCTTTAGGGGTAAAATTACCACCCACAGTCCGTGAGGAGAGGCCTGTAAATTATAAAATTTGCCCATTGTTTACGTATAGTATTTGTTATTAGGAAGTGTACAGACAGTATGGGGGCGGGATTTTGTGCTCAGGATTCGTTTTCATCGGGAGAATCTTCCTTGGGGAGGTAAATTTTCGAGGGGGAATTTTCAAGAGAAAATTTTACTCTGGGGGATTTGACAGAAATCATATATGAAATTCTTTTTAATTGTCTTACATGCTCTTTGCCAACTCAATTTCGCATGTGGCGATGTTCTGGAGGAAGTATCCTGGAGCTATTTTCCGTGTGTTTTAATTTCTGGATAAAATTCTACGGAGGGGTTATCTCCAGAGTAATCGAGAAACTGAATAGAGATTAAAGTCTTCTCTAAATGAAAGTATGCTAAGGATAATTTTTCAGGCTGAATCGTCCGCAAGAAATTTTACGGGGAGTGGGATTTTCAGTGGAACTATCTTACAGTCCTTACCTCTGGGATCTCGGTGGTTGTTGCAACCCGGAAGGCGTTTTTATATGGTATTTGGACTATTTTGAAGAAAAAAGCTATCTCAAAATTTTGATCTTCGATCACTTTTGACTCCTAAAAATGAAACTCGAACTTCCAATTTTCAACCAAATGAGACTCTTCCAAAGTTTATACGACCACCTCTTCCGTATTAGTATAGATAGATTAGTATAGATACGTCCAGATACGCTTTTTTGACAACTTGAATGTACCTAGTGTCTTTTGATCACTGCAACACCTCTCTAGATATTCCCTGAAGGTTTCAACTTAATAACCTTAGCCATCCGTAATTAGCCCTTTTGACAACCTGGATGCACTATGCCATTTTGACAAGCAAGACGCAATTAAAATTTCTTCATTGAGTTCAACAGTTTTAGTTGTAATAGTGGAAATTTAAGTAATGTTTGCAGTCACAATCGCAGTAGTAGTAGCATTACTAATATCAGTAGTCACAGTCACAAGCAGTAGCAGTTGCAGTCACGAGTTGTCACAACCGGTGACTGTGATTACTACGATTAGTACTGCTGCTACTACTGCGATTGCAACGCAGTATATATCAAAGCATTGTCTGGTACTTTTGCTTTTAAGACTGGCAGAAACGAGTACATTGCAGCCAGAATTGCGTTTACTCTTTGCTGTGTTCCTACTTATTTTTTATGTATTTGAAAGCACTAGGGTACGGCTTTTTTCTTCTTTTAATATCAAATGTGTTTGTGCCGCCAGCTGCTTGAATGTATGTCTTTAGTCTCGGTAGTTGTCACTTTTGCACCCACCACTTTTGAAAATTCCCTTTGAAGAAGCTTAATGATAGCTTTCTCGTAATGGTGTCTGTCTTGAGGTTGTTTCTCATTGAGACCTTACCAGTATTCCTTACTGATTTTCTTTAAGTTTATTCAGGTTGTTTTTCAATCCAGAACAGTGGTGTTTTATCAAAACCGTTTTTCAACTTTATTCTGTTTAATTTAAGCCAAAATGAGACACTCTTTGTTATTACTTATTTTAATATTTTAATCTGACCTAAATATTGCAGCGATTTGTTATTGACTATGAAAGAAATGACTTTTTACTGGATTCGAAGCCATTTCGTTATGTGTCTGGGTCGATGCATTATTTTCGCGTTCCAAGAGAACTTTGGAAGGACAGATTTTACAAAATGCGCTACGCTGGACTCAATGCTGTGCAAACGTAAGTGACTTCTTTCTAGAAATGATGTAAAATGAATTTTTTCCATGGCTGTATAAAGAAAGCACTAATACTACAGATGTTTTGGTTCGGACTAGAGAAATTTTCAATCGCCGATTTTTAAAAAATGTATTTGTGAGGTTCAGACTTCACTGCTTCTCCTTAACAGTGGAGAGGAGCCGTCGGACTGATGTTAATAAATTTGTTTAGTATACTATTTGTTATATACTGAGAGTAGTATATTTACTTTTACGCTGGGGGAGGGGGTCCATTGCGCTAAGTTTACAAGTAAACATCTTAGAATCCATGATTTGGGACGATTTTTTTTTTAATATCTGTTGTCATGAAGGAAAAGTTTGTTACATACCGTTTAAGGGATATATAATCTCCTCAGGGGGCAATATCGGAGAAAAATTTCAGTTGTCAATCAGTTATCCACATTTACTGCTAAATATTTGACATATAAGAGAAAAACGAAGTTAATTTTGTCTAAAAATCTTTCTGGAATGATCTTATTGAAAACTGTAAACTTTCAGATCTTAAAGCAAATTAAATCTTGATTTTTTTTATAAGTGAAAATAAGGAGCAGCCTTCATAAATGAGGGGTTTGCCCCCCCCCTTCGCAATACCTTTCTCTTCACCCTAAAGTTTTTAGCACTTGTAAAAAAGCTTCCTGTTCTAATTAAATGGCCCTTGTGTTTCAGGAGTCGTTCTAAAAAAATTACGACAAATAGTCAAATTTTAACATGAAGAGCAATTATTATGGAATAATTTCTTTTCCTTTTAACTTCTAATGTTGCTCCTTACTTTTAGTTAAATTTTTTTTTTATTTGTTTTTTGTTTTTTCAAATAATGACGGTAAATCCGGCTCACCTTTCATGAAAAATTGCCTCCTCTCTCGGAAAACACGGAAAAATACTTGATTTGACTTGATTTATAACTCCTGCTGGTGATCCAGCGTAGATAGAGAAGCCACTCGTTGCCTCCAGTCCAGGCGGTCCTGAGCTAGTATGATAGCTTTATTTGAAACGCAATTACAGGAAGTGAACAAGGCTATCATTCCATCTAGAACGAGGCTTTCCACGCAGACGCTTTCAGCCGTGCGTCAAAGGATCGAAACTAAAGGCTATTCTGGTTGGTGTTTCTGCCGGTATGTGGGCTGGGTGGGCGAATCACCGAAGAGTTCGTGCAGTGAGCTGACTTGAGTTAGGTGTCTGGTAAGTGACAGTAGCTGGGTGTTGAGGACGAAGTCATGTAACGTAATCCCTTCTATTCGTCTGAGAAACTTGGTCTGAGCCACGTCTATGGCGTTTTGGACCGAAGAGTCAGCAGGCCAGGTCCTCACACAGTAGAGAAGAATTTGGTTTACTGTAATGCTGTAAATACGCATCTTTGTTTTGTGGGTAATGTCGGGCTTCTACCAGACGGAATGACGGAAATTTATCCGTGGAAAGCTCCTCCGACGTAAAATACTTAATTCGACTTAACCTGACTTATAACTCCTGCTGGTGGTCCAGCGTAGAGAGAGAAGCCACTCGTTGCCTCCAGTGCAGGTGGTCCTGAGCTAGTATGAGCTTTGTTTGAGACGCTACTGATCAATGACAGGAAGCGAACAAGGCTATCATTCCACCTAGAACGAGGCTTTCCACCCAGACGCTTTCATCCGTGCGTAGAGGGATTGAAACTAAAGGCAATTCTAACTGGCGTTTCTACTGGCATGTGGACTAGGTGACCGAATAACTGAAGAGTTCATGCAATGGACCGAAACGTCAGCAGGCCACGTCTTCGCACAATACAGAAGAGTTTGGTTTACTGTGGTGTTTTAAATACGCATCTTTCTTCTGTGGGCAATCCCGGGCTTCTACTAGACGGAATGATAGAGTCGGGCCAAGATTGAGGTGGCTTTCGCGATAGGGGACTGAGTTTCAGCTTTGATCTGCTGTCCATGGCGACCGAGCCAAGATACGTGAAAGATTTCACGACTTCAACGGTATGTCCTAGCATGCTGAATGAAGTGAGTTGGAGGCTGCGTGATTGTCAACCCAATCAAAATCTGCTGTGAAATTGACAAAGGCAATATATGCTGCACGTTGGAACTCGCGGGCTTTTTCTGCAACCTGACGGATGGTGAAGATCTACTAAGTCGTTGACATTTTAGGCATGGAACCCGCTTCCTGAATCTGGTGGTATTTGCGGAGGAATTGGGTGCTTCTATCCAGTAGAGTCATGGTAAACAATTTACCGGGGACCGATTGGAGGGTGATTCCTCTGTAACTGGAGTGATCGCTTCTGCTGCCTTTCCGCTTCCACAGAGGAATGACTAGTCCTTTTTCCATTCTTGCAGCATTATCTCCGTCGTCCAGACAAAGGAGAAAAGCATTTGTAGCCAAAGAAGCATTACTGACCCACTAAGTTTCAGTAGCTTGACCCCTTAAAAAACCCTCTTGGAGAATTCTATCCTTTCTGAAATCCCTCCGCCAAATCTTTTGCGGATGATTCAGCCTGAAAAATTCTCCTTTGCATACTTTAATTCGAAAAGACTTCCGATCATTCCGGAAATCCCCCTTCCGTGGGAATCTTTTGCTGGAAACCCAAGCCCGCTGAAAATTTATCCCGGACAATGCCCCCTGAACATCTCTACATGCAAAATCGAGTTGGCAAAGAGAAAGTGAGACAAACAATAAGAATCTCGTATAGGAATTCTATCAATTCCCCCTAATGTAAAATTTCTCCTGCAAATTTCATCCCGGAAATTTCACTCCCTACACACAAGCAAAAAATCCCCTCCCCCAGAAAATATCTTTATATACTTTCAAATAACAAATACAATACGCAAACAAAGGGCAAATTTCGTAACTTACAGCCCTTTCCCCACGGGCTTTGGGGGGCTGTGTTACTTTTAAAGGCATAGTTATTGGATCTTTCAACTATGCTGGACAAATTGGCTATCTCAAAATTTTGATTGGACGACTTTGGGATCAAGGGGCCCGGGAGGGGGTGTAGTTTCTCTCCAACTTTTTTGGTCACTTAAAAACGGCCCTGGAGTTTTTGTTTCCTTTCGAATTCATCCTCTCCCAATTTGTCCCGTCCCTCTAGGACCATTGGTTCGATGCGATAACCCCTCAAGGAAAAAAAAGTAAGAACGCATCCGTGATGTTTCTTCTGGCAAAAATGAAAAATTGCATTTTTGTATATAGAGAACCTCCTTAGTAGGGTTCTCTGATACGCCGAATCGGATGGTGTGATTTTCATTAAGATTCCTTGAATTTTAAGGTGTGTTTCTCTCCCTTTTTGAAAACCAAGTATATTTTCTCAGGCTCGAAGTTTTTAATGGGAAACACTAAACTTTATGAATCTATTATTTTTGGAATCGACATAATAAGCCGATTCTTTTGGTCTATTTGTCTGATTTGGTTTGTCTATTAATTTCAAAATATCGCTTTTTTAGAATGTCAGTTACTATTGAGCCGAGTCACTCCTTACAGTACATTGCCCCGAACTGTTTAATTAGCATCAGAGTGAAAAAAATTCTGACTTACAGTTCATTGCTATGAACTGTTTGGTTAGCATTGGAGTAAAAAAATGTAAGTTTTACATATCCAAAATTTTATAGCAAAAATGAAAAAAAAAACTGCACTAAATAAAGTTTGATAGAGATAAGGAATCACTATATTTTTAGTGGTCGCGCATTTTTCTTATGGAGTCGACAGGGGCCAACTTTGAAACGGCAAATAGTGCCTCCTTTAGAGATTGTGTATATTTTTAGTCTGCTGGAAAATTTCAGTGGATATCATTGTGAGCATATTAAAATTTGCCTCCTATCTTAACCCGGAAATTCTTGCAATTTTTTGTAGAAATATTTCCATTGAAAAAAATTTCAGATAGATCATAGTTTTTTTTCATTGTAGATTCTAAATATATAATAGGGATATGCTCCCTAAAGCTCAACGAATACGGTGGAGTTTTCCACTGCACAAAGCTTTATATAGAATATTGTTTTAACTTGTCCTTGCCCCGGTTTTCAACATAAAGCTCGTATTTTTTGAAATTCTAATAAAAAATCCTCTTTAAGATTTGACTGCTTAAAAAATTGATGTGTTTATTTTTCTATAAACTTTTTTTGAAGAAAAAGGTGAAATCGGTTTTTCGTGCAGATTTTGGGTATACAAAGTTTACTGAAGGCTGTCATTTGATCTTTTTAGGCTAGCATTCTGCCACACTCAACCCCGAAGGAGTTGAGTTTGGTATGCATCCCCTGAGAACTTTGAGGGTTTTTGAGACATACATCCTCTAACTGTAAATGTTTTTATTTTCCCACCTGTGGTTGGATAGACATTTGGAGGATATGTTTCGGACCCAATGCATAGCTGCCGAGATATTGACTGGTCACACTTTACAGGTAGCTAGAAAAACATGCTGGATTTTTTAAAATAAAAAGTTAATTTTAGGCTCTCTGGCATCCTGCAACGCAAGATGTGATTGTTGTTGCAAAACAAAACCGGTTGATAATGTTTTCAGAAATTATTGTTTCTTATCTCTATTGCTTAGAATAATGTCTCTACAAACCACCATATGCTATAAGATTAAACGAAAATTCGATTGCAGACCATCTGTTTTATACTTTTATGTTCTTTCACGAATTTTATCAATTTGTTCCAAGGAAAGTATTTTAGAGGCAAAGAAAATTCAAGAATTCAAGAAATAATCCCACTGCCTAATCTTGGAAACTCAGTATTAATAGTAACCTTAATAGTAAAATTAAAAGGCTAAATAGTAACCGAAACTCTAAAAAATTGAATTTTGATACCAATAGTTACATAAAAAGAATTGCATGTTCATGCTGATTTTAAATATATAAGTTTTGTCAAGTTTAGTCGTACCCATCAAAAGTTATGAGCCTGAGAAAATTTGCCTTATTTTAAAAAATAGGGGAAGACACCCCTTAAAAGTAAAAAAAAAATCACACCATCAGATTCAGCGTATCAGAGAACCCTACAGTAGAAGTTTCAAGCTCCTATCTACAAAAATGTGGAATTTTGAATTTTTTGCCACAAGACAGATCACGGGTGTTAATTTGTTTTTTTGTTGTTGTTTTTTCCAGGGGTGATCGTATCGATCCAGTGGTCCTAGAATGTCGCGAGAGGGCTCATTCTAACGAAAATTAAAAGTTCCAGTTCCCTTTTTAAGTGACCAAAACAATTGGAGGGCACCTAGGCTCCCTCCTACGCTTATTTTTTCCCAGAGTCTCCAGATCAAAATTCTGAGATAGCCATTTTTCAGTATAGTCAACTATATCTCTGGGGACAACTTACTCCTCCAAAGTCCCCGTGGGAGGGGCTGCAAGTTACAAACTTTGACCAGTGTTTACACATAGTGATGGGTATTGGGAAGTGTACAGACACTTTCAGGGGGATTGTTTTGATTGGGGAGGGGGGAGGTGAGGGGGCTCTGCGGGGGGAACTTTCCATGGAGAAATTTGTCATGGGGTAAGAGCATTTTCATGAAGGGGGTGCAGGTTGTGTCTTCAAATGAAAGTAAGGAGCAGCAATAAAACTTAAAACGAACAGAAATTAGTACGCATATGAGGGGTTTACCTCCTCCTAATGCCTCGCTTTTTACGCTAAAGTAATTTTATTAAAGCCAACTATATATTCTACGGCCTTTGTGATTCAGGGGTCATTCTTAAGGAATGGGGCAAAATTTAAGCTTTAGTGTAAAGAGCGAGGTATTGATGAGGGGGCGAACCCTCTCATATACGTAATAAAAACATACGAATTTAGAAGTTCGTTACTGAAGTTAATTCGTAAGTTACGTACATTTTTACTAATAAAAACGTTCGTAAAATTAAAAGTTCTAGTTGCCTTTTTAAGTAACCAAAAAATTGGAGGGTAACTAGGCCTACTCCCCCGATCCTTTTTTCTCAAAATCGTCCGATAAAAACTATGAGAAAGCCATTTAGCCAAAAAAAAATAATTAATATTGAAATTTCGTTTTAATTATTCATGCGCGGAGAGCCAAAATCAAAACATGCATTAATTCAAAAACGTTCAGAAATTAAATAAAAAAAAACAAGTTTTTTTTTAAATGAAAGTAAGGAGCGACATTAAAGCTTAAGACGAACAGAAATTACTCCGTATATGAAAGGGGCTCTTCCCTCCTCAACGCCCCGCTCTTTGCGCTAATTTTTTTTTACTGTTTTGAAAAGTAGAGTTGAGAGAAAGAGTCAAACTTTAGCGTAAAAAGCGGGGCGTTGAGGAGGGAGCAGCCCCTTTCATTTGCGGAGTAATGTCTGTTTGTTTTAAGTTTTAATGTGGCTTTCTAATTTCAGTCAAAAAAAATTATTTAATCCCAAGGAAAGAAGTATGGTATTATGATCTGACGTCTGATTTCGTAATAACATTCGGTTATCTTGATTTTTATTATTATTTCAATCTATCTATACATAGTTCCGTCAGTAGTTTTGGGATTTTGTGTCAGTAATTTACTTATTAATCATATAGTTTTTCGAATCCAAAGATTCAACGAAAGAGCCAAATAAGGACAAGAGACACATAATTTTCTCCCTGGGAGAGGGGATGAGGAGTAGATAATATTTTTGAAACTGTAGGAGACGGAACTTTTCAAAAAAAAATGGAGCCATAAAATAAAAATCATAGTAGAAGCTTTGTAACCGGATATGACGATCTGCATTAATAATATATGTTCCTTTTCAGTTTTTAATGTTACTCTTTATATATGTATCTTGTTTTAGGTACATCTATTGGAAAGGGCATGAATCACAGGATGGTATTTACGACTTCGATGGTAACTTGGACATTGAAGCTTATTTCGCTGAAGCGAGCAAAGTCGGACTATACGTTATTTTACGCTTGGGACCGTACATAGATGCAGAAGTAGACATGGTAAGAATTATAAAGAAGAGCTCATATGGAACTTGTGACGAGGTCGGAAGAGCCAAGAGCTCATATGGTATGAAATCTAGCAAAATTCTAAGAATCAATAGATTACTTTAAAAGGAAAACCAGAGGTTTAATGCCGGTTGGGATTTAAAATAAGGGCTCTGAGTCACGAGGTCCTTCTAAATATCAAAATTCATTAATATCCGATCACCCACTCGAAAATTAAAAATTCCTCCATTTTTCTAATTTTTACTCTATCTTCCCCCCCCCCCCCCAGATGTTCGAATCGGGGAAAACGACTTTATCAAGTCAATTTGTACAGCTCCCTGACATGCCTACCAATTTTCATCGTCCTAGCATGTCCAGAAGCACCAAACTCGCCGAAGCACTGAACCCCATCATCTAACTCTCCCAAAGAGAGCGGATCCAATCCGGTTACGTCAGTCACGTATCTACGACATTTATACGCCTTTTCCAACATTTCTGGTTTCCCCCTCCAGCTCCCCCCAATGTCAACAGATCTGGTCGGGATTTGAAATAAGAGCTCTGAGCCATGAGTTCCTTCTAAATATCAAATTTCATTAAGATCCGGTCACCTGTTCTTAAGTTAAAAATACCTCAGTTTTTCTGACTTTTCCAAATTAACAACCCCCAGCTCCCCCAAAGAGAACGGATCCGTACCAATTATGTCAATCTCGTATCTATACTTGTGCTTATTCTTCCCATCAAGTTTCATCCCGATATCTCCACTCTAAGCGTTTTCCAAGATTTCCGGTTTCCAAGATTTCTGTTTCCCTCCTCCGACCCTCTATGCCCCTGGATCTGATTCGAATTGAAAATGGAGCATCTGAGACATAAGATTCTTCTATGTATCAAGTTTTATTGAGATCCGATCCCCCATTCGTAAGATACCTCGATTTCACGTTTTCCAAGAACTCCTGCTTTTCCCTCCAACTCCCTTCAATATCACTGGATCTGGTCGGGATTTAAAATGAGAGTTTTAAAGTACAAGATCCTTCTAGATATCAAATTTTTATTAAGATCTGGTCACCCGTTCGTAAGCTACAAATACCTCATTTTTTCTAATTTTTCCGAATTACTCCCCTCCCCAAATCCACCAAAGAGAGCGGATCCGGTCCGGTTATGTCAGTCACCTATCTTGGACTTGTGCTTATTCTTTCCACCAAGTTTCATCCTGATCTCTCCGCTTTAAGTGTTTTCCAAGATTTTCGGTACCCCCTCCCCCCCTTAATGACACTGGACCCGGTCGGGATAAAAAAATAAGAGATCTAAGTTTCGAGGTCCTTCTAAATATGAAATTTCATTAAGATACGATCTCTCTTTCGCAAGTTGAAAATACCTCATTTTTTCTATTTTTTAGAATTAACCTCCCCCCCAACTCCCCCAAAGAGAGCAGATCTGTTCCGGTTATGTCAATCTCGTATCTATTACTTGTGCTTATTTTTCCCACCAAGTTTTATCCCGATCCCTCCACTCTAAGCATTTTCCAAGAGTTTAGGTCTGTCCCCCCCCAACATCCTCTTCACCGGATAAGGTTGAAATTTAATACAAGATCTCTGAGACATGATATCCTTACAAACATCAAATTTCATTAAGATCCGATCACTCCTTCGCAAGTTAAAAATACCTCATTTTTCTAATTTTCAGAATTAACCCTCCCCCCCAATCCCCCAAAGAGAGCAGATCCGTCCTGGTTATGTCAATCACGTATCTAGGACTTGTGCTTATTTTTTCCCACCAAGTTTTATCCCGATCCCTCCACTCTAAGCGTTTGCAAGATTTTAGGTTCACCCCTCAATTCCCCCCAATGTCACCGGATCCAGTCGGACTTTAAAATAAGAGCTCTGAGACACAATATCCTTCCAAAATTCAAATTTCATTTAGATCCGATCACTCCTTCGTAAGCTAAAAATACCTCAAATTTCTAATTTTTTCAGAACTACCCCCCCCCCAACTCCTTCAAAGAGAGCGGACCCGTCCAGGTTATGTCAATCGCGTATCTAGTACGTGTGCTTATTTTTCCCACCAAGTTTCATCCTGATCCCTCCCCTCTAAGCGTTTTCCAAGATTTTATGTCCCCCCCTCAATTCTCCCCAATGTCACCTGATCCAGTCGGGATTTAAAGTAAGAGCTCTGATACACGATATCCTTCCAAACTTCAAATTTCATTAATAATCGATCACTCCTTCGTAAGTTAAAAATACATCATTTTTTCTATTTTCCGAATTAACCGGCCCAACACCCCCTCCCACCCCAGATGGTCGAATTGGGAAAAAGACTATTTCTAATTTAATCTGGCCCGGTCCCTGATGCGCCTGCCAAGTTTCATCGTCCTAGCTTGCCTGGAAGTGCCTGAAGTAGTAAAACAGGGACAGACAGACAGACCAACAGACAGACAGACAGACAGACAGAATTTGCGATTGCTATATGTCACTTGGTTAATACCAAGTGCCATAAAAAAAGAAAGTTGCTTCGGCGAATCTATTTCCGGTATGCCAAATACCTTCTTGCCCTTCCACCATGGTCAAGCAACTCCTGGGCCATTAAAAGACACGGCATCATTGACCCGAATGCTTCTATCAGAAAAAGCATAGAAGCTTATATTAGTAGAATTGGTTGGCACCCATGGAGCGCTATTTTGATTCAATGATTGTTTTGCTTTTGTATGTTTTAAGTGTTTTTAAGTAAAAGTGTTGCAAAGTTTTTTGTTTAGTTTTTTAAGTCATTTTCTTTTTCTTTTTCCTCTTTTCTTTTATTCACATTATACTCCGTTTTTCATGTGTATTATAACGGGTTATAAATAAATTCAATTCAATAAATACAAAACAAAATGGGCAAACAATACGTAATATGTGCATTTTTTTTCATTAGATCCTTGTAGAAAATACGTACCTTATAACGCAATATTACTTAAAACTTTTGGCACATTCGTAAGATAAGCGTTTTAATCATAAATCAGAATTTCTTATGATTCTTCTTCTAAAGTCGCTTCAGAGGGTCTTTAGGGTATTTTTCCATCGTAATTCCGTGGTCTTGTGAGACACATCTTCCATTTGTCTCAGTCCGGTTTTAACCTCAGCCTCCATGTATATGTTTAAACTCTATTTTCGTCATTCCATGAAATATTTTTCTTTACCAATCTCCGTTTTTGATGAATTATGTTTGAATGTAAGATGCAAGAGCTGAGGATGGTGAAGCCTAAAAGAAGAGTTATATAATATATAGTGTTAGATTCCAGTGAGCTTCGTTTTTCGTAAAGCCAAAAAGCTTCATCGTAGTCAGAACTGCGACAAAATCTCGAACTTTAACGTAGAGAGCGTTCTATTGAGAAGGGGGCACCCCCCCTCCCTTATATACGTAATAATTTCTGTTTATTTTAAGTTTTGATTTTGTTCCTTAATTTCAGTTGAAAAAACTTGTTTCTTTATTTAATTTCTGATTGTTTTTTTTTAATATTGCCGAGAAATTCGGCTCCTCCTCAATAGGAAATTCCCCCTCCCCGAAAAATTTCTCCATGGAAGGTTTCTCCTACGAAAAATTCAACTTAAATTCCCCCAGACAATTCCATTCTTGCTGAAAGTTCCCCCAGAAAATTTCTTGCGGACAATTTTGGTTGAAAATTTTTATTAGCACTCTTTCATTTGGAAAAGACTGTAATAATTTGGAAAAAGGGGGGCAAATATTCATTCTTTATAAGATTTTCTCCGCAAATTCCCCTTCCTTGGAAAATTTTTCCCGGATATCCCCTCCCGTGTCGAAACAGTTGCTACCGCAAGAAATTCCCCTTCGAGAATTTCTCTTGTGGGAGATTCCTCCGTGATGAATTTCTCCCTCAGAAAACCTCCCCTCCCCCCTCCTATGGGAAAATTTTCCACGCCTTTCCATCCCGGTGGAAATTTATCCGCGGTAATTTCCCTTAACATCCCCACAAGTAAAATTGATTCAGCAAAGAGAAAGTAAGACAAATTAGAACAATTTCCGGTAGGAATCCGGGCAAATTCCCTCAGTGTAAAATTTCTCCCGGAAAGACCACCCCTGAAAATTCCCATCCCATAGACAATTCTCCCCTTCGAAAATCCCCCCGCACAAAACAATCACCCCCCTAAAAAATGTCTCTATACCTCAAATAACAAATACTATAGGTAAACAATGGGCAAATTTTACGACTTACAGACCTTTCCCCGGGGCTCTGTGGCTTAACAGTGTTGAATAAAAGGGCTGTCACAAAATTTTGGTCGGACAACTTCGGGCAAAATAGTAGCGTTGGAGAGGGGTTAGTTGACCTGCAATTTTTTTGTCACTTAAAAAGGGTTCTAGAGCTTTTAGTGTCAATTTGAATGAGCTTTTTCTCGATATTCTAGGACTATTTGTTCGATACGATCACCACAGATAAAAACAAACAAACAGATAAACGCACTTCCGTGATCTTTCTTTAGGCAAAACATACAAAATTCCACATTTTTGCAGATGATAGCTTGAAACCTCTACAGTAGCGTTCTCTGATACCCTGAATCTGGTGATGCGGTTTTCATTAAAAGATTCATTGGCTCTAAGGAGTTGTCCCCCCCTTCTTTTTCAAAAATCAGGCAAATTGTCTCAGGGTCGTAGCCGTTGATGGGTAACACTAAACCTAATGAATTTTATATATCTGGAATCAGCATAGAAGCTCAATTTGCTTTATGTATTTCATATAAGTCTGAAAGTTCTTTATACATGCCTCTCATTTAAATTCAGCGACTCTTGTGTTTGAGCAGTCTTTCTTAGCAAAATTGTGACAAAAAGTCAAACTTTAGCGTAAAGAGCTGGGTTTGAGGAAGGCGCCTCCCTTACGTTTACTGTTGGATAGCTTGCCCTATCTTTGATAAATTAACTTTTTCTAAGAAACTGCTAGCAAAAAGTGACACCTGTCAATAGAAACTAAAACTCTAAAAAACGATTCGATTCTTTTGGATTTAAAAAAAGTATCAGCGAACTCCTTTTTCTAAGCAAATTGAACATTAAAACAGCTAGTCCCGAGTGTTCAAGAAAAATTTTAGTTCGAGGGTATTGTCCCCTCTGCGCAAATGGGGCCCATTACAATGACAAAATACTTCTTCCGCTTGGTTCTATGTTTTTAAAGATCAATGCCTTGGCTAAGGGGACTAGAGATTTTTAACGGGAGGGGAGGCTGTTAGGGAGCCAAAAAATGGATGAAAGAAAATCAGTTATCCTTGATCAGTTTGCGAGTCTCCGTCTGAATCCGTGGGCCAATAGGAACCTAGTGTAAAACAGTTACCGACTTAGCAATTCGTGTGTATGGTCAAATGTGACTTGTTCTTGAAATATGCTTTAAATTTGGTATTTCAAATGAGAGCTGTAAATCTCTCCATCACTTCAAAAATAACATTTTGTTCAAGCTGCAATAACTTGTGTTTACTAAGGATGTAAAAGTGAACCTAATCCTGACTAAGTCTTAGACTTAGTCTTAACTACAAAGAGAAGCAATGTAGAGACAGAATTTTATTTAAAGAGAGCAAAGCCGACATATAAATATAAAATTGATGTTGACTGGATCGATTCGTCACGAGAGAAAATGAGTCGTAAATTTGCTCCATTTCTGATAGGTTTGACTGACGCGGCATGTACACATGCCCTTACAAGGGGACCTCAACAATGACAAAAAAAAATCGGAAACAAATTGTTCCATTGATAGTTGTTGACCAAAATATGATTTGATTCTTTTGTGTGTCCAATAGACTTCCACCTTACTGGGAAAGACAAACCTGAGAGAAAAAAAGAAAAAAATCGGGTTACGTCGATTCTTGACACCTAACATTTGGCCAAAAATTGTTTTTATCTGTTTGGCATGGAACTTCCCGGCTAATTATCCTGTAAAAAGTGGTCCTTAATTAGTAGAACAATCTGGAAAGAAAATTTCAGGGTATGTAGACAGGGCCAAGGAAAAATCCCTTAAGACAAAAATTTAAGGAAACAAATCTGGCAGTATTACTTTGAGACGTTTATTTATTTATTTTTAAAGACAAAAATAGAATTATTTTATATAAATGAGGTTGAAATTTGTTTAAGTAAGCAGCTACAACAAAACAGAACACCGGAAATGCATGTATATTCAAAGGTGTCTAAAGGGTGATTTCAGCCCTATAAAATACCAAAATTACATAGCTCTTCAATCAATATTGATAAAAACCCTTTCCCGTCCAGCCAAAGCTGCGTTGTGAAAACATTTTTAAATACTACTACAGAAATTTAGGGATGATCGTGCATTTAGATTCAAGATTCAAATGTTACCCAAAATCTTAACCACTATCCAACATCTCAGTTCTTAAGTAGAAAACTGAAAAGAAAAACTTCGCAAACGTTCCTAGAAAATAAAAAATAATATAACTATATCAATTAGAACACGAATAAAGCATAATTTATAAAAAAAAATTCAAGAAAGCAAGCTTACAAAGAAATGTTTAAATGCTTGATAAAAGCTTTATTAAGCCATATTAAAACTTAAAACGGGCTTGAACTTAACACGAGCATAAATTAAAATCTAGAACTACGTCAAACATAAAGATAACAGATATTTCTATCGGTAGATAAATTAATCCTAAAACGAACAGAAATTCAAAATAAATTTTCAAGTTTTCAACGAAAAGAAATTACCACCATTGAGATTAGCGCCACCACCCTTCGAAACCCTCTAAAGGTGATAGTGTCATTTCTGCTTTACTGAAAACAATATGTTTAAAAAAAAAATTTTTCATCATAGCAATGAAAACCAAAAATTGCTGAGACTTTCCAGAGATAGCGCTATCATATTTTGAACAATCAGTTTAGTTTCATTAGCCTGATATGGAGTAAATTCTGATCCGTGCCTTCTCTTTTTAAATGCATTCCTTTCAGATGTGCAGAATATTAGTTAAATTGTTTAGTGTTTCATCAATCAAATATATTGCTTCATCAAACTAAACAGATTGGTTTTAAAATGACCAATAACTATTTTAAAGTGTTTTTTGGCATCCATTTTCTGTTTGTTTGTATGAAATGGAATTAATAGGAAAAGGTTTTCATAAGAAAGTATCCTTTTGAAATAGTGAAATTAAATTGGAAGTCACAAATGTAATTTTACTAGGAAGTATCTTTTTAATTCTTATAGTCCTGATTATGTTCATAATTTTCTTTTTTTTTATTTTGGATGTTTGGACAAGGAAAAACCACGCTGATTAAAAAACATATGTTTGTCATATCACCTTGAATGAGATTCTCCTCATAAGATACACGTTTATCGTAAAGTTATTTTCTTTTTGAAATTTTGTATTTATGACTTATATTACTGTTCCAGCTTCATTTTTAATTGATGAGACCGTAAAAATGCGGTAACATTTTCCTTTTTTGTATGGTTCTGAGTTGGATAAGGATTTAATTTGTTATCCTTCTTTTTAGGGAGGTTTACCATTCTGGATTTTGTCGAATAATCCTGAAGCCAAGTTACGTACGGCCGACCCAAGTAAGTATCAATTCTTTTGGTGATCTGGCCCAGCCCAATATTTAGAAAAGCTTGAATCTTTTTATTCCTATACCAAACTAAAAAATGGTTGTTTTTGCAAAATTTATATTTCAACTAATCTTGAAATCAAGAGATAGTTACTCTTAAAATGATTATTGTTTGGAGATGTATCCAGCTTGTTTAATTCTAGGGCCTAAGGCATCATTTTAGAAAAATTTACTTTTTTTTTGGCGACTCAAAGGTAAAGAAAAATAAGAATACGGCATTGCAACTTTACTGTCCGTACTGGTGGGGCTAATATCCGTTTCATGGCCCTTCAGTCAGGAAGTGCAATGGGGGTTCATAATCAGCCATCCTGTGCTTTTGCACATCCTTTTTGTGTGCAGTCTCCAGTTTTCTACAGGTACTCATTTAGAGCAGTCGAATCTGACTGAGCTTACATGGTCACGCCACTGACCCCTGTTTCAAACCAAATAACCAACAGCCATGGGACTCAAACAACTGTCCTCAGGGACAAAGGGTTTGTCCGCCCACTTGGCTAGGACCCTGGACTTAAAAATTTGTTTTGACTTGAGAGACTAAAGAGAATAAACCCTATAAAATTGGTAAAGCCCAGATAAAGTCTTAAATTAAGGCTATTCCAAATGTTCAATAAGATGTATGTAAATACTTTATCTCTTTATTTAAACTTTGCGAATTGAATATTTGTGACGATTAATAATGACCGATCTAACTGCCTGAGGAACCAGCAAAATAAGTTATTCATTACTTGGGTACCCCTATAAATTTTGTCGCTGGGAAAATTAATTTAGAACTAAATTAAATTAAAAAATCAAATTATACAAGGCAAAAAAGAAAAATTGTGATATATGCAGCTCTGACTACTATCAACGTGTTTTATGGTAATTTTTTTTAATATTTTGTCTTTTTTTTGTTAATATGACCGAATCCTACCCTGCCTCTTTGAACCATTAAACTCGTTTATTTATAGTCGAAAATGATAAATCCAATGTTATGATGGAGAAGTGACCTACGACTTTCATTTGTATTAGTGTTGCCACATAAAAATAAAAGAATAAATAAAAGTAAGAAAAAAGTTTGGGGAGCACGAAGAAATAAGAGAGGAACATTTCTTCCTATCAGAAATTAAATGGACAATATTCCTTCCAGGTTTTATGAAGTTTGTTGATCGATGGTTTGCTGTTCTCCTACCAAAAGTCAAGAAGCACTTGGTTAATAATGGCGGCAATATTTTGATGGTGCAGGTAGTAATACATTTGTGTCCTTGTTTTAGAAATTTTTAAATGATTTCTAGTTGAAACATCTTGAAAAAAAATTCATAACGTAGCTGTCTGCTTTGGTAAACCAAAATAATATCATTTAATATACCAAATTATTACAGAAAATAGAATTTAATAGTAATTTATTTATAATAAAGAATTAAATATAATTAATTAGGATAAAGAGCAAGGGAGAAAGAAAAAGGAGAGGAGAGAAAAAAAAATCTCTAGAAATAGTGAAATTAAATAATTTAAAAACGTGAGTACAACTATTTGTGCACAAATAATTCACATCCTTGAATATTTGTAACATATACAAACACTATCTGTAAAATACTGCACTTCATTCAGCCTTGCAAATTAGCGCCGGAGGGGGTATTATCGGGCACCTGGAACAATTTGGGATTCCAAGTGCCCGATCATGAATTTACTTTTTTCAACTCCAATTTACCTTACAATGATGGACCGAAAATAGCCTACGGTTTCATTTTTGTGTAACACACAATATTGTATAATTTTAGAAAGACTGTAAAATATTAAGTAAATTTATTAATGATATTATAGTTTGTATGGTTTTTAGGTTCTAGGTTCAATCGGGTTTAATTAAAAAAAATGAAATAACTAAACTTAAAGTGCACTGCTCTGTGACAAAACTCACGTTGAGACCCTTAAACATAAAAGATTCGTCACTTACACGCAGTACGACTCCCACTTCACTCGTTGACACAACCACACGCCTCCTCATTATATAATCTTAACCATAGGGTTCCTCCCTCCCTGCCTGGACGTACAACCACCTCACCTAAATATACTAAAAAAAACTAAACTTTATCTAATTTAATTTATCTTTCTTTTTTTATTATTCACTTATTGATCTTTGACTAAATATTTATTTAAATTATTTTTGAAAGACCCGAGGGAGCTCCTACACCTCAGCTCTTTTGGAAGCATGTTCCACACATTCGCACATGCTACATCCGGGGAAAAATCTGAACGTACTGTTGGAGTTCGTCTCACTTGAAGGTCAAAGGCAGAGCGCGTGTTTCGATTATGTTGTTCAGATATCAACCGAAACAGATTGTGGAAGGGAGATGGAAGTAAACCGGATAAAAATTTAAGAACAAAAACTGAGCACGACAGACGGTAAAGGGAACCAAGGGACAAAATGTCGTGTACATTTCCAATAATTTTCACTGCACGCTTGTGGATTGAGTCAAGTCTCTTCAGGTGTGATTTGAAGGTTGACTGCCAAATTATGGCACAATGCTGCAGGTGAGGTTTCAGACGTCCGTTGTAAAGTAGACGAAGGGTTTTTTGAGGAAATACGTGCTTCAGTTTCCTGATGATGCCAAGATTACGAGAGAGTTTCAGCTCCACAACCTGGATGTGGTTTAGAAAGGAGAGGTTTTCGTCCAGGAGTACACCTAGATACCTCGCAAAACCTGTTTCTGGCCGCCTGATCGTTCCTCTAGAAGTCGTAATTCAAGTTATTTCTGGATGAATAGTTCTAATCCTTGAAAAGAATAGCACACGATTTGTCGACATTTATTACAAATCGATTTGCATCCATCTAGACGTAAGTTTCTTCTTAGACAATCTCTAGTTTTCTCTGGAGTGACGTCAAGCCAGAGTCACAGGAGGCCATTCTAGTATCGTCGGCGATTGCCAGCAGCTTACTATAGTCGTTGTCGTTATTTGAACTGTCTTCACCGCAGCAGAGTTTGCAGCACCATGAGGTCCTGAAATTTGGGTTCACAACACGATTTAGGTCATTCACATGAATCAGAAGTAACAGTGGACCTAGGATCAATCCCTGTGTCACACCAAAATTTACCACGATATTGTTCAACGGATCTTCTCCTATTTACATGCGCCAATTGCTAAGGTAGGACTGGAACCATTTCAGTGCCTCTTCTCTAACGCCGATGTATTCTAGTTTACCTAGTAGAATTCCATGATCCATACTGTTGAATTCTTTTTTGATATCAAGTAAAATAGCAGCTGGCAAAAGTCCCAGGTCAAGTGCCCAAATTGTCGTTGGTTGAGGAATCCCTTCGCTTCGAGAAAAGAGTAAAGTTGATTATTCGTAGGGTTTTCGAAGACTTGGAAAATACCGAGAGAATTGAGATGGGTCGAAAGTTAGATGGGTCATCTTGAGGGCCAACTTTATGGAGAGGTACTATTCGTGCTTTCTTGAGGAAGAGCTTTCTTTCTTTCGTGTGAACACGGTCGAATCTGGACGCAGATGTACCTCTCAAGTTTTCGACAACCATTGAGACGTCGAGGGAAGTTACGGGAATGACTGCCATTGACTACACACGCTGGACCTAGAAAATCCTTGTAGGATTTTGCTTGGGGTGTTACTGTATTCGCCATTTTCTCTCCAATGCTGGCGAAGAAAGTGCAAAGTGCTTTCGCAACTTTGGTTTGCTCAGTAAAGGTTATCCCATCAACAGTAATTTTGGAGAGAATTTCAGGTTTTTCGTCGTTGGGTCGTAACAGTGAATTAATTGTCTTTCAAACTTTCCTTCCATCCTTACCACTTTCAGCTAGTTTTGTATTAAAATATTCTCTTTTGGCCTTTCTGAGAATTGATTGGAGGCATTTCTTATAAGATTCGTAGATTTCTAGGCTAGCTATACTTGGTCGGTTACGGTATTCAGCCCAAAGCTTGTTCTTCTTATTAATACATCTGAGTAAACGCTCAGTAACCCACGGATAAATTGATGTATTTTTTCTCCCATTTTTAGCCGCTTTTTCTTTAAAACAATGTGCTTCGTATAAAATTGTAAACGTATAATGGAATACTTCGAAACCTTCATTCAAATCTTCTTTTTCCAGAACACTATCCGATGTAATTTTCTCCAGTTCATCATTTAATGACCTTAAATTTTCTTCACGTAGGTCGATAATCGGTACGTCTTCTCTTATTCTCGAAAATGATCTTGCTACTTTTGATGTCTTGAAGACGGTGAATAGGGTGAAATGATCCGACATATCACTGACGATGACTGAAGCTGAGAGTGGAGATAAAGCCAAGAAAATATTGTCGATTAGAGATGGAGTATTTTCCGTAACTCTTGTCGGGATAGTGATTGACGGATAAAGGGTAGATCCAGACGTGAGCGTGAAAAGGTCTTTGCCGCTACTTGTAAGGGGATGGGCCAGGTTGATATTAAAATCGCCCATAAAGACCACATCATGATTCTGTTTCTCCAGCAGCTGGAGTGTTTCCGATAATATATCCATAAAAGACGAAACAGAGCCTGATGGGGATCGGTAAATTTCTCCAATGATTACCTTTCTTCGTGAAGGAAGCGACATTTCGAGGAAAAGTGATTCAAATACACCCTCTACGTTCCGAGTCAGTTGGTTATTTATATAAACTGGGTATTCACTCTTTGTGTAGGTTCCCAATCCTCCTCGTCTCGTATCTTTTCTATGTATAAAATTCGGTGTAAGGTAAAGGTAAAGGATACGGCATTAGACTTTACAGTCCGTACCGGCGGTGCTGATCTCCGTTTCTTGGCCCTTCAGCCAGGAAGTGCAATGGGGGGTTGGGGGCCAGCCATCCTGTGCTTTTCGCACACCCTTCCTGTTTACCTTCCCCAGATTTCTCCAGGTACCCATTTAGAGCTGGGTCGACTCTGGCTAAGCTTACAGAGTCTCGCCACTGACCCCCGTCCCAAACTGAAGAATTGGGTACACTGGGATTCGAACCCGCGTCCTCTCAGACAAGGGATCCCGAATCCAGCGCACGGGTGGCTCGGCCACCCGGGAATATCTAACAGGCTATCATTCTGTCTCGTCAGGAATGTTTCGCAAAGTCCAAGAACATCAGGCTGTACTTGCTGACACATAGTCATTAGATCTGTCAGTGACGAACATAATCCTTGACAGTTCAGTTGAATCACACTGAGCTGAGATTTGGAGCATCCTTGGGCCACATTTATTATTGAGTATATTAGTTCGAGGAAACTTACTGCTACTAAACAAAGAATAATCTGTTTCATTACTTATTACTCGATCAAAAATTTCTTCCAAATTCAAAAACGATTTTTCTAACTGTACTAACCTACTCTGAGCTATCGGCAAGGCATTGCATTCCGGGGACAGAGTGGGAACTCAAAACTTACCTAAATATTTCGGAAGAGTGCGGTCGTATCTTGAAGCTAAGTGAAGAGCCGTGAGAAAAGTGCGCACCCGAATGAATTTCTTCCAAACTGCAATAGAAAACTAACGCAAACAAACATGAATAACTACAAAACACAGGAAAAAAGGAAAATGAGACATTTTTGGAAAACGCATCAATCACTTAGGCAAGCGGAAACAACT
The DNA here is from genome assembly GCF_032884065.1 of Artemia franciscana. NCBI lineage: Eukaryota > Metazoa > Arthropoda > Branchiopoda > Anostraca > Artemiidae > Artemia > Artemia franciscana. The sequence continues at coordinate 28,648,752 of NC_088870.1, forward strand.
TATTGATCAATGACATTCTTGCCGGCTTCTGCTAATGTAACCACAAAAACTGAACACTAAAATCTTTAAGAATCCGAATCAGGATCGTGAGGTTGTGCCGTTATTCTAAGTGTAAACGAGTCAAAGCACTCGTCTGAAAATTTAGACCAATCAGAACTTCGCGACTTTTTCACATCCAACCACAGTCTTATTCCTCTTTGGACCACCCGCGTTTCTGCGGCCTTTTCAGTTGCTGATTTCGAAGTTTTCAGCTTGTACCCGAGCGCTAGTAATTCTGTTCTTCTTTTACCGAGCTCAGCTGGTAAGTCTGTTGACACACTGAAACCCGTCTTTTTCAGCTTTCCACACTCCTTCATAATGGCTGAGCGGTCATTGTCACCAAGGCTAACAAAAATTGGCTCAGCAACTTTTTGTTTTTGTGTACTATGTCGCAGATTCGGAACGGCTGCAGATTGAGAGGGAGTCGTTTTTTTAGAAATGCGATACATGGTACACAAACATAGCTGGTCGGCATCTGTAATTCCTAACTTAGACTGGAGGAATGTGACTACGGTATTTTGTAGGTTTTCAGTTCCTCTTGGAGCCTCAACACCGTGTATCAGAATGTTATTTCTTCTAGCGTACATTTCCTACCGTAGAGCAGTGACCTTGACATGAATCAGCTCAGTCTTTAGCAGTTTGTTTTCTGCTCTTAACACTTTAATCTCAGTCTGAAGTTTCGAAATTAGTTGTTGCAGCTCATCCATACGGCGGTCGAAGTGTTCTTTCGTCACTGACATATTGATACCAGTTAATACCGCTCTGCCTGTTTAATCACGTTAAAAAGCCATAGACTGAAACTTACATGCAAGGGCTCCTTTATGTACTAAAACCAATTATCACTTGGGGCCCGCTTTCATCAAAATGCAGCTGCTCCAAATATCCTTTTAAACCTTTAGATATAGCGTCTATGCTTGTCTCCGGCACGGGGCGCGGCTAATACACATTCATTTCACCGGGCAAGGAGAAACTCTCTGTGTTACTAATCGCAGGTAATCGCAAGGACCCCTTTCTTCTAAGAAATAAAAATCCAGAGGTGCCCGCTTTCAAACAAAGTAAAGATAAACTATAACAAGCCAGCTCTTTGAAATGAAACAGCAATCACCTCTGATCACAATAACTGCTATTTCACTTGGCAAATATCCATAAACAGGTAACACTGATGCAATTAGCAATCACCCGCTTAGTCGAGCATTGAGATGTAGTTAAAAATAGGTCAACTTTTAATCCTTAGTTTCTCAGGTAACACTGATGCAATTAGCAATCACCTGCTTAGTCGAGCCTTTGAGATGTATTTTAAATAGGTCAACTTTTAATCCTTAGTTTCTTTCTTGATTATAATCCACTTTCGATGTTAACTCAATGAGAACAGAATCACAACTCTAAAGGTCAAGTTAAAGACCAAATGAGGCTAATTTAGTACTATTACTTAAGTATTTTGTACTCCATATTCTTTTTTAATTGTAAGTTGATTTAAGCACTGAAATCTGTCTGTTTTTTGTTTTAGGTAGAAAATGAGTATGGGAGTTATCCAGCTTGCGACTACGAATATACATCTACCTTACGGGACTTAGTTCTCAGACACCTAGGAGCAGATACAGTTTTATTTACTACTGATGGAAACGCGGATGGATATCTCAAATGCGGAAAGATTCCAGGAGCTTATGCCACTGTTGATTTTGGAGCAGGTTAGAATGAACATGATTAATGAAACGTCCTTTATTATTACTCTATTTGATCCTACTTAATACTCCATTTTACGTTTATCTGTAGAAAGCTTGAATGTTTTCTTTAAGAATTTCAGTCAAAAATGAAGCCCTATGTTTTTTAAAATGGTTCACATTACTTTTTTTCATGTAGTTAGTTACGGTCGCTTTTCATGCATTGCAAGACTAATTGGTTATATACAGATTTTTTTTCTTCTTCTTTTTTTTGTTTACTATAAATATATTGTTAAAATCAGCCTTGGTGAAAAAATACCATCTTCTAAAAAAATATTTTTATGTCTCTTTAAAATTTCCTGTAAAATTTACATCTCCTAAGAAAAATCTCCTAATAAATTTTATCCCTCCATGTTCTCTGGACTTTCAAGTATTACCATTAGATCAGTCCTCGTTCAGCAGATAGACCTTTAAGTTAAAAATCTTTTCATTTTTCAGAACAAACCGCCGATTAAAAAAAAAAACGATTTAACTTTTCAATGATAGTCTAATTGTGGCTGTAGGGATTGAGGCTAAAATTGTAATTTTCAAATTAAGTAAAGATTTGCTTTTTCTAATCTGTAAATATTTTAAAAGCCCAGAGAAGGGAAAGAGTGAAATCCATCCCTTCATATTTTCTCCTCCTAATATAAGTTAGTTTATCGCTGAGAGTAAGTTGCTTTGTACAAAATTTTGAGTGTTGGTTGTTTCCAAATTCTATTGATTTGCTGTTCCAATAAACAAGGAAGTTTCAATTTCTGAGCTAGAGGTGTGAAAAAAGAAAAGATTTTCTCTAAGAAAAATGTTTATTTTGAGATTTTCTATATAATGCAAACTTTCAGAAGTCAGCCTGAACGAAAGATTATTGAAAGGAGCTTAAACTTTCTACCTTTGGAAGAGGGGGATGAACAGAGAAATAAAAGTGTCAAGAATTAATATTGAAGTCGTCGAGGTTGAGGAGGTTGCCCAAGTTGTTAGTAAAACGATATCTAATTTATCTTCTACACCCTATCTGTAATATTTTTTAAGGTTTTATTGGGTGTCAGTAAAGAGCTAAATAGAAATTAAAAACGAAAAAAATTAATGCTCCGTTGTGTATGCAATATATTGTGTAAAACTGTTTTAAAGAAACTGGCTTGTTATATTTCTGTATATTTGTAAAATTCTGAAAAAGTAGCGCTTTTAAACACAAAACCGACGCAACAAAAAAGGAATATAAGCAAGAAAATCCGTATGTGGCCTGCAGAAAAATAAAAGAACAATTCATAATGTTCTCAACAGTCTTTTACCGGCCATGAAACCAAGTAACTTTAAAACACGAGTTTAACTATCTAAAAAAAAATCAATAAAGCTTAGTTTTCAGTTAAGCGCTAGTTTTTCAGAATTTACAAAAATAAAGAAATATCACGAGCCAGTTTGTTTGAAACTTTTTTTCAAGATTTTGTTGCATAGGCCACAAAGGAGTAATTTTTATTCGTTCCAAATGTCAACTTCACTTTTTACTTTCATCAGAAAAACTTTACTTTTTTTAAATTAATTTTTATGCATTTTTTAGGTTGTAAACACATTGACAGTGAATCTTATAAAAACATCTTTTTCCGAAGTATGCAAAGAAATTAAAAAAGTCAACATAAGTTATTGCTAAAACAAGGCATTAAATAGACGTTTAACTTTGCATCTTTCAAACTTTGCCTTCAAAAATGTGGTATTTGCCACATAAAGAATTCACGGGGTATATTATCCTCCGCATCTTTGAGGAGTTGTAAGTAAAAAAAAATTATATATGAAACTATCAAAGAATTGAAGATGTACAGTTAATAAACATTATGAAATTTTTGTTATTATTAATACGAATTTTCTATCTCAATAAAAAAAAGGTAAAGGATACGGCATTAGACTTTACAGTCCGTACCGGCGGTGCTGATCTCCGTTTCTTGGCCCTTCAGCCAGGAAGTGCAATGGGGGGGTTGGGGGCCAGCCATCCAGTGCTTTCGCACACCCTTCCTGTTTACCTTCCCCAGATTTCTCCAGGTACCCATTTAGAGCTGGGTCGACTCTGGCTATGCTTACAGAGTCACGCCACTGACCCCCGTCCCAAACTGAAGAATTGGGTACACTGGGATTCGAACCCGCGTCCTCTCAGACAAGGGATCCTGAATCCAGCGCACCAACCCACTCGGCCAGGACGGCCTCTATCTCAATGCTGCCAAGAATTTGAACTTCTCATCAGAAAGTGTACTTTCATTATTTTTGTTTTTTTTTTTTATTACTTTTTAATAGAATTGATCATTAGAAATGAATCAGTGCTTGAAAGAGAATACGCATATCAAGAAAGCTATGTTATCCAAGATTCGAACCAGAGTTACTATGATGATACGGCTGAGCTGATAGCACTAGACTATAAAGCCTTGGATATAAGAGTCTGCTTTATTCCTTCTGCTCTTTCAAGTCACCCGTTTATTACATGCTAGAAATTTAAGATAACAAGATAACTTAAACATCAAAGTTTGTCACCGCTCGGTGCGGCTTTTTAATGCTCTTTTTAACTGTAAATCTGCAAAAAGCACGCTGAAATGATCAATGACTTTGAAGTGAACCTTTAAACATCTCTCTACGATTATGCCTGTGTGCTAGCTCTAGTTATGACGATTTTTTTCAGCTTTTCATTCTCTTTACTGAGAGAGAAAGATGGGTTTATTAATATAAATAACAAAACAAAACAATCAAATGGCCCGAAGCAAAGCTCGTTTGGGCTTACAACCCCAATACACATACAAATAAAAACGATACGAAAAAGAAGAAGAAAATAAAAAGAAAAGAAAAGGAAAAGAAAAAAAAGAAAAGAAAAGAAAAGAAGAAGAAAAAAATTCAATTATCCTGCATTTAAATCGATACGGAATTACACTTCAAAAAAGACAAAACAAAAAGAAACTAAAACCACTTGACCAGTATCGCCTAAAACAAAACCAACACCTTGGCTCCACTTGAGGTCCACTCAACTATCAAAACCATAAATATTAAGGCAAAATAGCTTTAATTCCCGCCGAAATTTAAGAAAATTATCCATGTTTCTCAAAGTCGTAGGTAAACAATTCCATGCATGGGGTCCTAGATGCCGAATAGAAAATTGAGATCTACGGGTAATAGCAAGCGGACGACGAATTATATCGGACTGTCTCGTAGAATGTGTATGAATATCACTTCCTAATTCAAACATACTTTTAAAACATATTTGTAAACAATTTTGAAAATGTTTATATATAAACAGGCTTAAATAAAAAGTAATAAGTCCTGCTAAAGGCAAGATTTTGCAATCTTTGTACCGAGTCTTTAAAACCTACACCGCATAACACTCGAAGCGCTTTATTCTGCAAAATATGATGGAAATGAGAAGGAAATGTACTACCCCAAACATTACAACAATATAGCAGATAATTATGAATTAAGGAATAATACAGTGTTCTTAAAATATCCCTTGGGAAAATATACTTCAACTTTCTTAAAATGCCAATATTCCTAGCGAGTTTAAGACTAATATAATCTATATGTTCTCTAAAACTGAGACATTCATCAATTAAAACTCCTAGATATTTTGTACAATTTATTCTCAAAATACTCATATCAGCAATATTAAGTCTGTCTATCCAAGGGTAATAATTTGAGCTCCTACCATACAATAAAAAGCAAGATTTACTATAATTCAAATTTAACTTATTAAGCTCCATCCACTTTTGTACAAACTCCAGACAAGATTGAGGGGAAGGGGGGCTCCCGTGTCCCCCTGCTTTCTTACCCCTGCCTAGAGTCTGAAAAACGCCTTTTTTGGAGTGTTTTTAAACATTTAAGAGCTTAGAACGGAACCTTTCTTAAGCAACGTATTCAGATTGAAGCCTTCTAATGCGACTACCATAGGCAGGTGCTTATTAATCGAATAAAATATGAAATTGAATTAAAATCGAATAGTTGTGGGCATCAAACCATGGCTAATTGTAGAAAAAGCCAAGACAGATAGTCCAATTGAGCGAGATGCAAATCTAGCATTAACCCGCCCTCCTTATTAGGATTGTATAAAAGTTATATTAGTTCATTTGCTAATAGATATGTCTATCTATTATCCGTCCATGCGTCATTTCTAGGGCAGTAGAACTAAGGTAGATAGTCATAGAGTCATGGACATATCCGCTTCTAAATCGAGACAGAATTGCTTGGGAGTGAAGAGGGGAGTCAAAAGCCTTTGAAATACCAGTGACATAAATGTAGAGGCTACTTTTTGACTTTCTATGCCTTTTAAGAATCACTAGAAAAGTAGCATGGGCTTTTTGCGCATCAAGTCCTTCACGAAAATCAAATTGGTTATAAACGCTATGATCACACTTCGAACTAATTTCGTTATAGATACATTTCTAAAGAAGCTTTCAGATCGTTCAACAAACGGTTACCTGTCTATTTGAGTCGCAAGAATTTGGATCTATATGTTTCTTAGAAATACACATTGATAGACCTTTAGATAGCGCATCAGGTATATGCTGGTGGGTGTTGCAGGCCTGGGATAAGATGGCAAGGTGCTCGGACAATTTCTGTGTCCCTTAGAGCCGATTTTTGGACTGCAGATTATCAAAATCTGATGATTATCGCAAAAGATTACATATTTGGCGCCGTTTTTATTGCTGTACAGGTTTTCTGTCTACATACTTCGTATATTTGACAATCTGAAAACAAACTGCCTGACTGAGCAGCCACAATTGGCCCAAATATGAAAACAGTGTTGTATTTCGCTCTGAAGTTTGAGGGCTTCGCTTCACCTTTTTTTTTGTATCCCAACTCGAATTTTATCTATAGGAAGACAGATAGAAGCAGCGACCTTGATCGAATGAACTAGCTCCGCCAAGTAAAAATCTAAATTGAGAGTGTTACCGTTAAAGGAGATACATCAAAGATAAAGACAAAGATAATAGAATCTAATGTGCATTGATGCGTAAAGAAAACATGGCGATCCAATCAGTTGTTAAACATCACTTAGATTTCGAATATGAAGTGGCAGAGACTTGAGTGATCATTTCTTAGGATATCACTTGAAACATGAACAATGGTGCCCAGTATCCGTGGAGCGTCTATTTGGACGAAATACAGATCTGAAGTGTAACGTGAATTCTACGCACTGGAAAACGGGTTCGATTTTGGTAGTAAAAACAAAATGCCACTAAGAAGAGATGAAACTAACATTTGAGTAAGTGGTGCTGACTCATTTTTAAGATCTATGTTAAAATCAGCACAAATAAATTGACTTATTTGCTGACCGAACCTTATGAATGTATTTATAAAGCAAAGCACAAACTGTGGTATATTTACAATAAGAAAATCTCACTTATGTAGTTTGTAGGCATATACACACACATCAAAACAAAAGAACCAAAATCAAATGAAACATATACATTGAAGATTCAAGAAAGGCAGAGAAAAACTTTTTGTTCTCTAAAATAGTTACGCCATCGGAAAGACAAGTTGATGTCAGTTTGGCAGGACGAAGAAATTTCACATGATCACGTGAAAGCTATAGCTGTAAAACATTATTGGCACTCAGAAGGTGTTTAGTGATGCATGCTAAATTTTAAATTGCCAATTTTGTCACGAGTACCGTTAATTGTTCTTTAAAATAATGACACGAACGAAATAGATGATAATTTCATCTGGAAATTACACAATGGTAGATGAATTGAATCTTCCCGTGACCCTTTGAGTGGCTATGCACTAACTATTATTATTGGGCTATGCTACTAAGCTATTACTAGAATGATTCTCTCTGCAATTAACACACTTCACGATCTCAGCTGAACATGCTTGACCCTTGTTAGTATGATCACCTAGACATTTAACATGGTTCTTACAGTCTCTTATGAAATGCACGAATCTTTGGCAATGAAAGCACTGCTAAGGCGTTCAAGTCGGCAAAGTAACTAGTAATAGCCAGTGTTCAATGTTTACGCCAAAGTTGATTGCAAGAATAAATTCTTCTTTAGTTTGGAGTTCAGTTAAACGATTCTAGGACTTCCATATTTCTTTGCACTTGCGACGCTACTAACAAGCCCTCAAATCTGTGAAGCATCATGTTCTGCGTCCATCTTGATAATACCGGCATGTTCAGTTTTAAAACACTGGTAAGAATTTTTAAGGTGGGAAGATAACTGCTGCTGCAGTGGCTGACTCTTCATCGATTTAGTAACTGACCATTCCATTTGGAAATTTTTTATTAACTATATGCTTAAATTTAATAACAAAATCAATTTTCTGAACAAATTCTCACTGAATCTGCCGGTTATGTACGTTATTATCCGTAGGAATGTTCTTTAACAAGACAGGGGTTTTGGATTGCTGACGGCCAGACAGTTGAGGAAGCAGCCTGTGCGCTTACTTCTTGCTTTTCCGCTAAGAATTTGAGCATAGTGACACACATGTTGAGCCCGAGGCCCCAATCATATGCGTACCATTTGGAAATGACGGCGCTTCTGAGGGGTTTACGACAAAAAAAGTGGTGGAGCCACATCGTGTTGCACTGAATTACTGGTTACTTCACATAAATCTGACATGGATGATGAAGCAGGGTGCGAATCTTTTCGCTTTTCAAAAATGACCACTTGCAGAGAATTTATACACATTTTGATCGTGTGCTTAATTGCACGTTTTCCAAAACAATTGCAGTGATATGAACGACTGAATTGTCTTTCGCTGAGAGATGCTTCAGGAATTTCAACACCATACACAGATAATTCAATCCAGCCATTGAAAACAGCTCTTAACAGGTACTGTGCAAAGAAACCAAGCCAAGAGAAGCATTGGAACCACCTCACCTTGCTGCAATAAAGGGTAACTAAATACCGGCAGGTACATACGGTACTTGCGGCAGGTTCCCTTTCGTCTTCTGCTTATTGAATAAGAATATGTACTGGCTACTACCGACACCCCCTAAGAATAAGAACTAGATGGCGCTAAATATTGTAAATGCTGAAATAATAAGTAAAGTTGACAGGTATTCCATACCGTCAGTAGTACACGGGGAGGTTCAATAAACAAGCTAGAAACAAACAGCAATTCTATTAGATATAGAACAAATTTGACGCCAATCTAATGTGAATAAGGCACAATATAAATAACTTAGCAAAGCAAAATGAGACTAGAGATAAATATTCTATTTATTGTTTAATGTCTTCTTGTTTCTCAAGGGGCATTGCTCCCCCCCCCCTGGTATTTTTGCCAGCTTCTAAGGGGAATATTCCAATGAAAAAAAATGTTTTTTTTTTTTCAAAGAACTCACCTTGAAATCGTGAAAACGATGGCCTTTTAAGTAATTTTTAATAGTTCAGGCCCCCTCCTGATAAACATTTGAAGGAAAGAATTTTTCAGGGATAATTATCGGTCTCGAAGTATCTTTATACAAATATTATACATGAATGCGAAAATGGAGGTGGAAGGAGAGAGTAGTCGCCTCCTTCACATTAGGGGAATTTTGGATTAGACAGCTTGTAGTAACAAATTGTAAACGAAGAAATACCCTTGTCAATTGAAAAAAAGTTGCTCGTCATTGCTGTTAGAACATGAAAAATCTGAACAATATTAGGCAACAGTAATTATCCTCCCACCCCACAAAGAAAAGAAGGTGTGATCTTGGTGGAAATTGACATACCTTACATGTATGAGATTTTAAACACTTTATAGAAAGTGTGAAATTTTTTATTTTTGTGAATTAAATGAACAACACATTACACGTAGTAATTTAAACTTGACTAGAAAAAATACCATGAATGAATAGATAAAACCCAAATTGATTACAAAAATGAACTGAATGATAAATTCACTTTGTTCATTATTAAACATATTTGTTCAGAATTAGCAACTAACGCTTATCATATTTAATTGCCTATCAGTGTTTTTATTTTTAAATGAAATGGATTTAAAAAGAAAAACAGTGATGAAAATATGTGTCGTTTTGAAATAATAAGACCAAATTGATTGTCAAAAATAAATTTATTCCAAGGAATGGCTTGTTTTCATCTTGGAGACTTGGCTAGTATTCCAGTAAGTGTAAATACCACTTTATCCTTCGAGACTTAGGCACAAATCAAACTATGTTTTTCGGAGACATAAATTAAAATAATGTTTACAATTTCTTTTCAATATAAAGATAAAAAAATAAATTTAATGATAAAAAAGGCGAAACAAGAAGTCCGCCGACAACATTACTTTATGCCCAAATGCCTATTTTATGTTTTTATAGGCTCAAAGCTACTGAACACGCACTACAGAACTGCTCCATTTGAAATCAAAGGCTATTTTCGGGACTAAATACTTAGTGGTTTTTTTTTATTTTGATCATCTATATTATAATATTAATCTCATATTTTTAGTCATGAAGCTCGGAATCCTTAGTACCAACATTGGTCTGTTGGTATGATACAAGGGCATATTAGAAGAGGCAAGAACCTAAAGACCTTACTTTAGGCCCTTCCATCGTACATACTGAAAATTTTTGCATGTCTCTGATTTCAGAAAGGTGTGCCAACCCTGCTATTCGTGGAATTTCCTCTTAGTGTATTTTGATTTTGACGTCAATTTGCCAATATTAGGTTCAATCTTGTAACAAGCAAGCTTTGAAATCATTAAATAACAGCTTTGGTGGAAAACAAATCCTGCTTGTAGAACTGATTTTTATGGTGTTTTGATTTTAGACATGAATATTTTGGTACCCTTGCCCGTGTAACTGTTTCAGGAGTTTTGTACCTTTTTCACGTTTTAATTCTTTTTTTTTCTAGGATCAGATGTAAAGAGTGCCTTTAGAGCTTTACGCCATTTTGAGCCAAAGGGGCCTCTGGTTAACTCTGAATATTATACTGGCTGGCTGGACTTTTGGGGTGAACGACATTCAAAAGCTGATGGAAAGCTGGTTGCTGATTCCCTGTATCAAATACTGGCTTTGAATGCTTCGGTTAACCTCTACGTATTTCATGGAGGGACATCTTTTGGGTTTATGTCAGGTAAAAATAAGATCGATAAAGTAGAGAAGTGGCAGTCACGGTTAGCAAATAGTTTAGATTCCAGCTAAAGCTAGAAATATGAAAATTTATGCAGAATAGTCTTGGCACCATGAGAATGGACATACATTTTCAAGTGTTTGATTAATTTGACTTGGGTAAACGGCGGAAGTATGCGGGTGCCTAATAACAAAAAAATCGTATCCTTTCAGAGGAAAAATACAAAAATTCCCAGCATTCCGTTCAGAACATTTCTGATTATAGTGGCTTCATATATCAGCCCATGGGTATTCCTGTAATGCAAGCAAAAGTTGACGGCATATTTGTACCGAAATTACCCCTTATTAAGTTGTTTTCCTAGTGTGATACTATAATTATACGAACTTTTTTGTGTGCTAATAGCTGCACTAATCTATATATATAAAATTACTAATAAACAAATACATATTTAGGATCACCATAAAAAACTGATTCTTTGATTGAATGTTATCAATAGTTAGGCTCTTATACTTTCGTTATTGACAAGGATCATTATTTACTTACCATTCATAAGAAACTGATTTTTGTTTTGATCCAACTAAATCATAAAGAAAAAAAGTTTGTGGAAAATGGAAAAGGGTCACTCAGTCACAAATTAGATCTTATATTTTCCTTATTAAGGGTAAAATTCTGTTGGCAGGCACCCAACAATGGGGCAGCACACATTTTTTCCATGGTTTTTCCCTATTCAGCTCTTCTTCCTTTGGTTTCCTTATAATAACTTTATAGTCCCAAATTTACAGGGAGGCTATGGCCCCCTGACCCACTGCTGGCGCCCATGCTTACACCCCTTAAAATTTCCAACAAAATATGTGCAATTTTATTACGTAAATAAAGAGTCACAGGGGTAGGTTATCATCATTAATTTTGAAAATGGAAAATTCACATATTTTCATGAAAATGAAAGTAAATAAATAGGATTTTTGCATTGATTTTTTTTCTTCAAAGCAGGGCTTTAATTTTCTCTTACTAAGCAGGGTAAAAGGAGGAATGCATAACAGGTAGGATTGTAAACCATCGATTAGGGGTTATTAACTGTGGCGGTTCTAATGGTCCACTTTTCATCTTGATTTCACGCAATTTTTGAGGAATCCAGGTTTTTTTTTCAAAATTTCTACAATTTTATTTTCGCAATAAACTTTTGCTATTAAAATAACCCGATATAGTAGTTACCATTTCCGAATCAGCAACAAATTTCATTTTTTTTTTTACTAGACAGTTTTTTTCTAGTTTTTTTGGCACTTGTACACAATGGTACACACTCGAGAAGGGAAGTAGATTTATCCTTATGAAATATATCAAAATAGGATGAAAATATAATACTTTGGAAACAACTTTCGGATATATATTTGCATATTAGGGGGGGGGAGGGTAAGGTGTAGCAGGTCTGCATGCAAAGTCTGTAAGCTACAATTATTCTGCATTTTATGAAGTAAGAATTGCTTTCTAACTTCACGCTGTCCAAATACTTTACCCCCATCCCCATAATGTACAAATATATAGCCATTCAAGCTGAAGTAGCTTAGTTATATAACTACCTGTGTTGGCGCAGCGGGTTTGACCTTAGCGTGGTAATACGGGACCCAGGGATCGAACCATGCTGCAGGAATGCACTACAGGGCCGACGCAGGGACCTTAGTAGTCAAGAAGCGTCGTTAATCCGATACAAATACAGTAGCTCAGTTGGTAAAGTGTTATGTTCCAGGTTCTAGGTCCGAGAGGTTCCAGGTTCGAACCTTGGCTTTAGCATTAATACAAAAGAAGAAAAAAACTAAAAAAGATAAAAACTACAAAAAAACTAAAAAGGAAATACTAAAAAAAAACTAAAAAAGCTAAAAAACTAAAAAAAGGGTTAAAAACTAAAAAATAAAAAAGTAAAAAAAACTAAACAAAACTAAAAAAAGGTAAAAACTACAAAAAAAACTAAAAAGAAAAAAAACTGAAAACTAATAAAAAAACTAAAAATTGAAAAAGAAAAAAAAACTAAAAAAAAGGAAAAAAACTGACAAATAAAAGAGAAAAAGAAAAATAAAAAAAAATAAATAAAAAAGGCAAATGTATTCAAGCCGAAGTAGGTGAGTTGGTAAAGCGTTATGTTCCAGGTTCTAGGTCCGAAAGGTTCCAGGTTCGAACCTTGGCTTTAGTATTAATACAAAAGAAGAAAAAAACTAAAAAACAAAAAAAAAATAAAAAACAGGTAAAAACTGCTAAAAAAATTAAAAAAACTAAAAAATTAAAAAAAAATAAAAAAAGGTAAACAACTAAAACTAAAAAAGAAAAAAACTAATAAAAGGGTAAAAACAGCAAAAAAACTAAAAATAAAAAAATAAAAACTAATAAAAAACTAAAAACGGAAAAAGAAAAAAATAAAAAAAAGGAAAAAAACTGAAAACTAAAAAAATAAAAAATGTAAAAACTACAAAAAAAATTAAAAAGAAAAAAAAACTAAAAAGCTAAAAAATAGGTAAAAACCAAAAAAAAAAAACTAAAAAGAAAAAAAGGAAAAAAACTAAAAATGTATTTCATCATATGCCAATTCAAAAACGAATGTATATACAGACCGGGACACAGGGAATATAAATGACGTCCGGGACACTCAAAGAGAAATTACAGACTGGGATACCGGGAAACAAATGACGACTGGGACGTGTGTGTCGACTGACGTCATGTTTGTCGACTATAAATGACGACTGGGACACAACTACAACGGGGACGCCGGGGGGCACAGAGGGATATATAAATGACGATGGGGACACAGGGAATGTTTGATTAGCAATCACCATCAACAAAGCTCAAGGGCAATTATTAGAAAAATGAGGTATAGATCTGAATACGGATTGTTTTTCCCATGGACAATTATATGTTGCATGTTCGAGAGTCGGTAAACTTGACAATCTATTTATATGTACAGACAATGGGACAGCGAAGAATGTTGTATATTCGCAAGTTTTACGTAGTTAAAAACATATATATATATATATATATATATATATATATATATATATATATATATATATATATATATATATATATATATATATATATATGTATGTATATATTCAAAGGTGGGACAAAGGGACACAACTACAATGGCGCGTAACTAATATGGCGCGTAACGACTTACGCGCGCGGGGGGGCGTGGGGGGCGTGAAGCGCCCCCACCATATATATATATATATATATATATATATATATATATATATATATATATATATATATATTCACAGGTGGGACAAAGAGACACAACTACAATGGCGCGTTACTAATATGGCGCGTAACGACTTACGCGCGCGGCCCCAACAGCTATTATATATATATATATATATATATATATATATATATATATATATATATATATATATATATATATATATATATATATATATATATTATATATATATGTTTTTAACTACGTAAAACTTGCGAATATACAACATTCTTCGCTGTCCCATTGTCTGTGCATATAAATATATTGTTAGGTTTACTGACTCTTGAACATGCAACATATGATTGTCCATGGGAAAAACAATCCATATTCAGATCTATGCCTCATTATTCTAATGATGTGTCCCTGTGTCCCGGTCGTCATTTATATTCCCTGTGTCCCGGTCGTCATTTGTGTCCCAGTGTCCCAGTTTGTAATTTCTCTTTGAGTGTCCCGATCGTCATTTATATTCCCTGTGTCCCGGCCGTCATCTGCGTCCCGGTGTCCCGGTCTGTAATTTCTCTTCGAACAATCCCTGTGTCCCGGTCGTCATTTATGTATCTTCCCTGTGCCCCCGGCGTCCCCGTTGTAGTTGTGTCCCGGTGTCCCAGTCTGTAATTTCTCTTTGAGGTTCCCGGTCGTCATTTATATTCCCTGTGTCCCGGTCGTCATTTGTGTCCCGGTGTCCTGGTCTGTAATTTCATCAGTTGACAAACATGACGTCAGTCGACAAACAACTTCATGACGCATACAGCTCAATCCTTATAATGACGTCAGTCGACAAACATGACGTCAGTCGACACACAAACATGACGTCACTCGACAAACATAACACACATACAACTTATTTATATATATATATATAGATATATATATGTGTATATGTATATATATATATATATATATATATATATATATATATATATATATATATATATATATGTATATATATATATATATATATATATATATATATATATGTATATATATATATATATATATATATATATATATATATATATATATATATATATATATATATATATATATATATATATATATATATATATATCATGAAAAGAGAAATCACCAATGCTACAGCACAAACACACACAAAAAAAAAAAAAAAAAAAAAAAAAAAAAAAAAAAAAAAAAAAAAAAAAAAAGGAGACAGAAGGAGAAAAGGAAGACTGTTTTCCTAAATTAGTGATTAATATAGACCAGCACTTGAATGAGGCCTTAACCCTACTCATCCATACAATCACATAGGTCAAACAGCATAGCCACACACAATCAACCATAAAGAATAATCCATGGACAGGCAGTCATGTCGTCATTTACCAAACCATAGAAAAAATAATATAGACAAATAATTCAGAGGCAACACCCAACATAAGGGCTCATCAGGAGAATACACTGGCCTATATAGGGTTTCGCCACTCTAAATTCTCTACCCAGCACAGTGTTGTGGCTACCACAGAATATCCATGGCATCCCCGCGTCAGGTATCACCCCCAAAATACATGTCTATGAAAAAAACAGCAAATGTAAAACAACCAAGTAAAACCAAAACAAGCTTATCCTGTTAATATATCCCTCCCTTTAGCAACAATAGGTAAACTAAATATTATAAATTTTACCAAATCACAAATATTAACACATTGCAAAAAACCTGAATGAACTAAACAATTATATAATTCATCTTTACCATGTGGCTAATTTTTTAAAAATTCCGCTCAAATAGAAACACAATTCAAAATAAATGGCGCTGTGACAACATTTCTCGAACCTCCGAAATTAGTCAAAAATTTCTTTAAGTATTTCTAGATAATTCTTTTGATATTTATTTAAAAGTTCGTTATAATGAAAACTAAATTTTTTAAATTGCCAAGTTAATTTATTTGCAGAAAAACCTCTTGATATCAATTTTTGGCTTAAGATTTTACATCTATTTTTAAAATCAATATAATTACTACAAATCCTTGCATAACGAAGTAACTGTGAGAAAAACGCTGAATATGTGATATTTGAGTGTATATTACTTTCAGGGAATGGGAAACTAATCACTTCAAAATCAAAATCATCCGTTTTATTATACATTTTAAAACTTAATTTATTATTATCACAAATATTAATATTTAAATCTAAGAAATGATCTTCATGACCAGCGCCATGACTAGGCTCAAGAATAAGCTCTGATGGATATATATTTTTAGAAATATCAATGAAATCCTTACAATTTAAGACCAAAATATCATCTAAATATCTTTTATTATTTGACAAAGCATGTTTTAAATTAATTGGATTATTCTTATCCATCATATATTTATATTCTAATTGACTTAAAAACAAGTCAGCTATAAATGGGCTGGCATTCCCCCCCATGGGAATTCCCATAATTTGCCTGTACAAATCACCCCCAAATCTTATATAAGTATTGTATAAAACAAATTCCAATAACTCAAAAATCATATCCAAGCTGTAACATCTCAAGTTAACTGTAGTATTAAAGCAGTTTGTCCATATGGCTTTTTTATTATAACTGTCTATTTTTAAGAACCTTTTACTAGATAAGAGGAAAGATTTCTTTATAACAGTTTTTAAATTATCTAACACTAAATTGAGTGATAAATTAGTATACATTGTCGCAAAATCGAAAGACTCAATTCTTTTAGCTGAAACCATTGTTAAAGAATCTATCACCTGCAGTGAATTATTAACACTCCAATATGGATTAAAATTCGAAAATTTTTTAATACCAGAACAATAGGTTTTAAGTTTATTTACAATTTCCTTTAAAATTAAAGAGAGGTCAGTAGCAGCAATGCGGGTTGGACATTTAGCTGCTCCAGCAATAAACCGTGGTTTAGGGGGATTCTTATGAAATTTTACAGTCCAATATAGGAAAGGGAACTTTTTATCATTGTCATTTATTTTAATATTAAAATTTTTAAAAAGTATTTCTTCAGTCTTTTCAATTAAATTCTCATCCTCTATATTTACCTTTTCATAAACATTAGTTGTGCCTAACTCCCTTTTTAAGATATCACAATACAGCTTCTGACAAATTATGGCAAAATTATTATTAGCTTTATCCACTGGCACAATTACAAATTCATTCTTTAGATTAGCAATTGCTTGTTTAATCTTCGCATTATAAAATAATGATTTAGTGTTACTATTTTTTAAGTTAGAATATATTTTATTTCTTACTCTACTAATAATTAAATTCTTCCAACTTTGAAAACTCTCTTTATTTTTATTCTCTTTCTTACACCACTTATCAATAAATAAATCAAAATCATTTTCCAAGCCATCAAGAACACTCGATGGTTTCAGATGATGAGAAAGACGGAAATTTGCCCCTTTATTCATTATAATTTGAAGATCATCTTGCTTTATTATTGACAAGTCCCCTGTTATAACATGTTTGTAAGTAGGATTTACAAATGGGCCAAGTTGCTTACAATTACAAACCGGTTTCCAATTTATATCGCTATCTAGTTTTTTTAGTATTAAATTATAATTAAAAATAATTTGCCCAATAGTTTTTGAAAATTTATAAGTTAAAACTGGACTATCATTATAATTTAAATTACTAGGAAGGGCCTGTTTCACATGCCGCTGATTTAAAATTTCTGGTAAATTAATATCTTCAATCTGCTTACAAGTAAAATTAATAGGTAAATATAATCTGTTATCCTTATTACTAATCTTATCGAACTTTTTCTTTTTTGAAATAAATTTCGTTTTAGATAGAATGCAAATTGTATCACATATTACTTTAAAATTATAATCAAGAGCTGTATTATTCTTCACAATCCAGAAAAGTTTGATTAAATTCCTCTTGGATAAATTATTTAGACACTTTATTACAGAAATCATACCCCTAGATTCAAGTAGCTGGCATAGATCTATAGAAAGCATATGTACATCTAATTCATTTTTTCTATTATTTTTCCTATGTCCTCTCGATCGTTTTTTACGTTTGGTAGGACAAGTAAAAGAAGGATGGTCCATAAAACCATCAATACATTTAACAACAACATGAGACATGTCACCATATTTTGCTACACGATCATTTAACCCAAAAGGATAAGCTGTACCAAGAGTATGGATCCAGAAATCCTCCTGTTTACGTAGTCTATTATTCTTCTCTTCTTTATTTAAATTTTCTAATTCTAAATTTTCTAAAATTGTGACAGTTATATCTGATATGGAACATTTACCATTACTACAATGTTGAACTAGATAGTTATTAGTTTTTTCATTATTAACTGTTGTCTTGTGTCCAGAAAATCTTTTATATATATTATTAGTTGTTTCCCCCACATATTGTAGGCAGCATTTATTACATTCTAATAGGTAAATTACATTGGTTGTTCTACAATTAACATTACCACGTAACTTGCATACAAAATTTTTATTATACAATGTACTTTTAACAGAAGTCCGTGGGACAAAATGATCTTGGCAAAGAAAACAACGACTTTTACACTTACCAACTTTCAAAAAATCGTTCCGAGTTCCGAGGCTAATATTTGTGTTTTGTTGCATAAAAAGTTATTGAAAATAAATCCAAAACAAACCAACATCCAAATCAAAATCCAACAATCAAAGTCCAGAAAACATGCCAAGGTCAATAGGTCAATAAATACATAAGCAAAAAGATGAAAGAACATGAAATTTGCATAAGTGCCATCTCACCAATAATTAACAATATCAGGTTAAAAACCTGGACCAGGGTAAAGGTCTGTCGGGGAGAAAACTAAAAAAATTTTCTCCACCAGCACTGGATCCAACCTGGAATAATATCATGAAAAGAGAAATCACCAATGCTACAGCACAAACACACACAAAAAAAAAAAAAAAAAAATATATATATTTAGGAGGCTTAAGGATATATTTTGTTTTTTTACTTAGGAGGCTTAGACAACCCTTATAGACCCTGTCCTACATCTTACGACTATGATGCGCCAATATCTGAGGCTGGTGATCTTTCTACGAAATACTACTTAATCAAAGATGTTATAGAAAAGGTAAGGCAGTGCGACAACACGAGTGACGAACATGCTAGGAAATAGGCTTCAAGCTCATTAATTTGAAAATCCAGAGAAAAAAAACCAGCATGCAAAGACAAGAAAACATGAAACCCCAACAATGCCCTTAATACCAGCACCAACAAAATAATGAAAAAATTCTTCAAAGATAGTACAATTTCCAACGAAATGAATCACACACCTTCATTTCGTGAGGTATAATATCATTTTGTACACAAAAAAAAATTAAAGTAGAGAAACAGTTCCTGTGAGTTTTTGGAATTCGGGACAAATCAGACAAAGACTAGACAGTCTTTCAACTTTTTTTTTAATTTTGCTAAATGATCAGAATATAGGTTAACTATTCAATGTCTTCAAAAATGTTAGAATCATAGATATCAAAAATCCAGCCTCTCTCAACTAGATCTTTTATAGATCGGAGGTCCATATACTTATATGGTTAATTTCCTGATCCTTTTCAAACGGAAGAGCTGTATTTGGACGAGTATTACAATTTGGGTAATTATCGGGAAGGCGATGCAAGGCAACAAAGTGATCAGAACTTCAGATATCATTCCTGTGAATTTATTGGGCTCCTGGTCAATGCTTTTGTTAAAAAAAAAACTAACCTCTCATGTTTAGCTCTAGAAGTAGAACGCTGCTACTTTACCTCAAATTATATTGCGCGCACCTCATAGATCCTGTCCTGTTGCAGACTTGTTTTTTCTCTTTTTTTTTTAATCAAAACATCTGTCCAAACTGAGCAGCTTGCTTAGAAAATTTACTCTGCTTTTAATGAAGTTCCTGGTAGGTGTTATTTTAGTTATTGGAAGGTCTCTGGTTGATTTTGAAGAATAAGTAAACACTTCTTTTCATCCTCAATTAAGTAAATAATTTCCCTGTTTTTTTTAATTTGAGATCCGTGTGTCGAACTTGAGGATACGTACCTATGTGAATTCCTTTTCTTTCATGGGGGACTTGATTAGTATAGCTCTATCCTCATGACGTAGCGCATTTATCTGTCTCGAAGAGTGGGCAAGTTTTACACGTTTCAGTTCTTGGCATTAACCTTTGTTTCTGTAGAAGCCATTGAAAATTTATGCTCATAATTTCTTAAAAGCCTTATCTATAAAATTCATTATCCTTGTCCCAAAATTCTCCCAAACTTTCTTCATTTAGTCTGGTTTGCGCTGACACGTTCAATTGTTGTTAAAAATATTTGGAAATTTCATTCTTCGCAGCTATCATATTGAGTATACTAATCTAAAAGATGTTTTACGCTGAATTATGCTTAATATTTTTGTCAAAGTTACCTCAAAATCAACATGTCTACTTCCAAAGTTCAGGATATAGTGTTAACATTAATATTTATTAACATTTTATTAACATCAACATTAATATTAAATTAATTTTTGCTGGTATTGTAGTTCCAGTCTCTACTTCATGCACTGAGTGGAGACAGTCTCATCGTAGGTTAGCCGCAAGTCCTTAATTTTAGTTTTGATCAAAACGTATTTTTTAAGTTCAACCCTTTCGGTCCAATTGCTTATTTGCCATTCGGATTATCAGAGGAAAAAGAACTGTATAATAATTCTTTTATTGTTCTCTACTAAAAAGGCAATTATAGGTAATTATGCTTGATATTTATAAAATTCTATTAAATCGAAAATATCCCCTCCAGCAGCACAATATTTAGTGTTACCAACAATTTATGTAGATCTTGTTGTATTTACTTTGAGTATTCAGTAGAATTAGTCCCATTACAGGTTAGCTCAGGTAAATTGTTCGTTTTGACCAAAAAGTAGCTTCCCAGCTCAGTTAAAATGCTGGCGATACAATTATTTATTTGCCACTCAGATTATCAATTGAAAAACTGAAAACACTTGTACTTCGTAGTACTTGTTACGTTTTTTATTTTGTTGAATGTATTTTAGCAGCAATATTTTCTAGAAAATGTAACCTACTTATGATTAGAGTTCTATTGTCCTTTTTAAGATTCAAAATGACCGGAGGGCACCCTCTCCCATGCCTTTTTCTCCCCAAAGACATACGACCGAAATTTTGAGACAAAGATTTTGTTCAAGATAGTCCAAAGGCCAAATAACTATGCCTTCGGTGTTGACATAGCCCCTCCCCCCCCACAGCCTCCGGGCAAAGGCTGTCAAAAATGCGAGTTGCCCACTGTTTACATGTCGTTTTTTTATTGTGAAATGGCAAAATATTTGATCCTGGGTTTCCAAAAAGGTTTAGGGCTCTAAGGTTAAACTCTAAGGAAATGATAAGAAATATATCAAATAAAATCAAAGCACTCTGTGCATGCTGGTCGTCAAAACGGCATATCAGCAATATCTAGGGAACAGCTAAAGGTATAACCAGCCTCCCCCATTGCCGTTTTTAGATTCTTCCTCCCCTCAACGCCTATCTAAATTTTGAAAAGGTCGTTTTATTCAAAATAGTTAAAAAGTCTAATAGCTAAGCCTTTTGTAATACCATGCTCTCCACGGCCCTGGTGCAAGGATTATAAATTATGCAGTTTGCCCATTGTTTACAAGAGCGACTTATCATTAAAAATAGGAAATTTTCGATTCTGGGTCTGCTAAAAAGGCTAAGAGTATTAAGGTGAAACATCAAGAAATGTTGAGGGGTATTATGAACTAAATCAAAAGACAGCATGTGCATCTAGTTTATCAAAAAGGTATTTCTGCAAAGTTTTAAGAACCGAATAGTTGGAGAAAAACCAGCTTCCCATCCCGTGATCTGTTTAGTTGCCTTCCCCCCAAATATATCCGATTAAAACTTTGAAGTAGCTGTCTTGTTCAAAATCGTCTAAAGTTCAAATAACTATGCCTCTGGAGATAACATTACCCCACAGCCCGTCGGGCAAGGGCTATAACTTATGCAAGTTGTCCATTGCCTATTCATACGATTTTTCATTAGAAAAAGAGGGCATGATAGATCTTGGATCTCCAAAAAAGCATAGGGTATTAAGGTGAAACATTCTGTAAATGTGGAGGGAGATGTCGAGCAAAATCAAAGCGCACAAAATGCTGGATGGTTGTCAAAAATCTGCAATATCTAAGGAAGTGCTGATGGCGTTTAGTTGAAACGTCCGGGGTATGTTAAGGGAGGGGAGAGTGATCGGAGGGCTACCAGCTTTTATAGAAATTTATTTAAATAAAATTTTTTGACAGAATAAGTTTTTCAAAGAAAAATAAAGAACTACGTTAAACCAAAAAAGAGCAGAGATAAAGTCAAATAATTTTCCCGCCGTAAAACTACTACAAATCACCATCACTAAATAGATGAAACCCAGACAGAAAGAAACTACAATAAATAACCAAGTCAAAATCAATACACACAGAAACTATGATGAGTAGGGTTGACGCCTCCCGTGTCTTTTGAAGACCAGAACGCAATTTTTACTTTACCAAAAGCAATCCTTATTTCGAGCTGTGTCTTTCTATTTTTTCATAATATCGAAAAAGTAAAAGAAGCACGGTCCTAACTAAAATTGTTTGACGAAACAACAAATGAATGTGGATTGACAGCTTGATATACATATACTGATATTTATTCCTCGAAGTCTTAATATTTTTGGATTCATTAATGTTAAAAAAGTAAAAACATTTAAAATCTATTTTGTTTTTAGTAAAGTGCAAATTATGTTCTTCTATCACCTTCCAACTAATCTTAGTTTTCGCCCGGTTTGAGTTTGACTCGGTTCTTTATTGTAATTTAAAAAACTTCAACTTAAAAAGTTTTTCAAAGAAAAGCAAAGAACTTCATTAAGCCAAAAATGAGCAGAAATAAAGTCAAATAAACTTCCAAGCGTAAAACTTACACAAATGCCTATCAATAAATAAATTAAACTCAGAAGGATCAGAATTATAGTAAATAGCTGAGTCAAACTCTAAACGAGCAGAAATTAATATAAGTATGGATGACAACCCTCATGCCTTCTCAAAACCAGAACATAATTTGTACTCTATTAAAAAAAAACGACTGATCTTGTATTGTCAGTTCAATTGACACAATGGTATTTATTCCTCTAAGGTTTGATAATTTTTTATTTATAAAAATAAAAAAAAAGTGAAAACATTTAAAACTTATTTTGTTTTCAGTAAAGTGCAAATTATATTCTGGTCTTGAGAAGGCATGGGGTATATTGACACTACGCGTGTTAATTTTTGCTCGTTTTGAGTTTTATGCGGATATTTACTGTAATTTCTGTTCGTTTTGAGTTTCATTTATTTTTTTACAGTGATTTGTGCTAGTTTTACGCTTGGAAGTTTATTTATCTTTATTTATCTTTATTTATGCTCATTTTTGGCTTTCTGGAGCTGTTTACTTTTCTTTAAAAACTTGTTTGTGGAAAAAGTTTTTAAATTAATTTCTTTTTGTTGTTCATTGACATAGTCCTTTTCATGGAGAAAAATAATATTTTATATTTTTTCGTTTTTTCTCTATAAGAATTAATAGAATGGGTTGCTATTTGTATGTCGGAGAAACTTTTTCAACATTTTTTTAATCCTGGCAAAAACAAAATTTTTTAATTGAAATTTAAAACTCCTGAAGTTGACCTAAAAAAACAAAACGTAATATCATTCCCATAAGGTTCTAATCTATGCTCTTTGACAACCTGGATACACTGACACTTTTTATTTATTTAAATTGTAAGAGCAGAAGTAGTAATTGTAGTAGCCCAAAAGCTTCAACTTAATACCCCCAGTCGTTCTCGATATATTGCTGAGGTGTCTTATTGGCAACCAAAAACACAATACCTTTTGATTTAGTAAAAGCAACATTTATTTTTTAAGCACAATGGGCCAACTGCATCATTGTGAGGGGTTGACCTGTCCAATATGCCTAGACATAGTTGCTGGGCCGTTCTACTACTCTGAACAAAATGGCTGTCTCAAAATTTTGATTGGGTGCGCTTGAAAAATGAACAGGCTTGAGAGAAGGGCTGCTTGCCCTCCAATCTCTTAACTCTTAAAGTTTAAGTTTTAAATCTTGTTTTAATTTTGATTCCAATTAGCTCCTTTAAAAGTTTCAATAATATTTTTAACTATTATAGAGTGTTGCTGCCTATGATATTGCTTATATGCCCATTTGAAAACCTGTATACATACAGTTTTCGCGTTTAATTAACCTCCTAAGCTTTCCCTAAAAGTTTTCCCTTAATAACCTTAGTGTCATTAGGTACCTGTATTGGTAGTATTAAAAGTATACACTTAGTCCCTTCTGGCTAGTTCAAAATTCCCCACAACTTACCCTTGAAGGTCTTAGTAATATTATTTATTCTTCAGATATTGCTTTGTCACCTTTTTGAAACTCCACATGCTCATAGTTTGATTTAATTTTGTTCAACATCCTTCTAAACATCAAACAGTTCGTGGTAACGAACTGCAGTAAGGAGCGACCCGGCTCAATAGTAAACGAAACTCTAAAAAACGGAATTTCGATGCTAAAAGATATATCAAAAGAATCGGATTTTTATGCTGATTTTAAATATATACGTTTCATCAAATTTAGTCTTTGTCATCAAAAGTTACGAGCCTGAGAAAATTTGCCTTATTTTGGAAAATAGGGGGTAACACCCCCTAAAATTCACAGGATCTTAACGAAAATCACACCATCACATTCAGCGTATCAGAGAACCCTATTGCAAAAATTTCAAGGTCCAATCTACAAAAATGTGGAATTTCGTATTTTTTGCCAGAAGACAAATCACGGGGGCTGTTTGATTCTTTCTGGCAACTCTACTTTTTAAAGTAATAAAAAACCTTAGCGTAAAGAGCGGGGTGTCGAGGAGGAAAAGCCCCTTTCATATACGGAGTAATTTCTGTTCGTTTTAAGTTTTAATGTCGCTCCTTACTTTCATTTCCAAAAACTTGTTTTTTTTTATTTAATTTTTTCTTGAAAGCTTCATCTTAATACCCTTAGCTGGTGCAATAAAAATAGTTGTAACAGCATTAGTAGCAGTATAAGCATAGTACCTTTGGTTTCTTCAAAATCCCTTCAACACACGCTGAAAGTTTCAGCTTAATACCAAAAAGTTTCAATCGCTTCTGAAGCATTTCTCATGTGTCTGCTTGACAGCCTGTGTGGGCATAGTTTGTTTCGAATTAGTTCCATACAGTTTCTATATATCCCAAATTGTTCTCCTTAATATCCTTGGATTCAATAGCAATAGCAGTAGCCCTGTTAGTTTCAACTTCACACACTAAGGTGTTCCTAAGATATTGCCGTTTCACTCTTTTGACAACCCGCATACAGAGAGCGTGTTTTAATTCAGTTCACCTTCCTCCCTTATAATCCCTTGAAAATTTCACCTTCATACCCTTAGGCATAGTTGTAATGGTAGTAGCAGTAGTAGTATTGATATTGGTAGTAATAGTATTGAATAGTGGTAGTACTACTAGCAGCAGCATTATTAATATATTGGGTTTTGGTCAGTAAAACATCCCTCTCTTTCTATACCTGGATGTTTCAACTTAATACAATTAGCCATTGCTATGATATTCATGATATGTCCATTTGATAACCTGTATATTCATATACTTCTTGAAATTTTCATCTTAATGCTCTTAGCCTTGCAAGTTGCAATAGAAGTAGTAGTAGTATTAGTAAATTGTAGTAGTAACAGTAGTACTAGCAGTAGCGTGCACATATTACCTTTTGGTGAGATGATCTTCCCCTTTAAGTATTCTCTGAAAGTTCCAACTTAATACCCAAAACAATTCTTGACATACATTATTTTGATAATTTGCAGGAACATAGTGTCTTTTGTTTCGAATTTCCCCTCAATACTTTAAATAGTGTAGTCTGATTGTAATATTGGTGGTAGTTGTAGTAGTATTGGTAGAATGCAAATATTGCCTTCTTGATCATATCCCTTATCATTTCCTGAATTTTCCAAATTAATAGGCTCATTTATTCCTGTGTTCCGCCCTTTTGGCAATCCTTATGCACATAACGTGTTTCGATTTAGTTCAACACCCCCTTCAACATCTTCTGAAAGGTTCACCTGAATGCCCTTCGTCTTCTTAGAAAGTAAAGCTCAAACATGCATACCTTTCTCAATAACATATACTATGTTTAAACAACAAACGAATTGCCTAGCTTACAGCCCTTATCCTGAGGACTGTGGGAAGGTTGACATCCCCAAAGGCATAATTAATGGACCTTTCAACAGGGCTGAATAAAATAGTTCTCTTAAAATTTCGATCGGATATGTTTTTGGGAATAATAGGTTTGAGGGAAGAGTCTGACTGCCCTCCATTCATTTTTGACTCTTAAAATGGGCAGTAAAACCTCCGACTTCCAATCAATGAGCTACATCCAATCCAAAGATTATACAACCTCTGTTCCGTAAAAACCGTGTATGCTCCGGGCAAAACTTACAATCCTTGCCCATGCTCCGGGGTATTTTGTCCACCCTAAAGACATTGTTATATAATTTTTGGACTGTTGGTAGCAAAATGGCTATCTCACAATTTCAATTGAATGCGTTTCAGGAATAGAGAATGTCAGGGACGGTTGGGGGCTAGTTGCTTTCCATCATGTTTGACTCTTAAAATGGAACTAGAACTATACATTTCCAATCAAATGAGCCTTTTCTAAAGTTCACCAAGACCATCCCTTCCATAAAAACCTTATATGCCCCAGGGGCAGAACTTACAACCCTTACCCCCTGACTCTGGGGAATTCTGTCAAACCCAAAGGCCTTATTATATGACCTTTGGACTATTTTTTAACAAAGGGGCTATCTCAAAAATTTCTATTGGATACATTTGTGGAAAATGCGACATGGGGGGAGCTGCCCTCTGATCACTATGGCTCATAAAAAGAGCACAAGAACATCTGATTTATATGAGCCCATGAGTCATTAAATGAGCCAATTCCGGAGTTTTTACGCCCACCCTTTCAACAAAAACATCATATGCTCTCGGGGTATAACTTACAACCCTTGCGCTGAAGGATCTGGGGGGGGGTTGTCATCCTCGAAGACATAATTTCCCGACATTTTGACTACACTAAACAAAATGGATATCTCATAATTTTGATTTGATGTGTGTTGGGAATTAATGGGGGTGGGGGGAGAGGAGCTTGTTGCCCTCCAACCACTTTTGACTATTAAAAAGGGGGCTAGTCCTTTCAATTTCCAATTGAATGAGCCTTTTCCGAATTTTCTACGACAACAAACGGTCATCTCAAAATTCCTATCAGATGCATTTCGGGAAAATGCGAGGTATAGGGGATGGGGGTATCCACCCTCCTATCACTTTGAATCTTAAAAAGGGTACTAGCACTTATGATTACCAATCTAATGAGAGAAGTTTATACGATAATCATTTCCATATAAACCTTATATGCCCCCCAGGGTGTAACTTACAACCCTTACCCTGAGGGCTGTTGGGGAATTTTCTTTCTCAACGACATAATTTTATTGGATGTGTTGAGGGAAATGGTGGGCGTGGGAGGAGGTTAGTTGCCCTCCAATCAGTTTTGACCATTAAAAAGTGCAATAGCCCTTTCAATTTCCGGTCAAATGAGCTCTTTTCGAAGTTTCTACTACATCTCCTTTGATACGAAGTGCCCTGGTCTAAAAAAAATAAATAAATAAATAATGCGTTGGGCCCACAATGTATTCTGTTCCTTTCTGTTTTATTTATTTATTGATGATGATTTGTGAAACTTTTACGCTTGGAAAATTATTTGACTTTACATTTGCTCATTTTTTGTTTAGAGTAGCTCTTTATTTTTCTTCGAAAAAACTATTTTGTGGAAAGTTTTTTTTATACTAATTTCTTTTTGTTTTTTATTGGCATGGTCTTTTCCATTGGAGAAGAACCGAATATTTAAAACTTTTTCGCTTTTTTCATTTTTTTTTAACCAGGGCTCTTTGTATCAAAGTACTTGTCGTAGTAACTTTGAAAAGGGTTCATTCGATTGTAAATTGAAAGAGCTAGTGCCCTTTTTAATAGTCAAAGGTGATTTTGGGGCAACCAATCCCCCTCCCACGCCCACCATTCCCCCAAACACATCCAATCAAAATGTTGGTATAGCCATTTTGTTCAGTGTACTCAATAGGCCTGGAAATTGAGGAAATTATGTCTTGCAACCTCTGTACAACCCTCAGGGCAAGGGTTGTAAGTTATGCCCTGAGGGCATATAAGGTTTTTATGGAAAGGGCAGTCGTATGAACTTTGGAGGGGGCTCATTGGATTAGTAATCAGAAGTCCTAGTGTCTTTTTAAGATTCAAAGTGATCGAAGGGTGAACCCCCTCCCCCACACACAGCTAATATTTTCCTGAAAGTATCTGATAGAAATTTTGAGATGGTCATTTGTTGTCGTAGAAACTTCGAATGGGGCTCATTCGGTTTGAATTGGAGGGACTAATGCCTTTTGTAATAGTTGAAAGTGATTAGAGGGCAACCCACGCCCACCATTTCCCCAAACACATCCAATCAAAATTTTGAGATAGCCATTTTGTACTGCGTAGTTAAAAGGTCCAGAAATTATGTATGTGGATTGCGCACTTTACAGATGGATTGCAAACTGCAGATGACACCCCTTACAGTTCTTAGGGCAAGGGTTGAAATTTATGCCCTCGGGACGTATAAGGATTTTATAGAAAGGGTGGTCGTATGAACTGTGGAGGAGGCCTATTGGATTGGTAATCAGAATTGATCGGAGGGTGGATACCCCCCCACACGTCATATTTTGCTTTTGACCGATCTCTTGCTTGGGTTCAGGAAGTGTATCCGAGAAAAAAAGTTAGAAGAAATAATTCTTACGGAATTATTCCGTGTTGGGTTCAGGAAGCGAATCCGTGAATTAGCGAACCCTCATCGCAGTGTAAAAATACGACAAAAGATTTATCTGAAAACAACCGCAAAGAAAATTTCCTCTATATTGTTATAGTATGAAGGCCAGTTCTGAAATAATTCACTTTTCTAAAGATCCGTCTTTATTTTCCTTAAAGTTTCTTAGCTTTAATTATTCTTTATTTTAACTTTAAGTTTCTTAAGTTTCTTTATTCTGCTAAAAATGTCTTTCTTTTTTTTGCGCACCAAGGCGCTTGAGTGAGGATCTCTTGGTAAATATTTGCTTTATTCTCCAATTATACTTTCAATTGCAGAAAGTATTTCCTTAGTCTTGGGCTACGTTAATCCGTCGCAATCTGGAATATGCTCGAAGGATTCCCATGCCAGGAACATGCCAATTTTAACTTGGTATTTTACGGACGTAGCGGAAAGCAAAACAACCAGTGAAAGGGCTAGAAAAACGCTTTTTCGACAATACCTTAATTTTTATTATGACTAGATATACTAGAGTTTTTATACCAAATTGGTCAGTAATAAAAAGAAATAACAATGAAAAATTGTTTTCTTATTATCAAAATGTGTTTATAGTTTCTGTGACATGCGAAGAAATATATTATAGATTTTGATTGGTTTGGAAGATTTTATTCAGGGAATTGGAAATTCCCAGAATCTTATGTCTCTGAAGCTGAAGTCCTATTTTTTAAGCAAGGATAATTTGTCTCGGGTAAATTCTAATTTAGAAAGATGAAATATAACTTACGCTAAGAGCGCTATAGCCCTGCCTAAGCAAAAAATTATCTGTATTCCATCCATTACTTATTTTCATTGGTCAATTTGGATAGAAGGGATGTTACTTGAAATAGCAACAGTGGGATCTATTTATGACCCCCACAGCGTCTGGTGCAGGGGCCGTAAATTGTGGAAGGTACCAATTGTTTAAGTGAATGCATCTATAGTTCAAGGTGAATGCATCTATCTCAAAATCGGATATTTATGAACGAAATCAAACGAGTAAGCTTTCTCAGTGACCTTATGGATATTAAATTTTAATCCCAGTGAAGATAGTAGGATTTTGAAAAATTTGGCAAAAGATTGGTTTTAATTAAAACTTGTCTGACTGGTTTACTCCAATTCCATTGCTGGATAAAAAGATAAAAAAGGGAATTAATTAGAACTTTGATTGATCGATATTTCTGATGGAAAAAGAGAGAAAAGAGTAAATAAAGAGAGAGAGTTGTTAACTTTGGGAACGGTAGAAGCGCCCTATTACGCGATAATAAGCGAGCAGAAGAGGGGAGTTTTCTTGTCGCAAGGGCCGTTGTACCTGCCAGGAGTGGATTCTCCCTTAAACTGCGGGGATCAGGTAGCAAGAAACTACGCTTCCCTCGCTTATTATTTAATTTCCATCGCTCATGATTTAATTTGCATTCAAGATTGCAATCACTGTGAGCCGCATTCAAGTTATTTCACTGTGCATTTCACGCATTTCACTGTGAGCGCGCTATAATTAGTTAACATGCACCAAGGTGACGAGGACAATTTACATTATTCTCCGGTGTTAAATTTTGTTCAGCAAAATGTTGATAAAGGAATTGATGATGAAATGATTAAGAAGTTTGGCACAGAATTTTTGACGTCGATGATATTGTGAATGCGAAGAAGTGGCTTGGGTCTAAGCTGTATCCAGATGCTTTATTTCAGAGGCGAACTGGATTGAAAGCGCCACTAAGTCATTTAGGAGATATACTGGATTTTATCAAGAAGGGCAATACAGATGATTTTGACATCCCGGTATTTTGTATATTAAACCCTAGTGAAGTCCCATTGGTACCAGCTACAGCTTATTCTGCTCTCTTTTCGGGAGTAAACGAGCTGCGTATACGGCTAAAAACTATTTCTAATCAGTTTGATGTGTTTTCCGATCATTTCCCGCCATTACCACAGCCTGGAGCCTCGAAACCTGCCGACAACCACTCTACTATTGTTGTCTCTAAATTGCCACCATCTATTAGAGATCCGACAAGCCGCAAAGACTTTATCGATCAATTAAGTGGTCATGATTCGGTTGCTAGTATTCGGCCGGTGGGAGATAAACTGTTCGTAAACATTGAAAAATCGGTAGCTTCTGATTTCTGTGAGTCTGTGAAGTCTGTAGTCTCGGGTATTGGCACGAAGATTCTGCAGAAACGTTACCTTGGAATAATAAAAGGAATCCCGCTGTCATTTAATGCTTCCGAATTCAAAATGCACTCAGGAGTCGTTGACGCAAACCGAATTGGTTTGTCCCAAACTATCAAGCTAGACTTTTCAGATTCGTTTGCAAAACGTGACGCTATGAAGAATGGAGTAAAAATAGGTTACGAGATTTTCAGAATTTATGATTTCGTAAGTGTACCGCGATGTTGCTTTAAGTGCAGGTCTCCTGATCACTTTATCAACGATTGTACCAGTCAGGTGGAAAAATGTGCGCGCTGCGCCGAAAATCACATTTTTTCGAAAGATGCGCCCTGTACAAATAGACCTAAATGTGCAAACTGCGGCGATTCTCACACTTCATATAGTCTATTATGTCCAGTGCTCAAGTCTCGTATTGCGACCACTGTGAAAAAATGATGTCACAAAAATTCTCGGTTATTTCGTACAATATAAATGGAACACGTCAAAAAGAGCACATCATTGACGAACTTTCGAGCAACTATGACATCGTTTGTCTTCAAGAGCATCTTTTATCTTCAGATAATACCAACTTGTTGAAACGGAGTGCAAACCATATTACTTTTGTGAGTGCTGCAAGATCTACGTTTGGTAGACCTTCCGGAGGCCTCGCCTGTATACTGAGACGTAGCTCCATTTCATCCACGACGCCTGTGCTGTTCCATAGTGACGAAAACCTCTTGGCCGTGCGAATTGCCGATTTAATACTTATTAACGTGTACTTTCCTTGTGATCGTAAGTCGGTTCAATCACTGAATAAGTTTGCCAAGACCTGTAGTGTTTTGAAAAAAGTGACAGAATCCGCATCATCTCTCGGTTATCAATTTGTTGTCGCCGGGGATTTTAATGCTGATTTACTGAATTCAAATATTCGGTCTGATATGGTTTTCGAGTCTTTATCTGAGTTTAAGCTAGTGGATAAAAATCGTCCGTTTTCTTACATCCATCATTCTGGGAGCCTTACTAATATTGATCATGTTCTTTGCTCTCCCAATTTATCTGTTTCGACTGTTTCTGTACATGAAATAGAAAGCGATATAGACCACCTACCAATTTCCTTCATGCTTAGTATTTCTCTGTCGCAAGATAGTTCTAATAGACGTGGGAATCGTAGATGGTTTACCAGACGAAATTGGAATAAGGCTAATTGGGCTCTTTATATTTCTACCCTTACAGCTTTTTTGTCTAGGATAAAAGTTCCTTTTCAGCTACTTCAGGTTGGATCTAAATTTGTAAATGATAAGAATTTTCTGAATAAATATTATTTTGATATTATATCATGCATGAAGGAAGCTGAGAGGGTGGCTGTGTTAAATTTAATACGCGGAAGCCTGAATGGTCTGGGGATCCGGGTCTAAAATCAGTGAAAAATAAAGCCAAATTTTGGCTACGTATTTGGGTTTCTTGCGAACGACCACGTAGCGGTGTAGTGTTTCAGCTTAAACAGAAAACTAGATTAGAGTATAAAACGGTCTGCAAAATCTAAAATTTGCAAATTCCCGTCAAGTAATTTCGATTGGAAAAATGTGGTAAATTCAAATAAAATCGATGACTCTTCGTCAATAAGTAGCCCAATTAGTCCTGCTGCTTGGTGCAAATATTACGACCAGATTTTCAACACTATAAACCATTTTGTTCATGCTACTTTTATGAGATTTCTTATTTCTGCGCTTCCCATATCACTCCGCCAGAACCAAATCCTCCCAGTTAATTTAGTTACGGTGGCACAAGCTATAAAAAGCTTAAGTTTAGCTCTATTGATTGTGATGGTATAAGTGTCAAACACCTAAATGTTGATTGTCCAGCTCTAGTCCAACATTTACAACTTCTGTTTCAAATGTGCTTATGCACCTCGGTTGTGCCTGAAAGTTTTTTGTGTGGAACAGTTACTTCAATCCTGAAAAGAGGAAAGATTCCGACTGAGTGTGCATCTTACAGGCCTATAACGGTTTCCTGCAATATAAGCAAAATGTTTGAGTATCTTCTCCTGCCATCAGTTAATTCTTCGGCATATTTTGGTGAAAATCAGATTGGGTTTTCAGCTGGGGTAGGTTGCCAGCAGGCTCATCGGGTTTGGCTAATGTTCTTACCGAGGCTACTAAAAAGGGATTCGAGTTACATTTATGTGCTTTGGATCTCTCCAAAGCCTTTGACACTGTTACGCATTCCCAAGCTATCTTTTCCCTTTTTAGTCACGGTATCAACATATCGGTAATTTTTCTTCTTAGATATTGGTATTCAAATTCCTTTTTGCGGATTAAAACGGATATGAGGGTTTCAGATAGTAAAATTCCAATACGACGTGGGGTCCGGCAAGGTGCTGTCCTCTCCCCCTCTATTTTCAAACTTTGTATATCATCTGTCCTTTCCTCTATCCCACCTACTTGCATCCTCAATTCTGTAAATATTTCTTATCTTGCCTATGCGGATGATATTCTTTTGATCAGTAGGACTAAAAAAGAGGCTCTCTTTGTCTGTTTCAACAGTAGCATCTAAACTTCATGCGATTGGACTTTCTCTTAATCTTTCAAAGTGTGAATATCTTTCATTTAATAGCAATATCACTACTCCTCTAATCTGTGGATCTTTTTCTATCCCGTCGGTTTCTTCATTTCGGTGGCTGGGAATTAACGTTAGTAAAACTCTAAAATCCTTACGGACTCTCACTGTTGCTGATTGCAAGAAGAAAATCCAATTAAGTTACTCTAAAACTGTTGCTAACCGAGGTAGATACAATAGAAAGTCTCTTGCTAAATTATACTCGGTTTTTAGAGATCATTGTGTTTTGTTTCTTTCTGGTATTTACCCTATTTTTCATAAAAAAAGATATCAGTTCAATTCGTTCTTATTATTTCCGTTTTTCCCGTTTTCTATTGTATCTGCCTCCATGGTATAGGAATAGGAGCCTCATATCTATTTATAGTTTCCCGGATATTGGGTCGAAGCTCACAGAGCTTGCTGGCAAAATACCCCAGTCTACTTATAAGTATCTGCCCGCCCACGGGGGCCTTACTCGTTTGCTTTAGTTTCTTGTTTTTTCTGTTTTGTGTAGTGTTTGTTTTGTTTCTTTTATTGGTACTCCGCTTTGATTTTTTGTAGCGGGTCAAAAATAAATTATTATATGTGTTTATAGGTTATAAAAATATCATCTTGGGTATCCATTAGCTCAAAACTTCTATTTTTTATTCTCTGGGTTGGAAAATTCACACATTTGTTTTTAAGTGGGGTCAGGGGGCCGGCAAACAGGCCAGAATTGCTATTGCACCTGATTAGCTGAAATTACACACGTAAGTCCTTAAATAAGGAGGAGCATAATCTACAAGTTAATTTTTTCGGAGCACTGGTCCTCTTCTTCCGCCTCAAAAAAAAACGGCCCAAAAAAAGGACAAAATTTATTCGTTCCAATAAGCTTAAAAACTATATCCTAAGGGAAAGCCAATGCAGAAGAAAATAGAAACAAAATGTTGGCTGCCCCCAACATGGGCCCGACAAGGGGTCAAAAAATTTCCCCTTCTGCTGGAGAGGACCAAGTCTGTCCTCTGCCAAACACAGTATCTAAATAAAATTTGATTTCGAATAAAGATGGACCTCTCCTAATTTCGACGCGGTAATTCTAATGGCGCTGTCATAATTTGTTTTATCTGCGTAACCTTTACATTTGGAAACCTTATCCTTGAGCTTATGTGTTAAGTTATTGTGGTAGACGATTTTTTTTCCTTAGGCTTTAACCGTTAATAATATGAAAAAAAATTCGTTTCCTTAAAATGAGTTAAAGAGGCTGCGTCCCAAAGTCGAACCTTAAAACGTACAGGAATTAGAAGAGGCAGTTGGGGGGCTGCCGTCCCCCAAACCCCCAGCTTTTAAAGACTCTTTTGTACAGGTTTTTTTTTGTGGGGAGACTTCATTGTTACTAATTACTAGTTTCGGCGCAATGGTTCTCCTGTCCTCTTGTGTTAAACATTTTTCAAAGTTATTCCATTATTCATTCATTTCAATTTTTTGTTAATTAAAAGAGGGCCTTTTCGAAGCCAAGAGCGGGGGGTTAGAAAAAAAACAAAAAACCTGTACAAAAGAGTCTTTAAAAGCTGGGGGTTTGGGGGGTGGCAGCCCCCCAACTGCCTCTTCTAATTCCTGTACGTTTTAAGGTTCGACTTTGGGACGCAGCCTCTTTAACTCTTTAAGAAAATGAAGTTTTTTTCATATTATTTCTGTACGTTTTTCTACAATCCATGGTGGATGTAATTTAATAATTCCTGTACTCCTCGTACAGGAATTAGGAGAGGAAGTTGGGTGGCTGCCGCCCCCCACCCCCCCGCTTTTAAATCATTGTATAAAATAGAAAAAAAAATAGATAGAATGGCCGAAATGTTTCTTTTGCTCATAAGAAGCTAATATTCTGTTATCTCTCAATTGATAAGCTGTCCAGGTGTTATCAAAATTATACACTTTTATTTTGATGTTGTGGAAAAAAACGCCCGTAAAGGACTTGAACCCTTGACCCGAGGATTAAAAGTCCCACGCTCTACCGACTGAGCTAATCACTTGCATGTGAGTAGATATAACTTCTCAATAAATTTTAAAAATTTCAAATTAACATGGGCTCTTATGGAGAGAAATGCGTTAATTAAGTAGCTAATGCGTGGTTTCTGGAAAACAGGGAAAGAGTTATCGGATCGAGCTGAAATTTCGCGGATAAGCTCCTGGGCCGTAGGGGACCTTAACTTGTGAATTTCAGCCCGATCGGACAACGTTAAAAGGGGGGAAGGTGGGGTTGGGGTGTCGAAACTTTCGGGGGGTTAAGATTTTCCTAC
This sequence comes from Artemia franciscana, assembly GCF_032884065.1. Lineage (NCBI taxonomy): Eukaryota > Metazoa > Arthropoda > Branchiopoda > Anostraca > Artemiidae > Artemia > Artemia franciscana. The sequence continues at coordinate 28,684,656 of NC_088870.1, forward strand.
GAAACTTTCCAGGAAAATTACTCGGAGAATTCCGCATCGAATGAGTCTTCGTACACCCAGATCCGATGTCGGCTGTGACCTGTAGGCGTCTAGGAAAAAAAAGAAAATGAACATTAAGTGGGTATGCGTGGTTTCTGGAAAACAAGGAAGGAGTTATCGGATCGAGCTGAAAAATCGCGGATAAGCTCCTGGGCCCTAGGGGACCTTAACTTGTGAATTTCAGCCCGATTGGACAACGTTAAAGGGGGGCTGGGGTTGACGGGTCGAAACTTTCGGCCAGATTTTTCCCATGAAGTAAACGTTAGAGGGGAATGAAATTTGGCAGGTTTCTTATTTGGAGCTCGGGCTACGAAATGCATCCCTCCCCATCCCTCTGCGACCACTGGAAGCGAAGATCGCTTAACATTGTCGTGGGTCGCCTCTTTATAGAGGCACGAGTGTGCCTCCTTGATGAAACCAACCACCATAATAGGGTGAGAATAGTGATGTGATGTAATTTCATTTGTACGGGGCCGTAACTATGAAATAAAATTGATAGGAAATGGAGGGCAATTGTTTAGTTTAACGCTAAACTATACAAAAACAAATGTGCGTTTAATGCGACAGGGAACTGAAAATAGCTTTATAGTTTCTACCTTAGATAAATAAAGAAAACAAATTGGAAACAAAAGCACATTGTTTGATTTCAGTTTTAATCCATCTTATCGAGAATTGTTCTCGGTTTTTATAAATTCAGGCGCTTACAATAGCATTTCTCTACCTGTTTAGACATGGACTTTAAGGGGTCCAAAAGTTTTCTCAAGTCCCTATTCTGTATCAGTTTTCTTTGAATCCCCATCCTCCCGGAATTTCATACACAGGGCATATTCCGCAGACATCTATGATAACGGTTTCCAGAATACCAGTAAAAGTTGAGAAAATTTCGATGGCTATTATGTAGAGAAGATATAGCAGCTAAAATTGAATTGTCTAAAAATTGTTGACGGTTATGATTAAAACTCTAATTATTCTCGGTGTATCTTTCAGTATTTCATTGCCTCAAAACTACCTGCTCCGACCAATACTACCAAGAAGGCTTATGGAAAGGTACAGATATCCCCCGTTATCAAATTAATGGACATCATTCGTTCTTCAAAATCACTGGTCTTTCGTCCGCAAGAAGTACTGAGTAAGAAACCTCTAACTTTTGAGCAGCTTCGCCAGGATGGGGGATACGTTGTCTATTGCACAAAATTGAAGACTAATTTTAAAGACCCATCCGTTCTTAAAGTTGGTGGTGTGGGAGATCGAGGATATATTTACCACAACCAGGTGAGATTTTAAGAGATTATGAACTGTTGTAAGATGTAGGAACTTGAAGTACAATACTATCTTACTGATTTCCTTTTAAGGAGTATTTTTGCTCTAAATCCTGATACTTTTTATTCCCTGTAATGTCGAAATATTTGATTAGGTGTCTAAATTGTTTTGTTTTTTTCCTAAAAATAAGGGTTTTATTTGTAAAAAAAAAAAGGAAACAAATTAACAACAATAAACTCAAAGAGGAACTTTTGCAGGTATACCATTCTCTGGAGTGACTTTCAAGATTCAATGTCGATCTTCATAAACTCTAAAGGAAAAACAGAAAGAAAAAGTCAAATGATACAAAAAAGTTCAATAATCAAAGTTGAAAGATTATACAGATTGTCTCACAAAGGGTGAAATTTGTTTATATTCTATGGGATTGTTTTATAAGAAGCCAAGGATGGCTTGTGACCAGTTTTTTTCCTCGAGAGTATTTTTTTTCAATGGATTTTTAATTCGATCTTTGCAACTAAATTATAGCATCTCCAGTATGTGCCTATAGCCACTATGGTGGCTAAAAAAACAGAAGTTAAACTGCAGAAAAAACCTATTTCAGCCCATTAAAAAAAGCTTGTAAATTTTCATTCCTTAGAGCGAACTGCCTTCTTGGCCCTGCTCAAATGGTGCCCCAAATAAGAATAGAATTAACAAAATAAACGAATAAATAAAGCTACCATCGTATTCTCTAAATTTTAAAATAGTGAAACTATCAGTACAAAGCAATAACGTCAGCGTTATCATATATCCGTAGTTGGGACGTTGTAAGTCAAAATGTTGATGTTTAAGGAATCAAAAACCATCTATATATAAGCAATAGTTGAAAAATTAAAATAAAAGAAGAAATACAATGATAAAAAAGACATTTTTGTAAAAAAAAAATGAAAAATATATGGTTTCCAAATGTCACTCCTTTATTAGGTCTAAGATTTATGTCTCAGCTGTTTCGTAAAGTTTGATCTAAAAACTGCTTTTTTTACTTTTTTTTAATGTACCAGATTTTAAATAATGATATAGAACATTCTTTACACCGCTGCTGTAATACCTAAGGGTTACATCTAATATTTGCACGACTCTAAGATAATTTCCGAAATCGTTTGCTAAGCTGTTCCCAAAAGGAGGCTCAGCTGGGTAATGTAGTTCAGTAGGCCTTAGATATCATTCAACATAAATGCCCTGCTGATATTTGCTTTAAGAACGGCTTAGAAAACGAGTTTTAAGAATTGTCCCAGAAATATGGAATTATCAGGCGATCTTTGACATGAGAGTGACGATATCTAAAATTTAAAAATACATTATAATCTATGTGACATGCTCCCTATCTTCTTTGGGTATCCCTGCATCTATACTAGCAATTCTTTTTCTTAGGTGCTCACAGGTCGTCTTGACAATTCCCAAAAGCTGTATCAAATAGGTCTGCATGGTAAAAAAGGAGATGATTTATGCATTCTTGTAGAAAACCAGGGAAGAGTATCCTACGGAATGTCTATCAACCAGAAAAAGGTATTACAATAGCCAGCTTTATTTTATCATTTTGCCCTCACAGAATTTTCAGGTCAGTGCTTTTCAGAGTCATTGCAGTTGTAGTGACTCAATTTTAACACTAGCGAGACGTTCTACTTTAAAGAGAATTATCTTCTTTATTTTTCCTCTGTTTCTATTGCTAGCATCCAAAGATAACTTTACAGCAAAAGAGAAAAGAGCAAAAGAGAATTAAATATTTGAAATTTTGGTTTGAGTATCAGCTGCGGGATTTATTTCACAAGGGGATGTAAATTATCAGATGTACTGTTTGTTTGAAAACAAGGCAAATCAGATTAGGCTCAATGTTAGCTTATAAAGGTTGATTTGGAGAGAAGTCCTGTTAACACCCTGATAAGTGACAAAAGAAGGTTTATTGAAGAAATTGTTTATCTGGGAGGATCAAAAAAGCTCTTTGAAGTTTTGCCTAGCTTCAACCCAGCAAGGATGTTGAGTTGCATTAAATGTTTCAAGTATTAAAGTAATGATAGGTAAAGAAAACAATAAGAGTTAAACATTTTGAATGAGAAAATATTCAATTTTCTCTTTTTTAAGTAATGTATACACAGAAATCTAGTTTTTTTTTCACCTGTAGGTTAGGCTACGGAAGCCGAGAGTTTAGTCCCTCTCCAAAACAGCTGAATATTGAAAAAAAAATAGTAATGAAACAAAATTTAATTTTTATTTAATTTTTTATTAAAATAAGATTTCCCTGTTTATCCCAGTTTTATAAGGGGGGCTTTTGAATTTTCTTATGAATGCTACATAATTCATTTTGGATTACATAAATATAAATAATTTGTATCTACACGTAGGGCTTATCAATGTTGTTAGTATGATAAAGCGTCAACTTGCCTTAAATATAAAATTCCATATTTTGGTAGATATGAGTTTAAAACCTCCACAGTAGGTTTCTCTGACATGATAAATCTGATAATGGATGTCCATTAAGATTGCTCGATGTTTTGGGGATGTTTTCCCCTTTTTCGAAAAGGAAGAAGTTTTCTCAAACTTTTAGGTGTTGATGGATAACTTTAAACTTATTGATTTTTATATATTCTGAAATCAGCATTTCTTTTGCCAATTCGTCTGATGAATTATTTGTTGTGAAAATTCCTTTCCTTAGACTTTCAGTGAATATTGAGCTGAATCGCTCCTAACTTACAGTTTGTTACCAGAAACTTTTTTATTAAATGCCGGAAATAGTTGCTAAAATGTTTTTTTTAAGATTTTTATATTTTGAAATCAGCATTTGTTAATTTTTTTTCTGTAGAGTTTCAGTAAATATTTAGCTGAATATCTCCTAACCTACAGTTTGTTACCAGAAACTTTTTTATTAAATGCCGGAAATCGTAGTTGCTAAAATGTTTTTTGTTTTTTTTAAGATTTTATATATTTTGAAATCAGCATTTCTTAATTCTTTTTCTGTAGAGTTTCAGTTAATATTTAGCTGAATATCTCCTAACCTACAGTTTATTATCAGAAACTTTTTTATTAAATCCCGGAAATTGCAGTTGCTAAAAAGTTTTTGTTTTTTTTTTTAAGTTTTTATATATTTTGAAATCAGCATTTCTTAATTCTTTTTCTGTAGAGTTTCAGTTAATATTTAGCTGAATATCTCCTAACCTACAGTTTATTATCAGAAACTTTTTTTTATTAAATCCCGGAAATTGCAGTTGCTAAAAAGTTTTCTTTTTTTAAGATTTTATATATTTTGAAATCAGCATTTCTTAATTCTTTTTCTGTAGAGTTTCAGTTAATATTTAGCTGGATATCTCCTAACCTACAGTTTATTACCAGAAACTTTTTTATTAAATCCCGGAAATTGCAGTTGCTAAAATGTTTTTATAAGATTTTATATATTTTGAAATCAGTATTTCTTAATTCTTCTTCTGTAGAGTTTCAGTTAATATTTAGCTGAATATCTCCTAACCTACAGTTTATTACCAGAAACTTTTTTATTAAATCCCGGAAATTGCAGGTGCAAAAATTTTTTTTTTAAGATTTTACATATTTTAAAATCAGCATTTCTTTTGCCAACTCGTCTGATGGATTATTTGTTATCAAATTTCTTTTTCTTTAGAGTTTCAGTTAATATTCAGCTGAATCGCTCCTAACTTACAGTTTGTTACCAGAATTTTTTTTATTTAATCCCGGAAATCGCAGTGTTGCTAAAATGTTTTTTTAAGATTCTATATATTTCAAAATCAGCATTTCTTTTGCCAATTCGTTTGACGGATTATTTGTTATCAAATTTCTTTTTCTTTAGAGTTTCAGTTAATATTGAGCTGAATTGCTTCTAACTTACAGTTTGTTACCAGAAACTTTTTTATTAAATCCCGGAAATCGCAGTGCTGCTAAAATGTTTTTTTAAGATTTTATATATTTCAAAATCAGCATTTCTTTTGCCAATTCGTTTGACGGATTATTTGTTATCAAATTTCTTTTTCTTTAGAGTTTCAGTTAATATTCAGCTGAATCGCTCCTAACTTACAGTTTGTTACCAGAAACTTTTTTATTAAATCCTGGAAATCGCAGTGTTGCTAAAATGTTTTTTTTAAGATTTCATATATTTTGAAATCAGTATTTCTTTTGCCAATTCGTTTGATGGACTATTTATTAGCGAAATTCTTTTTCTTTAGAGTTTCAGTTAATATTGAGCTGAATTGCTTCTAACTTACAGTTTGTTACCAGAAACTTTTTTATTTAATCCCGGAAATCGCAGTGTTGCTAAAATGTTTTTTTTAAGATTTTATATATTTCAAAATCAGCATTTCTTTTGCCAATTCGTTTGATGAATAATTTGTTATCAAATTTCTTTTTCTTTAGAGTTTCAGTTAATATTCAGCTGAATCGCTTCTAACTTACAGTTTGTTACCAGAAATTTATAAGATTATGCAACATATGTTGAGTAAAAAGGAAAGCTAGAAAGATTTGGAGTAAATAAAGAATCAACTTCAACTATGATTGGCTCGTGTCATTTACATGGGGCTGGAAGCCCTTTTAGCATAGTTTAAGTATGCTAGGTACATAAAACTATTGGCTACTGGTTTTCTCGGTGGTTGTTACCCTTGAGTTGGGTAAGCATATAGCTATAGGACGTCACTTGTCTTGTAAAGTAACGTTATGTCTGGACAACTATCTGTTGTGGGATCTAACCACCTTGAGACCTGGTAATTATCAATCCAAGAAAACCGTTTCTATTTTACTCACGTGATATAGACGATTCTTGTATGTCGCTTCCTATAAGGTGGTATACTACTCCAGACTCTTTTGTTTCTGGTCGTGGATCAGCAGGGGTGCCATTGGTAAGAGGGATTAATAGCCCTCCTAAATCTTCCGTCTAGATTTTAAAAGTTATCTTTTATTAGTGTTTTCGTTTTAGAAAAAGATGTTTTGGGCATTTTCATTGACCAAAAATGAAAAAAAACTAAGAAATTTCCCCCCCCCCAGGATCTTGAAAAATACATTTTACCCCCTCTATATTTCGTGGATTGGCTACTCTGTGGATCATTTGATTCATATTAGGTCACCTGATTGACTTTTAACTTTTTCTTATTGGGTCAAATTTCTGGATAAATCCACTTTTCTTCTCTCAGGGAATACTTGGCAATGTTACTCTTGGAAATTCAATTCTTGAAGATTGGATTATGTATCCTTTACCATTTAACAATACGATGAAATTATTTGAGGCCGTGAAGCTTATAAAAAAAGACTCCAAAGATAGATATGGCAGGAATGTTAACACTGGTTTATTTATTGGTTCTTTCACTGTGCCTCAGGGAGAAGACCCGGCAGATACTTTCTTGGACATGACAGGATGGAATAAGGTATTCTATTTACTCTCTATGAAGTGAGGGCACTTTTAACCCTTCCCCCTCACATAGATCAAACTGTTACGGTCGCTTTCGTAATAAAAAATCATTTTTGTATAATTTGCCTGGATTTACGTATTTTTTCATTTTTTTACCATCCCTATCGAAAAAAAAAGCTTATGCCAAAGTAGTCTGCTAATAACTATGTTAAAAAAGTTTCTTTGTTAATTTTCATTTTTTCCTTCTTTCTTCTTTTCTCCTTCAGTTCTTTTTTCTTTTTGTTCTCCTGTTTATGCAAAAGAATTGAAGAATGGGATGTGATTAAATATACAAGGCTTCAATATTGATTTTGGTATATATTTGTAGCATTGTTTTATGGGGAATTTATTTTCCTTTCACATATTTCCTTTCTAGCTTTGACTGAGACAGTATTCAGCCAAGCTGAATACAGCTAAATAGCCAAACTTGTACAATTTTTCCTAGTGAAGACTAACCATCGCAGATTTTGATTATTGACATCTTTTCTATAATGAAGGTAAAATAATTCGTTTGGGTGGCCACTAATGTCCTTTGGTCCCCAAAAACCAGAAACAATAGACGCAGTGCCTCTCCAATCTAGAATATCGCTACCGCAAGTATTTCCGAGCGTCACCCTATTTTCCTCAAGGGCCAAATGACAACATCATTACTTCAACATGCATTAAAAAAAAAGATTTTTTTTACACATTAAACGCATTATTACTTCTTTCAATTCATTTTTTGAGAAGATGGGACATATTAGTCGAAACAATGGAAGCTGCTACTGCTAGTGACTCATTGAATTTATTTGTGGCAAAAGTGATATATTTATTTATTTATTTATTTATTTATTACGAATAGCGGTAAGCATCAATGCTTGTCGCAAAAGCACAAAAACACAAAATCATAATACTAATCGAAAGTAAATTGGCAACGACAAACTAAACAGCAAAAACTTCTAAATAACGCGACACTACACAAGAAAAGCGTCTAAATAAAAAGGCGTATTTACTAATGCACTCTTAAAAATTCGAACACTCTCTGCCTCGACAACCTCCAAAGGCAAACCATTCCATGGTCCGGCAACTCCACTAACGAAAGATAATTGACCAATTTTTTTCAGTGGTTTTGGGGGATATAATTTATAATCATGCTGACGAGTAGAGTGATAATGGCCTAACTTAAAAAATAAATTTGGATCAACATCATCCACTCCTTTAATTATACGAAACACATTTACAAGGTCATTGCGACGTCTACGAAACTTCAACGACGGGAGTTGAAGCCTAGAAAGTCTCTGCGGATAGGAAAGGCGCTGGAGGTATGGGACCAATCTAGTGGCCCTTCTCTGAACCTTTTCTATCCTATGCTCTTCCGTTAGACTTAATGGAAACCAAACAGAAGTATTATACTCAAGAAGAGGGCGGACCATTGATTTGTATAGTAGTAAAAAATTACGAAGGTTAAACCTACTAAAGCTTCTCCTTATAGACGATAAACGATAATCTGCATTCTTTACAATTTCCAAAACATGCTTATCAGATTTCAATTGGGTATCAAAGTAAACACCAAGTTCACGCACTATCTCGTTAGAAGGGATTCGTATACCAGACAGCTGGTAAGTATGCACAGGTGGGAGTTTACGAGCATAGTGTAGAACAACACACTTAGAAGGGTTATGAACATGGAATTAGATTCGCACCAATAAGTTAGAGAGTCAAGATCCTCCTGTAAAAGTTGCACATCGTTTTGGTCTCGTACTGGTAGATAAAGTTTTACATCATCCACGAACATCTTGACAGTAGAATGCTGAACAGAGGAAGGCAGATCATTAATAAATAAACAAAATAAAATTGGACCCAGGCAGCTACCCTGGGGGACTCCGCTTAACACATCAATTGAGGGTGACATAGCTTCACCAACAACAACCTGCTGAGTTCGTCCATTTAGATAATCAGCAATAAATGCGATTGTTTTTTTACCCTATTTATAAGCTGTACATTTTTTTAAGAAGGGTGGGTATTGAGACTTTGTAGAATGCCTTCGAGAAATCGATGTAAATGCAGTCAAAGGGTATAGCTAAATCGGCAAAACTTTGAAAGTCCAAAATAACCTCAAGAAGCTGAGTATTACAAGACCTATTTTTTCAAAAACCATGCTGAGCAGGATTCCAAAGATGATTTCCGTCAAAATACTTTTGAATGCGTGAAACAATCAACTTTTCCATCAGTCGGCAAAAAATAGACGTAATTGAAATCGGCCGGTAGTTTTTAAAATCCGACTTGGAGCCACTTTTGTGAAGTGGCTGTACCAAGGCCTTCTTCCACCCTGACGGACACAGTCCATGCGCCAAAGATAAGTTAAATATATAGGTAAGTGGCTCTGCAATTTCATGAGCAATATGTCTGATCATTATGTTCGGGAAACCGTCTATATCCGGCGCTTCTGACGTATCCAATTTTATAAGAATAGTATAAACTTCAGTCAATGAGAAATCTGAATCATCAAATGGAACAAGAATTTCCGACGACGCAATCGACTCTACTTGAGATGCAAAATTAGCTTCATTTGAATGAATTGGCTGTGTTTTAACAAAAACTGAAGAAAAAATTTGGTTAAAAATAAGAGCCTTCTCAGAATCACTATTAATCTTTTGGTGTGTATCGTGATATGTGAACGTAGATGTAGATGGTGCAAGGTTAGGCTTATTCCTATTTACATATTTCCAAAATATTTTAGGTGATGCGGTGCTTGAGTGAATAATACGCGACTCAAGCTCTTCACGATTAGCCCTAAGAAGCCGAGTGACCTTGTTTCTCGCTAGTGAGTACGCATGCCATTCACCTGGATATATATCCATTTAAATTCGGGTAAAAAAATCCATTCTTTTGTGACAAATTGTTTTTTCCATAATAATTTACTTTTCATGGGTTTAAATGGATGAAAACTGCAATTGTTAGTCCGAATGAGCCGCTTCTCGGGAAGGATAAACCAAAAACCTCTTTAAGATAAAACTTTTTACATTAACTAATTGAGTGGTTTCTAGTAGAAAATGGCCCACAGTGTACTCTATTTTTTGTCTCTTTTTTTCTTACTGTAATTTACAAAAGATAGACAATTGGACAAAAGGAGTAAACGTAATGTGCGTTTGCATTAGATATTGAAATAAAACTATGCCAACCCCCCTCTCGCCCCCTCATAAAAAAAGAAGACAAAGAAAATCTTCTAATTTGAGGGCGTTCTTTACCCCCTTTTAAGTCTTTATCTGACGTTCTTCCTTTATTGCCAACTTTAGTCCTTTTCCGCGTCAATGTCCCACAATAGTCAGTGAGCATTTTATTGTCTCATCTCCCTTGATATCTGCTCTCCATATCGTTGATGTGTTGGTTAAACCAGGCTTTTTCTTTTCTTTGTTATCATGCTAGTCTCAAACTCGTTATCTTTTTCTTTCTTTTTCTTTTTCACAAACTTGTGGACATTTGGACCAATAAAGAGCCCTCTTTCCACTTGGCTTCAGATGTATCTGAAAATCTTCTTACAAATTTTGAAACAATCACTGTTTTTTGGAATAGCCTTGACAAACCGCTTTATTAGACTAGATTTTTTTGCAGAGAGGACAGGGGGGATAATAATAACTTTTTGGATCAACTAAATTGTTTCCAATAACATTCATTTTGTCTGGCTTAGGATTCATTATTTTCGGCTATTTTCTTTACCCTATGGTGTTTCTTATCACAAATAAAGCAATGGAGCGTAGGAAACATTTTCGGTCTTCATAACCTTCTGGAGGAATACACGAGCTAAAGGTTTTAAAGATGTTACGTACGTTGAGGACAAATTAATAAAATATCACAAATCGATTAGATAATGTAGGGTCCCAAAAAAGATGGGTCCTACTTTTATTAGACTTTATTTCTTTGTTTTAAATAACAATTGAATGAAACTTAGATTATGTTTAGTTCATTGCATTCAACTCTTCATAGTCAACACACTGAGGTTTATCTAGTAAAAAACGATATATCTCTCACTTATTATTTTATTCTCTAAAACGAAACAAAAATTGTTTGGCCAGTTTTTAAGGTAGGCCCAAAGAAAAAAAATGGAAGGGGATCAGGGATGTTAAAATCGGGCTTGTCAGATCAAATTTATCAAATGACGTCCAAAGATCCCTTCCAGTAAACCTGTCAATAGGCTTGATCTGTGAAAGCTCAGTTCATATTGCTGGAATGTGAACACACATGGATACTTATTCTGCTTGTGTAGAAAACATCTTGTACAATACTGAATTGAATCAGTTCTGAAGTACTCAATGCGAGGGAACCTAAGGGATCTAAACTATTTTCATTGAATCTGCTGAAGTTCCCCTCATCCCAATATTTTTGCAAAGCCTTTACCCATTTTCCGAATTCCGCTCTTGGATTACTTCTCATGATACATAATGACTTACTTTTAAGAGCTTTTTTCTTGGCCGAGTTAACTGCAGCCTGTTTTTACTGCATCTCCTGTAGGGGTCGAACTGGGCTCAAAAGAAATTCTTTTACAGGGTACTTGATATTTAAATGACTTCGCCCATTCGAAATGTCGTAAATGTTGGGCTTGTATGTCGTAAGAGTTAAGACTTGAGAGATCTCAGATGAACCAAAAACTGCAAACAACAAATCTTACAACAAACTGATAGATTTAAAAACTAAATATGATTGGAATGTTTCTTAGCGTAATAAGTCGCCTTTTTTCATTCTTGCAGATATAGAAGGAAAACTTATTTTGGACAGGGTTTTGAATAATTAACCGGTCCCTTTTTTCTGTCATGGTTACAGGGAAACAGCGCAAAGGCAGGTTAGTGTGAGGGTTGAAACGTCGTTGAAATACTGTATTTAGAGCTCGCCATTAAAGACTAGTTGGTAATTCTATAAAAAAATTAAAGGACGTTTAAATTTTATTTACAGCATCTTCAATTAAAGAAATGTTTCATTCTAACTAAAAATTTTGCTTTAAAAGTTTTCAAGTAAATAAGTAAGAAGCATAGGTAATTAAAAATAACGAACGTTAGTCTGCTAGAAGTATTTGCCACAAAGTGTCCAGTATAGATTGTATGACAGTTTTTCATTTAAAGTCTTAGAAGACATATTTTTTATTTAAGAAAAAAGTATTTTTCAAACAACAATCGAAGTTATGATACTAAAGTGATGCCCTCATCTCCTCCCACCATCCTTCAAGTGGACTGAACTCTGAACACACAAGAAAAATTTACGGAATAATACTTTCTAGGCAAGAGCAGGCAGGTTAATTCCTTGACTGATGCGTAAAGATCTTGTGTTCATGCATTTCTTATAATTTGTGTATGTGTTCACTTTTCCATTCTCTGGATGATAAGATAAGATAATATTTATTTTGAAAAGACTATCACAAGCTCTATAGAGCCGAATTCGCTTTATATGTCAGTAAAAGCTAAGAAAAAAAAATTCAAAACAGTACAATAAGTCAAACACTCAAAATTAAAAGGAATTAAAAAGCAAAATCATCAAAGATAAAGGGCAAATCAGTAAACTTAACAATTAAATTACAAATACATTGCAGTAAATCAAAAAAGAATAAAAACGGCAATAGAGGAAAAGGGGAATTTGGTAAGTACATAATCACGAATTATTATTAAGGTGTTCCAGAATAAAGGGTATAAAACTTTTGCGAAACCTTTCTGTAACAGCATGGATCGGAGAGTAAGTTGGGATAGCTAAGGAGGCTGACCGGGGGAGTCGGAGTCTAATGGGATTGTGAAAATCAGGGAATAAGTCCTCCGTACGGGGATTGGAAATGACTGATTTAGCGAAAAGCAGGCAAATTTTTTCCCTCCTTTCTTTTAAGGTGGTAATGCGTGCAGCTTTAAGGAGGAAGGAGTATGGAATTTTGCCTTCTTTGCAAATGATCCTGAGCGAACGCTTTTGGACCGACTCGATTTTGTCACTAAGTTCATTTGAGAGTTGTGAATGCCAGACCGGACATGCATGTTCCAATAATGGCCCTATAAAGGATAAGTAAACACGGAGGGAATGTATCTTAGGACAATTAAATTTGTTTAGCAGCTTAAAAATGGATAGTGAAACATTTGCTTGTTTAACAATGTTGGAAACATGTGTGTCCCACTTAAGATCATTAGAAATTGTGACACTAAGAAGCTTAGCATGTTTCACTAGCATTTCGCTTGGGATCGGGTCGCAAAAAGCAGGAGTAGATTTCAAGAAGTTGATCGTCATTATCTGTGATTTAGTGGGATTTACTGTCATATTTAGATTCTTAGATTCATCCGAACATTGGGTTAGGATTTCAACGAGGTCACTTTTAATATTCCTATGACATACTTCAAAGATCGACAAGTTATCCACATATTTCCATCTTTTGGGGAATTCCTTGCCAATTTCCTTAATCATGACAAGAAATAATAGTGGTCCCAATAAGGTTCCCTGAGGTATTCCACAGTACCTAGGGAGGGGGTTAGAGAAGGTATTTTTGTATTTTACAACTTGTGATCTGTCTGAAAGGAACGATATAACAATATTTACTAAAAGTGGGTCAATTTCAAAGTTATCATGTAGTAAACGAATTAGGATAGTGTGGTCAACTAAGTCAAACGCTTTTTGGAAATCTACTAAAACCAGGTTTAGCCAAACATTTGGTTTCTCTAGTTCACTTAGGATCGTGTGAATCAAGTGTACAAGCTAATGGGTGGTGGAGGTTTTTTTTTAAATTACCAAACTGTCGGATGTCAATGCGTGGTATAATTTTAATTTTAAGCCAGTCACATAGGAACCCTTCGTAAAGCTTAGAAAAAACTGGAGTGAGTGTAATAGGACGCATGTTGGTTATAGTCAGACTGGAAGATTTATTTGGGATGGGTGTTATAAAACCTAGTTTCCAGCAACTTGGGAATTTACCAGATTTTGTAATTTCGTTAAAAATATCAGATAAAGGTCCAGCAATTGTGTCTGAAAAGGCTTTAATCAAGTCAATTGGGATGTAGTAGGCTAAAGTGGTAACTACCTCCTAGAGGGGGAAGAATGGTGACGGGTCTGTAGAAATTTGACATAATGGTGCATATTAAATCAAGAGTAGAATTGCCTTTGGTAGTAGGGACTTTTACAATTTGTTTTAGACTAAAAGTATTACTTGTAGACTCAAGTTTTAATTCATTTGCATCACCTAAGAGGAAAATTCCAGCATTTGGGTATTTAGATAGTACATAGTCAGCACTGCCATGCAATTTTTCAATAAAATTAATTTTTTCAGCCGCTCTCTGCCCAGGAGAGTAGTAAAAACAACACAGGACAATCAAATTGAAAGGACGTGGTAAGACCTTAGGTCGAACACAAACCCACAAAATTTCATCAAAAAGAGTAAGACTAGGAACTATTATTTCTGAAGGATAAAAATCATTACGGACAAAGAAAAGAATTCCACCCCCTTTCTTACCCAGAGGGTGGGTTTCAGGTCTGAGTTTAATAAACTGGGTGAAATTATTCATTTTTAACATGTGTGTATTTTGAGCGTGTACTTCAGTAATAGTGATTATGTCTGATCTATATATTTTGAAAATTAAATTATATTTAAATTATATTTTCTAATTCATTAAGTTTTTCAAAATTAAGACTTTCAGCATTGCTTAACAAAAGTGTGGGAAATTTAAAACGACCGGCAAAGGTACCATTTTTACACTTAACTTTATTTAAATTACAAATGGGTACAGGGGGTGTGGTGGGATTCTTAGCGGGGGCCAGATTAATGTAGTCAGAACAAGGGATCGAGGGAGCACATTTGAATTTTATGGGATGACCATTAGAGTCAACATCGATAGATGAATTATTAGAGTAAGAGAAGGATTTGCCTTGGGGATTTGGGGGTGGGGGGACGGGCAATGATATGGATGAAGCACGAGGAGAACAATTAGGATTCATTACAAGACAATTATTGAATGCAAAAAGTCTCAGACCTGAGTCACGTTGACAGGGTAGGCACGAGGTATAAAACGAATGGGCTGGAGGTGGGGTTTCGTAAGGTGCTGGGAAAGGGGGGCTGGTTGGGAATAGTGATTCATTTCCGTCAAGAAATTGCTGGTTTGTGGCAGAGTAGGGAGGGTATAGGGCAGCATACTGTGAGGGGGGAGGAAATAGTATCTGTATGCGGGGAGGGGGAGGAGGTAGCAAAGGATAAGGGAGGAGAGTTCGGGATCGGGAAGGGTTTGTCAATTTTTGAGCTGTGTCTGATGAACTTTGATGAGAAATTTTTGCTTGAGTGCGGTGCACTAAAAAAGGACGGCGGAAGGGAGATGAGTGGCTCTTACAATTTTTATATTTGGACAGGGACACTGGAACAGGGCCCCAGGGAGGAGAATTAACATCATCTACTTTTGGTGCATGGGCAAAACTACAATATTTGTTATTGCAAGCTAAAACTGGACAAAGCTTCATATGGTCAAAACTGCACTTATCGGAACCACAACCACCTGAAATAAAATTACGACATATATGTAAAAATTTGCACTGCTTACTAAATTTACAACAATTATGATTAAAATGTTTGCATATCACATTTTTTTTTTTGTTGGAACTTTTTTGCTGGAATTTTGTTGATGCACTTGGTTGAAAATCACTGAGTTCATTTTTTTTTGTGTTACTTGCCCTAACTCTATTTTCGAAAACACTTTTTGGCTGGAGCTTGGCTGTAGAAAAAACGTCTTCAAATACACAATTGTCACCTAATGGGCAAGAACCTGCCAAGATTATAATAGCACATTTTAGTTTATTATCAGAAGAGACAGTCTTATCATGCAGGCTATTCACCTTGTTAATGTCTACACGTTTTTGAGCATCTGTAATGTGGTAATCAAGGTTACCATTATAATTAGGCTGTATCAAGGGTGGATTGAGGTCAATGAAAATTTCCGGATTTGTGTCACTTGTTGTGACAGGTATCACTGGATTTAATCCTCTAAGTCCTTCATCAATATTCATTTGGTTTATGGACATCGCACTTTTTTTATGGTCAGAGATGAAAGTGTTATTAACCTCATTCAAAATGGAATTATATGCAGGTTAATTTGCTATATCGCTTTGGTGAATTGTCAAAAAATTGGAGATGAAAGTTAATGCATCCGTTAACTTTTCTTGTAAAACCAAGATTTTGGTAATATCTGGTTGTAAGATGGGGGGTGTAGGGACAGTGTCCGTTTGAACTGATTTATCAATGCTACAGTCAATTGTTTGGCAAGATGCATTTGTTTTCCCTTCAGAACAGCCTCGGCGCTGGGGAGGGACAAGGGAAATTGTAGAATCACACAAACTAGTGCCAACCTTGTTAGAAACGGTTGGTTCTTCAGTCAATAGAGGAAACTGGCTGAGCGGAGTGTCTGGAAAATGTTTAGGGCTGCTGAGATCACTTAGAATGCTAAGAATCTTTCTTCTTTCAACAGGGGTACGGGGTGTCCGAGAAGTTCCGGATGGAGGGATAGCACTGGAGAAGAAGTACAATTTACCTTAGACTTAGTAGGGCAATCTAGGCACATCCAGGAGTTATTCCAACTAGTGATTTCTATCCTAGCACACTTTTCAGTCCCTGCATGGAACCAAGAACTGCAATTAACACATTTGACTGCGTTTGAAGTAACCCGTAATCTTCATTCAGGACAAAATTGTTTTGATTTCGTCATTTAGTCTTGCAACACAGGTTTAAGCCTTACTTAATTGAAAGGTCTTAATATGTCTTAACAGGTCAGAGACTGAAGAGAGACTGAAGAGAGACTGATGATCAGATAATCTATTTAAACCATAAACTTCATATTTGGTAGCTATTTGAAACCATAAGTATCTGGTGCATGAAGAATGTGGGCCAGAAAATGATGGCATGCTGCACAAGTATCGTTAACTATTAGTAAAAAAAACAGAGCATGTAATTCATTACAATTTTATGTATCTTTAGTTCTTAGTACTTCTACAGTCCTGAAAGTTGAATTTGCTTTACCTGTAGATCCTTCTTTTTTAGGGGATCGCTTTCATAAATGAACGTAATCTAGGACGCTATTGGCCAGTTCAAGGACCACAGATCACCCTTTTCATTCCGTCTGTCTTCCTGAATCCCTTCCCAGGCCTGAACAGAATAGTGCTATTCGAGCAAGAGCAAGCACCTTGCCGTTCCAGGAGTGATTGCTTTATCAGGCTTGTGGACGAACACTTGATCGACACATCAGTGCCAGAGTAGTCTTGAACAAAAATCCTCAGTTTTACTTAACATATATTAAAATGAAAATGATAATTTTCTTCATTTGTATTATTTACAAAAAGTTTACCTCGAAAATAGTTGTGAGGTAGGACACCAGTGTGACAAGTAAATTTGTTTAATAATTTTGCTTTCAACTATATGTATGTAACGCATAAAATGTAAAGCATATAATGCATTAAAGCTTAATGTAACAAATATTCAATCTTAAAGTTTAGGCAACTAATTTTATTGGAAACAGAATTTTAAGATGGTGACTTTAAAGACTGTTTTAAGTGGTAATGGAAATGATTTCTGGTTCCTTCTTAGTAAGCTCATGTTAATTTTCTAAAATTCAGAAGGTGTATATTTTTTGGGCACACTTTTTTGTGGCCGTTAAAAGGTCCAGTGTTTGGTAAATTTGGCGTAGTAAATTTCTAGTTGGATTCTTTAGCAAATTATTTTCTAGAAAATTTAACGAGTAAACAACTAAGATGGTAATATTTTCAAAACTGGTGCTGCTGTTCTGATTCACTTTGGTTATTCGTAAAATACTAAAATCAAGTGTGTTAGCCCGGCGTAATTTAACGTTTCCTGAATTTCTAAGCTCGCTGTTGTCATTATGGGGAATTTCTTTTTATTTAAAGCGTGTCTATATTTTACAGCTAATAGCATACACGTCTTAAAGATACCCCGTTCCTGTGGTATACAAAAGTCTCCTGTTCAGGACCTAGAGAGACTAGCGGTAACTTTCCAATATTACTTAATTTTTCTGGCATTGATCGCCTCCCGTTTTTGCTTTAAGGACATTTATCACATCTCAGATTCTGAAGAGGCGCAAATTTGGCTACGTATCGAATATTCTGGTTAATAATAAAAGATAATTATATATATATATATATATATATATATATATATATATATATATATATATCATGAAAAGAGAAATCACCAATGCAACAGCACAAACACAAAAAAAGAAAAAAAAAGAGAGACAGAAGGGGAAGACTGTTTTCCTAAATTAGTGATTAATATAGACCAGCACTTGAATGAGGCCTTAACCCTACTCATCCATACAATCACATAGGTCAAACAGCATAGCCATACACAATCAACCATAAAGAATAATCCATGGACAGGCAGTCATGTCGTCAATAAGTATAAGTCGTCATTTACCAAACAATAGAAAAAATAATATAGACAAATAATTCAGAGGCAACACCCAACATAAGGGCTCATCAGGAGAATTCACTGGCCTATATAGGGTTTCGTCACTTTAAATTCTCTACCCAGCACAGTGTTGTGGCTACCACAGATATATATATATATATATATATATATATATATATATATATATATATATATATATATATATATATATATATATATATATATATATATATATATATATATATATATATATATATATATCATGAAAAGAGAAATCACCAATGCAACAGCACAAACACACAAAAAAAAAAAAAAAAAAAAAGAGAGACAGAAGGAGAAAAGGAAGACTGTTTTCCTAAATTAGTGATTAATATAGACCAGCACTTGAATGAGGCCTTAATCCTACTCATCCATACAATCACATAGGTCAAACAGCATAGCCACACACAATCAAACAGTTCGTGGTAACGAACTGTAGTAAGGAGCGATCCGGCTCAATAGGAACCAAAACTCTAAAAAATTGAATTTTGATATCAATAGCTACATCAAAAGAATCGCATTTTAATGCTGATTTTAAATATATAAGTTTCATCAAGTTTAGTCTTAGCCATCAAAAGTTACGAGCCTGAGGAAATTTGCCTTATTTAGGAAAATAGGGGGAAACACCCCCTAAAAATCGTAGGATCTTAACGAAAATGACACCATCAGATTCAGCGTATCAGAGAACCCTTCTGTAGAAGTTTCAAGCTCCTATCTACAAAAATGTGGAATTTTACATTTTTTGCCAGAAGACAAATCACGGGTGCGTGTTTATTTGTTTGTTTTTCTTTGTTTTTTTTTGTTTTTTTTTCCAGGGGTCATCGTATCGACCAAGTGGTCCTAGAATGTCGCAAGAGGGCTCATTCTAACGGAAATGAAAAGTTCTAGTGCCCTTTTTAAGTGACCAAAAAAATTGGAGGGCATCTAGGCCCCCTCCCACGCTCATTTTTTTCCCAAAGTCAACGGATCAAAATTTTGAGATAGCCATTTTGTTTAGCATAGTCGAAAATCATAATAACTATGTTTTTGGGGATGACTTACTCCCCCACAGTCCCTGGGGGAGGGGTTGCAAGTTACAAACTTCAACCAGTGTTTACATATAATAATGGTTATTGGGAAGTATACAGACGTTTTCAGGGGGATTTTTTTTGGTTTTGGGGGTAGGGTTGAGGGAGGGGGCTATGTGGGAGGATCTTTCCTTGGAGAAATATGCCATGGGGGAAAAAATTCAATGAAAAGGACGCAGGACGAATGTGGTCACGTTAGAAAAAAACGTCAAATTAAGAGCTTAACATACAATGCTGGGTGTTCGGAGCCTCTCTATTATGGAGTATAATTTGAAAATAACACAACTATACGAGCGATAAAACATATATACCACAACCATAACTCAACTAACGAAAGAACTGCTAAGAGATAACACAACTATAAAGCGAAAACAGGTGAAAACTAACGGGAAAATAAACGAACTAAGAGGTGGAAGGGGCCCAGAGAAAAAATATAATCCTTTTTCAATTTTGAGCCTAACTTCCGCAAAGGAGTAATAATGTCAGAAGCCCCGAAATACCGAATTATTTTCTTTTCAAACAGTTCGTGGTAAGGAACTGTAGTAAGGGGCGACCCGGCTAAATAGTAAACGAAATTCTAAAAAACTCAATTTTGATGCTAAAAGATACATCAAAAGAATCGAATTTTTACGCTGATTCTAAATATATAAGTTTCAATTAATTTAGTCTTTGTCATCAAAAGTTACGAGCCTGAGAAAATTTGTCCTATTTTGGAAAAAAGGGGGAAACATCCCCTAAAAGTCATAGAATCTTAACGAAAATCACACTATCGCATTCGGTATATCAGAGAACTCTATAGCAAAAATTTCAAGCTCCTATCTAAAAAATGTGGAATTTTGTATTTCTTGCCAGAAGACAAATCACGGGTGCGTGTTTATTTGTTTTTTTTGTTTTTTTTTCCCAGGGGTCATCTTATCGACCAAGTGGTCCTAGAATGTCGCGAGAGGGCTCATTCTAACGGAAATGAAAAGTTCTAGTGTCCTTTTTAAGTGACCAAAAAAATTGGAGGGCAAATAGGCCCCCTCCCATGCTCATTTTTTCCAAAAGTCAACAGATTAAAATCTTAAGATAGCCATTTTGTTCAGCATAGTCGAAAACCATAATAACTATGTCTTTGGGAATGACTTACTCCCCCACAATCCCTGAGGGAGGGGCTGCAAGTTACAAACTTTGACCAATGTTTACATATAGTAATGGTTATTGGGAAGTCTACAGACGTTTTCACGGAGATTTTTTGGTTTGGGGGGTGGGGTTGATGGGAGAGGGCTTTGTGGGAGGATCTTTCCTTTGAGGAATATGTCATGGGGGAAGAAAAATTCAATGAAAAGGGCGCAGGATTTTCTAGCATTACTATAAAAAAACAATGAAAAAATAAACATGAAAACGTTTTTTCAAATGAAAGTAAGGAATAGCATTGAAATTTAAAAAGAACAGAGATTATTACGCATATGAGGGGTTCTAAAAATACTTTAGCATAAAGAGCGAGGTATTTAGGAGGAGATAAATACCTCGCTCTTTATGCTAAAATATTTTTAGTGATTTCAACTGTATATTCTACGGCCTTTTTGATTCAGGGGTCATTCTTAAAGAATCGGCACAAAACTTACGATTTAGTGTAAAGAGCGAGGTATTAACGAGGGTACAAACCCCCTCGTACACACAATAAAAATATAAGAATATAAAATTTTGTTACGTAAGTTAATTCTTAAGTTACGTATATTTTTTACTAATAAAAACGTTCGTTGAATATTAAAAGTTCTAGTAGCCTTTTTAAGTAACCGAAAAATTGGAGGGCAGCTAGGCCTCCTTCCCCACCCCTTATTTCTCAAAATCGTCTGATCAAAACTAAGAGAAAGCCATTTAGCCAAAAAAAAAAAATTAATATACTAATTTCATTTCAATAATTTATGTGCGGAGAGCCAAAATCAAACATGCATTAATTCAAAAACGTTCAGAAATTAAATAAAAAAAAAACTAGTTTTTTTAACTGAAAGTAAGGAGCGACATTAGAACTTAAAACGAACAGAAATTACTCCGTATATGAAATGGGTTGTCCCCTCCGCAGTCCCACGCTCTTTACGCTAAAGTTTTTAATTGTTTTAAAAAGTAGAATTGTGGCAAAGAGTCAAACTTTAGCGTAAAGAGCGTGGGACTGCGGAGGGGACAACCCATTTCATATACGGAGTAATTTCTGTTCGTTTTAAGTTTTAATGTCGCTCCTTACTTTCAGTTAAAAAAACTAGTTTTTTTTTATTTAATCAACCATAAAGAATAATCCATGGACAGGCAGTCATGTCATCAATAAGTATAAGTCGTCATTTACCAAACAATAGAAAAAATAATATAGACAAATAATTCAGAGGCAACACCCAACATAAGGGCTCATCAGGAGAATACACTGGCCTATATAGGGTTTCGCCACTCTAAATTCTCTACCCAGCACAGTGTTGTGGCTACCACAGAATATCCATGGCATCCTCGCGTCAGGTGTCACCCCCAAAATACATGCCTATGAAAAAAAACACAGCAAATGTAAAACAACCAAGTAAAACCAAAACAAGCTTATCCTGTTAATATATCCCTCCCTTTAGCAACAATAGGTAAACTAAATATTATAAATTTTACCAAATCACTAATATTAACACATTGCAAAAAACCTGAATGAGCTAAACAATTATAGAATTCATCTTTACCATGTGGCTAATTTTTAAGAAAATCCGCTCAATTAGAAACACAATTCAAAATAAATGGCGCTGTGACAACATTTCTCGAACCTCCGAAATTAGTTGAAAATTTCTTTAAGTATTTCTAGATAATTCTTTTGATATTTATTTAAAAGTTTGCTATAATGAAAACTAAATTTTTTAAATTGCCAAGTTAATTTATTTGCAGAAAAACCTCTTGATATCAATTTTTGGCTTAAGATTTTACATCTATTTTTAAAATCAATTTAATTACTACAAATCCTTGCATAACGAAGTAACTGTGAGAAAAATGCTGAATATGTGATATTTGAGTGTATATTACTTTCAGGGAATGGGAAACTAATCACTTCAAAATCAAAATCATCCGTTTTATTATACATTTTAAAACTTAATTTATTATTATCACAAATATTGATATTTAAATCCAAGAAATGATCTTCATGACCAGCGCCATGACTAGGCTCAAGAATAAGCTCTGATGGATATATATTTTTAGAAATATCAATGAAATCCTTACAATTTAAGACCAAAATATCATCTAATTATCTTTTATTATTTGACAAAGCATGTTTTAAATTAATTGGATTATTCTTATCCGTCATATATTTATATTCTAGTTGACTTAAAAACAAGTCAGCTATAAATGGGCTGGCATTCCCCCCATGGGAATTCCCATAATTTGCTTGTACAAATCACCCCCAAATCTTATATAAGTATTGTATAAAACAAATTCCAATAACTCAAAAATCATATCCAAGCATCTCAAATTATCTCAATTAACATCTCAAATTAACTGTAGTAGTAAAGCAGTTTGTAGGCCTATATATATATATATATATATATATATATATATATATATATATATATATATATATGAAAGAGAGTGTGAGGGTACCGGTACTCGGCATGTGGCAGGCTTCTATATATGAATTCTCATTCTCGCTTATCTTCTAACCGCAGACAATTTGAGCCCTTTCTTAACGTCATGATGTCACCACGGGTTCGATACAGCCACCTTGTGAAAAATACGAATTCTTAAGTCCTGACCTATTTAGATCATTTTTGTGGCCAGTCATCGCTGTTCCTTTTTTCCAACCGTAGATTTCGTTGTCCGTTTTTTTCATCTTTACCTCAGAGGTTTTTTGCATCTTAACCTCAAACATGAGAAATAATTCTAATCCACACTAAAAATGACCTAAAAAGGCCACGTCAAACAAGATGGTCAGCTACGGCTGGAGCTGCCCATGCAACTTCAAAAAATATCGACGGGGTAAAAGAGGCTCTAACAATTATTAAACAGAAGCAGATTTTGCGAAGACCAAGTCAGAAGCAGGAAGTCTCATCCATGTTGCTGTTGTCTATCGTTTCTTCTTGTATCTGACAGCATGAGCTGAATTATTGAAAGAAATCAACAAAGTAAATAAAGGAATTCAAAATGATGATGTGATCCTTTCAAAGTCATTAGATATGAGGAATATTTGATAAATGCAATGGGACGCTGAAGAAACGATCCAAATCTATGCTTCAAAACTGCTACGGAAATTGCAGAATGTATTGGCGTGGAGCCAATTTTGACATCCGACCGGATATCTAAAAAAACTGCCAGGAGAAATTACGAAAGATAAATCAAGGGCATTGTCTCATGAGGAAAGATTCTTCCACTCTATGAAGGAATTTATAGACTAATAACGACTGAGTTAAAAATCCATAAGGAAAGGGTTGAAAACATGAACTACCGTTTCTTGTTTCTGATTTGAAAAAGCCTTAGTGAACTTACTGACCAAGACTTAAACAATCGAACGAAAATTTAGCCATTGACTATTCAGAAGATCTAAGCCACGTTTTTCAAGCTTACTTAACTGACGCAGACTCTACAGAACTTAGTGCATTTGACCTACTTAATTTTATTTCACAAAAGGATCATAGTGACGCATTTACTAGTGTTTATGTTGCATTGAGGAACTATTGTAGCCTACCCTTCTAATGACATCGGCTGAATGTGAAAGAGGCTTTAAAATACTGATGTTGATTAAAAATTATTTAAGTAATTTAAAAATTAAGAGTTCGATGTGTCAAGAAAGACTGCGTTAGCTTTCGATGCGATCTATAAAAAATGGTTTCGCTAGTTCAGTTGATTACGAAAATGCAATTAACAGATTTGCCAAAAGAAAAGCTGCAAGATTGATACTTCAAAGCAAAAACAAATACAATACTATTGTTATTCATTAACAAACCCGTTGTCTAGAAACCCACTGCAAACAACGAAGGAGAAAAGAAAAATAAAATAAAAATAAATTAATATCAAATAATTATAAACTACATTAACAAAAAGTATATACGATGCATTAGTAGCAGGTACCATGGATGGCCAACTATCTTCGCATTTTCTTTCTTATTTTTCGAAGATGCAATTTCGTCAGGATCAGCTACTCCAAACCTCAGAACTATCCTTGAATTCCATGACCATGGATGGAATTGAAGCAGGTATTTAGCGAACATGAAGAAACGTGAACGAATTTTATTTTATCAGACTCGGTAAAAAAAAAAGATATCCCAAGAAGGGGCAACATACAGAATGTGAGTAAGGGCAAAGGGATTAAAAAACAGGTGCACGAATTTGTCAGTTGAAGCACAGTTTCGCAGTAACTGTGGATACATATGCATTGCCAATTCTACTAGAAATATGGCTTATCAGAAGTTACTGGGTATGAGAGACAACTGCACTGATTTCGAGGCCAAAATCGGTGATACTTTCAACCAGCTGAACCATAAAGGGATCAAGGGTCATAGATAGGATGGGGCTGCTTTCATACTAGTTGAAAACGAAGAACTCCCACTTCCCAGTGTTAAATTTTAGACTAAAGATTAGGTAAGTGTTAATAAGACTAAGATTTAGGGACTTGACCAATGTCTTGCAGGTTTTTAACAATTTCAAAAGCATTAATGGTGCAAAAATTTACCCCCTTTTAGCAGCAAGAAGGAACATTTCCTCATGGATAAGAGAGTCGAAGCCGCGACTGACATCAAATCTTCCTAGAAACAGGGGAAAATTTGAAGCATCAGATTCAATGAGCAAGCTAGCAACAGCATAAAGTGCCTCGGGACAACCGAATCCTCGCTTAAAGCTGAAATGATGAGGCGAAGCATAAAACTTGGCTTCAAGCTCTTCTATAACGACTAATTCGAATAGAGCTGTTGAAACGATGATGGGCTGAACCAAAGTGAATTGAGTGGTAGTTTTAACCTTCTTGGGAGTAGGCGTGGCATCATCAGTGCAGAATGACGAGAGGGCAATACGCAGGGTAAGTATAATCTTGTGTGAGCAATGTTAGGTGCTACACGAAAGAGGGGCGACAATGTTTGATACGCAAACCCTATCAATACCGGAAGACAACATTGGCTTCAGTCTCTCAATTGCTGACTCAACTACAGATGCCACAGGCAGCGCTATATCACTGCGTAAGTAAAGAGCGATATGGGAACAATGTATTTTTTTTCTGACCAAGGGACTTCCTTTAGGAGTTGTAGAAACTTCAAAAGGGGCTCATTAGATTGGAAACTGAAAATTCTAGCGACCTTTTCAAGAGTCAAAAGTGGTTGGAGAGCAAACACCCCCCCCCCCCCACCATGCCAACCATTTTGCCAAGCATATCAAATCAAAATTTTGAGATAGCCATTTTGTTCAGGATAGTTGAAAAAAAATCATTAATTATGTCTTTGGGGATGACAACCCTTCACTACCCTCAGGGCAAAGACTTTAAGTTATACAAGTTGCCCGTTATTAATATATGAAGCTTCTGTGGTATCATAAGGAGGATATTCAACTAACCAAAAGGCAATATGTACATGTTACTACTGTTATTAATACTATAGCTATATCTGTTACTACCACTAGTAATACAGCAACGCTACTGCTACTACTTCTCCTACAACCACCACTACTGTTATATTACTACTACTATAGCATTAAGTAATATTTAAGGATAAGACTATGAAGGTGAAAACTTGAGAGGATATTTGAAACAAATCAAAAGACCCTATGTGCATGCACATCGTCAAAAGAGCGTATCTCAAGAATGGATTTGGGTATTAAGTTTGAATCTATAGAGAATTCTTAAAGGGTAAGATACATTGACCGAAAGCCGATATGCACACGCTACTACTAGTATTTCTAGCACTGTACTACTACTACTTCAACTATGTAAAGGTTATCAAAAGGACACAACAGCGATATTATAGCAACGACTAATTGTATTATATATGTTGAAACTTATACTATTACGGTTAGTACCGCTATTAATATTAATACTGCTGCTAGTAACTCCAATACTACTGCTTTGACTACTATTACGAGTATGCCTAAGGGTATGAAGGTCAAATATTCAGGATAACCGAACATATTCGGACAACCGAATCCTCGCTTAAAGCTGAAATGATGAGGCGAAGCATAAAACTTGGCTTCAAGCTCTTCTATAAGGACTAATTCGAATAGAGCTGTTGAAACGATGATGGGCTGAACCAAAGTGAATTGAGTGGTAGTTTTAACCTTCTTGGGAGTAGGCGTGGCATCATCAGTGCAGAATGACGAGAGGGCAATACGCAGGCTAAGTATAATCTTGTGTGAGCAATGTTAGGTGCTACACGAAAGAGGGGCGACAATGTTTGATACGCAAACCCTATCAATACCGGAAGACAACATTGGCTTCAGTCTCTCAATTGCTGACTCAACTACAGATGCCATAACCATAACCACAGGCAGCGCTATATCACTGCGTAAGTAGAGAGCGATATGGGAACAATGTATTTTTTTCTGACCAAGGGACTTCCTTTAGGAGTTGTAGAAACTTCAAAAGGGGCTCATTAGATTGGAAACTGAAAATTCTAGCGACCTTTTTAAGAGTCAAAAGTGGTTGGAGAGCAAACACCCCCCCCCCCCACCATGCCAACCATTTTGCCAAGCATATCAAATCAAAATTTTGAGATAGCCATTTTGTTCAGGATAGTTAAAAAAAACATTAATTATGTCTTTGGGGATGAAAAGCCGATATGTACACGCTACTACTAGTATTTCTAGCACTGTACTACTACTACTTCAACTATGTAAAGGTTATCAAAAGGACACAACAGCGATATTATAGCAACGACTAATTGTATTATATATGTTGAAACTTCTAGGACTTGATAAGAAGGATGTTCAACTAACCAAAAGATAACAGATTAATACTATTACGGTTAGTACCGCTATTACTATTAATACTGCTGCTAGTAACTCCAATACTACTGCTTTGACTACTATTACGATTATGCGTAAGGGTATGAAGGTCAAATATTCAGGACATTTCTGGGGGAAAGTTGAACTGAATAACAACCGCTGTATGTATGCAAGATGTCAAAAGGGCATATCAGCAATATCTTAGGAACAGTTTTGTGTATGAAGTTGAAAATTAAAGGACTTGTACCAAAAGAAATAACCAAAAGCATAAAGCGACGGTGAAAGATTAGCGGTTACCGCTTCACCATTGCTTGAAAGGGTCTTTCCTTTTTTAGGTTCAGTGTTTGTTTCAATGTTTGATTTTTACTTTATCCTTTGGATTGAATTTTTTATTATTACTTCACTGAAGACGGTCAAGCGGAGGTCTTAAACAAAATATTTGTATAGTTCTTTTTTTTCTTTTTTTCCAGTGGCTGTTATTATCCTCGTTTCTCTCTTCTTTACGGTTTTTCGTCTTAAAAATGCTAACCCTCATGCCAACCATACATGTCAAGGAAATTTTGACTTTAACATGAGATTGAGCTTTCACAAATAGTTTCTAACCGTTTACACGTTTTTTATGAATTTTTTACTTTCATAATAAGTCATTCTCTATTAATTTATTAAATGAACTTTTTTAATGTCCTATGTTTGATTTTAACTAGCCGTTTTGAAATAGTTTTACAAAGCCTTTTTTTATAAATAGTACAAGTGGTAGAAAAATTACCTCTGGTTCCCGGATGGACATAAGATGGACATAAAAGCCACATATTATAGAGAAAACATTGAAGTATTTTGTCGATAATTGACACATTATTGGACGCTCATGGACCGAAAAGTTGGCAACTTTAATTCTAATTTCAAGAAATGAAAACGTGAGCATTTTAAATTAGATAAAAAAGTACTGTTATCCAAAATGCAATTATCATTTGAACGAATGCCTCTATTCCATTTATTTGCACCATTAAAAGAAGTTTTAGTAAACTAGTATTAAATGATTCTTAAGGACTTAGGATCATTTGATTGAAACAAGTTAGGCTGCTTTCAAACAATCATAAATAGCCTACTTATTGATTCTTAAAAATGCATTACTTCATTTTAAAATCTACTTTTTACTGTTGTTCTTAATTTTCCCTGATGGATAAATATGTAATCCTCAGAATATATTCTCTTTGTGTTGGATAACTTTGAGCAATTACATTTTACAACAGGAAATGTTAATTTGGCTTAAGCAGCAAAGAAAAGAATAGTTCTATTGCAGAAGGATATATAGTGGTTTTACAATTTGGAAGAAAGCACAGTATACAAATAGGAGTAGAGAAGAGCCAGGTTCTTTGTTTTATGATAAGGCATATCCAAACATTGTGGTTGCTTTTCTCTTAATAAGCCTCCCTGCCCTTAGTGATGACAGATAGCCTGTAGCCTAAAAATCATAGAAATGTAATGGTCTCATTCAAGAGAAGTTGTAACATTAGGGATGTAATTTGCTATTAGGCAGGGGGGAAACTGGCCCTCCCAGGCCTTGTTCTGTCCCACCCAGACCCCAGTCCCCCCAGATGAAATTTAGTCTCTTCAAAAATCTTGTCAGTTGAAGTGCTAAGGCAGTATAGTCATCAGAAAATTTAAAACACTTGTAGATTGTTGTTAAAATACAGCTAAAAACAACAAGAAATTAAAATTGGCCTATTTTAGTCCCTTGTGGAAAACCACAAAAATATATGAAATGTAGATGGCTCATGATAAGGGAGTTAAACACACTGAGGTCTTTTGAAAAGAAAACTAACAAGCATATAGCCTATACAAAAAATGGAAAGACACCATTAACCCTAGCTTCTTCCAGTACTACAGTATAGTCAAGGCTGTCAAAAGCCTTAACTATATCAGCAAATGATATGTCAACATACACCCTATCTTTTTCTAAATATTTCTCAATGGTGTCTTACAATGCAACCAAATAATAAACAGTACTATGCTCAGGTCTAAATCAAATTCTTGGGAATCTATTATTCCTGAATCAGCTATAGATGGCAATTTTTTCTCTCTAGAAAGGTTTTTTTCAAAATATTGGTTACTGTGGGCTTTTTCACCTTCTGGGTATGTTTTTCACTATTGCAATTTTTCTCTGAACTAATTATTGAATTATGAAAGATCATAAAAAAAGACATCAAGTAATGTATTTTCTTTCATCCTAGCTAAATCACACTGAAAACTGCCCTTTTTAAAATCATTCCAAATATTATTTTGGTAAATTTTGTAATCACTCACAGACTAAGTTCAAGGTAAGACTGAAGAACACCCATTTAGCAAAGAATTTATCCTAGGCTATGATATATCACTAGGTTAATTAACAGAAGAATAGTAAGTTAATTCCATTCATAGGCAGCACCATAGCATTGCCTAAGTAAAGTGCAATTTTGGCATAATGTATTATTTTTTTTTACTTTTTTCACCAAGGCACTTTGTGTAGCAGGAGTTGTCATAAAAACTTTGGAAGAAGCTCATTTGATTGGATATTGAAAGTTATAGTGTACTTTTATGAGTCAAAAGTGATTGGAGGGCTACCAGCCCCCTCCCATTGCCCTTCAATTCCATAAACACATCCAATCACATTGTCAGTACAGCCTTAAATGTCAATACAAATCTTAAATTATACTTGCTAGCAATATGGATGAATATAGTGTACACCAGTTAGTGATGATGAGGCAGCAAGACATATGCTGCATCCCATTGAGTGAGCGTGATTGAGTGGTTTTGTTGCCTAGTCCCAGCTGAGATTTGATTTGAAGCTATTGATTATTGTAGATCCCACTGTTGCCTTGCTTAAGCTGTTCTGCAGATTTATGATTCAACTGTAGAAGAAATTGTTTTTTTTCTTGTCTTGGCATGCTTGTGGAATTGCTTTTCTGAATGACCTCTGGTACTTGATGACCAGTCAGGTTCAAACATATCTTTGTTGTCAGACTGGAGCAACTTATAGATCATTATCTTATCTCCTCTGTGTCAATGGTATGTCAGAGTTGGTAGCTTCAGGCTCTGAAGTGAGGGCTTTTATTCATTGGTTTCCCATCTTTGAACAGATTCAGGAGCCATCTGATCTGTTTTATTAATTGGTGTGGCAACACACATTCTGTACTAAAATCTAGGTCTCAGAGTTTAGTCATTATTGCCAGGGATCTGCTAGTGATTATACACTTGATGATACCAAGAGTCTGGTTAGCTCTTGCTACTGGAGCACAGGTGTAGTGGTTGAATTTGATGTCTTCATCCACAACAACCCCAAATCTCTATCAGAGGTGCTCTCAGAAATTGGTTGTCTCTCATCAGAATTTGATAACATTGAATATTCCAATTGCAGGGTTTTTCTTCCAAAATGTATAACCTTGAAATTTTCGACATTAAATTTGAGTGTTCATATGTCGGCCCATTTGTAAAAGCAATCTAGGTCTGACATTATTTAGGCTATAACCTGCTGTGTGTCAATGGGACCAATAAGTTTTGAGTCATCAGCATATAGACTAAGTTTATTAATTTTGTTTTTAGGAGTGTCATTAATTTAGACATTAAAAAGTGTAGGTCCCAACACAGAGCCTAAATAGTTTAAAATATGCAAGAAGTAAAGGTAAATAAATGTAATGCCATAAGTTTACTCGTTTTGTCTCCACTGGAGACCTCTGCTATTTCAGAATAGAAAGCTGTACCTGTACCACCTTCACCAAAAACTGAGCTGCTACTTTCTTCCCTTCAAAAAAGACATAATTCAGTCCACCACACCCTCTTCAATACCAATTACCTTCAGTTTCAATTGGAACCTTTGATGACACACTTTATCAAAGGCTTTAGCAAAGTCTAGCAGAACCATATCAACTGGGAGACTATGGTCAAGGAGCTCAGTTATATAGTTATATGATTCAATCAGATTTGTTTCAACTGATCTACCTGGTCAGTATCCATTTTGGTGTTTTGATAGAAGGTTATTTGTGGCCAAATGTATGAGAAAAGTGGCATTTCAATGCCATCTAGGATTTTCCCAACAGCAGGGGTAATACTGATTGGCTGATAATTGGGAGCCTTGATCCTGTCACCTCCTTTATGTGTTGGTGAGATGTAGGCAACTTTCCAGTCCAATGGTATGACTTTTGGATGAGCCTTGAGAGTAGCCATACTAATTGGGCCTGAGCTTCCTTAAGAGTTGTGGATGGATGTCATCTGGTCCAACAGACTTATTTTTATTAATATTTTTAACCCAAGATTCAAGCTCAGCCTTATCCACTATTATTGGAGACACTTGAGTGTTAATTGTGTTGTGTGGTTGAGTTGGAAGGGGGGCAGTGTCTGCAGGTTTGAATGCTGATGTAAGCTGGTGATTCAAGGCATCAGCGAATTTGTTAGGGTTGTTTGACTGGATTTCATTGCAAATCAGCTCAGTAACTGTGTGCCTACCAGTCTTACATGGAGAGGCATATTTCTAGAGCCTGTTGAGGTTGCTGCAATGGCCTCCTTGTAATTCTCTATCAATTTTCTGGACAGTGCTTGAACTTTGCTTCTTGCAGTTTTGAACTTAATTAGGTAGTCAGCCCTTTGTAGGTTCTAATTTATGAGCTTTGACATTTTCTTTTTCTTGTTCCTGGCCATTGTCATTTCCCTGGTCATAACGGGGAGAATTTTTGGTTTGTGTCTCCACTTGATAGTTGTGTTTTTATTGATGGTGTCCAACAGCACATTTTTAATTATCTCCCACATGTCTTCTATCTCCATAAATTTGATGAATGACCAATCACATGGACTGAGTTCAGGCCTGATGTCACTGTAGTTTGTATATGCATGTATCAAAATTAAATATAGCCATTCTGTTCAGCATAGTCAAAAAGGTCCAATAACTATGTGTCTTGGGATGTCAACCCCCTCCCCCACAGCACTTGGGACAAAGACTGTAAGCTATGTAATTCACCCATTGCTTATAGTATTTGTTATTGAGAAAGGTGGGCATATTTGACCTTCAGTCTCTGAAAAGATAATGGTCATTCAGGCAAACCTTTCAGAGATCATTGAGGGGATTGTTGGACAAAATTAAAACATGTTCTGTTCATACAGGTTATCAAAAGGGTGTAACTTAGGAATGATTGAATGTATTAATTTTGAACCTCCAGGAAATGACAAGGGTAATCATCAATGGACAAAATCAATATTTGAATATTACCATTACTACTACCACTATAACTACTGCTCCTGTAGCAAGTGCTACCAAGCTGACAGCATTGAAGTAAAAATTTAAGGAAATGTTGAGGGGAAAGTTGAACTAAATCAAAGCATACTTTGTGCATACAGATTGTTGAAAGGGCATATCAGCAATATCATTGGAACAATTTACTGTATCAAGTTGAAACTTCCACACATCATTGAGGGGATGTTCAACTGGATAAAAAGCATTCAACTGGATAAAAAGCAGCATGTACATACTACTGCTATTAATGTGGTTGCTACTAATACAACCTTTACTACAAGTGAAACACTACTATAGCTACTACTCCTCCTACTACTATCACTATGATATTATTACTATTAAGGTTAGGGGTATGAAGATGAAAATTTAAGAGACTATAGAGGGGAAATTTGGAGCAAATCAATACACAGTATTTGCATGCAGATTGTCAAAAGGGCATGTCTCAGTAATGGATTAGGGTATTAAGTGGGAACTTCTGGGGAATGCTTAAAAGGGAAGATGAATTGACCAAACAGAAATAGGTGTATGCTACTGCTACACCACCTACTATCAGTAGCGGATTCAGGATTTTAAGAGAGGGGGGTTGACTTGTTATGAAAAATTCCCATTCTAAATTAAGCCTATTTTACCTTACTTATATTGAAAGTTGCATGGCTCTGCTTCTATCTGTCATTTAGTGGGTTGGTTCTGTAAAGCTATCCCCAGAACTACATATAGAAACACCATCAATATTATATAATAAATTCTTGTATCTTATTTCCTCTATTAGCAAATCTATCA
Source organism: Artemia franciscana (assembly GCF_032884065.1). Taxonomy (NCBI): domain Eukaryota; kingdom Metazoa; phylum Arthropoda; class Branchiopoda; order Anostraca; family Artemiidae; genus Artemia; species Artemia franciscana. The sequence goes on from NC_088870.1 coordinate 28,717,826, forward strand.
ATAATGCTTTCTATACTTATGACAATATCATGGTGAACATGAAGAAGGGCAAGTCTGATGAGTCTTTCCTTTGTCATTTTATTTCTTTGTCAGGTTTTCAATCTTCTCAAGGTAAAAAACTTCGTTCAACAGATGCCACACTGACAGGCAGGGTCATGAGAATCTGCAAGAGTGCTGAAATATTTAGGAAAATCTCAGTATTCCAGTTCTATTTCTATAAAGTTTCCTCTAGTGTTTCAGGTATTCTTCCTTTGCCTGCATTGCTTACTGTCAGACAAAGCCACTGAGTTTTCATATTGTCCCTTCTCCAGCCAGGGCAGATTCACAAACTGATTGGGAGGGGAAGCCCACTACTGACCAGTATTGGACAAGTCATGAATCATATTAGTGAATTGTTGTTTGTTCATTTCTATACAATTTATTGGCAAGAAAATACTGAGCTTAAAAGTGTCTAGTGTTTCAATGAAAAAACGGCTTTCTAAGTCTGAAATGGTTGTGTCCGACAAGGGAATAAAAACTATAATATTCTATAATATTCCTCGCGTGAATTGAATGGTACATTAATCTGATTTGTTTGCTTTATTGCTGTGCTCGGGACTGTTATTTCTAAACCTAGTTCGGTTGCCACTTTAGTTACCTTGTCAAATGTATTTTTAAACTTGCTTTCACTCTTCCAATGCTGGACTTGCAGCTGGGTAAGAAGGTCCTTAACATGACTTGCTGCAGACGCAGGGTCTAAGCGCTTCTTTTGAAATAGCTGACTGAGTGGAAAAATCAGTCCAGATATGTTACTAAGAGAGTAAATGGCTACTATCCGGTTGGAGGATAATATAATCACGCTTTGCAGAAGCACCAAAAAAATCAACTATTTCTTTTATTACTCCGATGGAGTTTCTAGCACTCTAAACAGAAGAAGTTTTTGACAGGAAAAGATTTAGAGCATGGTTAAAACATGGGCAATGCAGGGCATTTTTGCTACCTTTTGAACTTCCAATGCAGCACCAAAATGTTTTGAAACCATCATAGCACACCCATCAGTGCCTATGCCCACGCAATTTTCCAAGTCTAGCCCAAGAGATCAAAGAAAATTCAACACAAAATTTCCAAGCGTTTCATGCAATTTTCCAAGTCTAGCCCAAGAGATCAAAGAAAATTCAACACAACACTTCCAAGCGTTTCCTCTTTAATGGCCAGTTCAAAGTGTCCAATGCTGTCTGAGTAACATGTGTCGTGTAGGCCTAAAAAACCAAGGAAATCTTCACGTCTTGTGCAATTATAATTGTAGCAAAGGGCAATACTCAGTTGTGACTTGTATGACACATCTGTTGTTTCATCAACAACCACACTGTAGAACTTGGCAGAATGATCTCGTGCAAGAATTTCTTTAATAATCTCTTTGGCACAACATTCAGTTAATTCATTCTGTGTTGTTTCGCTTATATAAATATCATTTACACCTAAGCTTTCCAAATGTTGTTTTAAGGTGATGTCGCCACTATTTATGCAGTACCTTAAAAGTTCTTGCAAGTTCCATTAGTTTGTCAATGGGTCCGTTTCTGCCAATAATTCCCAATCATTTCTATGGCCACAAAGAATAATGTTCTGTCAACCCAAGAAAACAATTGATTCTGAGATTGGATTCAGTTTTGCTCTGTTTTCCTGCACTTGTTGGCTATGTTGTTCGTCTACAAGGCTCAAAATGCGTCAACTGAATCGCCGTGGTACTGATTATTTTCATGCGACACTAAGTCACCATCTTTTCCAGTTAGCTTAGCAAAAGTTACAAGGGGCTTTTTTTACCAACTTTTGCAATTGATTGGAGCCTCCAACCCCTCGGACGTTGCATAATATTTACAGAATGAGCCCCTCATCTTATTTGAAAGTACTAGCCAATGAAATTCTTCCAAGCGAGTACGATTGAAAAATCTCTTTTCGTCCCTGCCCTGCTTCTTGTGAACTGAATAGGTAAGCTGTAGTTGGATGGCGGAATCCACAGGTTCTGAAGCGATTGATATCGTCTATGATTATCCAGTTTTCCAATTCTGTCGATATAGCTTCTGATATAGCTTTTCAATGTTTGTGTTAGATTTGGGGCGACACTCTTCAATTGATGCTAACGAATGATGCACAATCTTACTATTATTTACATATCTGGAATCACTACTAACACTGAAACTCTCATTATTTCTATCTTCAGTTACGGCGTCCACTCGCCTAGCTTTAGCTTTCAGACCAAAGACGTTGTCGAGAATTATCTGCTTTCGCTTCGACATCATAACTGGTTAATATTATCAAAAAATTGTATGCTTTTCAAACCCTTCTACAATCACGACTAACTCTAAGCTGCATGTGCTATTGGAGTCATCTCAAGATTTTCGCTTAGTTATTGAATAAGAAATAAGTTTTGACGCGCATACTTTTTGAAGCGTCAACGATTTACGAGATGACAAGCTACAAAATGCCTTGTTAGTTCGGATGACACCAAACACTCTAGACAATTCCCTAAAGACTAAAGGCAGACAGACCAAGTGTCGTCAAATCTTTTTCAAAGATGGGTCTATTCAAGCGTTGATATCGCAATCAAGTTACAGAAAATCTTGAAACTTACAAGGCTTTTTTGGGGGGATTTTGGACTAACCAAGAGGCAATATTTGCATCCTACAACTACTGTTACTACTATTACTACTGCAACTTCTGAAGTTAAGGCTACTGCTGATTCAACTGCTACTAAAACTAAAGGTATTAAGGCAAAATTTTCGAGAAATGTTGAACTAAATCAGAATACACTATGCACGTTCAAGTTGTTTCAATGATTGTATATAACAATGTGTGGCAACGACGTCGCTAGGCAATTGTTAGTAAAGTGTTTATGTGGCAGTGAGTTGGTGATAGACAAAATAAAATTGTTTTGAGCATTGTATATGCATGAAAGAATTAATAAGGTTTTGATGCCACAAAGCAAAGCCTTACCATGTATATACTGCAATTTTAGAAGTAACAACATGAATTGCGCCGGGCTTTTTCTTTAGGGGGAAAGTAATAAAGCATTGCCTTTTACATATGAAGCATTTTAAAACTAACAACATTTATCCTGTAACAAAAAATAGAAAACAATTAAGTTTTGAAAATGCAGCATATTTTGAAGCTATCTTGAAGGTAACGTGTCATCATATGTGTTTTTCTTTTGTCTTTTGAAGAAAAAGTGTTTTTGAGACATACCATTTTTAAACTCTGAACGTTGAAAATAATGGACTTCGGTCGATGGTGAAGAAACAAAACTAACATGTTGCTGGTGTAGCACTTTTCTTCGTAAAGCCAATCAGAACTCTTCACATTACCCCAGTAACGTAAATCTAGTTGATTTTATACTTACTTTCCAAAGTTTACTAACATAAAAAAAATTGCAAGATTTAAAGAAAGGGAAAAAAATATTTTGATCCGAAACCTCTTAGGAAAAGGTTTCGGATCCATGTTTTTTCTCTAGAGGCGATTCTGTCAAATCAATGGTTTTAGCCTATCGAAAAACGCCTCATTTGAATGAGACTGGTTATCCAAATGCTTTTTTTAAGCAACGACAGAGATTGCACCACAGTGAAGTAGCGATTTGTCCATTTTGTGATACAAGACAACAATTTGATATGAAGTTCAAAAAATTCTATCTAGCGAAAATTTTGAGTTAAGTCAATTGGTGTCGATAACCGGTTTTGACTTTAAATAATTAAACCAATTTCAGTGTCGTACTCTTTGTTTGGCAGAAAAACATGAAGAAAATGATTGCTATTCAATTAATCGAATTCAGTTGCCGAGAAGTATAGATAACCAGTTTTGACTTTAAATAATTAAACCAATTTCAGTGTCGTAATTGTTGGTTGGAAAAAGAAACGTGAAAGAAGTGATTGCTCTTCACCTGCTGTTAATTATTTAGAAAAGAGATGGGAGTTACTTTAAATACCTTGATGTTCTATTGAATGGCGTAGGTGAATACATTTGACATTTTAGTGGAGTGGCGTCAATCGACAATGTTCCTTGATTTTTTAATCTGTCTTTCGAGCACTTATCAACCCTAAACTCTTTTTAATATTAGAAGCAAAGACATCGTTTGAAGTGCCAGTATTTATTTCCTTTGGTGATTATTGTATTTTCTAACAGCTGAAAGATGGCTAGGAAAGAAGTCCTATTTGTCACTGAAGCTTCTGGTCTCGTGCAAAACATCCAAGCTCTTGATAAATTCGAAAATCAGATCTGTGTTTTCAAAGGTGGTTCATCTGGGAGTCATTCCTTATGCTTTGTTGGTGACACATATGTATTATCTGCGGAAAAAAATAAACCTTTGATTCAAGTAAGTATTTGATTGTATATTGAGAAGCACCTATAAAGTTATACGATTAATTGAGTGAACCTTTGCATTTAATACATATTCAAAAGGCTAGCATATGAGTAATAATGTATTAAAAAAAATAAATCAGGAATTAACCTTTCAAAATGATTTTCTTACCTACAATTGGAAAATATTTAAATAGTTAGTTTTGACATCTATTTCTGGGGGAGGGAGGACGTTGCTTGCCCCTAATATGTTTAATATGACGGGAAGAGGCTGCATAAAAATGTGAGTATACTGAATTCCAGCATGTTTTACTTCTCAAGTATTATGGGTGTGTTGGCAGCCTCAAAAATATTTTTTAAATGTTTTTTATCCAAAATCATCTGTGCCAATATTTCTTAATTGATGTTCATGACTAGTAGTGACTATAGTGACTATACGTATGTTAATTATTTGAAAAATAATTAAGTGGATCTTAATCATTTTCTTTTTGCAGATTTTGCTGCCCAATACCTCATTTCAATTTTTTTCGAAATGGTTGGTTGGAAACACTCTTCAGAGATCCTTTTTTGTTTTCCTTTAAGAAAGATTGCACTGATTATTGGCTTGTGAGAAAAAAAACATAGCTATTGAGTATACAAAGATAAAAAATTTAGAGTAAACTTTTGTGGGTAACATTTAATGAATTTTCTCTTATTAAACAACTGGTACTAACTCTGAACAAATGTAGTTCTTGCTTTCGCGCCTCCTAAAAACTAATTTATTCGCATTTGGTGACCCAGTCTACTCTAGTATGATCTTTGTATGAAAATTCCCAATTATAATTTGAGCTGCTTTTGCATACATCCTGATAAACACTTAAGAACAAGACCTAATTTTATTTTGTTTGATGAGAAACGATTTCACATTAATTGAATTTGTTATTTTTATTTTTACAAATTCTAGTTTCTAGTCGTAAGGTTAACTTTCAATTATGGTCAAGGCAGGCTTGATTTTGCAGCAGTCTGATTTCAATGCTAGCTGAACATACAGAGGGAGTCTATGATTTATATGTCCGACAGTGAATAGGCAGTCCAATAATAAAAGAAAATAGTATTAACGTACTAACTCTCATTTGTGATAAGAAAAGATAGATAAGGTTTTAGTAACACAACAAAACAGAGGCTCTTTGGCCGGAATGCAGGTAGAAAGAACAAAAAAAAAGGACAAAAGTAAAAAAAGCGGAAAAATAAAAATACATATGGAAGAATATACATTTATTAAAAAAGAAAACAAACACTATTCGCCATTCGCCTGTCAAGAAAGGCAATAAGCTTGGAAAGGCAAGCGAGGTTATCACTCTGAGCTAATTAAAACCACATTCATACCACGCTACTCAACACAAAAGAAACTCAGCTGATGAAGGAAGAAAGGAAAGAAGAGAAAGAGGAAAAGACAAGAAGAAGACAGAAAAAAATAACAGCAAAAAAAAATCAGGGAAATTCCTTGAATAGAATGATAACCTGGAGCGTGCTTCACATCAAAATCACTCACGAGATAAAAGAAACTTCTTTGCCCGTGACTTGAAGGCCGGTAGGCTAGGCGCATTTTTCAAACACTCGGGCAATATAACACACAAATTAATTTTAATAACATACACATGCGAATTAAAAATTAAAATATTAATCAGACGCCCAAAACTGACTACGCGCTGAAAACCAAACTGGAGAAAAGGGCCCTGCCAATAAAGAACTTCCATTCTTTCAAGAAATATGAAAATTAATTGAATTACTATCTATTGAATAGCTAGGAATAAGCCGTTTTTTTTTTTTTTTTTTTTTTTTTTTTTTTTTTTTTTTTTTTTTTTTTTTGCAAATATAAATAAGAAGTTTTCAGATCCAGCAAAAAAAATCACACAAGATCAGCTTAGTCACGATAATATCGTGACTTGACAAGATGATTAACATGTGCTTAGTATTAAGTTTTTTTTTTTACTAAAACTTAAAACGAATAGAAAATATTCCGTATATGAAAGGGGCTGTCCCCTCCTTAGTGCCCCGCTCTTTATGCTAAAGTTTTATTTTGTTTTAAAAAGTGGAGGTGTGAGAAAAAGTCAAACTTTAGCTTAAAGAGCTGGGTATTGAGGAGTGGACAGCCCCTTTCATATACGGAATAATTTCTTTTCTTTTTAAATTTTATTGTCGCTCCTTACTTTCAGTAAAAAAAACTTATTTTTTTCATTTAATTCCTGAACGTTTTTGAATTAATGCAGGTTTTGATTTTGGCTCAACGTACATGAATAATTAAAACGAAATTTATATATTAATTTCACTTTTTTTGGCTAAATGGCTTTCTCAAAGTACATAACTTGCAAAATAAACTCACCTAATCAACTTCTTTATTCGTATATATTTATTACGTATATGAATGGGTTTGCTCCCTCGTCAATACATTGCTCTCAAAATTAAAGTTTGATTTTGTTCCAATTCTTTAAGAATGATCCCTGAATAACAAAGGTCGTTTAATTAGAATAAATAACTCTTTTAAAAGTGCTAAAATTACTTTAGCGTAAAGAGCGAGGTATTGAGTTGGGGACGAAACCCCTCATATGCGTAAAAATTACTGTTCGTTCTAAGTTTTAATGTTGCTCCTTACTTTCAGTTGAAAAAAACTTGTTTTTTCTATTTAATTTCTGAATGTTTTTTATGTTAATGCTGGTTTGGATTTTGACTCATCGTATATGAATAATTAAAACGAAATTTGCATATTAATTTGCTTTTTTTTGGCTAAATGGCTTTCTCAAAGTTTTGATCGGATGATTTTGAGAAAAAAGGATGGTGGAGGAGGCCTAGTTGCCCTCCATTTTTTTGGTTACTTAAAAAGTCCAATAGAACTTTTAATTTTATTTTAAGAACGTTTTTTATTAGTAATAAATATACGTAACTTATGCAATAAACTTGTATATGTGTACATTTTTATTACGTATATGAGGGTGTTCGCCCACTCTTCAATACCTCTCTCTTTACGCTAAAGTTCAATTTTTGTTCCAATTCTTTTAGAATGACCCGTGAATCAAAAAGGCCGTTTAATTAAAATAAATAGCTCTTTTGAAATTACTAAAAATACTTTAGCGTAAAGAGCAAGGTATAGAGGAGGGGATGAACTCTCTCGTATACATAATAATTTCTCTTTGTTTTAAGTTTTAATGTTACTCCTTACTTTCAGTTGAAAATTTTTTTCTAAATTAATTTCTCATTGTTTTTTTAATAATGCTGGAGAATCCAGTGCTCCCCTTCATGGATATTCTCCTCCCTCATGATAAATTTCTCCATGGAAAGATCCTCTCACGTAACCCCCTCCCCACCACCTGAAAAAATCCCCCCTGGGAACGTCCGTATACTTCCCAATAACCTATACTATATGTAAACAATGGGCAAAGTTCATAACTTGCAGCCCTGCCCCAGGGGACTGTGGGGGACTAATTCGTCTTCAAAGACATAGTTATTAGATTTTTTTACTATTATGAACAAAATAGATATCTTGAAATTTTGATCCAATGACTTTGGGAAAAATGAGCGTGGGAGGGGGCCTAGTTGCCCTCCAATTTTTTTGTCATTTAAAAAGGGCACTAGAACTTTTATTTTCCGTTAGAATGAGCCCTCTCACGACATCTAGGACCACTGAATCGATATGATCACCCCTGAAAAAAAAACAAAGACAGATCAATAAATACAGATAAACAACACGTGTCCGTGATCTTTCTTCTAGCAAAAAATACAAAAATTCCACATTTTTGCAGATAGGAACTTGAAACTTTTACAGTAGGGTTCTCTGATGCGCTGAATCTGATGGTGTGATTTTTATTAAGACTCTGTGACTTTTAGGGGTTGTTTTCTCCCCCTTTTTTGAAAATAAGGCAAATTTTCTCGGGCTCTTAAATTTTGATGGGTAAGACTAAATTTGATGAAATTTATATAATTAAAATCAGCATAAAACTCTGATTTATTTGATGTGTAAATTGGTATCAAAATTCCGTGTTTTAGAGTTTCGGTTACTATTGAGCCGACTCGCTCCTTACTACAGTTCATTTCCACGAACTGTTTGATACTCAACATTTAGGCACATTGGAGAATACATTTCTGTGGACAAAAATATTTCGGAATCTACTGTCACCCCTGAAATTTTTTGCAATACGTCCTTCCTGCTTTCTGCAAAGTATTTTTTATGTCTTTGAAAACCTGTAAAACATTTATTAGAAAATCATCCTCAAATTTGACTTATACAAATATTAATATAAGTTAGAACCATAATCAAAGAGGTAAAAAGTAATCAAGAACTTTAAAAACTTCCACCAGAGGTATAAATGTTTCTTTTTTAGATTGTACTACTTTTTAACGGAGAGATGAAAGCTTTTGAGCTTTCAAAAGCTTTAACATTTTCATGTTTAATGTTCACCAAGCATTTTAATGTTTGGTGAACCTTTTTTTTTGGGGGGGGAGGGAGGTCCCGGTTTAAATGTTGGCCTTGGTCTTGAAAGGAAATTCAAAGCATAGGAATAAATGCGGCTTTTTGTGCTCTTATCTACCCCAAGAAATCATTTTGTAATTTTCTCAGGTTTCTTCTATTTTTTGTTTACTTTCAAATTACTATCCCATCTTCACTTCGATTCTTGAATCTCCTTAGATTTTAGTATTAAAATTTTCATTTTTAAAATACGTAACTAAGAACCTTTCCGGGTGCTTTAGGTGTGGTCTCTCAACCGAGTATCTCAACAAACCATAAGAATTGTAACGCCTGCCCCTGTACTATCTTTAGCAGTTGATCCATCTGGGTCTTTTTGTGCTGGCAGTTGTGGCGAGAAAATTTTGATTTGGCAGCTTTCTACTGGTCACCTTGTGAAGACAGTAACAAGACATTATCAGGATGTGACTACTTTAAAATTCAGCGATTGTGGTGGATTTCTCCTATCAGGTGGTGGTGAAGGAGCTGTCAATGTTTGGTTGTTATCTGACCTTGTTGACCAGGTATTTGAAATGTAGATTTTTCTAAGCGTATAATGTATGTCTAAGGCTTTGAATGCCTGAAAATACTCTCCTAAGATTATTTAAAGAACCCCCTGCCTCATGCAAGATGCAAGTCATCCTGTTGGCTCGAATGCTTCCAAGGGGGGAAGGGAAATCTTGCTATTGGCTTTTAACCCTAATAAGTAGTGCATGTATCACTGCTAAAACCTACTAAAGAAATTTACTTTTAAAGAGAATAAAGCTCATGTTTTTGGTATATATAGGCCTACACACGCGACAGGGGAAATAAGAAACTTCCAAAAGAACTACTCGAATGAAAATTAAAGTATCTAAGTGTATAATCTAAGTATCTAATGCTAAGGTTGCTTTAATTCTAATTTGAGGTTGATTTGGGGTCGTCCTAGACAGTATTGATCTGGTCAACAGCTTCCTACCCCTTTAACCTTTCAAGCGACTTGAGGAGGGACGGGAATGTGCTCGACACCATGGCTGTCCTCAAATATTCGTGAGAATTGGTATACCCTGTGTGAAGAGAGATAGGATGTGGCAATGAAATAGGAATAATATACCTCTGTCAGTAATACACCAATAACAAATAAAGGAATCATAATAGATTTATTTTTCTTTTTTTTTCAATGAAGCGAATTTTATGCACAGGGAGTTTTGGGATCGAGCTCCAATGATTAAAAACTTCCATGGTTGTAATCCAGCTCTCTCTCTCCTTCTCTCTCTCTCACTCTCTCTCTCTCTCTCTCTCTCTCTTTCTTTTTTTTCTTATTGTTCTCTACTCTCTCTTTTTTATTCTCTGTCGCCCTTTTCCTCTGTGTCTCTTTAACGCAAATTCAAACATGTTTGGAATATATGATATTACGATATTATCACAAAGACAAGACAGAAACAGAATAGTATCAACAGAATGAAGATTTTTGCTTTCTATTACTCCTTTTGGTAAAAATTTTCAGTTTTTTCTTTCTGATTTTTAGCTTTTGTTATCCCAAAAAACTAGTTGTAGTGCTTCAGATTAAATATAAGTTAAGCTATGTGTGGGAATCTTTATTCTGTCAAATAGTTTTACAACTGTCTGAAGTGCTTAGAGTTAGACCACGGTTTTTAGTGACATAAAAATATATCACTAATGTATAGTTTAATATTAAAACGTATCATGACAGATATAATATGAAAAAATAGTAATTTCTAAAGTGGGAGTATTTTCCATAAAAAGCTTTGAAGATATTATGTAATCAATCAGTGTTATGTAAATAAAGTCTCTTTTTTGACGTGAAAGTCAATTCCAGCAAATATGCTACAGGCTGTTTATTGTCTTCTTTTTCTATAGAAAAAAACATAAGGCTGCGCATTGGGTTATGTTTTAGAAGCTTTAGTTTAGGTGTATTTTCGAAGTATTCTGTCAAACAAAAGAGAAGCTTTCTTCATCTTCTGTTGTAGGCGTTTTTTATGTTTCTTTAAATCCAAGAGGATTTGGTTTTATCCAACGAATCAAGGAACAAACTTCTTGGCTATTTTGGCTATTAGCAAAAATATTAAAACTAAATATAAAAAAAATATAAATGTAAGTTGTGATTTTAGTTCTATTTTTTTTCTTTTACTTTTGGTTGAAAATATTTGAATTACCCTTACTCTATGCCTATCTACCCTAGTTCTGCCCTAGGATGGATGATGGACTATCATCAAAAATAAAGTCAATCATTTTTATGCAAGCCTAAAAAAGTTAAGCCAGCTTAACCTGTCACAGAGACTATCTGCCTTGGTTTTAATCTAATTTACAATGATTTTCAAGTCTTTCATTACTTCCACCAAATTGATACCACTTGTGCCCAAGGGAACAATAGGTATATTTGTGTACTTTTTCTTGTTTTAGTCCATCTTCTGCTTACTAATTTTCCCCGTTTTGATTTTTTTTTTTTTTTTTGCTTTTCTCCTAGGTAATGTTACACTGTCAGTGTTGCCAGTATTTTTTGGTTCCTATTAAACTCATGTTAAAATGCCAATCAGTTTTCTCCCATCGGTTTGTAAAACTCTTTGGCTTTATCTCCGAATAAGGCAATTATTTTTAAATTACGGTAATATTAATCAATGCTGCAATACCTAACGTTTTAAAAGCTAAAGTAAAAATGGGTAAAGATTCATTCCTGCCGTTCCCAATTTACACTTTTACCTTTTTTTTATTTTTTGTTGTAGACTGTATACCTATGAGTGTTTGCCCGTTCGTCAACATTTTTTTTTTTTTTTTTAGATAGAAAACAGTCACAAAACGGCCCTCTAATAATTTGATTAGAATATTCCTTGAAATTCAGTTATATTGCGTCTGATTTTGGACAATAGTAAACTCGAAGTGATATGTGATGTGACATCAGGGAAAGATTGTAATCTAAAAAAAAAAAAAAAAATATCCTTATGAATATATAGTTCAATGAAGGTTGAAAAATATAAACTTCAGGGCATATTGACCGTGGGCTTATGAGAAAAAGATCGTTGGAGAAAAACATATAAGTTCAGGGGAGCTCCATTATCGTAGAAGAAAACGTAAAAAGCTCATCGAACGGAGCAGGAATTCTTAGCAAATTTCTTAAGAAGCAAGAAGAAGAAAATTACAAAAACCTATGGTATCAATTGGAGGGGGGTGCCCTCACCCTAGACGTTGAAAAAAACATTTTTGGTGTATTTTCATTTAAAAAGCGAAATTTTGCCCCTTTCCCTGCCTAAATCTTTGTAGCAGTTTTTGTAAATGAATTCAACAAAATTTTCAAAAAAGGACCATAGGTGAGGATTTATCCTGTAAAGTGGTTCCGTTTCTTGAATATAATGCTTACAAACGAAATGTGGATTATACGTGTAATAATCGTTAAAGGCGAACGAATTAATCTTATAACTAACATATAATCGTAAGAACTAACATATTTTGCAATGTTGTTATTTGGAACTTGGCTTTTCATTCTTTTAATTCTAAAGAACCTACCAAGACAGAAGAAAAATATTTTACCACCAGCTGGTTTTTCAGACAGAAGTAAAAACCATTGTATCCTTTTTTTCAACTTATTAAATTATTGATTGCAAAGTCTCTACAGATCGATGTTCCATACCGCAAGGAAAAAGATGAAGAAGTAGAATTTATGGAATTTTCTTGGGGGGGGGGGGAGGTTATGATACCGTATTGTTTTCAAACACAAATAACTGACTATTAAGAATTTTAAACTTTAAGGTAATGTATCTGTAAACTAATACTCTATGGCTTTAAGGTTATATTACTTCTAATATTCCTACTTCTTGCTTCTATTACTTGTGATTTTTCTACCCAGAATTTTTTTTTTATGTAGCGCTTGTTTTGCTTTTTGTTGTGACAAAAATTCATTGACAATATCAAACAGTTCGTGGTAACGAACTGTAGTAAGGAGCGACCCGGCTCAATGGTAACCAAAACTCAGAAAAATGGAATTTTGATACCAATAGCTACATCAAAAGAATTGCATTTTAATGCTGATTTTAAATATATAAGTTTCATTAAGTTTAGTCTTACCTCGAGCCTGAGAAATTTTGCCGTATTTTAGAAAATAGTGGGAAACACCCCCTAAAAGTCATAGAATCTTAACTAAAATCGTACCATCAGATTCAGCGTATCAGAGAACCATATTGTAGAAGTTTCAAGCTCCTATCTACAAAAATGTAGAAATTTGTATTTTTTTTTTCCAGAAGGCAGATCACGAATGCGTGTTTATTTGTTGTTTTTTGTTTTTTTTTTCCCAGGGGTGATCGTGTCGACCCTCTGGTCCTAGAATGTTGCAAGAGGGCTCATTCTAAGGGAAACGAAAAGTTCTAGTGCCCTTTTTAAGTGACCAAAAAAAATTGGAGGGCACCTAGGCCCCCTCCCACGCTAATTATTTTCCCAAAGTCAACGGATCGAAATTCTGAGATAGCCATTTTCAGCATAATTCAGCATCTGAGTTAGCCATTCAGCATAGCCGAAAAACCTTATAACTATGTCTTTGGGGACGACTTACTCCCCCACAGTCCCCGTGGCAGGGGCTACAAGTTACAAACGTTGACCAGTGCTTACATATAGTAGTGGTTATTGGGAAGCGTACAGACGTTTTCAGGGGAAGTTTTTGGTTGGGGGGAGGGGTTGAGAAGAGGGGGATATGTTGGGGGAACTTTCCATCGAGGGATTAGTCATGGAGGAAGAAAATTTTCATGAAGGGAGCGCAGGATTTTCTAGCATTATTTAAAAAAAAAAACAATGAAAAATAATTATGAAAAAGTTGTTTCAACTGGAAGTAAGGAGCAGCATTAAAACTTAAAACGAACAGAAATTATTACGCATATGTGGGGCTCACCTCCTCCTAATACCTCGCTCTTTACGCTAAAGTATTTTTAGTAATTTCAACTATTTATTCTACGGCTTTTGTGATTCAGGGTTCATTCTTTATGAATTGGGAAAAAATTTAAGCTTTAATGTAAAGAGCAAGGTACTGACGAGGGGGTGAACCCCTCATATATGTAGCCTACTAAAAACATGAAAATACAAGTTTCGTTACGTAAGCTAATTTATAAGTTACGTTTATCTTTTGCTAACAAAAACATTCGTAAAAAATTAAAAGTTCTAGTTGCCTTTTTAAGTAACCAAAAAATCGGAGGGCAACTAGGCTTCCTCCCCCGCTCCTTTTTTTCTCTAAATCATTCGATCGAAACTATGAGAAAGCCATTTAGCCAAAAAAATGAATATGCAAGTTTCGTTTTAAATTATTCCTCTGCGGAGAGCCAAAGTCAAAACATGCATTGATTCAAAAACGTTCAGAAATTCAATTTAAAAAACAATTTTTTTAACTGAAAGTAAGGAGCGACATTAAAACTTAAAACGAACAGAAATTACTTCGTATATGAAAGGGGCTGCTTCCTCATCAACGCCCTGCTCCCCTTTCATATACGAAGTAATTTCTGTTCGTATTAAGTTTTAATGTCGCTCCTTACTTTCAGTTAAAAAACTTATTTTTTTTAATTTAATTTCCTACCAAAATTTAACCAAGTAAACCATTTGCAAGCTACACTTTATGGAACTGTATATTGCAGCGCTGCCATAGATATTGATTTATCGTAAGGTCAAAAATTAAATATCACAATCTACTCATAAGTATCGATACTTTGATTACCGATTTCGAGCCCCTTTGCGTTAGTGAAATCAAGAAAATTTAAAGTTATTTGCATTTTGGATTTCGAAAAAAAAAACAAATAAAAAAAAAAACAGGTACATAAAGCTCAAGTTACAGATCTTTAACCGTGAAAAGTAAAAAAAATAAGTACTTTCTTAAGTGAATGTAATGAGCGATATCAAAACTTAAAACGGAATGAAATATTTCTGTATATTAGGGGCGCCGCAATCCCCGCAGTCCCTGCCCCTAACCTTTTACATTAAATTTCTACTTGTGCTCAAGTGAAAGCTTTTCTGAGTTTTACAAATATAACTATTTGATAATTACATATGACTTTTTGTTTACTTTCTGTTAGCTGTTAGGCATCAATACGTTTAGCCAAATAATTTATTGAATATGACTTTGCTGCTTACTCAACGAATAAACACTTAACTTTTCAGTATAAGATTTGTTTTTTCATTTAAGTACACTGCATCCTCTGTTTTGGATGAACAAAGAATACTTGGATAAATTTTTATAGTATTGCTTTCTCTTATGCAGCGATGGTGCTTGTGTAGGTTACATCGGCGAGTCAGGGAGGGATATAAGCAATACCAACTGCGCATTCTGTTTATCAAAACCGACGTTAACAATTTTTTTTTTCATCTCGAAAAGTATCCAAAACCACCTGTAAATTTTTTCTTTCGAAGTGGTATTCTCAGAGCTTACCAAAGATCTACTGATTTTAAGCTACCTAAACTCGAAGAAGAGAAATGGAAGCACTGATATTCTGCATCCCAATTTTGTTGTGATGTATTATTTTACATTTTACAACTAAAATCAAATGTTAAATTCTTCTTTTTTTGGTCGAGAACAATGATGAGAAGGACATTTACAAGACTATAGTTATATCTATAGCTTTTCTAAAATCTTTTTATTATATTTTTAGATTGGTGGTAATCAAGTTCCAGAGCCCCATTTTTCCTTTGCTCATCATGCAGTCGCTGTAGCTGACATTTGGATTGGTTTTGGAGGAAGTCGCTCCCGCTTTGCCTCATGCAGTGGTGATCAAACATGTAATTTGTACGATCTTACCTCTGGAACTCTTTTATTGAAGTTAATTTTTGATGTTGGCTTAAAATGTGTTACGTCAGATATCATAGAGTCTTCTTTGTTTCTTGGGAGTGTCGATGGAAGAATATTTCAGGTAATGAATCTGAGTTTTTTCTTATTTTCGCTTTCCTAAGCCCTAACACTTTTATTACATTGATAATTCCTTAATTTTTCTATAAGGGCTTAGTAAATAAAGCCAGTTAAAAAAAAATAAACAATTAAGCCACTTTGGTGAGAATATTTTCTCCGTGAGGAGTGCCTAATAAAAATAAAGCAGTAAAAAGTGCGCAGGATTCCTAACTATATCCAGTCTCGGGTGATTAAATACTATTACTACAGAAGAATGGGGTTACTTTGTCTTTTGGTGTAACATTGGTCTAAAATTATGAAAAAGATTTATGAGTCTATATTTTTGCCTAGGCTTATGACAGGCTGTTTATTTTTTTTTTTTTCTACATATAAATCTCTGACCCAGCTGACGTTACAAGGTTAGTTTATTTGTTACAAAAAAATGCAATGTTTACATTTTTATACCACCAACCAAGTGTCCTCCATAATTGCACTTGTAGATAAGTCAGTGGATTTTTCTTTTTCAAATAAGCTGTTTACCATGGACCTTAGCCACAAGCACTGAGAAAATTTTGGAAAACAACCAAGATCTAGGCCTCTGATGGCCAAGAGCCTAAAAAACTGTCACTTTTTACAAGTAAGATGTGGTAATATTGGTCCATGATGGTTTTGTAACAATCAACTGATATGCATTTCTTATGACCTGACTAAGTTCTAAGGTTACTAAGATGTCATGAAATCCAAGGAGACAGCTGTAAGCAAGATTTCTCTCAACTATACACCACATATCCCTGAGAATGCTCTGAGAGAGATTAACAATAGAAAATTAACCCAAAGAGTTGCTGCTGAGAAGTATGGAATTCCAAGAAGTACCCTCATAAACAAACTGGGAAGATACCATCCAAAAGGCGTTGGTAGACCCATTGTGCTAAACAGGGAAGAGGAAAAATACTTGTTCCATACTCTGTGCTATCTATCAGAGAGTGACCTTCCATTGGACTGGTATGGCCTGGACTGGTTTTTAGTGAAAATTTATTTAGGTAAATGTGGCAGAATTGTCAAAAGTTTCAAGGAAATCTACCAGCAATAGAACGGAAATATACAGAGAGAGTCATCAATACTTCAAGAATGTCAATTTCACTCATGATGTGTGGGAATGTCGCTGGGGAGATGATCCCATTAATGTTGTATTCAAAAATGAGGGCCTGTGGTCCACATGGACAGAGAATGGCCTAAAAAGTGCATGATACAGCAGGTCAAAGTCGGGATGGTTTGATGCAATTTGCTTTGAAGATTTTTATGAAAATCTATTCCTTCCCATACAAAAGAAAAAGGGCAAAAAGAAGATAATTATTTCTGATAACGTGTCATCACCTTTCAGTGTGTCTGTTCTCAAAATATGCAGAAACACAGCATTCGTTTTCCCTCACAGCCAGTCCACTCGAGCCACTTGCTGTTGCTTACTTTCGTTCAATGAAAATAGTATGGCAAAAGATACTTAGGTTCGAATCAGTTAAAGGCTCCAGAAGCACAGGCCCTTCCCAGAGCTGATTTTCCGAGGTTGTTGAAGGAACTTTTGGATGATATTGATGAAGGTAATGGAGCAGCGAATGCGATATCGAGATTTTGAGCTGGAATTGTCCTATTTAACCCCCAGGAACTAAATGGAATCTCGTGTGTTTTTTTTATTCTCTGCTGTCAAAATGATTTTTAAAATACAAATTTCGGGCCAATGTTAGTTAACCAGTACTAGAACTATCGAATTATGCTCAAAAGATAGAAGGCCCAAAGTTATCCCACACCCTGGGGTAAGATTGGTCCAAACATTAAATTTTAAAAGCAATAGAAAATGAATAAGAAAATTATTTTACAATAGAAACTACTTCCAGATAGATAGTGCCACAGAACTCCAAATACTTCACCCTATTATCAATCCCACATACTGATTTACAGACTAAACTGTATGAAAACTGGTGCAAAGTAACCCCATTTTACGGTACTAACAACTCACTGCAGCTCCAAGCTGCCTGACACCAGCACAGCTGAGTACGCTCCTCTTCCATCCCAATCTATTCAAGTATTCCCTCTTCAATCCCTCCCAAGAAGCTCCAATTCTATTTAAATCCTTTCTCATAACCTCTTTCCATTCCCTTCGGGGATAACCTGCGTTTTATTTAGCCCTAGATGAACCGCCAAAGAGGGTGATCTTGCCTAATCTGTCATCCTTTATCCACATTATGCTAAGCCATCTCAATCTTTCTTTCATTATAACCCTAGAAAGCAGAATAGAACCACATTTTGCGTACAGCTTACTGTTTGAAATACGGTCAGTCAAACGAGTACCCAAAACTATCCATAGACGACAATCCTGTGAAAAATATCTAGCAAATTTTCCTCCGTCTTCCTAACCGCCCACTTTTTAGAATCCCACTTGACCACTATGATCACTTTAGCTTCCAATTTTCTAATATTGGTTCGCAGACCTATTGCCCTATTCTTCAAAACTTTTTTCGACTGTGAAAAGCACCTTAGGCCTTTGCTAAGCTATTTCTAGCATCTTTATTGCATCTACCATTTTTACTAGTAATAATATTCAGCTAAGTGAAATGTCTCTAAATCTCTATTTATTCATAGCCTAATCGACTTAGTCTTCTTAATACGGATTTTCAATCCTATTCTTGCACCTTGAACTCTCAAAACTTAAAAAAAATCATTTTATTAACATTTTCATCTAGGACACTCAAAATCATCAATATAATCTAACCTTGGAGGGTTTTATCTTCCCATTCGCGTCCTTGCCTTTGTCGCATTGCTTTGGACAAAGTTCATCGAAATGATCCATATAAATCGGGATAGAACACAATCCTGCTTAACTACTGAATGAATACGAAGCCAGCGACAAACCTCATTTCCTACCTTAACTGCAGCAATGTTGCTCTCGTGTAGATAGCACTAATCAATTTATTGTATTTATCTAGTATACCATTCAAGGACAGGATCTTCACTAAAGCTCTTCTATCAGCTGGACCAAACGCTTGTTCATAATCTAAAATTGAGAACTAAAGGGTTTTGAATTCTTGTATATTTCAGTTATTAATCTAAGAATGAAAATTTAATGGACGAATCCTCTCCCCTTCCTAAAACCACACTGTCCCTCTCTTAAAACTTCATCTACCGCTAATAAACAAACTTAAATTATGATCCCAAGTTTAGAGTATGATTTTTATCGCGATTATTCCAATTATTCCAGTACCTGTAAATACATTCATGTAGCACAAAGTACACGTTAACGGGCCACTAATTACATACAGAAAATATTCTTGAGAGAATTTCTAAAGATTAATTGACCAAAAACTTGTACCTAATCGTACTTAAATTGTAAAAAAAAGTCATATTTAAATACCTACGATACATAGTACAAGTTAATGAGCCGGTAGTTACCCCACAGAAAATGTTCTAGTGGTACAAAAAAAAAGAGAGAAGATAATGAGAAATTTGTGAGGACAGTGAATAACAATGTTGTACAATCTATTCGAATGTTTCGGTTATATATTCAACGGTCGTCATCAGCGAAATGCTATATAAAACAAATAAAAAGAAAACAAACTTACAGTCACATCGACAAAACAATTTTTTCACTAAAATCATAAAATAATTTTTTTTTAAAGAGTCTGCACTTCCTTACCTTGCATAGGTTTAGAAAGACTTCGAATTCACAACTTTTTTCTTACCTTCTTTCCTTATTTGTATGATGGAAAGGTAGTGGGGTTTTCGTTAGTGTTTATGTTCTAGTGGATGTTCGTAGGAATAATTTAGTGAAATCTTCAGGTATCGGCAAGTAACTTTCAGTGCCTACAGTTTCCCTCCATATAGAGACCCAAAATGCCTTCAAAAATGCCTTCAGTTTATTCAAATGGTATTGATGCCTACGACCTCATTTGTGAATAAAACAAAAGAGAAGAAAAACAAGAATGAGGACAACCACTTGCCTTTCTCAGCGCTATGAGAGAAAGCTCAAGTTTTCTGAGCGAAAAGGCGGACAATACAAGCCAGATTAAAATAATAAGACAATAACAAAGAACGTGGAGATCAAAGTGAACGGAAAACCCTAATTGGAAGAATTAAAAACAAACATGGCCAACATTTTCGTTGGCCTTATAAAACCCTGTTTTTGTTCTTCTTCTCTTTTGTTTTATTCTTTGTGACGACAGGCCAATTTAGTTACGAAATTACTTTCTTCTTTTCTGAGCCAAAATCATGCCTCTTTGAGGATTGGATGTGCATAAATGCTATATATATATATATATATATATATATATATATATATATATATATATATATATATATATATATATATATATATATATATATTTATGTATATATATATATATATATATATATATATATATATATATATATATATATATATATTTATGTATATATATATATATATATATATATATATATATATATATATATATAGATATATGTATATATATATATACATATTGTGTACATAATATGTATGTGTATATATAATATGTATGTATATATAATATGTATATATATATACATATTATGTATATATATATACATATATATATACATATATATATATATATATATATATATATATATGTATATAATATATATAATATATATATTATTGGTCATATATATATTATTGGCTAGTGTGTTTCTCATCAAACTTGGTGAAAAGTCTCGGAAACGAATACCGAAAAGTATACTTTATGACATCAGGAAAAAAAAGGCTCTTTATTCTTCTTCTGAAAACAGACCTGGAATCCATAATAGACTCCTTTCGGCTTTTTGCGGGTTTCTTTTGAATACACATTTGACATATCAAAAACCAAGACAATCATCAAATAAACAAAAAGGTCTTTTTTTTTGCCTTCAACATCAGCACAACCTATATATAAACTTTTTGGCTATACAATTGTTAAGGAATATAATTCTCTTGCTTAACGCAATGAAACAAAACCAAATGGTAACTAAGAAACGAGGGAATTGGACGGCTTATGGGAATGATGAAGCTTCCTTTACATGAGGCTTCCTTGTTATCGGTGCTATCTTCCAAAATTTGAAGTGGGTCATAAGATATTAAGATAAGATGAGACCGGGGTTGCCGATCCTTGAAAAAGTTTCTTCTATTCCCAAATATCTGTTTTTTTGCTCATTTTAAATTATCTATACCATATGTGAGTAGATTTGTCCATCCTTAGAAACAAAAAAAGGAAAAATCTTGCACACCAGTAAACGGGTTACATATGTGGGGACAATTTTCCCTCCATTTCCAAGTAAGTGCACACCAAAGGGTAGAGACTCTTCAATTTTCATGTTCTTTTTTCATATATTCATTTTTTTCAAGGCCCGGCTTTTATTTTTTGAGGTTTATTAAAAGTAAAATATTTTGTCCTAACGTGATCCTGTCATTTTTTTCTTAATCTAAAAAAAAAGAAAAAATTAAATTTTTAAATTAATAAAAATTAAAAATTATATAAAAAAAAAAAAAAAAATAGTTTTAAAGAACTAATTTGTTGTATATGTATGTCATAATTACAGTGGTGTTTGTGTGGACAATCTCTTTTATTGTCATTTATGCCTAACTAATGCGTATTTCGCATATCAAGTTTTCTTTCCTATTTTGCTTGTATTTTTGTATGTGGGGGGGGGGGGATATCTTGCCTGCTGTTATGCATAGGTCATTATATGTCATAAACAATTTATACTAATATTGGTAAATGAGAAGATTAGATATTGTAATTAAAATAACCGAATTTTCAAAACAGAAGGCGACGAATAAAGCATAAATTTACGACTTATCTCACTTTATTCTATAGATCAGTCCTGGTTGAACTTCGTTGAAGTAAGGATGCTAGGGCGGTTTTTAAAAAGTTGTAAGAAAAACATTGTTAGTTTTAATTTTCACATTTTTAATGTAAGCTTATATATATATATATATATATATATATTTTTCTCGACTTGTGCTGTAGACGGCGCTTGTACATAGGGTCGAAATGTCCACTGGATTGAAAAGAATTTCCCTGTTGTTTCTGCTTTGTGTTTGTTAGCAACATTAAAACTTAAAACGACCAGAAATTATTACGTAAATGTAGGGTGTTGCCCCTCCTCAACACCTCGCTCTTTACAATAAAGTTTTAATTTTGTCCCAGTTCTTTAAGAATGGCTCCTGAAACACAAGGGCGGTTTCATTAGAACAATAAGACACTTTTTAATAGTACTAAAAACTTTAGCGTTAGAGTGAGGTGTTGAGGAGGGGGCAACGCCCTTCTTTTACGTAATAATTTCTGTTTGTTTTAATTTTTGATGTTGCTCCTTTCTTTCAGTTGAAAAAACTTGTTTTCTTTATTTAATTTCTTTTGAGCTCGCGTTTTTTTCTGAATTTGTATTTTGAAATGTTGTCAGTGTTATTAAGTTGATATTAAAGGACTTTGAAATAACATTTTAATATTTTCTAGGCTCTTTTGAGTGAAATGTAGGATTTCCATTCCATGAAAATGTGGCTTTACAGACACGCACAGTACCCCCCTCCACTCTGTCCCTAAATATTAAGAATTGCTTTTTTCCCGATACTCTAATGTATTTTCGTATATTTTGGGCGGAGGAGTCCTTTTTTCCCCTTTCAGGATTAAAAGCCCTCTGTACGTTTTCTTATGTCTTGTGAATAAGTTTATGAATAAATTTATCTGAATACCTTCAGCAAAACTTTGGCACATTTATTTTGCTTTAACGGTAATCTAGCGAGAAGAATTTTTATTAAAAGGAACAAATAAAGGGACATTAAAAATACTTACAGCCACCTAAAGTCACTAGTTTATGACCTTGCTAATTACCGTTAGTACTGGCTAGTAGCAATGTGTTTATATCTGTTTTAAATGCCAAAATTGATTGTTATTGCATTGCAATGTAGCTTTTGACCATTAGCTCTAGAGGTATTTTTTATGGTGATACATGTTGTTATTGGTGCGAAAAGCAAAATTGCAAAGCATTTTACAACTTATTTATTATCCCATCAAATTATAGGTTAACCTACATCCACCGCCACGTGTTGTCGAATGTCACATTACATCGGAATCAGAGGAATTGAAAAAGAAGACATTTTTTGGTCACACTGGTCCAATTACTTGTTTAACTGTATCAAGAGATGGCACTTTGATAGCTTCAGGGAGCACAGATAATTCAGTGATACTTTGGGACATTTCATCAAAGAATAGGCTACGAACATTTTTGCAGAAAGGTGCAATCACTAACCTAAAGTTTCGTTTAATGTCGAGAAATATGGAGAGAGACACGCTAAAACAGTCACATGTTATTGCAAGCTTTAAAAGACAGTATGAAGATAATCCTTGCAACATCGCCGAAGTGGTGATGGCGTCCAAGATGATCGAGGAAAATGTTACTCTCGACGATGTTCGTGAAACGCCGGGAAATCCCTCTGTTCCAGAATTACAAAATGAAATAGATGAATTAAAAGCTGAGAAGGAAATGCTGTATCAAATATGTGTAAAAGAAGTCTTGAATAAATGCAATTCAGATGCCAAGAAACATCAAAAAAAGAAAAAGAAGAAAAGCCCTTAAAAAGGATATGGCAAGCAAATTTTATTGATAAAAGCTTCTTTAAATTTGGTAATAAAGCTGTATCTCCTTGAATTTTGTTGCTCTTGATATCGTCGGCTAGTAACTTTTTCTTGTCGCCGTGCCGGTAATTTTTTTTTTTTTTTTTTTTTTTTTTTTTTTTTGTTAATGATATTTCCCATTATGAGTTTGATGGAAAACCAAATCTGTTTGGCTTTATTTCCGGCACTTTGTTTGTTTTAACCCCAAGGAAAAAAAAACAATCGAAGTATTTTCTTTGCCCCCTTGTAAAATCTAGATTTTACAAGCAAAGATGGGTCCGCACGTTTAATGCCATAAGGAATAGTGATGTTTCACAGCTTGCTTGTAAAACTTACATGGAAACCATGGCTGTTGGCGATTAAATGGTTTGACAAAATTTTTATTTTAAAAAGACAATCACAAAAGAAAGGTGTGGTCTTCACAGTTAAAGGTTCATTCAAATCAGTTTGCCACAAATACAGAAGAACGAGAAGGTATTGAGCCTTTGTCAATTCAGTCAAAGATTCGATCTTTTGATTCTTTTTTGTTCCACTCTATTCGTTTTAAAATAAAACACTTTGCTGTGATTCGTTCTACGTTTTTTCCTTAAAATGGATTATTTTAACAAAAAATCACTGGCTATGGGCTAGTATCGTTAGCTTTAGTCTGACGCATCTAAAACACTGACTCTTGAATAGAATATTTACATCTTGTGCACTTTCAAAGCTTGATTTTAAAAGAATTTTTTCCCAGACTTTGTAACAACACCTAAGCTGAGGTGCATTAGTGTTTTATATTTGATGCTACATCCTCATAAACACGCTTCAAAACTTCGATGCGTCCAGTGCCCTTGTGCATACTGGACACTACAGTAATGAGTTTAAAGTCATATCAAGACGCTTTCCTTTGCTGTGACTTTAAAGTGTCGTCAAATCGTTTATAGTGTCGTCATCATAGTTGCTTCTCCTGCTACTCTTGATTAGTGTGCTAGTATTTTTCAAGATTTATTTAAAATCTTAATTCTTTTTTTAACGTTCGATGCCTGTTGCATTTCTAGAATTAAACTTTTTAGAATTTGAATATTGACAATAATTGTTTTGGTTTGAAGAGTTTATATAACTTAAAGGATGGTTGTCGTGTCAAAAAAAAGGAACTTTTTGCAATTTTTAACCAATTTTTTTTTTTATTATTTAAGAATTAACGACGCTTCTTGACTACTATGGTCCCTGCGTCGGCCCTGCAGTGCATTCCTGCAGCGTGATTCGATCTCTGGGTCTCGTATTACCAAGCCAAGGTCAAATCCACTGCGCCACCACAGGACTTTTTAACCAAATCTGCTATCAAATAAACAAGATCGTAAATGTTGCCATGTATTACAACTAGATTGATTTTACCATAACCTTGAATACATTTACTTTCCATGAGAAAGACTAGTAGTCTCTTCCTTTGCTCGCAATATGACTGTGGAGATAAATCCGTTAGACTTGACAAAGCTGTGGCCAATGATGAATTTTCTTATTTTTTTATCTTCGTGGTTGTTTGGGATTTTTGAGAAACTTCCTTTTGTCAATGACGCTTCTTTAATGTATAGAGATAATTTTCTGTCTCCTTTATTGTATTGTAATAAGCTCGAATGTTTCAGAGTCGAAAGAAAGACCTTTCACCGTAGTACTGTGGCCATTATTTACGTAAGTATACCATTTAGTCTGTGATCTGTATGACGGGATAATAATGTGTGAGTAATATACGATACTATAGTGGAAGGAATAAGTTTTTCCGTCTCCCCTATTGTATTGTTTTGTATAGGATTAACAATGTTTTTTTACTTCTAAGGTCCTTGCGTCGAAACTGTCATTTGTTGCTATATCTGGGCTCGAACTCCCCCTGGTGTGACTTACATCCCATATTGCCAAGCTAGATCAAATCCACTCTGCTACCGCTGGACTTTGTCTCAATTTTTAAGTAAACTTCATGTAAAAACTATATAAACTTTATGGCATAACTATAGGAAAGTAGCAGAACGGATATGTGTGATATATAATTAAAAAAAAAATTTCAGCAAAGATTGAAATTAGGCTATGAGACTCCATGAATAAATTTATACTAAAATTGTGAAATGTAACGTCAATATTGAATTGGAATTTACGTAGATGGCACTGCACATTTAGCCCGTATATTAACTACTAGAAAAAAAATGAAGTTGCAAAATATTTTCATACTTCCTTTTGTAGAATATTATGTGTTAAAGCAAATACTATTGATCATAAACATCGAGCGACTACACAAGTATTATTAAGAATTACTTTTTATATCTTGAATAAGAATTAAAACATGCTTAAAAATTCGAAATTATTGAAAAAAAAATTGTACGTTTAGTAATCCGTTAAAACTGTTAAAAGAGAGGCAAAGGTTAGTCAATCAATGTGAAAAACTGGATTTGAAGAGATCGTTTACAAATCAACAGTACGGGGAAATTTTACATACGAGGATTTTCGCGTTAATGAGCATCGTAGTTCTTCTTTCAAATTGCAATTAGCAGTTTATAAAACGAAAAAAAGACCAGCTTCCAAATATAAACGAGTTCATTCAACAAGAGAATAAACTAAAAAAATAAGCAGCGATGTCAATTCAGATTCTCAAAACCCACCCTTAGATACCCTTTCGATAAATAGAAAGATTTTTTGCTCTTTAAAGTCAACCCCAATCCAGTTCAAAAACTTTTGAAAAAAAACTATGCCTCTGATTTGTTACTACATGGTGATTTTAACTTCGACCCTTCTTCTCCAGAGGAGAGTCATCCACCCGCATCGCTGCAGTAACTGTTGACTAAGGATGTATCATCATGTTCGACAATATGACATATATCAGGATACGACCCACGCAAGTCATGTTTTCTATTGTAACCTTAAAACTAATCAAAATTAGAGTTACACAGGTTTGTAAGTAAAAAGCTGCGTTGTATATTTATACATTTGGGAGCCCATAAAATACAGTTGACCTTAAATTGTTTGTAAATATTGGAAGCATTTTTTTTATTAGTTGTAAGAAAATACATATATCATTAGTTAGTGCAAGGTGGAGTCTTTTTTCAACGTCTTACATTGCTTTGTAACTGAGTTGTCAGAAAGCAAAACAAATTCATGAAAAATCCCAACATGTCATCAAGTATTTGAAATTTAATAATTTTTCTCTAAAAACGATTAAAAGTTCTCTCATTTTCACAATGGCTTATTAAGTCTTTTTCCTATTCTATAGGAAAGGTTTGTCAATCATAGATTATAACCTTCATTCTCCAAGAGATGAAAGTGCAGACGTTTCCTTTTTTGCTAAAATGAATCCTGAAACGTTTGAGGATTTTGCCAGAAGCTTCTAATAACGAAACATTTCCTCCTAAGTTCAATGTTCCAAAACTTCGTTTACATAATATCTATCTTCGTTCGAGATGGGGGGTAGCAATCTTGAACATATTATACCTTATGTATCGTAGATTTTAGGGTTATTTTAAATTTGTTATCAGATTCTTTCCAACGCCCACAGTTTTTGTGCAATTTTATTTCTTAGGGATCTCTGATTTATTTCATATAAAAAGAAACTCAAGGTTTAACTGCGTCTCCAAGTCCAAAATACGAGTTCCGTAAAAGAATATTGATTTTGCACCAATTGATTGCACGTTCAAATGAATTTCTCACGGTATGTCCCTTTGTTGGAGGGGGGAGGGTGAAGAAAGCAACGGCGCTTGAGAAAAGTAAATTCCACAATTATAGGAATTTTTGGATTCCTAGCAAAGTATTGCTTGAAAATTGAGATATATCTCGTGTTAACCCCCCCCCCCCCCGAATAAAAATCTCCTGTATTTAAGATCTTTGCTGAAATAATAGAGGTACTATTTTGTATATAAACTGAAGTGAAATGTTTACCAAATTTTGTTTTAGCTAAAACTGTGTAAATGTACATAAAGAAAGACCTAAGTTCAATGTACACTCGAATAGAGTAAGGAAGCATCTTGTAATAGAATGTTGAAACATAATAAAAGCGATTATAGCAGTTCCAGGATGGTTTACACACGAATTTCCTCCTTAGGAGGGAAATATGGGTAGCTAGCATCTTTTGTCAGTCGGACCCCCTTTAAGGTACTAGCTTTAGAAAAATAAAGGAAATAATCCAGACTGTTTTTTTGTGTCAAGACAACTCCATTTCTATAAAAACTCTTACTTTCAGGGCTCGTCAATCATTAAATGTTAACATTAAAAATGCGAATTTTCTAACCATTGATTTCTAGTTTGTCAAGATCACTTTTCCAATTATTGATCATCCTGTGCCCTACAATATGTCAACTACAACTTCTATTTTAATCGTTAGAGCAAACAATCGTCACAGATGTTGTGATGCAGAAATTGATGAGAAAAATATTTCACAAGCTGTTGCTTCCACAGAATATTAAACAAGAATTTTCTGATTCTGTTTGTAACAAACCTTGCATTTTCGCAAAAACCAAGTGATATTTAGAATTAATCGTGTTTCGTTCCTGAGCATAATGTGACCAATCAGCCTACCATGGGAATTGAAAATTTAATTGTTTTCCAGCAGTGAATGATGCTAAGCAAGAGGAAAGAATATAGGACGGCTACACTATCCTATATAATATAGGAGGAGGCTAGAAATATAGGAGGCTACGCTAAACTCTAAGAATCAAAATTAGAAAAAGTCGTAGATTAAAGAAAGACGAAAAGGACGACCGACCCAAAAGCCTAGAAGGGCTTTTGGATCGACGAGGACATAAAGACTCGTCCGTTTGCTCCAGAAAAAATGTAATAATAAAAAAAAATAGCCTGAGCTAAAGATTAGAAAAAGCCGAAAATAAAGAAAGGCAAAAAGGATGGACGGTTCCAAACCACTATCAGAGAGGGGGAAGGGGTCCTCACTGCGGGGCATATAGACTCACACGTTTGTTCCGAAAAATGAAATAATAAAAATAGGCAAACGTTCCGAGAAATCAAATTATTATTCAAATGAGCAAAACATATTCAGAAGGAAACAAAAATGAAAATCTTTGTCTTTGAAAGAAAATATAATAAAATTGCCAGCATTAAATCAGAGGTGTGTAATCTGAACGAGGTGCCAGGATGATGCTCTTCGGGAGATGGATATAAAGCAAACACAGGATCTTGTGTCTGTCACTTTTGAAAGAAAAATTGAAATTATGATACACTTATAAAACTTAAAAACAGTTAAATTGATAAGAAGGGTCTCTTTACAAAAAATATTTTAGAGCTTAGTAAATATGAGAGAAGAATACTGTAGGAATTCTTTAATTTGGCGCATATAATTTCTTTCAGACACAAAATGACAGGCGGTTCATATTTGGGTTATTTCTTGCCGACGGCTATCTCTTCCCATATAGGGTCCCTAGAAAAGGTCTTAGTACTTTTGTAGACACTAGCACCATGAATGCCCTTGGTGGCTGGTTTTGGAACTGAAAAAATCTCCCAGGAACCATTATCGAGATTTCTTCGAATTTTCAGATATAAAATTTGAGAACCAGCATCTTTTTATTTGCTTGTGAATAATTTACGGGTCTCAAACAAAGCGAAAGTAGAAGATTTTACAAAAATAGAGCAACTTTATCATTTTCCAACCCTGAAATGTTCAATTCAAACATATAAACTAAGAAAAAATCATGTTAAGAGACACTTGAAAGCAAAGACCAATCTAGAGCGAAATGTAGGGGCCGGGGGGACAATGTGACAAGGCCGCAAATTATTGACCAAATTGACAAGTTTATTAAGAAAAAGTAAAAAAAAAATAAATAAATGAGGGCGCTAGAAAATCTTGGGCCCCGGGGTCCCCCTTTGATCTGCCCTTTCTTGAAAGTCCCATCCTTTGCGATGCTATAAAACAGTAAACTTTAGATCGGCACCTGGATGTCACTAAACACCATAAAATAAAGTTCCAAAACTATTTTCTTGCTCATAATCATCAATTTTTGCCTCGTGCTTTGCTATCCGGTTTTCTTAATTTTCAAGCAGGCATTTAAGATTCTTTATAGATACCAATAATTGACGCTGACGAGTATATTTCGCTCAAAATGGATTTAACAGAATTTCTAAGGAGTTGATCGTCATTGACTCTTTCTTTTTTGTGAATTCCTCCTCAGTTGCGACGATTTTTTAAGTAAGTTTCCGGTACACAGCTCAGAAAATATTTCTTTTAGCGGGGTAAGATTTGGAAGCTGTTTTATAAATGTCTGGGTTTTGTATGACCTCTTTAGATGCCCAGAACAATCCGTAGGCAATTTCTCTAAAAAACATCTAGTAAGGTTGTACGAAAAATGTGGTTCAATCCCGTTTTCTAGGGCTATGTTGAAAGAAAGGTTGAGATGGCTAGGCCACGTTCTACGGATGAAGGATTACAGATTACCAAAGATTGTCCTTTTTGGTCGTCCTTGTCTGGGTTGGGAGGATGTCATAAATAAAGATTTAAAGGAAATAGGAACTTCCTGGTAGGGTGTAAAGAGGGAGGCTTTAAATAGATTAGGAGTAGCGTGCATAGCTGTTTTGGCCTCAGGCGGCTTGGTGCCGCAGTGAATTATTAGTAGTAGTAGTAGTCTTTAGATGCGCTTTTAACATTCTTTTCAGTTTCATTAAAACTGTCACGATGATTATCCTCATAAGAAATGAGATTATTGTCCATAACTCGGGCTTGAGTGTGATCTTTGTAAGAAAATACTGAGTAGTTATTAATTCCCTTTTTTATTCTTTGTTACTTGAATAATCAACATGGGGCCATAGCGGATAGCCTTTGAAATTGGCGATCGCAAGCTGAACCTGCTTAAATTTTCAAATTTGCTAAGCTGTGTCGATAAAATACAAAATTAACTTTTATTTAAGCGGGCAGGCCCATGGGAGCAATGGCAATCAAGAACCCCCTTTTAGTAAATCCAAATCAGTAAAATGTCTTATTTCGCCTCTTATCAATTCGGCTAACAATCATTTTCAAGGTGCACAAGTGCTTAAATAATACAGATTATAAACCATTTTCAAAATACTGGTCCAGTTTTGCAAGATCTTCCATTGTATGCGCAATCAGACATTAGCAGAATAAGTTCCTTTCTACGCAAAAATCAGTTGGCTCAGTGCCCAGGTTTATCACAGGTAATGCGTGAGATGTAATTTTTTTTTATTTAAGATATTGAATGGCCAAAGATTGAATTGAACACTCAAAAAGGGGAATTTATGTTTCCAACATAAATCCCTCTTTTGTACTTTTAAAACCCTCCTAAAACTCCACTATTTACACAATGAGCCAAATGACGCAGAATAGAGATAGTAATTGGTATTTTAAAAGAATTATTCACAAAACCGAGAATACCAGATCAGAAGGGCGTTCAGGTTTTAAATTATGTCATATTAGTCATACTCGTAAACATTTTTGATCTAATCGCAGTCCGATATTATAGGTTAGATGCATTCCTACTAGCCCCCTTTATTCTAAAAAAGTGCTGAAATTCTTATGACTGAAAATCAAAACAAATTACGGATAACACTTTAAATTTCATCTTATTTAACCGAAAAAGAATGTCCATTCTGTCATAAAGTACAACTTGGGTTTCGACTAAGTTTGAGCCTATCGATGATTCATACTGAGGGATTGGGGGGGAACGAACGCTGGATTCACATAGATGTTATTTCACGCAAAAAAGTATATTTTTACGTTATCTGTCAAGATCCATCCGTCATCTGACGTCCATTCCTGTGGTACGACGATGCGTTGAAATATTTTAATTCACCTGCTGAAACGCATGCAACAGCCTAGTTGAAAAATTTTAAAGACAGTGTTGTACTCAGGAGTTAATTTTTAACTGTGAGATATAAGCCAATCGAATATAATAGAAAAATTCCTGATCAAAGTAAACGTCATTGGGTTTTAAAAGCCGCACACAAAAACTACGCTTGTGAATGGTTTTGATCATTCCCTTTTTTATTTTTTGCGCTTTGATGAACGTGAGAGACCGATGTGGTTTATGCTTTGCATTTTTGCTACACGTGTCATCTGCGAGCCGTTTTGCGTGAGAATAACAGCGGGCCTGTGGGAAGCAAGGGTAGCAGGTGAAAATTCATACGAAGGAGCTGAGCGAGAATAATTGTTCATAAGCGTTTCTTCTACCACATAAGAATGTGCTTGTAAATTTCAGTTATAAAATAGACGTTGCTCATGATAAGGAAATATATGAGTGGAAAATTCCCTCATCTATAAAAACCTTATTTAATTATATTTGAATTGACAAGCCGTGTTTTAACGCAAACACTCCGAATATTAATAGAAAGAAAAGACGATTCATACAAGACTATCTAGGAAAAAATGTTATAGCGAAATTAACAGAATTTAAGGAAATACAAAGAAACTAATGACCGTGGATTGTCAGTTTTATTGACTATACTGACATTTCTTCCTGAAGGTTTTAATAATTTTTCATTTATGAAAAAAAGAAAGGTGAAAACATTTCAAACGTATTTGGTTTTCAGTAAAGCACAAATTGTGTTCTGGTTTTGAGAAGGCATATGGGTCATCAGCCCTAATCATGTTAATTTTTGCTCATTTTGAGTTTGACTCGGCTATTTATTGTAATTTCTATTCGTTTTGAGTTTCATTTATTTATTGATAGTGATTCGTGGTAGTTTTACGCTTGGAAGTTTATTTGACTTTATTTTTGCCCATGTATCTATAATTGGGATGCTGCAATTGCTGTAATTGGAGTGTAAGGGGGTCTTCCCCTTCATATATCTAGTAAAAACATTTTAAACATGTAAAAAAATGAAAACATTTTAAATGCATTTTTTTTCCACAAAAGTGCAAATTATGGTCTTGAGAAGGCATGGAGGTTGTCAGCCCTAGTCATGTTGATGTTTGCTCGTTTTGAGTTTGACTCGGTTATTTATTGTATGATTTAAATAAATAAAATACGTTTAAAATGTTTTAACTCTTTTGACTTTAATAATTTAAAAATCTATTAAAACTTTGTTATCAATGTATGCTGAACTGACAATCCACAGCCATTTTTTTTCAGCCAAGTGCAAATTATTTCTGGTCTTAAGAGGGTATGGGTGTTGTCAAAGACGTAATTTTCAGACCTGTCAACTACAGTGAACAAAATGGCTATCTCACAATTTTGATTAGATGTGTTTTGGAAATTGATGGGCGTAGGGGGGTATGGCGGCGGCTTGTTGCCCTCCAGCCACTTTTGACTAATGAAAAGAGAACTAGCCCTTTCAATTCCCAATCGAATGAAGCTTTTTCGAAGTTTCTGCGACAACAAATTGCCATCTCAAAATTTCTATCAGATACATCTCGGGACAATACGAGGTATGGGGGTTTTCCACCCTCTGATCAATTTTAGTCTTAAAAAAGGCTCTAGAACTTCTGATTAACAATCCAATGAACCTCCTCAGAGGTTTATACGATCACCCTTTCTATACATATCTTATATTTCCCCAGGACATAACTTACAACTCTTATTTTAAATCCCTACCGGATCCAATTTCATTGGGGGGTGGGCCTGAAATCTTGGAAAACGCTTAAAGCGGAGAGATCAGGATGAAACTTGGTAGGAAGAATAAGCACAAGTCCAAGATAAGTGACTGACATAACCGGACCGTATCCGCTCTCTTCGGTGGAGTTGGAGGGGGGGGAGTAATTCGGAAAAATTATACAAAATGAGGTATTTGTAATTTACGAACGGGTGATCAGATATTAATGAAATTTGATATTTAGAAGGATCTCGTGCTTTAGAACTCTCATTTTAAATCCCGACCAGATCCAGTGAAATTGGGGGGGAGCTCAAGGGGGAAATCGGATATCTTGGAAAAAGCTTAGAGTTGAGATCGGGATGAAACTTGATGGAAAGAATAAGCACAAGTTATAGATATGTGATTGACATAATTTGAACAGATCCGTTCTCCTTGGGGGAGCTGCGGTTTGTTAATTTGAAAAAAATTAGAAAAATTGAGGTATTTTTAACTTAAGAACGGGTAATTCGACCATCTGGGGGGGGGGGCTGAACGGAGAGGAAAAACTTAAGTATTTTTAACTTACGAGTGGGTGATCGGATCTTAATGGATTTTGATATTCAGAAGGACCTCGTGACTTAGAGCTCTAATTTTAAATCCCGACCGGCATTAAGCCTCTGATTTTCCTTTTAAAGCAATCTATTAATTCTTAAGATTTTGCTAGAGCTCATACCATATGAGCTCTTGGTTCTTCCGACCTCGTCATAAGTGCCATATGAGCTCTTAGCTCTTGTTAAATAATACCGGGAAGTCCAGCTCCCTCTCGAAGGAAAGATCCTCTAGAAAATTCAATTCTTGTGAAAGTTTTACCAGGACAATTACCAGTAACATATCCACATGTAAAATGGGGTTTGCAAAGAGAAAGTAAAACAAATAAAATGCATTCCGCATAGGAATACATTTTAAATGTCCCACTACAAAATTTATCCTGAAAAGTTCACCCCCGGATGCTTCCCTCCCATGAAAAATTCTTGCGGTGGAAAATTTGCTATCAGAAAATCCATCGTCCCCCCATCTGAAAAATGCGTTAATACCTCCCTATAACAAGTTTTATACGTAAACAATGGACTAATTTCATAACTTTAAGAATCCCAGGGACTACGGGGAGTAGTAAAGGATTTAAGTGCTTTCCTTTTACTGAGCAAATATCCTAGAAGGCTTGTGTTTTTATTATTACCTAAATCTTATATTACCCTACAGTGCCGCTGCTTTGGACCTTGAGGGTCTTGTGCCGTCGTACTTACTTTTTTATTTTATTTATATGTTGCATTGACTGTAAAGTGCTAACTTAGTTCTTTTTAACTTTCAATTTTGTTTTTTACGGAATTTTATCAGTATTTTTTATTATTATTATTTTTTACCCTCGGAACCTACTTGATTAGCAGAAAATGACTCATGAGGCTCTCGCTATGATCGATATGTAGATTATATGCAACTAAATTAAGCACTAAATAGGTACATGAACGGATGAAATTTCAAATTCTGTCAGTAAAAACTTATAGCCCTTTATTCGATGAATTTCTTTTTTTTAGAAGTCTATAAAAGAAGAGATTTGGAAGCCACGTCTATGAGACTATTAGATGTAATAGGTAATTTATTTATTTCAGTCATTACTCAATCATTTCGTCATAAAAACGCAATCCAGTTATTACTCCCACGAACAAATGGAAAAATTAAGCTTGGGTTCTTAACCCCGCTTGGTAGACCCCGGAATCGAGATACATGATCGGGCATTTGCTAGTGGTGAAAATGATTGGCCTCTAGCCATTGAGTTAAAAAGTAATTTACTTGTCTCCACGGTTACCTGTGTGATACGCTCGGGTAAATATAAATTTAGTTGACTGCTAGAGCTTGCACTGTTAAGGTGGTTCGTAACTTCAAATAGGAATATCGTAACTTCTTGATTCAGACTCTCATTGTTTTAATTTTCACCGGTAGGTTTTACGTTGTATTTCCAAAAATTTCGTTGAGTTTAGGTATAGAACACCCATGATTTAGTTAATATTTTAAGCCATAGCATATCAGGTTTATTTATTGTCATCTTTAAGACTCATTTCCCAAAATCAGGCTTAGGAAAGATACGAGGGCTCTTGAGTCTCATATGTACTGTAGATCTATTCATGAAAATTTCACCTTTATAACACAAAGTTTGTCCAAGTCCATTAAAGTTAAGTGTCCTGTAGAGGGGGAATATATAGGGATTTCTTATCGTAAAAAATTTGCTATGTGTCATAGAGGTAGACAACAGATAGGGCGTAAAAATAGACCTCCCTCAATTAATATATTTAAGTTTTTACCAGTTTTTCTCATAATTTTCTTGTTTTTATTTCACGATGACCCCCCCCCCCCAAGAAAGAAATAAAAAAGATTATTCATGCGGTCTTGCTTCGAAGCTTCTTGTGCCCTTTTAACAAAGTGAAAAAAAGACGAAAAAACATATTTTATTCTAAACAGAGCGCAGAGAGAGACTGAAACTTAAAGACATACACTAGGGGAGTCCCCCATCCTCGACTACAGTTTAAAAGTGCCTTAGTGAAAACAGTCTTAAATGTAACAAATGTCGTTCATCAGTAACTGTGTTTTATATACGAAATAAAACCCTTCAGGACAAAAACTGTGGCTTAAAGAGCGGGGTTTGATGAACTGCAGTGTCAATTCTTGGAAGAGTTAGGGACCGTTCATATATATATATATATATGTATATATATATATATATATATATATATATATATATATATATATATATATATATATATATATATATATATATATATATGATGGAGTGGCTATTAAATTTGGGAAGAGCAGGGAAAAAGCATCTAGTAGGCCTAATATGTTCACCTTGTCCCTACGTTAATGATGGCATCTCGTACAATTAAATACAAAAATAGATGTTTATCAAAATATAGGAGAGAGATGTCAAGCCCCCCCCCCCCGGCTGCCCATTGACAGAACTATTAAGAATCGATTTGTTTCTACTTGTTTTAAGTTTTAGTATTGCACTTTCCTGCATTTGAAAGAAAAAGTTTATTTATTAATGCCATACCCAGGTTCACTCAAAATACTAGGAGAGCCATCGCCCGCTGAAATCCCACTCCTTACATCAAAGTTTAATTTTTCAGGGCAACATTTCAATCAAAAGAGCTGATTTAGTATATTTGCTTTTCGAGGCAAAAGTGTAATTTTTGAAATAATCTTCTTTGCAATAAGACGGGAACTTTTGCCCCTTCAGCACCCATGCTGCAAGCTTCAATCTATATTCGTCTATATATATCTACATACATATATATATATATATATATATATATATATATATATATATATATATATATATATATATATACACATATATATATATATATATATATATATATATGTAGAGTGGCTATTAAATTTGGGAAGAGCAGGGAAAAAGCATCTAGTAGGACTAATATGTTCACCTTGTCCCTACGTTAATGATGGCATCTCGTACAATTAAATACAAAAACAGATGTTTATCAAAATATAGGAGAGAGATGTCAAGCCCCCCCCCCCCCCCCGACTGCCCATTGACAGAACTATTAAGAATCGATTTGTTTCTACTTGTTTTAAGTTTTAGTATTGCACTTTCCTGCATTTGAAAGAAAAAGTTTATTTATTAATGCCATACCCAGGTTCACTCAAAATACTAGGAGAGCTATCGCCCGCTGAAATCCCACTCCTTACATCAAAGTTTAATTTTTCAGGGCAACAGTTCAATCAAAAGAGCTGATTTAGTATAGTTGCTTTTCGAGGCAAAAGTGTAATTTTTGAAATAATCTTCTTTGCAATAAGACGGGAACTTTTGCCCCTTCAGCACCCATGCTGCAAGCTTCAATCTATATTCGTCTATATATATACATACATACATATATATATATATATACATATATATATATATATATATATATATATATATATATATATATATATATATATATATATATATATATCATGAAAAGAGAAATCACCAATGCAACAGCACAAACACAAAAAAAAGAGACAGAAGGAGAAAAAAAAGACTGTTTTCCTAGCCAGCACAGTGTTGTGGCTACCACAGAATATCCATGGCATCCCCGCGTCAGGTATCACCCCCAAAATACATGCCTATGAAAAAAAAAAAAAACAGCAAATGTAAAACAACCAAGTAAAACCAAAACAAGCTTATCCTGTTAATATATCCCTCCCTTTAGCAACAATAGGCTAAATACTATAAATTTTACCAAATCACAAATATTAACACATTGCAAAAAACCTGAATGAACTAAACAATTATAGAATTCATCTTTACCATGTGGCTAATTTTTAAGAAAATCCGCTCAATTAGAAACACAATTCAAAATAAATGGCGCTGCGACAACATTTCTCGAACCTCCGAAATTAGTTGAAAATTTCTTTAAGTATTTCTAGATAATTCTTTTGATATTTATTTAAAAGTTCGTTATAATGAAAACTAAATTTTTTAAATTGCCAAGTTAATTTATTTGCAGAAAAACCTCTTGATATCAATTTTTGGCTTAAGATTTTACATCTATTTTTAAAATCAATATAATTACTACAAATCCTTGCATAACGAAGTAACTGTGAGAAAAACGCTGAATATGTGATATTTGAGTGTATATTACTTTCAGGGAATGGGAAACTAATCACTTCAAAATCAAAATCATCCGTTTTATTATACATTTTAAAACTTAATTTATTATTATCACAAATATTAATATTTAAATCTAAGAAATGATCTTCATGACCAGCGCCATGACTAGGCTCAAGAATAAGCTCTGATGGATATATATTTTTAGAAATATCAATGAAATCCTTACAATTTAAGACCAAAATATACTAAATATCTTTTATTATTTGACAAAGCATGTTTTAAATTAATTGGATTATTCTTATCCATCATATATTTATATTCTAGTTGACTTAAAAACAAGTCAGCTATAAATGGGCTGGCATTCCCCCCCATGGGAATTCCCATAATTTGCTTGTACAAATCACCCCCAAATCTTATATAAGTATTGTATAAAACAAATTCCAATAACTCAAAAATCATATCCAAGCTGTAACATCTCAAGTTAACTGTAGTATTAAAGCAATTTGTCCATATAGCTTTTTTATTATAAATGTCTATTTTTAAGAACCTTTTACTAGATAAGAGGAAAGATTTCTTGATAACAGTTTTTAAATTATCAAACACTACATTAAGTGATAAATTAGTATACATTGTCGCAAAATTGAAAGACTCAATTCTTTTAGCTGAAACCATTGTTAAAGAATCTATCACCTGCAGTGAATTATTAACACTCCAATACGGATTAAAATTCGAAAATTTTTTAATACCAGAACAATAGGTTTTAAGTTTATTTACAATTTCCTTTAAAATTAAAGAAAGGTCAGTAGCAGCAATGCGGGCTGGACATTTAGCTGCTCCAGCAATAAACCGTGGTTTGGGGATTCTTATGAAATTTTACAGTCAAATATAGGAAAGGGAACTTTTTATCATTGTCATTTATTTTAATATTAAAATTTTTAAAAAGTATTTCTTCAGTCTTTTCAATTAAATTCTCATCCTCTATATTTACCTTTTCGTAAACATTAGTTGTGCATAACTCCCTTTTTAAGATATGACAATACAGCTTATGACAAATTATGGCAAAATTATTATTAGCTTTATCCACTGACACAATTACAAATTCATTCTTTAGATTAGCAATTGCTTGTTTAATCTTCGCATTATAAAATAATGATTTAGTGTTACTATTTTTTAAGTTAGAATATATTTTATTTCTTATTCTACTAATAATTAAATTCTTCCAACTTTGAAAACTCTCTTTATTTTTATTCTCTTTCTTACACCACTTATCAATAAATAAATCAAAATCATTTTCCAAGCCATCAAGAACACTCGATGGTTTCAGATGATGAGAAAGACGGAAATTAGCCCCTTTATTCATTATAATTTGAAGACCATCTTGCTTTATTATTGACAAGTCCCCTGTTATAACATGTTACTAAGTAGGATTTACAAATGGGCCAAGTTGCTTACAATTACAAACCGGTTTCCAATTTATATCACTATCTAGTCTTTTTAGTATTAATCTATATATATAAAAATAAGTTGTCTGTCTGTGGATGGATGGATGGATGGATCAGGTGACGTCACCTGAAAAAACTGGATTAGGTGACGTCAAAACTGAAAAAACTAAAAAAAGGCAAAAACTACAAAAAAAACTAAAAACTAATAAAAAAAATAAAAAAGCTAAAAAACTAAAAAAAACTATAAAGGTAAAAACCAATAAAAAACTAAAAAAAAACTGAAAAAACTAAAAAAAGGCAAAAACTACAAAAAAAACTAAAAACTAATAAAAAAAGTAAAAAAGCTAAAAAACTAAAAAAACTAAAAAAAGGTAAAAAACTAAAAAAAATAAAAAAAAACTAAAAAAAAGGAAAAAACTGAAAAATAAGCTAAAATAAAGGTAAAAACCAATAAAAAACTAAAAAAAAAAAGGAAAAAACTAATAAATGACGACACTCAAAGAGAAAGCGACCAGGACAAAAGGAATGTTCGATTAGCAATCAACAAAGCACCGGGACACAGGGAGTATAAATGACGACCAGGACATAAGTAAAAAAAAAAAACTATCTATATATATAAAAATAAGTTGTCTGTGGATCTGTGGATCGTGGATCAGGTGACGTCACCTGAAAAAACTGGATCAGGTGACGTCAAAACTGAAAAAACTAAAAAAAGGCAAAAACTACAAAAAAAACTAAAAACTAATAAAAAAAATAAAAAAGCTAAAAAACTAAAAAAACTAAAAAAAGGCAAAAACTACAAAAAAAAAACTAAAAACTAATAAAAAAGCTAAAAAACTAAAAAAACTAAAAAAAGGCAAAAACTACAAAAAAACTAAAAACTAATAAAAAAAATAAAAAAACTAAAAAAACTAAAAAAGGTAAAA
The DNA here is from genome assembly GCF_032884065.1 of Artemia franciscana. Lineage (NCBI taxonomy): Eukaryota > Metazoa > Arthropoda > Branchiopoda > Anostraca > Artemiidae > Artemia > Artemia franciscana. Next base: position 28,757,654 of record NC_088870.1, read on the forward strand.
AATTAAAAAACTAAAAACTAAAAAAAAACTAAAAAAGGTAAAAACTAAAAGAACTAAAAAAGAAAAAAATAAATGACGACACTCAAAGAGAAAGCGACCAGGACAAAAGGAATGTTCGATTAGCAATCAACAAAGCACCGGGACACAGGGAGTATAAATGACGACCAGGACACAAGTAAAAAAAAAATTAACAAAACTAAAAAGAAGGTAAAAACTACAAAAAAACTAAAAAGAAAAAAAAAACTAAAAACTAATAAAAAAACTAAAAAATCTAAAAATCTAAATAAACTAAAAAAGAAAAAAAAAGGAAAAAAATAAAGGAGAAAAACAAAACTAAAAAACGAATGTATATACAGACCGGGACACCGGGATACAAATGACGACCGGGACCCGGGACACAGGGAATATAAATGACGACCGGGACACAGGGACACAACTACAACGGGGACACCGGGGGAAACAGGGGGATGTAAATGACGACCGGGACACCGGGACAGGGAATGGTCGATTAGCAATCACCATCAACAAAGCTCAAGGGCAATCATTAGAATCATGAGGTATAGATCTGAATACAGATTGTTTTCCCATGGACCATTATATGTTGCATGTTCAAGAGTCGGTAAACCTGACAATCTATTTATATGCAAAGACAATGGGACAGCAAAGAATGTTGTATATTCGCAAGTTTTACGTAGTTAAAACCATATATATATATCTATCTATATTCACAGGTGGGACATAGGGACACAACTACAATGGCGCGTAACTATTATGGCGCGTAACGACTTACGCGCGCGGGGGGGCTTGGGGGGGCGCGAAGCGCCCCCACCAACTAGGTGTTGGGGTGGCGCGAAGCGCCACCCCAACAGCTAGTTATAATTAAAAATACTTTGCCCAATAGTTTTTGAAAATTTATAAGTTAAAACTGGACTATCATTATAATTCAAATTACTAGGAAGGGCCTGTTTCACATGCCGCTGATTTAAAATTTCTGGTAAATTAATATCTTCAATCTGCTTACAAGTAAAATTAATAGGTAAATATAATCTGTTATCCTTATTACTAATCTTATCGAACTTTTTCTTTTTTGAAATAAATTTCGTTTTAGTTAGAATGCAAATTGTATCACATATTACTTTAAAATTATAATCAAGAGCTGTATTATTCTTAACAATCCAGAAAAGTTTGATTAAATTCCTCTTGGATAAATTATTTAGACATTTTATTACAGAAATCATACCCCTAGATTCAAGTAGCTGGCATAGATCTATAGAAAGCATATGTACATCTAATTCATTTTTTCTATTATTTTTCCTATGTCCTCTCGATCGTTTTTTACGTTTAGTAGGACAAGTAAAAGAAGGATGGTCCATAAAACCATCAATACATTTAACAACAACATGAGACATGTCACCATATTTTGCTACACGATCATTTAGCCCAAAAGGATAAGCTGTACCAAGAGTATGGATCCAGAAATCCTCCTGTTTACGTAGTCTATTATTCTTCTCTTCTTTATTTAAATTTTCTAATTCTAAATTTTCTAAAATTGTGACAGTTATATCTGATATGGAACATTTACCATTATTACAATGTTGAACTAGATAGTTATTAGTTTTTTCATTATTAACTGTTGTCTTATGTCCAGAAAATCTTTTATATATATTATTAGTTGTTTCCCCCACATATTGTAGGCAGCATTTATTACATTCTAATAGGTAAATTACATTGGTTGTTCTACAATTAACATTACCACGTAACTTGCATGCAAAATTTTTATTATACAATGTACTCTTAACAGAAGTCCGTGGGACAAAATGATCTTGGCAAAGAAAACAACGACTTTTACACTTACTAACTTTCAAAATATCGTTCCGAGTTCCGAGGCTAATATTTGTGTTTTGTTGCATAAAAAGTTATTGAAAATAAATCCAAAACAAACCAACATCCAAATCAAAATCCAACAATCAAAGTCCAAAAAACATGCCAAGGTCAATAGGTCAATAAATACATAAACAAAAACATGAAAGAACATGAAATTTGCATAAGTGCCATCTCACCAATAATTAACAATATCAGGTTAAAAACCTGGACCAGGGTAAAGGTCTGTCGGGGAGAAAACTAAAAAAAAAAATTTTCTCCACCAGCACTGGATCCAACCTGGAATAATATCATGAAAAGAGAAATCACCAATGCAACAGCACAAACACAAAAAAAGAGAGACAGAAGGAGAAAAGGAAGACTGTTTTCCTAAATTAGTGATTAATATAGACCAGCACTTGAATGATGCCTTAACCCTACTCATCCATACAGTCACATAGGTCAAACAGCATAGCCACACACAATCAACCATAAAGAATAATCCATGGACAGGCAATCATGTCGTCAATAAGTATAAGTCGTCATTTACCAAACAATAGAAAAAATAATATAGAAAAATAATTCAGAGGCAACACCCAACATAAGGGCTCATCAGGAGAATACACTGGCCTATATAGGGTTTCGCCACTCTGAATTCTCTACCCAGCACAGTGTTGTGGCTACCACAGAATATCCATGGCATCCCCGCGTCACGTATCACCCCCAAAATATATGCCTATGAAAGAAAAAAAACAACAGCAAATGTAAAACAACCAAGTAAAACCAAAACAAGCTTATCCTGTTAATATATCCCTCCCTTTAACAACAATAGATAAACTAAATATTATAAATTTTACCAAATCACAAATATTAACACATTGCAAAAAACCTGAATGAACTAAACAATTATAGAATTCATCTTTACCATGTGGCTAATTTTTAAGAAAATCCGCTCAATTAGAAACACAATTCAAAATAAATGGCGCTGTGACAACATTTCTCGAACCTCCGAAATTAGTTGAAAATTTCTTTAAGTATTTCTAGATAATTCTTTTGATATTTATTTAAAAGTTCGTTATAATGAAAACTAAATTTTTTAAATTGCCAAGTTAATTTATTTGCAGAAAAACCTCTTGATATCAATTTTTGGCTTAAGATTTTACATCTATTTTTAAAATCAATATAATTACTACAAATCCTTGCATAACGAAGTAACTGTGAGAAAAACGATTCTTTTTTAATTGACTCCATGGGATTTTCTGGCCTGATACACGATCTAGATAAGTCACGAGTTTGAGAAAAGTCGATTATAGCCCTAATTCTGGGGAAAAAATTACGTGAGTGACGTCGTATTTGTATACATTTCAACATCATAATTAACATCATTTTCCCATTATCGGTTGTATCGGTTTTAGAAATCGATGACGCATTAAAAATAACACGAAAGGACAAATGACCCTAAACAGCTAAGAATAAAGGCATGGAACTAGGAATAGCGAAAATCACATGGAATTGCTAAGGAAAATCTTGCTAAACGAAACCATTGGCTAGAAAACAACTTAAAATTATAATAATAGTAATAATTTATTTATCACCCACTTCACAAAACAGAAGTTAAGCGGAGTAAATAGAAAAGAAAACAACAAAAGTAAAACGAGAAACAAAGTTAATCATACAGATAAGGCGATGAAAACATCCTAGCCTTTAAAGCGCTTCAATAGCTAGCTTGGCAGATAATTTTCAAAAACACCAGTAATATCTGTCGCACAATACTTTTCAACCAGTTTTGTATTCCGGTACCGGTAATAATTTATGCGAATACGTTTTAGATCACCGGTCGACAGAAGTGGCCGAATACCAGTACAGAAGAGTACAGAATGATCACAAAAATTTGAGTAAATCCGAGTTAGCACTCTTCTTCTATAATGTCAACGATTTGCCACAATCTTAGAGTAACCGAAAAGCCTCAGTTTATCACTAATATGTTTGACAGCACGAGACCGGAGAGCATTCATAGAATCGCAAACTGTTATGCCAAGCCAAGAAGGTGCAATATTTTTGCCTTTCTGCAAAAAACCTGCTAGAGGGCAGGTAGATGAGGGGGCTGAGGGTCAAGTCGTATTTTGAGCTCCGTAATAATATCAATTGAAAATATATCCATGATTTCGGTTTGACAAGGTAAAAGCTGGTTTGACAAGCTAAAAAGCTGGTGGTAGGAGGGGTAAAACGAGATAGAGGAGGGTCCACAAGCCCACATTGGCTCTTCAATAATATAAATTGAAAATTCTTTTATAGAGAAAGATGCTACTTTCATGTGAATCTTTTAAAGAAACATTTTAGGCCCTCTCCTCCCCCAGCACTAAATTTGAATTTTTCCTGTCCCCTCCTATTCTTTCTTCAACAATGCCTGGAAGTTCAGCTCCATTCCTCCGACCCTTCCAAGACATTGCAGACAGTCTATTTTGGTGAACTGGATAAACACAATGTCAATCTAACTCCGCCCAAGGTCAAAATTTAAATTCATTTGACACTCTCCCTCCAATAATGCCTAAAAGTTTCAGCTCGATACCTTAATCTATTCCTGAAACAATATGAAATTAATTTGTCTGTGAATTTGAGAAATCAATTGCATATAGGGTATTTTGTTTTACATATTTTGATTTACTCAGGTACGTATGTTGTTTCCTGAGTACACTTTTGGAAAACTCCGGGAATCATTGTATAGCAAACGATCCTTATGAGCTCTCTCGAACTAAAGTCAATCAGAAAAAAACTTGTGTCCCTCTTCCGAGTCCCTAAACTTATTCCACCATTTGCAACAAAATACATGATTTTCTTTCCCAGAATCTCTGAAAGTTTCAACCTAAAGTCTTGGAAACCAGGATTGCTCTCCAATCACCTTCGAATCATAAAAAGGGCACTAGAACTTTAAATTTCCGATCGAAAGAGCCCCTTCTGAAGTTTCTAAGGTCACACCTTTCATGCACAGTGGCCTGGGGACAAAAAATATAACTGACACAAGGAAGCCATTTTCTCTTTACTTAGGTAGCGCTATTTTTCCCAATGACTCTTGGTGTTTTCGAATTTTTTTTTTCGTCATCTACATCGAGCATTACTCCCTTCGCCGAGAAGTGAACTTTTCCCTACCTTTATTTAGCTTTTTAAAGAAGCGTCATCAAAGATTAGGGTTGAGAATGAAGAACTCATATCCATCTGACATTATCATCCATTTTTTACGGTTTTGTTACCGTATTTAAGCCTGATATGCCTGTTATTTTTGTGCAACCGCAGAATTGATAGCTTTTTTTGTCAACTGAAGGACAAACCTTGTCAGTAAGGACTTTCTCATTTGACTTCATATTCCGTGACTGTGACGCGTCAACGATTTTATTCTGTTATGTAGGGTTTTAATCACCGGCTTTTTTTTATACAGTTGCTAGTGGCCCCAGTTGATGGAGTGCAGGCAGGAGAGACTACCCACGAAAACGATCTTAGGAATCTAAAAGAAAAATTTAAAGGTCAGGGCCTATAAAGATTCTTTTGGAGTTTGAAACCCCTATATCCGGAAATTGATTTTGCTTATTCCTTCCTAATGGTGGCTCCATGTATCAAGGCTCGTGGAGTCAATGGAGAATCGGGAAATTTTTTTCAGAAAATCTATCATTAAATTGGATACAATCGAACAAAAGTACGATTTTTCTTTTGTCTTCTTGGTTTCAACAGTAGCTAACGATCATAATACCATAAACATTGGAATTGTCTTGTTGTTTCCTTCTGTGCAAAGCTGAGGAATTGCAATTCATCCCTTTTTCAATGTGTAGGCCTGTCTTCTATGTCTGACACATTTACGGTCTGAAAAGGAAAACTAATTTTCTTACTTGTTACAAAAACTAAACACCTTGACAAAACAATGTAAAAAACATACAAAAAAAAATACAAAGAAAAGCCTCATCCGGAAAAAAGGAAGCAGGAAATGCAGTTTCATGAAAGCCTGTTAAAGATGAAGGTTGAGCCTACAATATACACAAACGGATTGGAATGTTTAGTGTCAGTGTCAGAGTAAAACATGAGCAGGAAAAAATAGCTTTTGAGACATACCCGAAGTTGTTTAGCTATGAATATGATTCTGTACGAAATAGCGACACCACTTTGTATTAAAAAATAGGATAACCATCCAGTAAAAGCTAAGAATTAACAAGCTAAATCGAAGCTAAGATTTGGTTGAAGGTCTGATACACCTTACTTGCCCTTGAATCAAAACCCCAATTTCTGTTCTATTCACATAAGAACATAGTCCACTAGAAGACATAATCTATCTTTGAATTTTGGTTGCTGGAGGCACTGTGCTTGGGATTCACCCAAAAGCCAGAGTGAATCTTAATCACGGGTTATTTTCCTCAAAATAACCCATGCAGTTGTTCATGCTTAATCTCGTCCCGACTTCCGTATTTTTGGGAAGTACAGTACGTGGAATTTTGACAGACGTAATATCTAAAAAGGGAGTCATATAATTATAGTTAATCAATAGCGAAAAGCGTGCTGACTAATTGATTTTTTTTTCTTTTCCGCGCCTTCGCCTTAAGATATAAAGATGTGAGCCGATTATTGCGACCTGGGCGTTGTTGGTTTTTCCTATACGTTCATAAAAAAATGTAGGAGATAATTGAACTAAATAGAATAATACAGTTTCACTACGGTAAATTAAACGGTAATGGTATTTTATTCAGAACAAAGACCATTAGGGCGTGGGTGCTTGTAGGAGGAGAGTGGAAAGGGAAACTTCCCCCTTCCCATACTTGGAAGACAACTTTTTCGGTGTTTTTTTTTCTTGAAAAATCGAAAAAGAACAGAATTGCCCCATTAGATTTTGAAAAATACCCTTTTAAAGTAAAAAAGCTTTGGCCTCCCTCCTATAGTTTCGTGTCAGTAATTTTAGACCAAATAGCCTTTTTATTTAAAATTCAAACGAAATAGAAGTATAGGAAAATGGTTATAATTTTTAATAAGACAATTGAGACATATAAAAAATCACTAATAATAAAAAAATCCGAATACTTCAACTTAAAATTCAGAAGAAAGTATCAACGGGGAAAAAAGAAAGAAACTAACATAAAATAAACCAAATACATAAAGAAAAGGGGAAAAGAAAGGAAGATAGGCAAATGCTTTTTACTAGGAGGTGACAGCAATGAATGGTCTTTCTGACTCGTGAGCAGTGAGTGTCGAAACTTGAGAATAACTTTTTATCTGCTCTCACTGAGAAAGGGCAAATCACAATTGAAAGTTTTTCTTTCCCTTTTGTCAAGCCTTCTGCTCGACTATTGGTACCCCGTCGAGAGTAGTATTATCAATGTGCTCACTATTATTTGTCCCGCTTCTTTTTCAGAGCCTCACCCACCAGCTTCAAGTCAGCTTAGACAGGTAAAAATCGTCTCTTAAAGGAGACGGTTGCGTCACTCGCTTCATGCCAGCCATTACCAGCGAGTGACAACCGACCCTTGGAACTGGTACGAGCAAAAGAACTTCTGTTTCCCATCTTTGATTGCTCCTCACAGATTCTTTTTTTTTTCGCCTTGGTCAGTACTTCATATGTCCTGAGTGTTGGCCTCGGACGTCATTTTACGCGTATTTCTGGACACTCTTTGTGGTTTGAAGCCTCATCCCCGAGAGACTCGGTCAATAAGGCTATAAACTCCAAAGCTTTGATAGAGATCCGTGCATCAAAGTCCACGGTCAAGCCTTTTGAGGATTGAGGGTCCGTGATTTGAACTGCGTCTATCGATTTCCACTTTTGTAATATTCATCAATCAATCTTTGTAATGTAATATTCAAAAACATGCCATCTACTTTCAGTCCACCCAATCTCGTCAGTGTATTCCACAAAGTACCTCGCCTCATGGCCGGACACTGGGCATGAAGGCCAACGGCTGGGTGGTGAGTGAGATTGGCAGTAGTGGACCCCGATTTGTCAATGGGTATTACCAAGGGCTACTGCTCTCAGAGGCACCATGAGAAGGTGGACACCAGGAACCCTGGTGGTAGGTAATAAAACCCATATTTAATGCCACATTTTGACAATAACTTTTGTTGACTTTGTCTTACTTTTGTCACCCAAGTTCGGCAAAGATTCCTTTTGTAAGGTCTATTGTGCTTATTAAAAAAAGAAACTGAAACGAACAAAATTATTTAAAAAAAAGTTGTCTTTTTACGACGGGAGTTCAGACGAAGTTGGAACTCAAAACGGATAAAATTATTGCTTTACAGTTTGTGCATGTCTTAAAGACTAGACCAAACAACCTCAAGATATTTTCCTATAATCGCAGAATGCTGAAAACTAGTGCTTTGCTTGATTTGAGTTTCTAAGAGAACTTAAATCGTATACTAAAAGATTCGGTATCATGACCAGTGAAGGACTATTGATAGTTTTATAAACTAGTCTTTTACTTTCTGTAGGTTGTAAAGGCTTTTCTGCTCCTAAAGAACCTACTGTTTACGTGGGTTTTTCCTTTTCAGTAAAGGTTTCTTTTGCCAGAATTCAAAAGATGTTGCCAAATATCATAGATCAATCCATTATTTACTTTCTTGGGTGCCGTATTTAGGATAAATTATAGTTTCATATAGCTTATATTGTTTCTTTTTTATTTCCCTCTTTATCTTACCGCCTAAACACAGAAACCAAGTATAAAAAACAAGAATATTGATTGATTAGTTAAAGTGAGTACGTAGCCTGACAACAACAGACTAATCTATAAAGCTTTTGATAGTCTTACACCAGCTGTGATATCAGTAACTTTTAGTATACAATTAAAATTGTCTTTAAAGCATAAAAATAAAAATAAATACTTTTTAATAACCGCAAAGTCACTGAACAACATACAGAAATATTGGATTGATTTATCAGGTAACGTTTTGGTCTCACCTGCTGTAACACCAATAGTGAGTACAAAAAATTGTAAGAAATACACTTCAGTATTACTTAAAAAAAAGAGCTTTCTTTGTATACTGTAAAAAGAGGCCTTAATCGGTTTACTTTTACTTTTCCAAAACTCCCATGTTGTTCTGTGTTTTCAGTAAAGCGCAAGTTTTCTATAATCCTACAAGCATTGTGAAATAAGATTATTTGGTTTATTTGTACTAGCTTTATTGATGTATGTTAGATAGACTGTGAAGCAATAATTTTTGTTTATTTTAAGTTTCAACTTCGCTCTTTACTTCCCTCAAAAAAGTTTTTTTTTTAATTAACCTTTGTTCGTTTTTAATTTAAATTTAATGCAGAAACAACACTGCAATGATCTTTTTGAATTTTTTGAGGGGGGCAGGACCCTCGTATACGGAATAATTTCTGTTTGTTTTAAGTTCTAATGTCACTCCTTACTTTCAGTTGAAAATAAATATTTAATTTCTGATCGTTTTTTCAAATAGTGCCGAGAAATCTATGCTACACAAAATGATGTACATAAGTTTTGAAGGTGGACAACCTCGACAGTTAGGAAAGAGTAGCCTAACTATTTTTTTTTAAGAAGATTTTTAAGGTTTTCAAACCCTAAGCAAAATTTTGGTATGTCTAACTTATTTCACTAAACATTTCACCCTCCCCCCTCCCCGATAAACACCGAAAAACATTAGGCATACAGGTGTGGAATAGCAATAAACAAGAAAAAGTTGGAAAGTAACCCGACAACCAGAAAAATATCACAAAAAAAAAATCCTCATAGGTTCTTAGTGCTATGATTTCTCTATATACATTACAAATAGTTTTATTCTATCTATTAAATAGTAAAAAAGGGAAATGATAGGAACAAATGAATATAACAATAAGCAATCCTTTGAAGATACAACATTGAGTGGTTCCAGAACCATATGCCTACACTTCTCCAGCCCCTAAGTGGTAAGGGGTTGGAGTCTAGGGCACAATTTGTTCCAAAAATAGTGCATGAAACATTTCACAATTCACAAAAAATCAATGAAAATAGTGAATTAGCTGAAAAATTATCATACATAAGGCAGAAAACCACGATTGAAATAAAAATGCCTGATTAAGAAGCTGAACCCTTGCCATTCTGATTCAAAGTCTAACACACTAGTAACCGTACTACGGGGGCTGATTATCGAATTTGATCTATTTGTTCTTGTAGGATCAACTTGTGTAACTTACAGCCCTTTCCCCCAAGACTGTAAAGCTAGCCTATGTCATCACCAAAAGCATAGGTGTTGGACCTTATCCAGCAAATACATTTGTAATTGGCTATTATAAAACATTGAGTTAATACAAGCTTCTATTATAAAGAGTGAGAACATTGAACTATATTTGGCGAAGCTCAACTTTTGCGAACAGGAGGAGGGGAGGGGGTGCGTCAAAGAATAGTTAATTGGAACTTTGAGATTCAACTATTTGATCTTCTATGAATTTCTTCCTCTTAAGAACATTCAATATTTTAAAAATCACTTGAGATTTCTCTCAAGTGAGAAATCATTCTCACTTGAGAAATAGCACCAAAAGTGCCGTTTTTAGTACTATATAGTACTTACGGATGGTTAAACTGATAAAAAGCACGTATATATGAGCAATAGCTTTCAAATGAGTCACTAAAATTCTCTCTAAGAAGTTCTGGATACCCACTAGCCTCAGCTTTTCCACTTGAGACGGCACACTAATAGTGCTATTGGCACTTGCAGATGGTGGATTTATAGGAAAACGTAGATATAAGCAATATCTTTTATATGACCTATAATGTTTTGGTAGCCCGCTAACCCCACCTCTTTGGAAATGGCACAAAAAGTGTCCATTTTAGCGCCATATGGCTCTTGCAGATGGCAGAATTTATAAAAATCACGTTGATATGAGAAATAGCTTTTGGATGAGCCATTAAGCATCTCTCTTATGATGTTCTGGTAGCCCTCTAGGCCTGCTGAAAAAAAAGCAAAAAAAAAAAACGGGAGACAGTGCTACCAGTGCAAAAAAGTGATTTTCCTTGTTGTTCAAGGAGGGGGACTGTAATTTCCTGTTCAAGCTTTTTTTTACCATGTTGAATGTAATTGCAAACTTTTCATATTGATCCGACTCCATTCTCGAGGGGTTTCAGACTTTTTTTTTCCAAATAACCATAAATGTATTTTCCCAATAAACTCTTACTTTCAAAACGAACCGAAATAATAGTTACCATTCCAGAGTCAGTGTCAGATGACAATTTTTTTCATGAGGCATTTTTTTTTCAAAACGCAACTTTTGGTTACTATGGGCTGTGGTTCACTCTTTGGAGCGGTGAGAGGGGGAGTATACGGGAGGGGCTCTTGTAAATCTCTAGTTAAGGGCTTTGGACCATAAGTATTGCAATGGTACCGTTTTATGCTTCCAAGCTTTTCCACTTAAGAAGTGGCACCAAAAGTGCCGTTTTAGTGCTATATTGCAGTTGCGGAGGGTAGAACTGATAAAACGCACGTATATATGAGGAATAGCTTTCAAATGAGCCATTAAGTATCTCTCTAAAAAGTTCCGGATGCCCACTAGCCCCACCTCTTCCACTTGAGACATGGCACCAATAGTGTCATTTCGCACTTGCAGATGGTGGATTTATATAGGGGAAAGTAGATATGAGCAACATCCTTTATATGAGCTAAAAAATTCTTTCTACGGTGCTTTTGTAGCCCGCTAGCCCCACCCCTTTAGAAATGGCACGAAACGTGTCATTTTAGTGCCCTGTGGCACTTGTAGATGGCGGAATTTATAAAAAGCATTTAAATATGAGAAATAGCTTTTGAATGAGCCACTAAGCATCACTCTATGAACGGTTTCCCTGTTGTAGTTTTTCGACCTGATTCCAATGGTACACTTTTCGTTTTGATCTGACGCCGTTTTCGAGGCGTTTCAGACTTTGTCGAAATCACCGTGATTTTCTTTTCGCAATAAAATTTCATTTTTTTTTAAATTTTACTTTTAAGACGAACCAAAATAATTCCTGAGTCAGTGTCAACTGTTAATTCTTTTTCTCTAGGCATTTTTTTTTTCAAAGCGCGTTTTTTAACTTTTGGTTACTATAGGCTGTGGTTCGCTCTCTACTAGGTTGTAGATCCCGTTGCAACCATGATTGTTGTCTATCATTGATCCTATCAACCTTCTTGATAGCCTATCGACATCCTAAAGAGAAATACAGGAACAGCACCTCGGTCAGTGTAATCTAGCAAAATGATAAACAGTATGATTAAGGTATGTAGCATAATGACCGAATGTAGTATTTATATTGGTTGTTCTTCATATTGAGCCAAATTATTTTCCAAGGTCATCGAGATAAAAATTAGCTTAAAGGCGAAGATGTGTAAAGATTTATAATTAAACAAATCACCATCGAGATACCGGTTTTAAGCGTCATTTCAACTAATTCATCTGATAAACCCAAACTTTATGCATTCAATGACCTGAACATGATGTGGAAGTTGCAGGCCTTTCTGACAATAACATGAGAAATTAATAACTACAGAATATTCACCTACCTTTAAAAGGTTGAAAATGAAACTTACGAAGGGAGAAGGGTTTCGAATATAACCTTTCCCCCTTTCGCGAGTCTATTCTGATAATTTTCATTCATTTGTCGAGGTATATTTTTAGAGTAATCTTCGATGTTATACCTTTCATGAAAATTAGCATTTCCCCCTCCCTCCCGTCCAAAATAAAACTTGTCTACATATACAGGTTCAAATACTGAGAAACGTTAAATTTCCTTTCCTTATAAGATTGTTGCTGAATCTGAGGAAATTTGAATTTAGCAGAAACTTTCAATATCATAAGCAATATATGGTAAAGATTTTGAGCCTTCTAAAGTTATGAGTAGTATTACTTTTTTTGTAGGGAGTTATTTAGGGGGGGGGCTTATTTAGGAGAATTGCGTGAGTGAACACAGAACTCAACCATCATAACTCGACTACCAAATAATTCAACCACCCTCTACTCAATTACTTTAAATTCGACCATCAAACAACTCAACCACAACCGACTGGACCACCAAACAGCTTAACCACCATATAACTCAGATCTGTTTCAATTCAGGTTTGTTTATCAATCACACAATTCTGGTGAGCATTCACTCCCTGGCGATCCGATAAGTGTGAGGACTGTTCGAATAATGTCCAACATTAAACAAATCCCATGTTTTTATCAAGATCTTTTCCTTTACGATTCCGGACAAAACATTCCTAAAAGATTTTGGCTTTGGGCTATAGAGATATGGTTGCTGTATCTTGAGGGACCAGAACTATTTTTGGCGATGGAACATTCAAGGTTGCGCTCCGCCTTTTTTTGTATATGCAATACATACAAAGGTTGGTGATTCATATACTCCATGTGTTTATTTTCTTTTGCCTGATTAGGCAGAAAGCACATATGGAGGCACGCTAAAAGCACTTAAAGACTTGGTGCCAAGAGCCAATTCCACTGGAATTCTGCCAGATTTTGAAAAAACTGCTATAAATTCTTTTCGAGTTGAGTTTCCAAATTCTACGCTTTCGGGGCGTTTCTTTCACTTTTCACAGTCTAACATAAGAGAAGTTAAATTGTTGGGCTTCAAGCAAGAGCTTGAAAATGACCCCAATAGTAATATCATCGTTAGAATTATCCCAGTCTCAGCTTTTGTTGCATGACAGGATACTGAAAGAGTGTTTGATAAATTCCGAGGTCATTTCCCCCGAGGTGATAATTAGGATTCTCTCTTGAGTTGCTTCAATGATACATACGTACGTGGCATGAAATTGCCAAACCAGGGTTTGTTATGCCAAGGTTTTTACCAGTCCTCTGGAACTACACTGAAAGTGCATTGAATTGAGTGGCCAATACTACGATTGCCACGGAGAGATTCTACAATGCCCTTAACGTTCATCTGCAATCCTAAAACTTGTTCGCCCGCTAAAGACTCTAGGCATGTGGGACCATTATTCTTAGCTCGCCTGCGAGTCCAGGCGACTTGTCGGTCAGGTACTAATCCTAAATCCTGAGTAGTATGTTATCAATTGGTACAAACCGGCCCATACCCCAGTGTACTTATAGAGTCACTAACACTTTTTTTTGGCATCATTCCAAGAATATACATCCTGGTTTCAAAGAATTTCTTGGTATGTTTCTGAGAAATTCAAGAATGTGTTATCTAGTATGGCGTAATCATTCACGTTGTCAGTGGAAAAATACAATACGTCCTTTGACAGCCCTCACATCTGGTCTTTTTGAAATAACAACTGAGCCAACAACATTTTTAGCTTCTAAGCAGTTTTTCATTGATTTTATGGAATTTATGTCAGATGTGGGAATCGAGTGGGAGTTCTTTTGGTCCTGAGAAGGCATGGGGGGTATAAGCCCTAATGTCAGCTTTTGCTTGTTTTGAGTTTTACTGGGCTATTTACTACAATTTCTATTCGTTTTGAGTTTCATTTATTTATCGATAGGGATTTGTGGTAGTCTTACGCTTGGAATATTATTTGGCTTTATTTCTGCTCATTCTTGGCTTAATAGAGCTCTTTACTTTTCTTTGAAAAACTTGTTTTGTGGAAAAAGTTTTTTTTAAGTTAATTACCCTAAAAAGTATGTATATTTTATTACCATTTAATACCTTGAGAGTCTTTTTAAACGTTGGAATTCTTTTTTAAGTGAACTTTATTAAGTTTCATAATCCAGCAACAGTTCTTTTTAAATATTAGATTTTAAACAATCATACATAATTGTATTCTTTAATGTTTATGTGTTTTCTATCGTTGTGTTGTTGCTGAAAAGTTAGTCTTAGGTTGTTCTTGCGACAATTTTGTCAGACAATGAGCCCACCTTCGGGGTCAAAAGTAATAACTCGAGATATCACTGCCAGCTCAAACTAATACAAAACTCGACAGTGGATTATAAACAACTCCACTTCTGTGTTAAAATGTATTTGTTTTGTAAGGATTTTTAGTTTCTATTGGCTTGCACAATAACCCAAGAAACGAGCTAGAATGTCCTTTGTTACAAGTTCTAAATTTTAGAAATATAATGTCCTCCAAATTCTGAAATACTGTCCTCTCTTGCCCCTTTGTGCTACACGACAGGGAATGTCAATATCTGGTAGAGATAATTATATTCAAATTCAGCTTTTTTCCCTAAAATTAATTTTTCTTTTTTACTTAACATCAAATCTAAACTTTTTGCAAGTTTTACAATTAATCCTGTTTGCGTTAGAGTATTAATTTGCAAGATTTTGTTCAAATATCAGATATTTTAATGTCATTTATCATACTTTACTGTTATGTATTATTAATGTATTTTTAAAGTTGTATGGTCAATATGAAAACCGCAAACCACAGCGGAATGTTCAAACTACTATATTTTTTCTTGGTGTAGAAAATACCGGCAAAAAAAAGAAGATTAACAGTTATCAGTAGTAAAGCTGCAGAGGAAATTTAGAATATGTCTGATAATTTTTTTTTACTATTTTATATTTAGGCTAATGCTTTTCAGTTTTGTTGTTGTATTTCTTAAAAAGCAAAAAATGGCCACAATGTTAAAATGTACAACAAACACAACTTAAAGCATGAATAAAGAAAATTCTGTGAGAAGCTCACAGAAGATTAGTAATATAGAGTTGATACAGCCTTTGGGAAACAAGTTCTTAGGAATTTTCTAAGCGTCTTTTCACAACTTCTAACAGATTTGAGCTAGTATGTGTAGGTTCACCGGTTTAGTAGGATGTAAACCACCAGTTCTAAAATTGTAAGACCCTTTTTTTAAGGCAAGTCAACAAGAAAGAACAAAAGTAAATAAAGAGAGGGGAGAAATAACATTATATCTACGAAAAATCGTCCACACAATGAAGTGATGTTTATGATTTAAAGCCTCCTCACTCCATACTGATTCCAATTGGTCCTCATAAAAACTCAGAATATTTGGAGCTAAAAATACAGTGCTAGGGACCTCTGCTACTCTTCCCCCTCCCCTGACCTGAAAATTTAACTATTAGCAATATTGGAGCCACCAATTAGAAATAATAATTGAAATTCTCCGAAAGAAAAGAATATATCTGAAATAGACCTTAGATCTTGATGCAAATCATTCCAGTGTATTTTGGTATGCCTGAGAACCATATGATTGACGCTTTATCTTCCTAACAAAATACTAAAAAGTTCTAATTACAGGTTATAGCTACTGCCTCAATGACTGCCCGAGGGAAACTAAAATTGGCCATTAAATCAATTGCTGCCAAATCGATCGTTGCTTCCATTTTCATTTTACATGTAGAAGGTTTTTCAAGAGGAGCTCCTGATGCTGCTTGTACACACATGATACCAGGTAAATAACTATGGGATGGTTTGAATTTGCTATTTTGGGCTCAATTACGTGATGTGCTCTACAATATTATATCCGTGAAATATTCCACCTAGGAGATACTTAGATTTAACTCAAACCCTTATTCACTTATTACCGCCATCACTCACTTTCTTGCTCAAAGACATTTAATCATACTTGATAGTCAGACATATCAGTAAAAAGGTAGATATGTTAGACCTTTCTGTGCGATTATGAGTTTGTCGGCTGCTAAGGACTCTGAAGCTATCCTCTGGACTATCTGGGTCATTTAATATTCGCGGGCACAATCCTTCCCAAAAAGTGAAAAATATTTATCTGTGGATAACCTAATACACGCAAGAGTATCAAATTGTGTGAACAGCCCATCACAGCTCTAGCTTTGCAGTTACATTTTTAAAAAGGAGGATGTGGTATACCTGGTTGAAAAAAGATTGACTTTCAACATATGTGACAGAAGGGCCCAAAGTGGGGAAGAGGGAGCTGCCCACCCTTGAATCAGTAAATATAAGGATGCTGTATATTTTAAACCAAAATTTACTCAGGGAATTGACCTGAATAGTCATCTCTTGCGATTGACATCGCATGAATCTAAGTTTTTTTTTTTTTTTTTTTTTTTTTTTAGCTCCATTTGGAGTCCAGGACCTACCATGCTGAAAGTCCAGAATCGGACATTAATTGATCTTTGGGCTATACATGTCCAAAGATCGACCTTTTGCTGCGGCCATTACGCTAGAAAATGACGGCAAATTGCTGCTTTTTTTCATTGTTGATATATGTTTTCTAGCGGGGAAATAGGAAATTTTAGTGTTTGATTCTAGGATCATTTCTTTCAACTAGAATTAATTTTCCATTACACTTGTTTTCTGAGACGACTATACCGGACTCTTGGAATTTTAAAACACGTTCATTTTCCACAAGACAGCTAAAATGTTTTGACACTGCCGGTAATAAGCTTCGATGAGAAATACAAAATATCAGTTTTGCAGAAATTTCAGCTGTGTGAAGGCAGGACTGGGTTAACTGTAGCAAGGAATCGCACATAGAACTCTTTCAACGCTGTTGGAGCTCGGGATGTTGAAGAAATGTATAAATATTTGACCTTTGTGGAAATTATTTCCTGGGTTGCAAGATTCCCACAGATCATCAGAAATTGGCATAGACGAAATAATTTTGCTCATCTTTAATAAGCAATATTCACCCTTGCATCTAAACGAATTTAAAGGTTAGAGTACTATAATAAATTTTAACATGACGTGTTATTTTCTAGAACCTTTACCATAATTAAACATTCAAAACTAAAGAAGTTAATGTTCCGTCAAGGACAAATACAAAAAAATATTGTACGGAGACAGATGAACCAGCAAATTCCAAATTAACTTTCTTTATTTTGGACATTAATCTTCTTTTTTTTTTTACATGCGACATTCATAAATTAGGAGACTTTGTAGGAGCCTCAAAACGAAGTTAAATTACCAGTAATGTTCGTTGTTCCGGATTATGTTAACTTTTGTTCATCATTTGAAACCGTGTCATTGCTTATTTTAAGTTGTTAATTTAAACTTTTGGTGAGGTTCCGGTAGGGGAGGTTAGGGTTGAATGCCTATTACGAATACCTCATTTGTTTATGAATTGAAAACCGAAATTTGATGGTCTCTGTATACCTCTCACAACAAGGAATGCTTGAGATTTTTTTCAGATTTCTTGTCCTTCAAATTTTCTCAAAATATGCATTTAAAATTTTGGTCAAAGTGTCCGAACCAACCCCACCTAGTGGGGTTGGTTCGGACACGCTGGGGCTTGAACAAGACAAGATGAAAAAACTGCCAAAAATCTACCGGTGTTCCTTTACAAACAGTAAATTCGTTCATAAAACAGTCTTTTTACTTAAAATACACTTGTACTTATAAGCTTGTTTGATTAATACATATTGCGTGGTGAAAAAATCAAATTAAAAGCGAAATCTTTGAGGGACTCGGCTGGTTTCTCCACAGGAAAAAGGTTTTGGTAGACTATGGAGAATATCAGAAAAATCCACATTTACAACATCTTCTGCCTCAGGAAAGACACACCTTTTGCTTTTCTTGCGCATGAAACTAATCGTAGCTTCACCTTCTACAACCTCCTGCACTAAGTCAACATAGCAGCGTGTTGACTTCTTTAGCTGGAACTTGACATGGACGGAATCTCCTACTGACAAGGAAGATAGGATGACCGGCATATTATCATCATTGTCTTCTTTGCCAAGATGTAATGATTTATCAGATGAATCCTCCAGCTTAAGATCTGCTACGGGCGTCTCCTTTAGACTATTTTTCTCTCCCTGTCCACGCTTTTTTGGCCAATTCCTTCCTTTTCTGGAGGGTCAGTGAATATCCTGGTTCTGCCTTTTGAAAACATGAAGATGAAAAAGAGAACATAAGAGAAGATTGAACATGTTGCTGAAATCCGCAAGCTATATTTTCCCCTTTATTTTGTTTGGGTAGACGTTGTTTTGGTAAAAATGGAAGTGGCCAAGGAGGCATTCTTCACAATCAGTCTCTTTACTTACTGAACATTGAAACTAATTCGTGAATTGAGGTTTAACATTAAAATCATTTAAAATCCAAGATTCACTATCGTAAGCATAGGAATAAAACAATCGTCTACTATAGCCCATGTAGGGTAGAACTGGACACCGTCCGGTTCAGCTCGAAAAACAGTGTCCAACCCCCCCCCCCCCTCCCTCATAATTTCACAGAGAAGCCTATTTGGACTAATTGCATTAAAGAAAAGGTAGATAGCGCAGCTTTTCGAGATCCCTGAATGACAAAAGAATTTTCGAGAAACAAGCGAAAAATTTATGGTATTATACTTACAGCTTAGCCCAGCAATGTGCAATGTGCCAGAAAAAAATTGACCTACCTAAAACAGTTTTTGTAATTTAACTTTTGAAAGGATCAATAAACCAAACTAGGAATTCTTCCTTGAGACATTAAGGTTGAATGCCACTCCTACTAATTTTTGTAGAATTTTTCACCAATTCGTGTATGAGTAATCAAGGGTATCTGGTTCAGCCCACGTCCAGTTCAACTCTGACCTTCTCTACAAATATTTAAAAGCGAAAACAACTATTTGATGTGTGGTTGCTTTTTTCAGCTTAAGTGACACTTCTTTAACTTTGGTGGTAGTTAATTGAATTTGTTGCGTTTATTTCTCTTTTTTTTTTGCTTAGTAAAACTGAAGTAAAATAAGCTCCTATAAATGAAATACTAGCTCTTTAATTTTACAGTGAAAAACACATTTCTTTTTGTTTTGTTTACCCTCAAACAGAAATTCAGAAAAGCAAATACAACTTGTATTTCATTGATACTAACGTGCACATCTTATGATATTTCGTGTCTTACTGCATTGTGCATAGTGCCCCTGACCAATCCCCAAAGGCGTTCCTATAAGGAAGCAAACAGTAGTTAATAATAGTTTTCTTGTTTGACCCAAAAAGAATGTTTTTTTCTTACTCTTGTTTTTCGATGTGTTCAAAATAATACTACAAGAGACAATTGCTATGTAAAAATAATTGACTAGCATTATGAATGTGCTTTCTGAAATAGCGAAATCAACCAAAAGAAATCTCTCTGCTTAGTGCATATTTATTCTCTTTTACAGCGAAAATTCATAAGAATCACTCCTGCTCATGTTCGTGAGATGAAAGCTGTGTATTAGCGATTGAGAATGGATACATATTCCACACATGAAAACTTTTTGCTCGTACACAAGGCCGTATCTAGGGAGGAGAGGTCTAACGAGTTTGAATACCTTTTCCCCCTTGAACTTCTGTTTGACTCGTAAAAATGACGAAAATGCATATAAAGAAATTTTGGACGTGTTTTTAAGACTTTTTTGTAATCCCTCTTCCTGGAAAAAATACACATACACAGACACACCTCCCCCGAAAAAAATTCTGGATATTCCCTTGTCAGGATCTTTTTTTCAATGGTAAAATACTAAATTAATTTCAAGGAATATTGGATTAGTTCAACAAGACAGAGAATATTCAAAATTATAGAATGTTTGATTGCATTAATATTTTCAAACAGTTCAAGGTAACGAACTGTAAGTAAGGAGGGACCTGGCTCAATAGTAACCAAAACTCTAAAAGACAAAATTTTTGTACCAGTAGATACATCAAAAGAATCGGATTTTAATGCTGATTTCAAATATGTAAATTTTATCAAGTTTAATCGTATCCATCAAAAGTTGAGAGCCTGAGGATATTTGCCTTATTTTCGAAAAAGGGGGAAACACCCCCCTAAAAGGCATATAATCATAATGAAAATCACACCATCAGATTCAACGTATCAGAGAGCTCTACTGTAGAAGTTCAAGCTCCTATGTGCAAAAATGTGGAATTTTGTATTGTTTGCCGGAAGAAAGATCACGGTTGCGTGTTTATTTGTTGTTTTTTTTTTGTTTTTGTTTTTTTTTTCTTACCAGGGTGATCATATCGACCCATTGGTCCTAGAGTAATTCTAACGGAATTTAAAAATTAGTGTCCACTTTAAGTGGCTAAAAAAATGGAGGGCAACTAGGTCCCCTCCCACGCTCATTACTTGCCAGAGTCGCACGGTCAAAATTTTGAGATAGCCATTTTGTTCAGCATAGTCAAAAAATTTAACAACTGTATCTTTAGGTGTAAAATGACCTCTAACAGTCCCCGGGAGAAGGGCTGCATGTTGTGAACTCGGCCCATAGTTTACATGTAGCATTCGCTACTGGGAAGTATACAGCCATTTTTTTGGGGGGGTGTGCTCGGGGTGTATTTTTATGGGGAGAATCTTCATTGGTGAGGGAATCTTCTGGGGAGTAAATATTCCTGGTGAAATGTTACACTAGGTTGTTTTGACAGAATTTGACAGAAGTTTGACTCTTTCTCTCAATTCTTCTTTCTAAAACAGTAAAAAACTTTAGCGTAAAGAGCGGGGCGTTGATGAGGAAGCAGCCTCTTTCATATACGAAGTAATTTCTGTGCGTTTTAAGTTTTGATGTCACTCCTTACTTTCAGTTGAAAAAACTTGTTTTTTTTATTTAATTTCTGAACGTTTTTGAATCAATGCATGTTTTGATTTTGGCTCTCCGCAGAGGAATAATCAAAACGAAATTTGCATATTTTTTTTTTTGGCTCAATGGCTTTCTCATAATTTTGATCGAATGATTTTGAGAAAAAAAGAGCGGGGGACGAAGCCTAGTTGCCCCCCCCGATTTTTTGGTTAATTAAAAAGGCAACTAGAACTTTTAATTTTTTACGAATCTTTTTATTGGTAAAAGATTTACGTAACTTATAAATTAGCTTACGTAAAGAACTTTTGTATTCTCATGTTTTTATAACATACTAGCTGTTGGGGTGGCGCTTCGCGCCACCCCAACACCTAGTTGGTGGGGGCGCTTCGCGCCCCCCCAAGCCCCCCCGCGCGCGTAAGTCGTTACGCGCCATATTAGTTACGCGCCATTGTAGTTGTGTCCCTATGTCCCACCTGTGAATATAGATATATATATATATATATATATATATATATATATATATATATATATATATATATATATATATATATATATGTTTTTAACTACGTAAAACTTAAGAATATACAACATTCTTTGCTGTCCCATTGTCTGTGCATATAAATAGATTGTCAGGTTTACCGACTCTTGAACATGCAACATATAATGGTCCATGGGAAAACAATCCGTATTCAGATCTATACCTCATGATTCTAATGATTGCCCTTGAGCTTTGTTGATGGTGATTGCTAATCGACCATTCCCTGAGTCGCCATCGTCATTTATATATCCCCCTGTGCACCCCGGCGTCCCCTTTGTAGTTATGTCCCTGTGTCCCGGTCGTCGTCATTTATACTCCCTGTGTCCCGGTGATTTGTTGATTGCTAATCGAACATTCCTTTTGTCCCGGTCGCTTTCTCTTTGAGTGTCGTCATTTATTTAGATTGTCAGGTTTACCGACTCTTGAACATGCAACATATAATTGTCCATGGGAAAAACAATCCATATTCAGATCTATACCTCATGATTCTAATGATTGCCCTTGAGCTTTGTTGATGGTGATTGCTAATTGAACATTCCCTGTGTCCCGGTCGTCATTTATATTCCCAGTATCCCGGTCGTCATTTGTGTCCCAGTGTTCCCCTTTTAGTTCTTTTTTATTGGTTTTGACCTTTTTTTAGGTTTTTTAGTTTTTTTCTTTTAGTTTTTTTTTGAAGTTTTTATCTTTTTAGTTTTTTTATTTTTATTTATATTTTTTTTTAGTTTTCTTTTTCTCCTTTATTTTTCAGTTTTTTTGCTTTTTTTAGTTTTTTTTCTTTTTTAGTTCTTTTAGTTTTTACCTTTTTTAGTTTTTTTTAGTTTTTTAGATGAAAATTTTTTTTAGTTTTTTTTCCTTTTTTTCTTTTTAGTTTTTTATTGGTTTTTACCTTTTTTTTTTAGCTTTTTTAGTTTTTGTTCGTTTTTTCTTTTTACTTTTTTTTAGTTTTTATCTTTTAGTTTTTTTTGAAGTTTTTATCTTTTTAGTTTTTTTTATTTTTATTTATATTTTTTTAGTTTTCTTTTTCTCCTTTATTTTTCAGTTTTTTTTCCTTTTTTTAGTTTTTTTTTCTTTTTTAGTTCTTTTAGTTTTTACCTTTTTTAGTTTTTTTTTAGTTTTTTAGATGAAAATTTTTTTTAGTTTTTTTCCTTTTTTTCTTTTTAGTTTTTTATTGGTTTTTACCTTTTTTTAGCTTTTTTAGTTTTTTTCGTTTTTTCTTTTTATTTTTTTTTTTAGTTTTTATCTTTTTTATTTTTTTTATTTTTATTCTTAATTTTATTAGTTTTCTTTTTCTCTTCTATTTTTCAGTTTTTTCCTTTTTTTTTAAGTTTTTTTTTTAGTTGACGTCACCTGATCCACAGATCCACAGATCCACAGACAATTTATTTTTATATATATAGATATGAGGGGATTCGCCCCATCGTCAGTACCTCGCTCTTTACACTAAAGCTTAAATTTTATCCCAATTCATTAAGAATGACCCCCTGAATCACAAAAGCCGTAGAATAAGTAGTTGAAATTACCGAAAATACTTTAGCGTAAAGAGCGAGGTATTAGAAGGAGGTGAGCCCCTCATATGGGTAATAATTTCTGTTTGTTTTAAGTTTTATTGCTGTTCCTTACTTCCAGCTGAAAAAGCTTTTTCACTTTTATTTTTTAATTGTTTTTTTTTTTAAATAATGCTAGTAAATCCTGCTCTCCCTTCATGGAAATTTTCTTCTCCCATTACAAATTCTCGAAGGAAAGTTCCCCTAGCATATCCCCCTCTTCTCAACCCCTCCCCCAGACCAAAAAAATCCTCCTGAAAACGCCTGTATACTTCCCAATAACCATTACTATATGTAAGCACAGGTCAAAGTTTGTAACTTGTTGCCCCTCCCACGGGGACTGTGGGGGAGTAAGTCGTCCCCAAAGACATAGTTATAAGGTTTTTCGACTACGCTGAATAAATTGGCTATCTCAGAATTTTGATCCGTTGACTTTGGGAAAATAATTAGCGTGGGAGGGGGCCTAGGTGCCCTCCAATTTTTTTGGTCACTTAAAAAGGGCACTAGAACTTTTCATTTCCGTTAGAATGAGCCCTCTTGCAACATTCTAGGACAACTGGGTCGATACGATCACCCCTGGGAAAAAAAAAAACAACAAAAAAACAAATAAACACGCATCCGTGATCTGCCTTCTGGCAAAAAATGCAAAATTCCACATTTGTGTAGATAGGAGCTCGAAACTTCTACAGTAGGGTTCTCTGATACGCTGAATCTGATGGTGTGATTTTCGTTAACATTCTATGACTTTTAGGGGGCGTTTCCCCCTATTTTCTAAAATAACGCAAATTTTCTCAGGCTCGTAACTTTTGATGGGTAAGACTAAACTTGATGAAACTTATATATTTAAAACCAGCATTAAAATGCGATTCTTTTGATGTAGCTAATGGTATCAAAATTCCATTTTTTAGAGTTTTGGTTACTATTGAGCCGGGTCGCTCCTTACTACAGTTCGTTACCACGAACTGTTTGATAGGCGATCTATAAATGCGGATGTGATGACCCTCGAGGTAATAAAAGGCCAGTGTTTCAACTTGAATTAACCGACATTACAAGTAAACGTTTCAATCCGAATGGTAATGTTCTGTCTAAGTGGGAACTTTGCAAGTTTTTGCCAGAAGAAAGATCACGGATGCGGGTTTTTCTTCCTTGTTTTTTTTTTTTTTTTCCAGGGGTGGTGGTTTCCAACCAATGATCCTAGAAGAACGAAAACGGGCTCTTTCAAAGAGAAATCAAAAGTTATAGCGTCCTTTTTAAGTTACAAGAAAGATTGGATGCCCACTAACTCCCTTCCCACCCTGCTTTCTCCCAAAGTCATCCTAATGAAATTTTGAGAAATATGCTCGCTGTTAATATAATGCATTTGTTATTGGGAATTATACCGACAATTGGGGAGAGGGATTTTGTACGTTTTTTTTCCATGGGTAGGAGAGTTTGTGAGGGGGTTAATTTTCCAGGGGAAATTTCACAGGGGGATCTTTACCAGAATTCCTATATGAATTTTTTTATTTGTCTTACTTTCTCTTTGGTGACTCAATTTTGCATGTGCAGAAGTTCTGGGAGTTCAACGGAATTCGAATTGTCTGGCTAGTTTTTCTGTCAAGGGGGTAAGGGGTTTGTACGGGATAAATTCTCAACGGGAAAATTTTTCGCGGGAGAAACTCAACGGGCAATTTTTCTCCACGGGAGAAACTTTCCCTGGGGGGGGGGGGAGATTTCCGTGAAAAATCTTCAATGGAGGGAGATTTCCGGCATGATTTGAAGAACGACGAGAAATTAAATAAAAAAAACAAGTCTTTTTTTTTTTAAATCGAAGTAGGCTAAGGAGAATTTTTTAAGCGGAATTGTCGGGGGGTGGGGGTATTTTACTCATGAGGAACTCTCCATGGAAGAATTTTCCAGGGGGATTTTCCATGGAGGGGGATGTGGGCATCCCGGCATTATTTGAAAAAGGGTCAGAAATTAAACAAAAAAGTTTTTTCTACTGAAAGTAAGGAGCAACATTAAAGTTTGAATCGAACAAAAATTATTTCTTATATAACGTATGATCAATTTACCCAACGGTAATATGTGTGTGCTACTACTACCACTACTGCTACTACTATAACTACTAGTTGTATTAATACTACTTTTGCGGGGGATATAAAGGTGAATATTTCAGGATATGTAGAGGGATAATTTGAACTAAATTAGAGCATACTATACATATGCCAGTTGTTAAAAGGGCACATCAGCAACATCTTAGGAACGGCTTAGCGTATTAAGTTGAAACTTCTAAGGCATGATGGGGAGGATATTCAACTAATCAAAATGCAGTATGTACACAATGCTATTGGTACTGCTGTTTCTGCTACTACTAATATAACTACTGCTACTACAACCATTTTGACTCCTACTACTACGAAGATTGTGGGTATGAAGGTGAAAATTTAAGGGAATTTTGAGGAAAAAGTTGAATTAAATCAAAACACACTCTCCATGCAGGCTGCCAAAAAGGAATATCTCAGGAATGTCTTGGGGCATTAAGGTGGAACGTTCAAGGAATGAGGGAGAGATGATTAATTGAAGAAAAAGCTATGTGCCTATGCTACTGCTGCTACTAATACGTCTACTGTTACTGTAACTACTACTTTGACTTATACATTTCTACTTATACAAAGGGCATTAAGGTAAAACTTTTGGGGATTGTTGAGTTGGATGTGGGACTAAATCAAAACACACTATATCGATGCAGGTTATTATAAGGGCGTAAGAGCTATATTTTAGGAACAACCTAGAGTATTAAATCAAAACTTTCAGTGCAGGTTGTGACGATGTCAAGCCAACCAAAAGGTACTATATGCATGTTACTACTACCATTTCTACTCTTAATATTAATACCATTAATAGGGCTAAGGGGATTAAGGAGATTTTTTTTTTCGGAAATGTTGAGGAGGTGTTGAATTAAATTTAAATATGATTTAGGTATGGAGGCTATCATAAAGACGTATCATGGACGACCTAGACCAAACTTGCAGGGAATGGCGAGGGAAGTGTTGAACTTGAACAAAACACACTATTTACACATGAGTTATCAAAGGCATGAATTAGCAATACCCCAGCAACTTCATATGGTATCAAGAAACTTGAAACTTCCAGGGCTATCATTATTACTACAACTTTTGCTACTACTTCTACTGCTAGTACTTCTACTGCGACTATTACTGCTAATGTTGAATAAAATAAAATAGTTTAAGTACATCCAGGTTGTCAAAATAGACCAGGTTGCACAATATTCAGGCAGAATATCCTGGGACTGAAATAAAGTATAAAGTAGAAATTTTCAGGGAAAATTTATATTGCTTATTTAAGTTTATAGGTTATTTTAAGTTTTATTTTTCCGGGAAAGATAAGGTGTAAAACTAAATCAAGATACACTATGTGTATTCATATTTCCAAAAGGGTGTACATTATTAAACAAAAAACAAAAACTCTGCAATATTTAAAAAGTAAGCCAAAGTCTGCATTCATGTAGAGAAACACAGCAAAGATTCAAAATATTATTTTTTTAACCAATAAAAAAGTCGAATAAAACCGAACAGAAATTAATTATAAAAAAAACACGTTTCCTTACTTATGCTAATTTTTTTATTATTTAAAAGAATATTTTCTAAGAAAAGTGGTTCTGAGGAAGCGGGTAACCAACCCTCCTTGTTCTTTTTAGACTCCCCTCCACGCTGAACACTAATTGAAATTTTAAAAAGTAGATTTGATCAAGATAGCACAAATCTGATTACTATATCTCTCTAATCCCCCTTCCTCTAAAGCTCCTGGGGCAAGGATTATAAATTATACAACTTCTAGATTGTTTACATTTAGGATTGTCATTTTTATAGCGACGGGGTATGACCGAAAAGCCTAAGGTTTTTAAGGTGAAACTTCATTAAGTTCCGACTATTTTGAACAACATGGGTAATTTTGATCGGATGTGTTTGGGGGAAGGGTAGCTAAAAAGGCGCAAGAGGAGACTGGTTGTCATCATGACTTTGACTTTAATAAAAAGGTCTAGAATCTTAAATTTTTTGCTGGATGAGCACCCTTCAAAGTTTGTACAACAACTGCTTCAATGCTGAAAAAAAATGAAACCCTATAGCTCTTTAGTTATCAAAGAACTTTTTCGATAAAATAAATTTTTCAAAGAAAAGTAAACAGCTACATTAATTCGAAGATCAGCAGATATAAAGTCAAATAATTTTTCTAAGCGTAAATATACCGTAAATTACCATAATAAGTAAATGATACCTAAAGAGAGTAGAAATTACAATAAATAACCAAGTTCAACTTAGATGAGAAGAAACTAAGGGGAGTTGGGATGACGCCCTCTGTGCCTTATAAAGACCAGAACATAATATGCACTTTGCTCAAAACAAAGTACATTTTTTTTGTCTTTTTTCTTGTCTACAGATTTTTTGTCTTTTTTAACTCAAAATATATAATGTCTTTTGTTTTGTTTTCATCATTGAAGGAGTTGTCGTAGAAATTTTTGAGGGTGGTCATTCAGCTGAAAAATTAAGATTCAAGTTCTTTTTATAAGTCAAAGGTTATTGATGGTAACCAACCCCCCTCAAGAGCCCTTTTTAGCTACCCTTTCATGAAAGACACCTGATCAAAATTAGCCATGTTGTTTAAAATAGTCAAAACGTCACGAGGTTTCACCTTAATACCCTTAGCGTTTTTGGCCAGACCATCGTCCGGCCGATTCAAATAAAGGGCTTTTTTGTAGAATGCAAAAAAAAAATACAAATAAATATAATAACCTTACTTCTATATGAACAGACACTTACTGAATGACAGGTACGCAAGTCACTGGTTTTTCTTTTTTCGTGACTCATACTTTTCAGATGAGTAGTGCAAATGAGGTCAGTCAATCCAACCGCTGTGTCTGGAAATTCACCTCGGAATACCAGTAGAGTGTGATCGACAATTTAGGGATCTATGCACTAAACGGACGAGATCAAATAAAAGCATTAAAAGCTATGACTCTTGCTTCAAAAATTAAGTCAATATTTACTTCTTTCCGTTCAAAGGTTTTGCCACAATGATTAAAGAATGGTTTAAACAAAACAAAGGTTTTGTGACAAACAAAAACAATTAAACAAAATATAGGTTTTGTCACATGATTACCTCCATCCCCTCTCCCAATATTTATTTTGACACTCGTGTTTTTGGTAGTTGATGTAACAAGATTTCATGTTTGGATGATTAGATTACAAGTTTACATTTTTAAATTTTATTTGGACATGAAAATTAAATTTTGGCTTTAAATTGCAACATACCCTTCAAGCTTAAAAGGCTATATTATAGTCTTTGTAGTGATTGCAGTATGTAAGTTTATGATTGTATTCAAATTGATGTAATTCTTTTCAAATTTATTTTTATGTATCTATAACACAAAACAGTGGTCAAAATTGATTGCACGGCAGAGATGTGTCAAGGTGCATTGTTCCATTCAAAAATCGGTATTAAATTACAGCATAATCTTTTAGCTTAAATTAGTATAAACTCATTCCGTTTGAAAGCCAGCTAATCATTTAAACTAATTAAATAGGTCATGGTGGTTCACCAAAGCCCCTTCCTGCGCCGTTCGCTATTGCAGCTGATAAGGTCGCTATCAATTCTGGAGAAAATGTTCAAGTTGCTATTGGGAGCCTACCTTCAAGTCCGGGACTTTTTAAAGGTTTCCTCATAAACGCAAGAGATGCTACCACAAACGAAGTCATTGGAACTTTTGAAGTACCCCTTGATGACAGCGGAAGACTCATGAAATGCTCTGGCGGAACTCAGGTTGGTTAATTTATATAGTATTAATTTAAAGGACGTAAACTACACAAATGGCAACCTTAGTGAAGTTGACAACCCCAAAAGACCCCCTTTTCTTACAGTACTTCAGTACTATAGAAAAACACAGCTCCGCTTTATGAGAGTATTGTTTTCCTGTTTGAAAGACAAGAACAGGCTGAAAAATCCTTCATTTTGTTTTCTCAATTCTAAACTAACGCTATGCTGCTATTTTTAATCGTCACAAGGTAGATTTTTGCTATCTTATCCGTTAGCACTCATGACTTATTTTCCTCTGCTTACTTGGTGTAAAATCTTTTATATGAAAACAGTACATACAAAGACCAATAAGTATATTTTAAGTTTACATTACGAGTATTTAATGCTAGGCTATATATAAATGGATAGGCGGTAAAATAAACAGCTCACTTCACAAGTTTTATCGAATTAGACTTATTAAACTAATTAATCAGATTAGTCATACAGGAATTTTTGAAGTTGATAGTTGGATTTGAAGGCTACCTTGCCATTCTGGATAAGTCGAGATATGTTATTAGGATGTTCTTAATCAAACAGTCCGTGGTAACAAACTGTAGTAAGGAGCGATCCGGCTCAATAGTAATCGAAACTTTTAAAAAATGGGATTTTGATACTAATAGATACATCAAAAGAATCGGATTTTTATGCAGATTTAAAATATATAAGTTTCATCAAATTTAGTCTTACTTATCAAAAGTTATGAGCCTGAGAAAATTTGCCTTATTTTGGGAAATAGGGGGAAACACGCCCTAAAAGTAAAAGAATCTTAACGAAAATCACACCATCGTATTCAGTGTATCACAGAACCCTGCTGAAGAATTTTGAGCTCCTATCTACATAAATGTGGAATTTCGTAAAAATTTGCCAGAAGACCGATCTTGCCAGAAGTAAGTGTTTATTTGTTCGTTTTTTTTCTTTTCTTTTCCCCAGGGGTGATCGTATCGACCCAGTGGTCCTAGAACGTTGCCTGAGGGCTCATTCTGAAAAGTTCTAGTGCCCTTTTTAAGTGACCAAAAATATTGGAGGGCACATAAACCCCCTCCCACGCTCATTTTTCCCCAAAATCAACGGGTCAAAATTCTGAGACAGCCATTCTGTTCAGCATAGTCGAAAAACCTAATAACTGTGTCTTTGGGGACGACTTACTCCCTCACAGTCCCCGGGGGAGGGGCTACAAGTTACAAACTTTGACCAGTGTTTATACATAGTAATGGTTATTGGGAAGTGTACAGACGTTTTCAGGAGAATTTTTTTTCTTGGATAGGGAGTGGGTTATATGGGAGGATCTTTCCATGGAGAAATTTGTCATGGGAGGAGAGAATTTCCATGAAGGGGGTGCAGAGTTTTCTAATATTATTTAAAACAAAAAAACAATGAAAAGATAAATATGAAAAAAGTTTTTTAAACTGAAAGTAAGGAGCAGCATTAAAACAAAACGAACGGAAATTATTACGCATATGAGGGGCTCATCTCCTCCTAAATACCTGCTCTTTACGCTAAAGTATTTTTAGTAATTTCAACTGTTTCTACTACGGCCTTTGTGTTTCAGGGGTCATTCTTAAAGAATTGGGACAAAATTTAAGCTTTACTGTAAAGAGCAAGGTATTAAAGAGGGGGCAAACCCCCTCATATACGTAATAAGAATATACGAATATTGAAGTTTGTTACGAAAGTTAATTCGGAAGTTACGTATATTTTTTATTTATAAAAACGTTCGTAAGAAATTAAAAGTTCTAGTTGTAGTTAAAAGACTTGTGCTTATAGTAAAGCTGAGTGTTTGTGTTAATTTTCCATGGAAACTCGTTTCTCTATTTATGTTGTTTATTGAACAGTTCTCCTTGTAATGACAAAAGACTAGAGCATCACCTCAACTTCCTTGTTTCTTGTTTGTATCATTGTAAAATTTCCTGTTTGGTAATGCAGATGTGTGTTGGAGAATGATGTTGATTTAACGATGCCGCGGTACTTATTCCCACATGCTAAGATTTGCTTGATCATTTTAAAGAGTCTGATTTTTAATTTTCCACTTTAAAAGCAGATATTTATAAAACCGAGAAAACTACAACCTTGAAGCAAATTAAAAAGAAAATCGAAAAAAAAGGTTTTCCGAACAAAAGTAGGTAACAATTTTAAAACAAGAGAGAAGAAATAAGGGTATTAGCGAACTTAGTGAACTTAACTTAATCCTAAGGAAATATACCAAAATACGATGAAAATATAATATTTTAATAACAAAATTATGGAAAATAGAACAGAGAATTATGGAAAGCAGGCCGCCCAGAACGCATTATATTAACTACATATCCTGACCCCCTCTATACATCGAATATTTAATTAAAAAAATACCTGTAAAGTAGCGTCTGTCGCTCAGACTAAGCTGATTATCTATGAGTGGAGATCATGAACAAAATATGGTCGCAATAACGTTTAAGTACCGAAATTGAATAATAAATTTTTCTTTTTAACTGAAAGTAAGGAGCGACATTAAAACTTAAAACGAACAGAAATTACTCCATACATGAAAGGGGTTGCCCCTCCTCGAAAACCTCGCTCTTTCCGCTAAGTTTGACTCTTTATATCAACTCTACTTCTTAAAACAGTAAAACACTTTAGCGTAAAGAGCGGGCGTTGAGAAGGGAACAGCCTCTTTCATATACGGAGTAATTTTTCTGTTCGTTTTAAGTTTTAATGCCAATCCTTACTTTCAGTTAAAAAAAACTTTGTTTATTTAGTTTCTGAACGTTTTTGATGAATTAATGCGTATTTTGATTTGGCTCTCCGCACATGAATAATTAAAACGAAATTTGCATATTAATTGATTTTTTTGCTAAATGGCTTTCTCATAGTGTTGATCGGACGATTTTTAGAAAAACAGGAGTGGGGGAGGAGGCCTAGTTACCTTCCAATTCTTTGGTTACTTAAAGAGGCAACTAAAACTTTTAATTTTTGACGAACATTTTATTAGTAAAAGATATACGTAACTTACGAATTAGCTTAAGTAACGAACTTCTGTATTCGTATGTTTTTATTACGTATATGAGGGGGTTCACCCTCTCGTCAGTACCTCGCTCTTTACACTAAAGCTTAAATTTCGTCCCAATTCCTTAAGAATGACCCGTGAATCACAAAGGCATTAGAATAAATAGTTGAAATTACTAAAAAATACTTCAACGTTAAGAGCGAGGTATTAGGAGGAGGTGAAACCCTCATATGTGTAATAATTTCTGTTCGTTTTAAGTTTTAATGCTGCTCATTACTTCCAGTTGAGAAGCACTTTTTCATATTTATTTTTCATTTTTTTTAAATGCTAGAAAATCCTGCTCTCCCTTCAGGGAAATTCTCTTCCTCCTTGACTAATTCCTCCATAGAAATTTCCCCCCACATAACCGCCTCTCCCCAACTCCTAACCCCAACCAAAAAAAAAATCCCCTGAAAACGTCTGTACACTTCCCAATAACCATTACTATATGTAAACACTGGTCACAGTTTGTAACTTGCAGCCCTTCCCATGGGGATTGTGGGGGAGTGAGTCGTCCCTAAAGACATAGTTATCAATTTTTTCGAATATGCCGAATAAAATGGCTAGCTCAGAATTTTGATCCGGTGACTTTGGGAAACGACTGAGCGTGGGAGGGGGCCTAGGTGCACTCCAATTTTTGGTCACTTTAAAAGAGCACTAGAACTTTTAATTTCCGTTTGAATGAGCCCTCTTGCGACATTCTAGGACCACTGGGTCGATACGATCACCCCTGGAAAAAAAGAAACAAATAAACACGCGTCCGTGATGTCTTGTGGTAAAAAATACAAAATTCCATATTTTTGTAGATAGAAGCTTGAAACTTCTAGTATAGGGTTCTGTGATACTCTGAATCTGATGGTGTGATTTTCGTTAAGACTCTATGACTTTGTGTTCCCTCCTATTTTCTAAAACAAAGTAAATTTCCTTAGGCTCGTAACTTTTGATGGGTAAGAATAAACTTGATGAAACTTATATATTTAAAATCAGCACTAAAATGCGATTCTTTTGATGAAATTATTGGTATCAAAATTCCGTTTTTTAGAGTTTCGGTTATTGTTGAGCCGGGTCGCTCCTTATTACTGTTCGTTACCACGAAATGTTTGATAAGGTTTTCGTATGATAAATCAAGCTAAAAACCATTTGCTGAGCTGCATTGCAAGGAAGGATCAGCAGATCAGTGTCTGCTCAATCCCCTTTCGATCCTCCTGGTCTAAATTATCCTTGTGGCCCTCCCTTTGAGAACAGCTAACAACTGGTTCTTAAAATTTACAGCAGGCATATGAAAATGCCTGCTATGTAACAGTGGCGAAATGAAAAATGGAATAAAATACGAATTGGATGTTTAATTAACTGAAATATAAAGCGACTAATTTCGTGTTTTTCTATCCATACTGAAATGGC
The DNA here is from genome assembly GCF_032884065.1 of Artemia franciscana. Taxonomy (NCBI): domain Eukaryota; kingdom Metazoa; phylum Arthropoda; class Branchiopoda; order Anostraca; family Artemiidae; genus Artemia; species Artemia franciscana. Next base: position 28,791,214 of record NC_088870.1, read on the forward strand.
TTTAATTCTTTGTTGTTTTTCCCATAAGCTACTACTACCCCACGTGTATACCTTATACTTAATATTCCTTTTTTTAGAATGGTGTGACGCATGCAAATAATGCAAGAAAACAAAGAGTTGTGCTGACATGGCAATCTCCAGCCAACTTTGAAGGTGATGTTGTCTTCAGGTATGTATTACTTTGCAGTCATTATTCTTTGTCAAGGCCACTGAAAACAAAGAAAAGGGATAATTTCCTCTCAGACTGGGCCCTTAAGAGCCCCAGTCCTGAAAATGCATCGAATATTTGAGAAGGATAAAACCTTAGTAATAATGTTTGCTTCCAGGTGAGTCACAGCACTTGGTGGTTCTTAGTAATGCTGCTAGAATATGGTCAATATTAAAATTTACTGCCAAAATAGTTCATAGTTGTGGTTTACGTTTGTTTTTGAAATTCTAAACTCCAAAAAAATGAAACTAGGGCTTTCCCCTACAATATAAACTGTTAGTTCTTATTAAAACCACTACAAAAAATTCATCGCAGCAATGATCCTTTTGAGTCCAACGCAGTAGCCAACGATCCTCTTCCGTCTCAATCTATTGAAAAGCTTCATTACTAACACCTTTCCGTGAAGCTCCAGTTTCCTTTAAATCTTTTCTTATCACCATTTCACATTTCTTTTGAGATCGTCCTATATTTCGTTTGACCCCAGCTAGAATACTAAAGAGTACGATTTCGGCAATCTATTATTCTCCATCCTCGCTTCTGTTAGAAATTTTCTTATCATTTCTATTCACCCCATTTTTAAGACGTCCTCCTCCAACTGGACTGTAAAAGGCACAATTCTTACAATCTACCATCCGCATCCGCAAAATTTGGCCTGACGTTTCTTAACATTCCTTTATGGTCACCTGAATCACTAGGATTGAAGTAGGTTTTTCCAGCACTTACTGTTTGTTGTACTGTCACTAAAACAATATCAGCAACTATCCTTAAGAAATTCCACTGGAAAATACCTAGCCTATCCTCTTGGACTCTTTGAGGCATCCACGTGAATGCTTAAACCAACTGTCAAATATTTTTTCAAATATATTAAAAGAAACGATGCCTTTGGAGCTTTAAAAAATATGCTTAAAATTATCTTTTAGTTTAGATAACCTTCTGTCTTATTAACTAATTTTTGTATCAAAGACAAACATGAATTACGGTTAATTAGTAAAGAATTCTGAAGGAACAAGGAAAAGAATTGTACTTTCAAACGCTATGTGGTTTGCAAATTTAGTTGATTCTTTATAACAGTCATGTATCTGTTCAATGTCATTATTTAAAAGTATCATCATTAGAGCCAGAAAAAGATAAAATTTTGCTTTTATTTTTTTTTTAGAGAGAGAGAGAGAGAAAATTTATTTTAAAAACACAAAAAATACAAAAAAAAAAAAAAATGCCATTAAGCCTTATGGCTTGCGCGGCCATTCTCGAAGCTACAGAACAGATTAATTATCAATAGATTCCCATAAAAAGCAAAAAAAAGCAAAAAAAGTCACCACTTGAGACACTGTACTACGGTAACCTAATATAGCAACACTTTTATGCACTATTTCCCTACTTTATCTATGTATAAAGAAAAAAAAATCATAAATCATAAATACCAAAACTATGGTCCTTAAGGAACCCACGAAAAGTCGGCCTATCAGTCTTGTGGACTATATCGTAAGGAAGGGACTCCCAAATAGAAGGAAGAACATGGCGAATCGAAAATACAGATCATGTAGACCTTTTAATCGGTTTTCTAATCGCTGATAAAGATCACTTTTATCCAGATCACTTTTATTCAGCTGAGAAGCTGGATAAAAGTGATCTTTATAACAGTGGTTCGATTTCTAGTTCAGCTTGGTATGTTTACTATTCGAGAATTTTTTCCAAAATTAATTTTTTCGTGCAGTCACATTATTCTCGGTTACTTTCTAAAATTCTTCTGCCTTCATTCATCAAGGCCATATTATTCCAGTATCAATAACTGCTATTGAAAATGCAATTGAGAAATTGAAGTTTTCATCCATTGATATTGATGGTATTAGTGTAAATAATATAAATCCAAAATGTGTTGTTCTTTTATTTCATTTGCAGTTGTTGTTCCAAATGTGTTTAACATCTTCTCTGGTTCCAGATAGCTTTCTTTGTGGAACTGTCACCTCAATTCTAAAGCGGGGAAAACTCCCTTCTCAATGTTCATCTTATCGCCCTATAACCACTACGTGTAACTTGAGTAAAATCCTTGAATATATTTTAATTCCTCATTTAAATGAAAATATAAATTTCGGATCGAATCAATTCGGGTTTCAATCTGGTATTGGTTGTCAACATGCACCGTGTTCTTTCTTCCGCCCTTAAGAATAGCATGGCTGAGGGGTCGCCACTTTATATATGTACTTTGGACCTCTCTAAAGCTTTTGACAATGTAGTTCACAGTCAAGCTTTTTTTTCCCTTTTTAATAATGGTGTAAATCTTTCAGTTATTTTTCTTCTTCGTTTTTGGTATGAGAATTCTTTCCTCCGAATTAATAAATCTGGATCTCCGTTTGTCCGTTTATGTAGGGGTGTCAAACAGGGAGGGGTTTTATCACCTAGTATATTCAAAATGTGCATTTCTGGTATTTTAGATGAAATTAGATCAAATTATTTTATTGGACTCTCAGATGTTTCTTATCTTGCTTATGCAGATGATCTTTTACTTTTGTGTAAAAAAAGGCAAGGTCTCTCGTTTCATGGTCTCAAAAGTTTCACGTCTATTTTCTGAAATTGATCTTTCTCTTAATGTTGAGAAATGTGAATTTCTAGTTTTTAGTGGTCTGACTTCCTCTACCGCTCCCTTAACTTGTCGCGGTTTTTCTATACTCTTTGTTTCCGCCTTTCGGTGGTTGGGTATTACTGTTACGAATTCAATTTCTTGCCGACGGCAGTGCACTGTTCGTGATGTTCAAAAGAGAATTCAAACGGGCTATTCAAAGATAGTTGCTAATCGAGGGAAGTATAATAGACGTGCACTGGGTAGGCTATATGCTACATTCTGTGATCATTCTGTCCTTTATCTTTCTGGTCTTTATCCCCTTCTAAAGAAAAAGATGTTAATCAGATTCGGACTTTTTATTTCAGATATTGTAAATTTTTACTTTATCTTCCCCCTTGGTATAGCAATAGGAAGATAATTCGCAAGTTTGGTGTCCCTGACATAAGTCCAAAGTTGGCCCTCCTGCATGGAAGGTTGTCGGAATCAGCTTTTTATCGTTTTTAGTGTCTGTTCGGTTAATCTCATTGTAGCGTAGTGTTTTTTCTATTTTTAGTGTATTTTATTTGCAGTGTATTTCATTTTTTTTCTTTTTGTTACTCCACAAGTGCCATAACTTGTTATGATGTTTGTTATAAATAAATTATTATTATTATTATTATGATATCAATACTTTATTACTTTGTTGGGTTAATTGGTTTGGCTAGTGAGGAGCCACATCAAGGCAAGTCTTTCGAGCGCCAGCTTACCCCCCCTAAAAACCATGAAGCTTCTGAAAAAATTGACTTTAAAGCAAAGCTGGTCTTATTTGATAAAGATAGTGTAACGGACAGACGGACACTACATATATATATATATATATATATATATATATATATATATATATATATATATATATATATATATATATATATATATATATATATATATATATATATATATATATATATATATATATATACATATATATATATATAGAAGATATAATGTATATAAAAAAGGTAAAAGGTGTGGCACTAGACCCTTAAGGTCTGAACCGGCGGTGCTGATCTCCGTCTCAAGGCCCTTCAGCCAGGAAGTGCAATGGGGGGATGAGGGCCAGCCATCCTGTGCTTTGCACACCCTTCCTGTAGTTTTTCATCAACAAATATGTATAGTGCAATAATGATTTTCTAGTAGTTTTGTATTGTTTTATCTATAATTTCAGAGGAACTTTCGTTGAAGATTATAGTAACTATTGGGTCAATGTTGAGTCCGAGCGGGTTCGAGTCAGTCGATCAATTCCATTTGATAAAGCTGAAACTCCGTTACCTATCACTACGCCTGAACTGTCTATTTTTACGGTTGCTTCTACGACTGAAAAGACTTGGCCACCAACTACAACAAAAGCCACAACTGCACTATTAACAACGCAGAAGGCAAAACCAACCGGTACTCCTTTGTGGTCATTTACGACTACTGTAAGTAAACCTTTAATTGTCGAATTTTCTGTTGACATTCCTGGAAGATATCTTCCGACGAAATTAAAAAAAAGATTAGTATTCTAGAGGAATAGTGAGCCTGTTAGGTTTGGTTTCGCCGCGCATCTTGTAAAGAAGTATTTTACTCACTGGCATGTCTTATTAAAGCCTTTTTATTTTTGAATTTTTGTTGACATTTCAAAATGATTTCAACTGCTACCCCAAAGAGTAAAGGAAGCTAATAAGAGTGGCGCTAGTGTCAAAAGTAAGCCAACGCGATCTAGCGCTCGGCGACTTTGCTCGACCAATATCCAATTTTCTTTGAAGTTTTCTACTTTTATAATCAAGTTGCTTAACGCTCTACCTTCCCGTATTAAACCGCCGAAGATTTAAATCTGATAAAGTTCCTATTCTCTGTGTGGTACCCGACTAAATGAGAATACATTAACCCTTTTTTGATACTTTTGGGGTATATTGACGAGGCTATGCTTAGTTTTGCCCCGTATACACTCAAAAAAATTTTATGCAATCACCCACCCACTCCCCTTCATATATTCTTCGTCATCATAGTGAGAAGCCCGGTGAGGTCTATAAGTTTTATGGTCAAAATATTAATGATAAACTCATTTTAAATCCAAAAGAAAGTTCCTCTGCTTGCAAGTTAAACGAAATTTGGAGGTTCAGATATATTTAAGAATTAGAGAGAAGACAAATTACTAAATTAAAAATCGAACTGTAGGACTGTTATTGCTAAAGGTAAGCAGAACATTACAAACAGCACAGTTTTGGGGAAGGCTGGTAAGACTCCCTAAAAATAGGCGGTAAAGGCTTATCATAATGAAACGATAAAAATTAAAAATAATGGGTTATGCGTGTCGAAGAAAAATAATTAGAAAATGATTGCAATTTAAGATAAATCTGGAATAAGGGAAAGAGAATACAGATTAATAATTACTAGAATCATTCTGTGACATCTCAAATTCATTATCCTTATGGCTTTATTCCTGTAGCAAGGCCAGATTTTGTTATAATATTTTTTTTCTTAACTGAGGTCTCCTTTGTCGTGAATTTTAGTTAAGGTGTGTAAGTGTTCTAGGATATCAAAACAGATTAGCGTAAAGAAATGGAAATTTTCCGCGCCAACAATTGATGTAATTACATTTTTTTTCGAAATTCATTATTCTTGTTAAGGTCCCCTTGGTCCGGTCTACTTAGCCTGAAAGTTTCACGCCGGTCGTGGAAAACAGTGCAAGGCCAACAGTAGGTTTTCACGAATCAAAATAACCCCATTTCTTCTTGAAATGTGTTTTTCCTCTTAGATTCGTTAGGCCCGGTATATATACCCGATAAACTGCCAGCCTATGGGAAACAAAACAAATTTGGGTGTATTTTGGGAGTCACAAATCAGCACATCCGCCCTCCCCTAGCTTTTGTATTCATCAAGGTGCTCTTGTCTCATATCCTCTAAGCCTGAGCAAATCTGACAAAACACACCTTTTCGGTCAACCTGGTGTTATCCACATGCTCAGGTAGTTACAAGCCTATCATAGATTCAAAGTTCCACTTGGGCTACTAATCTCGAAACATATAGTTGGGTCAGAAATACATAGTTGTTGACCCCTACTTCCCCTCCTGCTAAATTGAAGTCATCTTGCCTACACCCCCTCCCCCGGCAAACCAGAATTATTTGCTCGATTCCTACAAGTCGTTCCCAACATGTTGCAGAATGCAGAATAAACTCGATACATGGTTTCTTTCGATTTACTTTCGATTTGATACTCTTGAGAGTTTCAACTCGATTTCCCAACCCGAGACAATACATAGAGCCTGTTGTGATAACCTGGCTACACATGGTTTCTTTCGGTCTACCTCGCTGCTTTATCAAAAATGGATTCTAGTCCAACAAATGCTCATACTCCCAAAACATTTAGACAGATTAGAAAGTGAAATCTTCAGACTTTTCCCTTCTTTTCTCTTCTCCAAGTTCAAATTTGAGATCCACCTCCTCCCAATCCCTGAAAGTCTCAACTTGATCTCCATGTTGTTCCCAGGGATACTGCATGCACGCCAATTTGTCACTTGGCACAATTAGTGTGCATTAATTTACTTCGCTACTTAGCCTTGAATAGATCCACACCATAGATATGAGCCCATAGGAGCTCATAGTTCAAGAACCTTGAAAGGACTGTCTAAAAACACTTTTAGTCTTACCATCCCTCTGTGCCCTCCCCCAAGTCAACTTTTGGGGTCATCTTGGCCCCAAATTTGGTCGTCATCTTGGTCATCTTGAAAGCTTCAACTTGATACCCAAAGCCTTTCCCGAGACATTGTGGTTGCGCTATTTTGATAACCTAGTAGCATATAGTATCTTTTAATTTACCTCACTTCTTGGACGTAAATAGATTTTTATTCAGGGCTTACAGTGCACAAACATTTAACAGCATTGGAGATATAATGTTTTAGCCATCCCCTCCAACGAGTCGCAAGCACAAAAAACTAAGAATATTTTAGCCTATCCCCCCCCCAAAAAAAGCCTGAAGTCTCCTTCCACAACCCTCCTCCCTTTCCCCCTAATAGTACCTGATATTTTGGCTCTGTCTTCCCTAACCCTTCATTAAGTATTGCAAATATGTTACTTTTATGATCTCAGGATATCCTAGATGATCAGACAGCCAAGATCAAACATGGCCGCCTTTTTTTCCTAAATCTATTTGTGAACAAAGGGTCATTTACATAGTTTAGGTCGCTGCTGTTTTTACTGTGGGGGTGATGTGCACTACGGACCGAAGCTTACTAGACCTTTAGATGCTTCAAAACACAATAAACGCTATCTCAAAATTCTGGCCTAAGATCATGGGAGACACGGAGCAGCAAAATGGGTGGAAGGAGGCTGGTTTTCCCCCAATTACTTTTGACCTTGATAACGCCTACGTAACTTTCAACTTTCAATCAAAAATGAAAAAGTACAGCGCAGTTGCCAACCATTTTTATTTTGAAATTCTACTTTGGCTTTCTATTACATCTTCCCAGTTCACGATTTTTTGTTACTGTCTGATTACAAATTGGAATATAAGGTCTGAGTTTTGATATTTTCTACTACAGTATATTGACCAAAATTAAAAACATTAAATAGCATTCTATAAATCCTGTTTTGTATATTTTTGTGGTTGACTCTTTTTCCATGTTAAAAAATCCCATATTCCAATGATTTTGGAATGCTAATTACATATCATACTTTTTTGATGCTTGCTTTATTTTATATAGAAAATAATCCTATTAAAAGATTTTTCTAAAATTTTGTATATATTAAATACATTTTTCTTCAAGTACTATGTTCTGTGTGGGGGCTAGCCTGTTTTTTTTTTGCTAATTCTATATTCCTTTTCTCTAGTTCTTTCATTTATCAGAGGCAACGTTCTACCGTTGCCTGTAGGAAGCCATGTACCATCCTTGCGTCATTTTTTCTTAAAAACATAGGAGGGGGAACTTTCGATTAAAATTCAAACTTCTAATGCTAATTTTATGGGTGGAAAGTGATTGAATGGCTATCACTGATTGAAGGACAAAAGATTTGTCTCATTATAAACGCATGCGTCTTTCAAACTAAGCACAGCATAAACCAACACTTAAAAGTAACAAAATTTTGTTGAAATAAACTTCTTCTCTTATAGCAGGTTAAAGGCTTAATGGTTAATTTTGAAACTAAAAATTATTATGAGTCAATAAACCTTCAGATCGTTCCTGGAATTGTTTTTCCTTGGGGAGACAAAACGAAATATATTTAAAGTTGTATCATGTGAACTTCAAATCATATGATGTTGTTGGCATTTTTATTTTGGTACCTCATTACCAAAGGTCATATATCCATTTTGAAGAGCTATTCACGAGGCATGTGAGACATTTTGTACGCTTCAATCATTCCGACAAAACAATAGAAATTACAAATTGTTTTCACGATGTCTCAGTTTCTTATGTTCGCAATATGAAATGAGATTTGATAAATGTGTTTTTACATGCCTTGTCTAATGCTCATTGAAATGTATAACGAACTCAAATAAATCATAGGCAGCGCAATAACGCTGCCTAAGTAAAGAGCGATGTGGGCTCAATATATTATTAATTTGTTCTGTTTAGACTAGGGCACTTCGTATCGAAGGAGTTGTCGTAGATACTTCGAAAAGGAATCATTTGATTGGGAACGGAAGACCTAGTGCCCTTTTTAATAGTCAAAAGCGATTGGAGGGCAACTACCCCCTTCCCACGCCCACCATTTCCTCAAACATCAAATGTTGAGACAGCCATTTTATTCAACGCAGTTGAACAAGTCTGATAGTTATGTATTTGAGGATGACACCCCTTCCACAGCCCCTAAGGCAAGGGTTGTAAGTTATGCCCTAGGGGCATTTAAGATTTATAGAGGAGCATTTAAGGTTTTTATATTTAAGGTGATCCTATGAACTTTGGAGGGGGCTCATTGGACTGCTAATCAGACGTGTTAGCGCCCTTTTTGATATTCAGAGTGATCTTAGGGTGGATAACCCCTTCCGCCCCATAACACACCTCGTATTTTACTGAAATACATCTGATAGAAATTTTAAGATGGCCGCTTATTGTCGATGAATCTTGCAGAACAGTTCATTTGATTGGAAAAAGAGCCAGTGTCCTTTTTAATAGTCAAAAGTAATTGGATGGCAACTAAACCCCTCTCACGCCCACCATTTCCCCACACACGTCCAATAAATATTTTGAGAGAGTCATTTTGTTCAACGTAATTGAAAGGTCCGGATATACGTCTATGAGGCTGGCAAGCCCCCACAGCCCCCAGGGCAAGAGTTGTAGGTTATGTTCTGGGGTCATATAAGGCATATATAGAAAGGGTGATCGTATAAACTTCGGAGAGGGCTCATTTTAAATCAAGATTTTAGCCATTTTGTTCCGTGTGGTTGATTATGTTGATTCAGGTCTGGAAATTATGTCTTTGATGATGACAACCCTCCACAACCCTCAAGTCAAGGGTTGAAAGTTATGCCCTGGGAGCATGTAAGGTGTTTATAGAAAGGGTGATCGTATAACTTTCGGAGGGGCACTTTGGATTGGTAATTAGTAGTTCTAGTGCTCTTTTTAAGATTCAGAGTGATCGGAGGGTAGATACCTTCCCCACACTTCGTATTTTCCCGAAATGCATCTGATTTTAATTTTGAGATGGCCATTTGTTGACGTGGAAACTTCGAAGACAGTTCATTTGATTGGAAATTGAAAGAGTCAATACCCTTTTCAATAATTGAAAGTGATTGAGGGAGACTAGCCCACTCACATCCACCATTTCTCCAAAGACGTAAGTTATGACCCGTAAGGGTCGTAAGTTATGACCTGGGGGCATATAAGGTATATATAGAAAGGATAATCGTATAAACTTTGGAGGGATCATTGACTTCGTGATCAGAAGCTCTAGTACCCTTTTTAAGATTTAGAGTGATCGGTGGGTAGATACCCCCTCCCACATCTTGTATTCTCCCGAATGGCATCTGATAGAAATTTTGAGTATGGTCATCTGGTATGGCCATTTGTTGTCGTAAAAAATTCGAAAACAGCTCATTCGATTGGAATTTAAAGGGCCAGTGCCCTTTTTTATAGTCAAAAGTGATTGGAGGGCAACAAGCTCCCCCCATGCCGATCAATTTCCAAAAAATATCTAATCAAGATTTTAGCCATTTTGTTCAGTGTAGTTGAAAGGTCTGGAAATTATGTCTTTGACAACCCCCATACTTTCTCAAAATCAGAACATAATTTGTGCTTTACTGACAAAAGGCTGTGTATTGTCACTTTAGTATACTTATACTGATACATATTCCTTAAAGTTATAATATTTTTAAGTGATTAAAGTTACAAAAATTAAAACATTTTGAGCGTATTCTGTTTATTTAAATCATACAATAAATACCTGAGTCAAAATCAAAGCGAGCAAAAATTAACCTGAGAAGGGCTGACCACCCCCATGCCTTCTAAAGACCAGAACATAATTTGCACTTTATTGCAAATAAAATACGTTTAAAATGTTTTCACTTTGTTTATGCTTGGTTAAAATGTTTTTTCTAGATATATGAAGAGGGAAGTCCTCCAACTTGCACTCCAATTACAGCACGAGTTTCTGGTGCCCTTTTTAAGAGTAGCAAGATAATGGAGGACAAGCAACCCTTCTCTCTAGCTCATTCATTTTCCAAGTGCATCCAGTCAAACTTTTGAGACAGCCATTTTGTTCACCATAGTAGAACGGTCCAGCAACTATGTCTTTCAAGGATATTAGGCATGTCAACCCCCCCCCCATAATTATGCAATTGGCCCATTATGCTTTAAAACTATATATTACATTAAAATAAATCTAAAGGCATTTTTTTTAAATGATTACCAATAAGTCACCTCAGCAATGTGTCGAGAAAAACTGGGGGTAGTAAGTTGATATTTTTGGGGGTACTACTATTACTACGTCTGCTCTTACAATTTAAATAAATAAAAAGAGCGTAAGTGTATCCAGGTTGTCAAACAGCATAGATAGAATCTTTTGAGAATGATATTAACTTTTATTTTTTCAGGTCAACTTAAGAAGATATAAAATTAAATTAAAGAACATTGTTTGTGTCAGGATTAAAAATTGTTGAAAAAGCTCCTCCAACATACAATTAGCAACCCATACTATGGATTCTTATAAAAGAAAACTGAAAAGATATACTATTTTTTTCCCATGAAACAGACTATGTCAATAAAAAACGAACAGAAATTAGTAAAAAAAAACTTTTTCCACGAGACAAGTTTTTCAAAGAAAAGTAAAGAGCTCCATTAAGCTAAGAATGAGTTAAAACAAATTCACTATCAATAAATAAATGGAGCTCAAAACGAACAGAAATTACAATAAATAGCAGAATCAAACTCAAAATGAGCGAAAATCAACGTGAGTAGGGCTGGTAACCCCTATGCCCTCTCAAGACCAGAACACAATTTGCGCTTTACTGAAAACAAAATAGTATATTTCAAAATAGAAAAATTCTCCCTTTCATAAATGAAAAATTATTAAAATCTTAATGAAGAAGTATCAGAATATATCAGTTTAACTGACAATCCACGGTCATTTTTTTTTTTTTTTTCAGTAAAGCGCAAATTGTGTTCTGGTCTTGAGAGGGCATAGGGGTTATCAGCCCCACTCATGTTAATTTATGCTCGTTTTGAGTTTGAAACGGCTATTTATTGTAATTTCTGTTTGCTTTGAGTTTCATCTATTTATTGATAGTGATTTGTGGTAGTTTTACGCTTGGAAGATTTTACTTTATTTTTGCTCATTCTTGGCTTAATGGAGCTCTTTACTTTTCTTTGAAAAACTTGTCTCATGGAGAAAGTTTTTTAAATTGATTTTAGGAAAATATAGACATACGAATAACATAAATTTAAACTAATGATTTTCCTTCTGTCCTTTTTTTTTGTCTCATTAATTTTTTAATGGCTTTGTCCAGCACTCCAGGTAATAGTTAGATTACCGACAAGTAATTTTTAGGCATTTGGATATTAAATTTCGGCCTCTTTTTTACAGTATGTTTATGGTTATAGTGTATTTTTTGCCTCTGTTTGCGAACGTAGGAGCACTCTTGATCATCAGTCTATCCGTAAACCTCTTCATAACTAGGTGTGTTTTCCGTTTGTAGCCTAGGTTAATGATGAGATTCGTAGGAACAAAAGCTTATGCATATTTTTCTTTTCGCGCTGTGTACTGCTAACCTTTGGTGGTTTCTTTGGTTAATATTCTTTTTTGACAGTTTGCTTGTTATTTGTTACAATTTATTTCCTTTGTTTAATATGGGCTTTCATAAACAGAGGACATATTGTGACCGACATGTATCCAAAAAGCATTCCAATTTTGGCAGCATTTTGTATAGATGAAAAGTATGGCATGAATAACCTTTTGTTAGAATTGGAATGTGGCCAAATTGGAAGATCCAAACCAGGACCCAAGTCCCTTTCTAAGCCGCAGAAGTTTGTACCTTGCTAGTTACAAACATAAGGCTTGGTATACAGGTACGAAGTTACTTATCATGTCTCTTTCGACTCATGGCCATTCAGGAATAACTTGTGTAACAGCTCCTAATGATCAAATGTTAACTAAAAAAAAATTGTTGCATCAATAAACTAAAATACAGTATGAAATTGGAGAAAGATTGGTTTTTGCGCAAACCAACCAGTCCAAAATTAAAAAAACTAGACAAAATTGTTTAGCAAAAACCCGCCTGGCGGGCTTTTTGATGGTTTTCCCTTCGTTCAGGCAGAAACATAAGAAGTTTGGGCAATCAGCCCCCACAAATGACAGTTTGTTCATGCATTGCATATGGATTATGTCCTGTTTAAGGGAATTTCATGAAGTTCTCCCTTCTACTTGGTCTAAAAATGAAATTTGTTTATATATGGTTTATATATAAATAAAATAAAGTTAACCAATAAAAATTGGTTCACAAATGAATATATATTGAATTGAGATTTTAGCTATTCATAACAGCAATGACCATTCCTTTTGATTGACATTTAACATGAATAAATATAATGTTCACTGTATTTCCCGGTTTCAGGTTAAAGCTGAAGAATCAGTGAAAAGTCATCCGATTTACAACGGTTGTGGTGCAACAAAAGGTTGCTTCGGAATGCCAAATGGGTGCATTAATACTGGTGACTGTGATATTGTGGCTTCCTATTCTGTAAAAGGAGACCGGTATGAATTTGAATTGCGTGGATTGTTGGAACAAGCTTCTGGAGGCTACCTGGCGATTGGCTTCTCCCAAGATGCTGCGATGGTATGACTAAGTTCAACTTTGTTTTTTACATTTTTCAAGATATTGCGAACACTATATTTAAGAACCTGTTAAATAGGCAGTGCTAAGACTGAGACTCTCCTGCTATCTCAAGTGCATTTAAAGTGCTTTATAAGTCCAGATATTTGGGTATAACATTTAGCAACATAAATTACTAAGGATAGCTAAAACCTAGAATTTCGTTTCTCCAAAGAATTGGCGATGGTCGTTCGCAGTACACTTTGAAAATAGCTATTACATAATCAGAAAGAAGAGTTCTATTATTTGCTAGAACTCAAATCAGTAAAGTCTAGAAGAAAACATTATGCTCAGAATCTTTTACCTGTTCTTAGTAAATATTTAAACTATTTCAGACACTGTATATTCAGTAACATCTTGGTCTACACATCTGCAAGGAACTGCTGTATGCAACCTTAAATTTCATTGTTTGGCTGTTCATTATTGGATTCACAATTTTCCTTATTGATTCTGAAAATATCTAGTTGTACAGCAGATAAAATGCATTTGCAGGCTATTTTATTTTAAAAAAAATCAGCAGCCGAGAACCACAGAGTTCATGTTGTGACTTACAGTAAAAATATTTTATCAATGGCTGTGACATGCTGAGACTGGTTTCAACGTTTCAAAAATAACAATTTTGAACTTTAGGATTAAATGTGTTCTCCCGGCCGAAAAACGTTCGGAGACAAAGAATTGGATGAACTTCCTGAGCAAGACCGATCATCAGATGCTAGCAGGCTTGGGAAAGCATTAAAGGTAGATAATTCAAGAGGTTCAAAACGATTTGAAACGTTAGGAATTATCCAAAAGCAAGAACATTGGGTCCTTGCGATTATTTTTTTTCTTAAAAAAAAAACCGCGAGAACTTATTGAAGGTTCTTTTACATAAAGTCCATATAAAACTCAAACTAATGATTGGCAATAATTTCAAGCTTCAGTTGAATGAGTTGATACATTTGAAAACTGCACTCGTTCATTCACTGTATTGTTTAGTTGAAATGCTATCGATAAGAAAGACAGTGGAATATGGATTTTTCTTCCTTTTTTCCCTCCTAGAGGCAATATAATGATAATATAATCTTTCAAGGAATCTTATTCCAACAAGAATTTGAAGTTCCAGTGCCCATTATGAGCAAAAAGTGCACGTTTGGTTTTTTTTTCTGTGGTGTGGCTCTGAAGCTTTAAAATTGTTTTATGGAACCCAAATTTTCAAACTGTCAGTGCTTCAGATGATTCAGCAATCAGCGGTTCAGATGATTGCAACAAATAAACCAAAAGATTATAAAAACGAAAAACAATGATATTGCAGCTCTGTTTAAAGAATATAAAACGATTGTGAGAATCGACCAGTTTGTAAGTGTACTTCGCTGTACGATAGGGCTTGTCTAAATAGATTGCGCTGGTACAGGAGTGTGTGCAGTTTTGTTCAGGGCTGGATTTAAAGCTTTGACGCTTCAAGACCCGACCGTTTTTGCCACTCCGTTTTTACAATATCTTCTGGGCAATACTAACCGTTTTTGCCACTCCGTTTTTGCAATATCTTCCCAAAAATTCGGGGATAGTGGAAACACTGAACAAAACACTGAAGTGGTGAGCCAAAAGTAATGAAAGAGAGAGGTAATACCGAACTCTCAACTAACATTCCTCGGTGACATTTGACAGTTTGTAAGTGGCCTCAGAATTCCTGTTCTAAAGTCACTTTTTTGCGAATAGGCAGTGGGGCGGTGGATTGCACCAGGCACTTCGACGATAAATCACCCAGTTTTCAGTCCATCAGTCCAGTTTTTGTTAAGATAAAAATAACTCTCTGATTATTTATTGCACCCCTGGCATTGTGCGCCCCTAGGCACAGGTCTAGTGGGCCTATTCGCAAATCTTGGCCTGGTTGTGTTTGTCTTAGGTTACTTAGCACTGTGATTAATTGCACTGTGTCTCTCACAAATATAGCTTGAAATCCTCTCCCTCTGTTTACTTACTTCACTGCGGTCGATAGCTCGGATCTTCTGTCTTTAAAGATTGTTATCAGGACAAGATATCACTTTTACAGTTTTCTTCAAAGAATCGGCCCACTGAAATTACAAATAAAAACCCCACCGTGATTTTATTCATTAACGTTTGTAACGGGAAAGCGCAGCAGGCTAAATTTCAAAATTCAACTGTTTTTTGGCTATGAGCTTGAAATCATTCTTTCTGGCTGTTTTATCTTAGATATAAAATATTGTTAACAGTTACTCTTTGTCTTGTTAGTTTTGACTCTGTCTGTCAAGATTAGAAAAAAAAATAGTTTCCAAATTTTGTAAAGCGTTTTACATAATTTGCTTATTTTAGATAAATTCGCCCATCTCTAAAAAGAACAAGAGCCAAGAGTTCATATGGCACTTGTGACGAGGTCGGAAGAGCCAACATTTTGCAATGTTATCGCGGTGATGTTTTTTTCGGAGGCTACCATTATAAGCACCAGTACGCAGGATTTCTGCCTCTGAAGCTGAATGGCTTTTTCTATGATTTTTGATGGCTTTAAATCCATAGTTTGATTTAGCTCTTCCTACGCTTGCTAGTCCATACTATAGCGAATTCCAGATTTAATGACCATAACACGTGATCTGATCTGATATTTTTGGCAAAAGTGTTAGTCATGGTCAGACATTTTAGAATAGGTTTTGAAATCAAACTAAAAATTAATGCTAAAAATGGCGAGCAAGAAAAAAAACAGGTGTGAAACCTGTGACCTTCAGGGTTATGTAACAACACCATATCCACTGCGCTATGCAAGATTTAAAGAAGAAATTTTCTTAATATTTTTTCTAATTTTTCTAAATTAACCGTCCCTCCACTCTTCCCCAGATAGTCGAATCGGTGAAGCGACTATTTCTAACTTAAATTTGGTCCGGTCCCTGATGCGCCTGCCAATTTTCACCGTCCTAGCTTATCTGGAAGCACCCGAACTAGCAAAACCAGGACCGACAGACGGACAGAAATTGTGATCGCTATGTGGCACTTGACCGACGGGTAAGTGCCATAGAAAATTAAGAATAATCCCTTCTCATAATCCTTGTAACAAATTCTTCATATTTTCCAGGGTGATGATACAGTCACAGAATGTCTGTACAAACCATCTCAGGTCCAAAACGTCGATGTCTTCAACTCTATCAATAAGGGAAAAAATAATATTCCCTATTCAAAGGTGAGCTAACAAAATTATTCATCAGTTGTATTTCTTCTCATTAGGCTCTTCATCTCTTTCTGTTATGTCTTCTTCCCTTTCCAGTATCCATTAATAGCATTTTTTGTTAAGTGGCATGTTTAAACGCCCTAGAGCTGAAAGGAATCCCTTGTAGAACATTTAATATGGTTTTATTGGAATTCTATTAGACAGCTACCATGTGAGATCCTGCTAATTGACTGACAAAAATACAGAGTATTGTTTGTTTTTATGGGGAGGGGTTGTCATGAAGCTATTAATATCCCTGAAATTATTTATTTTTAAATGTACTTAGCAAAAAAAAAAATCCATTTGGCTGCAGTTGAGGCCAATTAAAAAAATAAACCATGGCTTGAGTGTAAATTAAAAATTCTCACTTAAATGGCTATAACTGCAACAAATAATCAAGACGTGTTAATATACGTTTCACGAACTGAAAAATAACGTTGCCTATGTTATTCTTTACTCAATGACTTTTACACTGTTTATATTTCGCCCGTCTGCTGCAACTTATTCAGTTACAAAGAATTTATACTAGAAGTAAAGAGGTAATATAAGAATATTTTGCCTCATCTCTTCAAAACAGAACCAAAGTATATAAAGCCTTTGTACAATTGAAACTTTAATATAAGAGCAGAAATTCGTACAATACCCCATCAAATTGATAATTCAACTCTCCTTAATAAAATTATAAAAAAATAATTTTATGCACAAGGTTGATTACCGCCAACAAGAACTTTTTTGTGAAAGGTGTATCTCGGTGGGGTGTTGAATAGCCAAATAAACAGTATATCAAACCAAGATTTAGGTACTGACAATGCGTTTTATTCTTCTTATTTTAATTTTCTTGCTCTTGTCAATCATTAGTAGATGACTGACCTTAAGATGGTTTATAAGAAACATGTCTTTCAAGTTTCTGATTTTGGCTAATACGTTTCCTGGTTCTATCATTTTTGAAATGGTAGGTATTTTCGAAGACCAAACTGCCTTTCATTGACACATAAATAACAATTCAAATAGAGATTAATCCTTTTATTAGACAGTGCGAAACAATAACGAAACATTCTGGATGACCGTCACCAGCATATATCTGCTGATAACGGTCACTGTATATACGATCGAACCATCCAGAAGTTTTTGCCAGTATTTTTCATGTCTAATAAAAGGATGTATCCCTATTAGTTCTGTTATTTTTGAGATGTACGGAAATCCCCGAATAAACTTTTTAAGAGTAAACAGTTTCTCGGTTAAGCTGAAACGCTCTCATAATTCTTATGAAATTTTGCTTTCATGGTGCTACAAAAGTAGAAAACACAGAAACCTGAAGCTGCCATTATGCTATTGATATTTTCAGCAAGGGGCAAAACTTCTTTCATCATCTGTAGAAGATGGCTATATGTATTGCAAGTTTGAGCGCGAACAGAATCTTGGGACTGATGGCGTTATAACTGATCTGGCGATGAAACATCACTTACTTCTCTCAAGAGGAGCCATTTCTGGAGGTAAGAATTTGCAAATACGTAAGCGGTCCTTTAGAAGGGTATTCACTTGGAAGTTTGAGTTGCATTTGAGTTGCTAGTACAAATCCTCCAGTATGTCCTACCCTCAGGTCTTGTTTTCATGTAGTAGTAAAGTGGGCTTATATTATATTATGATTCGTATCCATCCAGAACAGTTATTGTTAAAATATGACTGTTATAGTAATTTAATGTAATTTATTATTATTTTGATTATTAAAAAAAAAAAATCAGTCGAATACTCTCTATGATTTTTAGGTTTAAGTCATCTTGTGTAAAAAAAAACCCATAGATCTTTTGGTGTTTGCTGCGGAAGTGAGTATCCACCGATTGCTCTTAAATTCAGGAATGGTCATCATTCTTAATTCACTTTATTAATATTTGCAGATTTGCAGGAAGAACTTAGAGCACTTAGGTACCTAGCATTTAATCAATTCTTTATATTTATTTTAAGTTTACATTTTTATTACGTTATAAGACATAATTTCGAAGTTTTCAGCTAAACATCTAGTATTTGATGTCAATATCTAGTAATGCGCATCTAGTAATTATGTCACAAAACGTGATTAAGTGAATAAAATGTTTTGGAAAAATAGCCATCAAGTTGGGTTCTATTGGTCATCATTTCTCGGGGGGTTTTCAACTCTTGGGGGCTGGGATACCATAGACAAGGGGTCTTAGTCACTCAGACCTTTTATTTATTAATCAATAAATTTCAATCAAATGTATTCACAATGTTGAAAAAAGTGCAAAGATAATCAGAGGCAACGCTGTAGCATTACCTATAGCAAAAGCCATACGGCTCCAATGTTTTATTATTTATTTATTATTATTTTTTTTCCCAGAAGCACTTCATATGGAAGGGGTCGTCGTATAAAGTTTAAAGGGGCTAGTTCAATTTAAAATCGATAGTGTTGGCGTCCTTTTGAAGAGTAAAAAGGGATCGGCGGGTAACTAGCCCCCCCATGCCCTTTTCCCCAAATACATCCGATAAAAATTTTTAGGTAAACTTTGAAAATAGTTCAAAGATCATATAACAAAACTCCGGATTCGACACATCCCCCCCAGGGACGCGGGGGCAGACGTTGTAAGTTATGCATGGGGGCAAATATGGTTCTTATAGAAGGGATGCTTGTATAAACTTCAGAGAGGGCTCATTTGATTGTAAATTAAAAGTTCTAGTTAAATCTTTCAGAGTCAAAAGAGATTAGAGGGCAACTAGCCCCCTACACCACATCCTTTTCCCCCAATGTATCAGATGAAAATTTTGAGATAACCATCTTTTTTTGAAAATAATTCAAAGGTCAAATAAAAAAACTCCAGTGTCGACACAACCACCTAGGGCCCGGGGGCAGACGTTGTAAGTTATGCACTTGGGGTATGTATCTAAGGTTCTTATCGAAGGGATGCTCGCATAAACTTCAGAGAGGGCTCATTTGATTGGTAATTGAAAGTTCTAGTTCACTTTTTCAGAGTCAAAAGTGATCAAGGATAGCTAGCCCCCCCCCTTACGCTCTTTTCCCCCAAATACACCCGATAAAAATTTTGAGGTAACCATTTTGTTAAAAATAGTTCGAAGACCATATAACATAAACCCTGGGATGGACAAAACCCCCCAGGGCCCGGGGCAGGCGTTGTAAGTTATGCCCTGGGGGTAAATATCTTTTAGAAGGGATACTCAAACAAACTTCAGAAAGGGCTCATTTGATTGGAAACTAAAAGTTCTAGTTCACTTTTTCAGAGTCAAAAGAGATCAGAGGGCAGCTAGCCCCCCACGCCCTTTCTTCAAAAAATGCATCAAATAAGAATTTGAGATAGCCATTTTGTTGAAAATAGTTAAAAGGCTAGATAACGAAAACCCTGGTATCGACACAACCCCCAGGGCCCGGGGACCGATAGCCATTTTGTCAAAAATAGTTCAATCATCAGATAATAAAGACTCTGAGGTTGACACAAACCCCCAGAGCCAGGGGGCAAGCGTTTTAATTTATGCCCTGGGATATGTAAGGTTTTGTAGGTAAGGAGAGATCGTATAAACTTCAGAAGTGGCTGTTTTGACTGGAAATTGAAAGTTCTAGTTACTTTTTTATGAGTAAAAAGGTATCGGAGGGCATCTACCCCCAACACACACACCCTTTCTTTCTCAAATGTATCCGATCGAAATTTTTAGATAGCCCACTGCTTGTGAGTGGTTATCTCTTATGTAAAGTTATTTTAGTTTTATGAAATTAATTTTTTTCTGTTTCAAAGTTTTAGACAATAGAAAACTAAAAGTCATAAAGGCAGTAAGGTTATGATTTTTTTTTATGAAATAGGGCCACCACGGGAAGGTTGTACAGAGCCAGCCCCGCCCACCCCCTAATATTAAACCCGCCCCCCTAATATTCTCCCGTTTGCAGCTCAAATGGAAGGATAATTCTATATACTGCTTGTGAATGGTTATCTCTTATGTAAAGTTATCTAGTTTTTTAGTTAACATTTTTCTGTTACTAAGTTTTAGACAATAGAGAACTAAAGGTCATAAAGGCAATAAGGTTTTTATGTTTTATTGTTTGTTTAGTTGTGCTCTAAGGTTAGTGAAAATAGGTCCACCACGGAAAGGTTGTGCACCGCCAGCTCCGCCCACCCCTCAGCATTAAACCCGACCCCCTAATATCTTCCAATTTTCAACACAAGTGGAAGGATAGCTGTATATACTGCTTGTGAGTGGCTATCTCTTATGTAAAGTTATTTTAGTTTTTTAATTAATTTTTTCCTATTACTAAGTTTTAGACGATAGAAAACCACAGGTCATAGAGACCATAAGGCTTGATGTTTAATTAGATCTTTCTAAAAAAACAAACAAAAACAGCTTATTTGACAAGTAATCTCCTTCCCTTTTTAGAGTCAAAAGTTATGAGAGGGCAACCCACCCTTCCCCCTCCCTTACAGCTTTTTTTCCTCAAATGGACCCGACCAAATTTTTAAAGTGCATCCGGTCAAAATTTGAGATTGGCATTTTGTTCAAAAAATTTCAAATGCTAAATAACTATGCTTCCGGGGTTGAACCCCTGCCCCTAACCCCGGGGAAATTGCTCTGAGTAATGGAACTTGCTTATTGTTACTTTGAAACTTTCTTTACTTCAATACTTGGATTCAGTGACTTACGTGGCAACTTCGATTTACGGTGCAAAGGCTGTAAGTTATGCAAGTTGCTTATTGTTACTTTGACACCTTGTTTACTTTGATGCTTTATTTACTTTGTCCTGTTTTTAGTTTGATATTTTTACTTTGATACTAGTTTTGATACTTTGATGAACATTTGACGTTGAAAAAAAAGTTTGATTTTTAAATAAGGAATTTTTAGAAATTTGCAACTTTTCGCAATAAAAAACGAACAATAAATTAATTAAGAAAAACTTTCCGAAAAAGAAGTTTTTCGAAGAAAAGCAAAGGTCATTTTAAACTTAAGATCAGCGGTTAGAAGTACCTGTTAAAATTTAAACTCAAAACGAACAGAAATTAAATAATCAATCATAACAAAAAACATACAACAAGTAATAATATAAATGAATAAATAATCTTAAGGCGAGGAATGCTTGAAGTGAATATGCACATCAAGCTTAAAACGAAAAAAAAACATTTTGCTATTGAAATATAAATGAAACCCGAAACGAAAAGAAATTAAATAACAATCAAAACAAACATACACTAATATAAACGAATAAATAAATCTTAAAACGAGTGAAACTTAAATTGAATATGCAAATCAAGCTTGCGACGAACAAAAATCACTACAAACAAGAGTTTGGGTATCGCCTCCTTCTCTCACTGTAAAAGTCTAAAAGCACTTTGAGCGCCATTGGCGCTTTGCTGAAAGCGAATTACATTACAAATATTTTCTTCTATACTTAATATTGAAAACAAACATTAAAATTACAGTAATAATTTTAACTGATGAGCTTTCAGCATTAATATCATTATACACAAAATATTCAGTTTAGTTTATTAGTTCTTTCTAAAATTGTTCAAGACGAATATAGTTTCACCACAAAGAAGAGTTTGGATACTGCCCCCTTTCATTAACTGTAGAAACCTAAAGCTTACTGTGTCATTGGTGCTACACTGAAAACGAGTTATATTACAAATATTTTCTTTTCCAGTTCCTACAGCATTGAAAATGAAAATAAAATTACAGTGAAATAAAATCTTGAACTGATGGATCATTCAACAATTAATATCATTGCATATCAAATATTCAGTTTGATTTTGTTAATACTTTCCAAGACTGTTCAAGACACGTATAGTTTTCAGTAAAGCGCCAATGGCGAGTAGGTTTTAGTCTTTTACAGTGCGAGAAGGATGCGATACCCAAATTCTTGTTTGTAGTGATTTTTGTTCGTTTCAAACTTGATTTGAATATTTAATTTAAGTTTCACTTGTTTTAAGATTCAATTATTCGTTTATAATAGTATATATTGCATGTTTGTTTGCATTAGTTGTCTATTTAATTTCTGTTCGTTTTACGTTCCGTTTATACTTCAATAGCAAAATATTTTTTTCACTTTAAGCTTTATTTGCGTATTCAATTTAAGTATTACTCGCTTTAAGATTTATTTATTCATTTTTATTATTACTTGTTGTATGTTGTTTGCTACGATTGTTTTTTTTTTTTTTTTTAAATTTCTGTTCGTTTTGGGTTTCATTTATACTTCAATGGCAAAATATTTTTTTTTCGTTTTAAGCTTGATTTGCATATTCAATTTAAGTATTTCTCGCTTTAAGATTTATTTATTCTTTTCGTTATTACTTGTTTTATGTTTTTTGATATGATTGTTTATTTAATCTCTGTTCCTTCATTTATTTTTTAATACTAATTTCTGGTCGTTTTGAGTTTGAATTTTAACAGATATTTGTATCTGCTGATCTTAAGTTTAGAATGACCTTTACTTTTCTTTGAAAAACATCTTTTTCGGGAAGCTTTTTTTTAATTAATAACTTAAAACAATTGAGAATCATTAGAAATCAGTAACTTTCTTGCTCATTTAGTTGCCATCCGGCTTGTTTGTCCGATTTTTCCTATGAATACTCTATGGCAAACCTTTCTGTAGCCCCCCCCCCCTGTTCCCTGCAGTCCATAGAAGCAGAGGCGGGTTGGGTGAGTTCCTCCACCAACACTTGACAGGTCGTCTTCTTGGGCGGCTTTTCTTGAAACTTATTTTCGGAAATTATGCTGGGGATATCCGTTGAACATGACCCACCCATCAAAGCAGTCTTAGCTGGGTGGTTTGTACGATGGTGAAGGAATCATTGAGCTAAGATAGTAGCCGTTTGTTTGTATTAGGTCAAGATAAGTAATACAAGTGAGCTATGGCACTAATTTCATTTCCAACGCTAAACATCGAGGTTCGCATTCTTCTTTTATGTCTATATCTCACCTCTGCATGTCGCTTGGAAAAGGCGTGTCCAATGTTATTACGCTAGGTGTTAGTTTTCCAGATCAGGCTTAATGATTAATTAAATAAAAAAAAAAAACTAATTTTTTTAACTGAAAGTAAGGAGCGACATTAAAGCTTAAAACGAACAGAAATTACTCCGTGTATGAAAGGGGCTGTTCCCTTCTCAACGCCCCGCTATTTACGCTAAACCTTGACCCTTTCTTTCAATTTTACTCTATTAAACAGTAAACAACTTTAGCGTAAAGAGCGGGGCGTTGAGAAGGGAAGAGAAAGCGGACTCAGTTAAGTCAGTTCTACCGGCTGTGCCTGGAGTACTGTCATCTGCAAAAGCTATGAGTGTATCAGAGAAGGACGAGTTCTTGTCACAATTATTGACAGTTGCAGATTAAGAAAGATGACAGCAAATGGTAAGTTTTAGACTTAAACCGCATTTATATGGTCATTAACATAAATTAAAAGAAGAAGAAGGACTTACTGACAATGGCTTTTACTTTTTTTTGAGGGTTGTGGCCCTAAATGGCTGAGAATTGATGCTATATAGACGATAAATGAAAATTATTTCCCTTCAGAGCAGTAAATACATATATCAACCTTGACAAAACAGCCAACGCATTGTTAGATGGTCATGGAAAGGAGGTCATTTAGAGAAAAAGAAGGACTTACTGACAATGGCTTTTACTTTTTTTGGAGGATTGTGGCCCTAAATGGCTGAGAATCGATGATATAGAGACGATGGAAATTATTTCCCTTCAGAGCAATAAATATGTAAATCAACCTTGATAAAAACGGTCAATGCATTGTTAGATGGTCATAGAAAGGAGGTCATTTAGAGAAAAAGAATGACTTACTGACAATGGCTTTTACTTTTTTTGGAGGATTGTGGCCCTAAATGGCTGAGAATCGATGCTATATAGACGATGGAAATTATTTCCCTTCAGAGCAATGAATATATAAATCAACCTTGATAAAAACGGTCAATGCATTGTTAAATGGCTATGAAAAGGCTTTTGATGAAACATAGTTTCTTGTGGGATCTTCTTTACATTGCACGAAATAATCCTTGATCACCGAAGAAATTTCCGGCCTTCTATTGTTTAAAACTTGTATTTGTCATTGACTATTAGTCGAATGTTTATTTCAACCCTGTTTCGTTATACTTCAGTGGTCTTGACAAATCGTTTGTTTCTTTTGTGTTGCATTTTTTTAGTAATGTCTCATTCATAGCTATCATTAAGTTATTATAATTATGAAAGGTACGCAAGAAAAGAATGGGATTTTAATTAAGTTGTTCCAATGCTCTTTCCATGGCATATCAAATTGTATTTCGTTAGTTTTTAAGCATCAATAACTATTTTTTGACTTGTATTTCTTTTGATAAATGTATGCAATTTAAGCTTTGAAAAGAAAAATAGATGAGAATATAAGGCTGGTGGAAGGGCACTGAGAGAAAATGTTAATGGAGACGGACACGGAGAAAAAACGATGAAGTCGGATACTTTTTTGAAGTGTGTGAGCCTGCTACAATTTTCGTATGCTTTTTTTTTAAGTTTTAAGCGAAATTTCAAAGAAAATTTACAGCTTTTATCAGAATTTTTAATTCAATTCCTTATTCTAAACTCCGAAAAGTAATACATTTCTTACTCTTCAGCTACTGCGTAATGATTTGTTGAAATTTTCTGTTGAATTTTTTGTATGTCAGAAAAACCTAATTATGGTTTTGCATTCAAAATATTTCCCAAAAATTACAAAGCAAAGGTTTGCGTAAAAACATTGGGCGATTGAAAAACTGTGATTATATATCACGAATTCAGCGAAAAATTTCTATTTACATGACATTTTATTTCTAGAGCCAGGAATTGTATTTATCTGTATAAACCTGAATTAAAACTTGTGCTTGTATACAAATCAGTGTCTAGGTAAACTCATTTTTGACGGTGTACATGTAACTCGACCCCGTTCGACTCACCTATTCAAATTAACTCTTGATCATCTCAATCGTCGGTGAACTCCAGCCCCACACTCCTTAACCCCCATTCACCTCATACCTGTTTAACTCGGTCCTCTTTAACCGAACCTTTGTTTAACTTAACCAACGTGCAACTCAACCCCCATCGAACTCAGCCTCATTTAACTCAACTTGTGTTCAATTCGATCCTCATGTATCTCGTCGCGGGGATAACTCACCCCCTGTGCAGCTCAACCACCATTTAAATCAATCCTATTTAACTCAACAATCATGTAACTGATGGCCCGTTCAACTCAACCACAGTTCAATTCAACCCCTGGGATAGGCTAAGTTTGATTAAGTTAGGTTGAGTGAGAGTTAGGTTGAATGGATTTGCTGTGGTTGACCACATCCAAAGGAAGCATGCTAATAAAATAAAAGTTGCACCTCAGAATCCTTATTTTATGTTCTTTCCAAATATCATGGTCACTTTTCTGACAATGCACTACCCCGTCCCCCTAATTGTCTATGATATATCACTAGAACATATAAAAATTAAAAGGAAACTCTGAAACATGAAATTCTTACTTTGCAATGGCAATATTTTTCTATTAATCAGATTATCATATTTCCTTCCACTGTTATCCAGATTTTAAATTGTACCAAATAAAATTTTATCCAACACTTGCATTCCAATTTCTTGACAGGAAGCTTTTTACCTGATCAAGAATGCAATAAAACTGGTTAGAAAAGAAGACCTAACGCATTACAAAATACAAAACAACAGAGAAATATACGACTAGAGCTAAATCTGGGACCACCAAGGGAGGGGGTATATTGTCAGCAAAGCGACCATGATATTTGTAAATAACATAAAATAAGGAATCTGATGGTACTATTTTCATTTTATTAGTATGTTTCCTTTAGGTATGGTCAACCACAGAAAATTTACTGAATGGTGTTGAGTTGCATGGGGGTTGAGTTAAATAGTGTTCCATTGAATGGGGGTCAAGCTACAAGGGGATCATTTTCGACCAATCGCGATTTCTTTCCGCTTTTATGAACAGTTCTATTTGGACCAAAATGACGTTGTCGATATACTAATGTCTGGGTAGGCATAGGCACGTACAATATATTTTTTTTCGAGGGTAACAAAGAACATTTTATTCAGTAATTTATGTAAAAAGTGCTCAGAAATTGAGGATACATCTGGGATATTGATGGGAGGGTGTTCCCCAACATCTCTTGGGGGTGTCTAGAGCCAAAAATGCATAAGAATGGGGCTTAATCACGGAAAAATGTAGGCTCATGCCTCTTGGTTAGAAACCTGTCCATTCAGGTACCATAGAAAAAATAGAAATTTCTGAGGATCAAGATTAACCACCTAAATTAACACTTTATTGCTGTTGCATTCCTCCTCTGCATCTTGAAGTCAGTCTTGCCCTAGCCTTGCTGTGAATCATAAAACTCAATGCGTATCGAACTGATAGTAAATAGCTAATCTTGTCATCAGAAACCGAAACTAAAAAAACTAAATTCTATTGCAACATAGACATTAGAATAATTTAATTTCTGTATCGAGAATAAATATGCAAAGTTCGTTTGCATGAAATTTACCCCTCGTCAGTTATAGGCGTAAACACATTTGTGTGATTTTAGAAAAAGAGAGAAAATATTACCAAAGAGGTGGTGGGGATCTTGATGAAAAAAAAAAATACACCAATCAATTCAACATGCACAAGAGCTCTAGAAAGCGAGTTTCAAGCTGCTACCTGCAAAACTATGAAAGTCCGTGTTTTTTTCCGAGGACGGTTCTGGATGCGTGTTGAGTTGTTGGTTTTTATTTTTATCCTGGGGTGATATTACCAAACCAGTGGTCGAGAATTCCTGAAATAGAACTCGTTTGAAAAAAAATTACAAGTTATTGTATTATTTTGTATCTATACAAGATGGTGTACCACAGTAAAATACTGATTTCTGCCAATTTTTGCCGCAAAGCAGCAATTTTGGACCAAATAAGCCAAAACTGACATTAAGCACAAATTTTGATTAGCAATCCACTTAGAATCGTCAAAGCTACTTAAATAGCTTCTCGGTTACAGAGGCCACATTGGGACGTGATGGCCCATTCGTCTTGACTATGTCAGTAAAATAGTTTTCTTTTGAGAGGGGGTGTAGCTAAAGCTTCATTTTCAAATTAATGCAAGCTTTGATGATGACAGGTTAGGTTAGATTAGGCTTGGTGAGGTTGGGTTAGGTTTTTAACCTATTTCTTATATTGAGAACCAAATTTAACCTCATACAACCAAACCTAAACTAATATAATGTGTACCTAACTATAACTTTTGCCATTATAGTTTGCCTAAGACTAAATAAAAAACCGACTCGCAAAGCTAATTGAATTAAAGCAGAGAAAAAGGAATTGCTCCTTTACCTAATTTACCTCCTCTAAAATCATTCTTGAGTCCTTGCCCTAACTCACGCTTAAATACTTTAGGAGCTTTGGCGATCTTTAAAAAAGAAAATATAAAATGGTTATTAGGTAGGAGAGGCACAAAAGAGTAGAAAGGAGGCGAAACAAGTTTTCATTTTAGAAACAGTAATTTTGTACCTGTAAAGCAATAAGTCACAATAAAGAAAAAAGTACCAAATATAACTAGAAAAATTGTGATAGTTTTTTTTTGTTTTTCACAGACCGAATATCATACCATGGCCAAAATAAAGCTT
Organism: Artemia franciscana; assembly: GCF_032884065.1. Lineage (NCBI taxonomy): Eukaryota > Metazoa > Arthropoda > Branchiopoda > Anostraca > Artemiidae > Artemia > Artemia franciscana. Next base: position 28,819,114 of record NC_088870.1, read on the forward strand.
CGAGCGCCGAACCCATAAGCATTGCCTCACTATCTGGTGTAACTTCAAGATCAGACGTATTGATTCGTGTTCATGGATCAATGATGATTGTGGCTTGGATATGGGCAGCCAGCTGTGGCATCCTTTTTGCAAGATACTTCAAGCAGACATGGGTGGGAAAACAATTTATGGGAAAAGATCTTTGGTTCGTGGTGAGTAAATATAAATGGCTTGTATTTTTAATTTTGAAAAATTAGTATATTGATATTAAATTTGGAGCATGTTAGGATAGGATGTTACAGTTGTTACCTTTATCAGGAGTATTAATAAAAATAATATAGTTCGTACCAAAATATAAAGAGATATATAAATATAAATATATATATACATATATGTTAATATATATATATATATATGTATATATATATATATATATATATATATATATATATATATATATATATATATATATATATATATATATATATATATATATATATATATATATATATATATATATATATATATATATATATATATAAAATTCACGCATAAATATATTATCTATTGCCCTTCATAAATGTAAAATACAACACTGATGGAGTAACAAAGAAAGAAAAGAAACAAATAAATTCTGACAAATACAAACAAAACTGAAACAAAGAACAACTGACAAAAAAAATACAAATAAGGGCAGTCATATGTAAGAACCAACGCATGATCAACAAAGGACAGTTACAGAGGTGCTTTCACCAATAATCTGCCTCTGATATCTCTCATTTTATTTCTGCACCGCGGACACTGGACTACTAACTCCGTACCGCGAAGATAGGGCTCCGTTTTTAGTCCAGAGTGGCAGCCGCAGCAAATATTTCGCAGACTTGTAGAAACACTTTCGTATATCCTTAATATCTGGAGCAGTAAGAAGAGACCAAAATGGTACAAGGGTGAGCAGATGTGGAAAAACAAATGCATTATAAACGCTGCTTAAGATGTGGCGGTTAAATTTAAACTTTGATGCAACTAATAAACCATACGTATTCATAGATTTTCTGGCAAAAAAATCTTTCAGAAGTTGACGCGTGGCCTGGAGATTTGACCCAATCGGTACACCAAGATATGTCAGTGTATTTTGCGCTTTAATAGCATGTTCACCTAACTGAACATTCGTCGGGTAATCTGTGATTGAACACCAGGAACTCAGTCTTACTCTCATTAAATCGAAGACCAATACGTTTATACTCCGTATCGAGAATTCGAAAATTTTTCTCAATTCCAAACGCTGTTCTTCTAGCCAATCTTCCGTTGGGAAGAAATTTTTTGGAGGGGGTGAACTGTTCAAGGGATATTTCACACTGGGCGAGCTTTCCAGAATTCATGTGCGGAATTCTTTTTATTTGTCTTACTTTCTCTTTTCCAACTCAATTTTACTTGTGGAATTGCTAAGGGTAATTGTTCTTGGTAAATTTTCATCGAGATTGAACTGTCTAGAGGATCTTTCCGTTGGGAGGGGGATTTTTCCATAGAGACGGAGCCAATTTCCTGGCATGATTTAAAAAACTTCGGGAATTAAATTGAAAAACGTTGAAAGTAAGGAGCAACATTAAAACTTAACGAAAAAGAGATTTTTAAGTAAATAAAGGGAGTTATCCCCTCATCTACACCACCCTTTCAATGCTAATGTTTAAATTTTTTCTCAGTTCATTAAAAACTACTTCTAAAACACAAGGCTTTAGTGCGAAAAGCGAGTTGTTTAGAAGGGGGAAACACTTTTCATAAACTGGACTATAATTCGTGGAATTTGCCCGTATTGTTTGTACGCAGTATTCGTTATTGAAATGATTACAGACTTCCAAACAGTTCGTGGTAACTAAGTGTGAGTAAGGAGCGATGCGGCTCAATAGTAGCCAAATTCTAAAAAATGGAACTTTGATATCAACAGATATATATATATATATATATATATATATATATATATATATATATATATATATATATATATATATATATATATATATATATATATATATATATAAAGAATCGGCTTATTATGTTGATTCCAAATATTTAATATTCGTTGAGTTTAATGTCACGTATGAAAAGCAACGATCCTGGGAAATTCGCCTGATTTTAGAAAAAAGGGGTAAAACCCCCCTAAAATTCAAGGAATATTAATGAAAATCACAGCACCAGATTCAGTGTATCCGAGAATCCTGGTGTAGAAGTTTCAAGCTTCCATCTGCAAAATGTGGAATTTTGTATTTTTCAAACAGTTTGTGGAAACGAACTATAGGTAAGAAGCGATGGGGCTCAAAAATAACCGAGACTGTACGAGGCAGAGTTTTGATAATAATAGATACACCAAAAGAAATTCATTTTGATGCTTATTCAAAATATATAAAAATTCATGAAGTTTAATATTACTCATCAGAAGTTACGAGCCTGAGAAAACTTGCCTAATTTTTGAGAAAGGGAGGAAACTAAATCAAGTGATCTTAATGAAAACCAGATCATGAGATTAAAAACATCAGAGAAACCTACTGTAGAGGTCTGAAGCTCCTATATACAAAACCGTGGAATTTTGAATTTTTTGCCAACAGCAAGTTCACGGATGAGTGTTTCTTTGTGAGTTTGGTTTTTTTTTTCAGGGATAATCGTGTCGAACCAGTGATCCTCGAAGATCAGAGGACTCGTTTAAGCGGGAATAAAAAGTTCTAGTGCCCTTTTTAAGTGACCAAAAATATTGTAGGGCAGCTAGTCCCTCTCCCATCCCAGCTTTTTACCCAAAATTATCCGACCAAAATTTGAGATAGACATTTTCTTCAACATGGTCAAAAGATCTATTAACTATGTCTTTGAGGATGACTTGACCCCTCACAGGTCACAGGGGAAGGGCCGTAAGCTATGAACTTTGCCCATTGCTTACGTATAGTGTTGGCTAATGCCTAATGGAAAGTATAAAGATATTTTCGTGGGGGGATTTTCTGGTGGGAATGCTTACGTGAGAGGATATTTCCATGCAGGAGTTTTTGCAGAGGAAGGAAATTTTCCATGGGAGGGAGTGCTGGATTTCCCAGCATTAACTAAAAAAATATTAGAAATCCAAAAACGAGTTTTAAAACTGAAAGTAAGGAACAAGGTTAAAACTCAGAAATTAGTTGTTTATAATTATATGAGGGGGTTGTCCTCTCTTAAGTACCTCGCTCTTTATGCTAAAGTGTTTTTGAACTTGTAAAAAGTCAAACTTTAGCGCAGAGAGCCAGGTACTGAGGAGACGACAACGCCCTCACATACGTAATGATTTCCGTTCGTTTTGAGTCTTAATGTTGCTCCTTACTTTCAGTAGAAAAAAGCTTATTTTTTATATTTAGTTACCAGAAGAAAGGTCACGGGTTCGTTTTTATTTATTTTTTCTTTTATTATCCTCAGGGATAATGGCATCAAAACAACAGTCCTTGAATATTGACAAAGTTCTCGTTCGAATGGAAATTAAGAGTTCTAGTGGCAATTTTAAGTGATCAGAAAGATTGGACGGCAACTGGTGCTCCTCCCACCCACGTTTTTCCTAAACTCATCCGATCAAAATTCTGAGGTAGCCATTTTGTTCAGCATAGTTAAAAAACCCAGTAACTATGTCTTTGAGAGTAACATAGCCCCTATAGCCCCTGGGGAAAGAATCGTAAATCAGGAAATTGTTTTCCATTGTTTACGTATAGTATTCTTATTGGGAAGTATGCAGAGATTTTTGGGGAGGGAGAGGATTTTCTACGAGGATAATTTTACCTGGGGAGAGAAGTTCCCGAGGGGATGGATTTTCCAAGGGAAATTTTATACGGGGGGAATTTGCCAAAATATAAGAAATTATTTTTTACTTGTCTTACTTTCTATTTGCCGACTCAATTTTACATGTTGAGATATTAAGGGGAATTGGTCGGGAGGGGGGGGGGGAATATTTACCGGGTTTGAATTGTCTAAAGTATCTTTGCAAAATATTACATATTCTATTGGTTATTGGGAAGTATACAGATATTTTTTTCGACAAATGTATTTTCGGTGGGGAGCGGTTATTTTATACAGGGAGATTTTTACATTGGGATGGTAGTTTCTGGAGGTGAACTTTCCAGAGGAAATTTTACACGCGGGGAAATTTTGCAGAAACTAACATGCAAATCCTGTTTTAATTTTTCATGTACGGTGGGTCAAATTTGAACCTGGATTAATTAAAAAATGTTCAGAAAAAAAACAAGATTTTTTTAACTGGAAGTATGGAACGACATTAAAACTTATTAATTAAAAAAAAAAAAAAATTTGACTGAAAGTAGGGAGCAAGACTACAACTCAAAATGAACAGAAATTATTCCGTATGTAAGGTATTGTCCCCTCCTCAATACCTTGCTCTTTATGCTAAAGCTGTTAGCACTTTTAAAAAAGCTTCCTATTCTAATCAAATGGCCATTGTATTTCAGTAGTCTTTCTTAAAAATTGGGACAAACAGTCAAACTTTAGTGTAAAGAGTAAGGTGTTGGGAAGGGGCAACACATCATGTACGAATAGTTTCTGTTCGTTTTGAATTTAATGTTGCTCCTTACTTTCAGCTTTTTATATTTAGTTTCTGTTAGTTTTCAAATAATGCAGGTAAATCTGGCTCAGCCTCTATGAAATATACCCCCCCCCCCTCAAGGGAAACTCCTCCGTGAAAATTTTTATCGAACGTAAAGTAGACCCTCTGTCAAGTTCCCTCCTAAGAGTTCCGTTCTCGCTGAAAATCCCCCCTTCCCAGACTATTTCTTGCGGACGATTCAGCCTGGAAAATTATCCTTAGTATACTTTCATTTGAAAAAGACTTTAGTCTCTAACCAGGTTTTTGATCACTCCGGAAACGCCCCCTTCCGTATAATTCTTTCCGAAAATCAAAATACGTGGAAAAAAGCCCCTGGTAATTCCCTCAGAACATCTCCAAATGCAAAATTGAGTTGGCAAAGATAATATAAGACAATTAACAAGAATTTCGTAGAGGAATTCTGTCAAATCCCTTCAGTGTAAAAATTCTCCCTGGGTCCCCCCCCCCAGAAATTTCCCTTCCAAGAAAGATTATCCCAATTGAAATCCTCCCAATCACAAAATTTCCCCTAAAAATGTAGTTGTACATCCCAATAAAAATACTATACGTAAACAATGGGCAAATTTCATAACTTACAGGCCTCTCTTCACGGACTGCGGGGGGCCATTTTACCCCTAAAGACATAGTTATTTGACCTTTCAAATATATTGAACAAAATGACTACCTAAAAATTTTAATTAGACAAATTTGGAAAATAAATTGGCGTGGGAGGGGGGCCAGTTGCCCTAAAATCATTTTGTCACTTAAATTGATCCCTAGAACTTTTAATTTGCGTTCTTCTTCAGATTGCCCTCTCCGATGTGCCCTCTCCCGATCTTCTAAGACCAATATTTCAATACAATCACCCCCCCCCCCCCAAAAAAAAAAACACAATAAACACGCATTCGTGATCTGTCTTCTGGCAAAAATAGCAAAATCGTACATTTTTGCATATAGGAGCCTGAAACTTCTGCGGTAGGGTTTTCTGGTACGCTGAATCTGGTGGTGTTATTTTCATCATGATTTCTGGAATTTCAGGGGGTGTTTCCCCTATTTTGAAAATAAGGCAGACTTTCCTAGGCTAATAACTTAAGATGAACCCTATACATTTGGAATCAACATAATAAGCTGGTTCTTTTGACGTATCAGTTAATATCAAAACGCAGTTTTTTAGAGTTTCGGCTACTATTGAGCAACTCCTTACTTGCAGTTCATTACCACAAACTGTTTGAAAAGAAACAGAAATTATTCCGTATATGAAAGGGACTATCCCCTCCTCAACCCATCGCTCTTATAAAAAAGTTTGACTCTCTGTCACAACTCTACTTTTTAAGGTAATAAAACATTTAGCGTATTGAGCGGGGCATTGAGCAGGGAACAGTCCTTTTCATATAAGTAAGCAAGTATGACGACACTGGACCCTTAAGATCCGAACCGCTAGTGCTGATTAAGTTTTAATGTCGCTCCTTTCTTTCAGACAATAAAACTTATTGTTTTTTTCATAAATGTTCAAGGCCAGATTTGATATTTTAGAGCACAAAATAGTATTCAGGATATTAATAGTACAATTTTCTCATACAAAGACATTCTTAGCAGCTTTATTTTCTTGCTTAACAATAATCTAAAATGAACGCATATTTAATGTCTCATGATTTTATTATCATCTTTATTATGCAAAAGACTAGCCTTGCTTTCAGAATTGCAAAATTGTAGAATTATAAAATTTGTGTTAGGCTCCTCCTGAAAATACTCATGATTTTGTCGGAATGTGGACACCCTTTCTCCTCAGAACAGGGGTGCACCTTGGTTCTTGAGTTTAGAGAGGAGATATATAATAGTACCGGAAGCCTTACGCGCTGACACCTTGGCACTTAGGGGGGAGTTCCTCCCCCCATAATTGTGCCCCTGCTTCTGGAGAGTTTCTATCTAAAACAAAATTAAACTCTTTTGGAGAAATGCGGGGAAGATATTTTCGGTTGGTATGAAAGTTTGGGCAAAATGTTATAAAATAAACTTCCGTGTTTGGCATTTCGTATACTTATTTGTTTCTTTCGTATCTCTATTTATTTATTAATTACCATTTTCGGGTGGAATTTCAATTAATATAGTTTCTAGTTACTACTATTCGTTAATTTCATTGTTGCTATTCGCTTTAGTAGTAATGAATATATGGAATACGATGAATGAATATAAATGAAATAAATGCAGTATGAACACACACATATTTAGTTTTTTTTTAAAGCCAGTTGACATAGACACAAAAAAACTAAAAAAAGCAATAACACTCAACAAATTTAAGTAATTGCCTTCACAGTTTCACGCCATTCTCTTATTAAACGTTCTAACACAATAATTAGGTCTCTGGAAGAAGACCCCTCAATACCTTGAAACAGCGGTACAGCCTTTTGAAAAAAATTATCGCTTAAGTTCATCAATCTTTGGAATATACTGAAAAATGGCCTAACCCATTCCCAACCTCCCTTCAGGAGGGACAAGCTCACTTACCTCTCCAGCCACCCCTACGTAAAACCCCCAGTGTCCCTTACGCGGTGGGACAAGCTCACTTACCTCTCCAGCCACCCCTACGTAAAACCCCCAGTGTCCCTTACGCGGTGGTATACAATTTGACCGGGCCTGCAATTTATGGGCTCTTCGCGGTAGGTTTAGCTTCAAATAAAACACCTTTCCGTATGCTTGTTAAACCAGGCTACAAAACGGCTACTGTATTTTGGCAGATTAGTTAGGCACACTGGATTTTCTGATCCAGAGAGCTCAGTAAAAATTTACTAATGAAATCTTCAAGTTTACCTAGAGGACTTCGACCTTCATTTCATGCCCAGGAGAGATCTCTATTATTTAAAAGGCCTTTAACCTTTTGTGGCCAAGCTAGCTTTGTAGTAGACCTTAACATCTCAATGTAGGTCGCCTTTCCCAGGCGGTTTATCAGCCATGCGTGTTATCTGTAGACCAGACTGAATCAATTATATAATATACAATTCGTCACTAAAATTACTCGTTGTGTTATTAATTCCAAAATTGGAGGATCGTGAACCTCATAAAATGAATTTTCTGTTTGAAGTCATTGAATGAACATTAAATCAATATTCAAATAAGTCACTAAGTGAACAGAAAGTCAAATCAGTGAATCATTTAACTCCAAGAACAGATATTTGTAATTATTCTTGAGTGTTTCCTGTTATTGCGACTCTAACTGATTTTCTGTTTCAGTCTGCTTCGAAAATATCAAAGTTTGCCAAGTAATATAATTTTGGTAATGAAGAAATGTTAAACGATAAAACACTATATTGGAATTTTCATACTATTTCTTGATGGATTACTAAGAGATAACTCTTTTGAAGGTCATACCAAGTTGAATTTGTTTTGGTATATAAGCTGTGCTGGTAACCTGACTTCAGCTTTGCAGTTAGGGAGCATTACTCTAAAAACGTCATCTATGATAGGGTTTCTTCATACTATTGTGAAAAGAAGTAAATTATTTTTTTTACAGTTCCATCGTCTACTCATGGTCCTGGTGTGGTCACTAACGATGATAAGTTTCATCATCATTTTCTCTGAAATTGGTGGATGGTCAAGCATTCCTTCATACATCAACCCTCACCCTATACTTGGATGTGTCACAACTGGATTGGCTTTTGTTCAACCAATTATGGCTTATTTTAGGCCCCATCCTGGAACCTCGAAAAGGGCACTATTCAACTGGGCACATTGGTTTGTAGGCAATGCAGCTCATATTGTTGGAGGTAATACATACTCAGGCGTTCAAGTTTATTCCCAATTCCAAACCAAACCCAAGATTAAAAGAATTTACGCCTAAAGAATAAATTGAATTGAAAATTTTCTATTTTAAGGTAAAAAGTATCTATGAACCTTTCCCGTCATGTGGCTATTTTATATCATTCATTTTTTCTAAGCAAAGAGTTTGTATGACACAATAAGTACATTTGTTTAGAATTTTATTTATTTTCTATATATTTCAGTTAGCCTAACTTAAAAAAGAAAAATGAATTAACTCGTCTGTTCCACCTTAAAATCTTGCACACATTTTTGCTTTTACAGTTACTATGCATGTGATCACTATATTTGTTTCTAAAGCTTGTTTTTTGCTTCATGTCGTATTGTGTTCAATTAAGGTTACAGGGGGTGTTAATGAAAGATGGTTAGAACATTTGAGAGTCCCTTAAAGTTTTTTGTCCTCTATAAAAAATTGGTATATTGATCCTCTACCTTCCTACGATTTTCATATATATACAAAAGACAACGATTTTACTATTGTTCCATAACTGAAATTCAGCCCTATCCATTTACGGAATTATTTTTGTTTTAATTTGGTGTCCTTTTTGTTTTAGATTGAAAATACGTTGAAAATTGGCAGCAAAAAGTACAATATTCCTATTTTTAAAGCCATTTTAGATCCTTTAAGGAATATCAAATCTTTAAGATTTGAGATCGTTAAGATTTGAGATCTTGGAGATCTTTAAGGAATGTCAAAATTCTGGCTTGGTGAGTGAATATCCAAGACTAATAAATCCCATGATGCAAGTTTCTCGTCCTTTTGGTGCAAGTTACAGCTGCACCCTTGTCACAAAATCGCTTGTTTCAGAGTGAACATCTACCTTAAACCATGATGAACTTGTAGAAAATGTAGAATTGGTGGCTTCGAATAGATTGGGATGGAGTACAAGCTTGCATAGTTGTGTTGGCCTCAGGCGGTTTGGTGCTGCAGTGAGTTGTAAGTAGTAGTAGTAATGGTAATCAGGTAGAAGCATTAGCTTGATATCAGTAGGAAGCAAATTTCTTTACATGATCATATGTATTAAACCAAGAGAAGGCGTGGTTGAAGTTTTAAGGGTTTACCAGTGAAATTTGATAAAGGGGCATTTATGAATACCAAGTTGTTCCGCCTTGGTTGTTATTTTGGAAGTGTCTGAATAGCAACACCCCTTTAGTCCTGATATTTATTGACTATGAAACTAGTGTTTCAATTCAGATGATGCGAGAATACTGTTGTTTCGGTTAAAGTAGGAAGTGCAACATATCTTCTTAAATCTAGAGCTTTGAATGGATGCGTTTTTGTCCTTTTTATATGGATTATTTTGATTGACTTTGTTCAAAAAAAAAAAAAAAAAAATACATCAAGGGCTATGGGAAAACAGAATATTGGACATAGTATTAACTGCAGATGCAGACATAGTATTATGCAGATGCTTCCAGTGTCCTTGATAAAAATATCTTCTTATTTACAGAGTTTCTGGAGCTCTTAAGAATCCAAAAATTAGAACAAATTAAGAGCATGTTTAAAAACTGAATGTAAGAAAAGTAAGTTGCTTAGATTAGGAAAAAATGAGGATGAAGATCTCGATACATCGAGAATACTGTTGCTTCGGTTAAAGTAGGATAAACACTTTGCTGAAAGGAGTGGAAGGCAGAAAAAGGTAGTAAGGAAGGGGAAACAAAGGAAAATGATAAAAAAAAGAAAGAATAGAAACGACAAACGAAGATCAAAAGAGAGAATGAAACCAAAACACTTAGGGAATTAAAAGTCGAGAAAAGGGAAGTTAGATGAAACATTGGGTAGGATAATTCATGAAAACTAAAAGTTACTCAAAACAGGTTATAAGAGATAAATAAAAAGAAGATAAGTTTCCTTACTGTTCTGTAGAGCATAATTAAGTTTGTATTTAGTTGTATTGGTTTGGCATCAGTTTTACAGAATTAAATGGAATTCTCAGTTGCAAAACGTTTAATTTCTACTTCTGATTAATTATAGACAGGCTGCCTCAGAAAAATTATCGATAAAAACAGAATGTAGCAATTAAACATGAATTAAGAAACTCCAGCAAGGCAAATGACCTTGCAATGTGCAAATACTGTTAAATTAAAAGTCAGTACTACTCGTCTTACAGTGATCAATTGATTGCTGTGGAAAATGGTTCTTTAAGTGAAACTGCATTGTTCGTCACCACACTTAGCACTTTAATCGAGCACGCACGTAGCAGGAGGTGAAAGGGGGATTTTGGGCTCCTATCTAAAATCTTGCTGCTTGTTTTTTGAACCAAGACATATTGAAGCATTTTTGGTTGCTATTACGCTAATTGTATTTTAATTTGACAGTTGCGACCATATTTCTTGCCATTGAGCTGCCGAAAGCTGGTTTTACTGGAAACCCAGGTGTTATGTATTGGCTTCTCGGATCGTATGTGGCTTTTCATGTTACGATACACCTTATATTCTCGGTAAGTTTTTGTATTCATCCCTGGTTTTTCATTTGATTTGATCAATTTTGCTGTCTTCTTCGAAAAGCATCGGTTTGTAAAAATTAAGTTGGTTAAGAAAGAAAAAGAAAATATTTGATTGCCTCTTTTGCTTATGAATAATGTTATCCTTGCGATTTGCCCTTAGTCTAAATGAAATTTGTGTTTAAATATGTTAAAGAAAGCTCTCTGTTTAAAAAGCAATATATTTGTATATAATCAAATGCATGCGTGTACTTTTTCATGTCTACGCAAAAATCAGAGGCGCCATTTGGATCAAATCTTGGGGTGGGCATGAACCCACCCCTGACCCCCCCCCCCCCCAAATGGCGCCTCTGCGCAAAAATAAGCTAAATTAATCAAGTTGTTAATTTAACAAAGTAATGTAATACGCTGCTGTAATAATTTAAAAGGTGTTATGTTATATTTTTTGGTCAATTTTCTAACCTCCTTATTTCGAGCTTTCTGGATTCTTTCCTCGATAACGTGGACCCGCTTTATAGTTCCTAAATTAACTGAAACTACAGCGCTAATTTCAAAAGTAAAAAGTTGTTCGGAAGTAAAACAGTGTGGTCTTCTAAGTTATCTACGCTAATTTCAGTTTGTGCAATTAACATTGACTACGGCTCAACTCCAGAGGTCTAGAGGTCCAACATTTACGCGTGAACATGGACTTGTTCAGCATTTGAGTCAGAGCTTCTGTCAGGAAATTGGCCTCCAACTGAGTTGATAGGTGTTTCCAGTGTTTGGGGCAAAATGAGGTTCGAATCCAGAATAAAAACACTTGCATCATTAATGGGATAAATTTTCATCTCAACAGAGTATCCCGGACACGATTCCAGAGGCTCCAAATTTGTGAAGACAGGACTTTCCTCATATTCGTGGACCTCAAGTGCTGCTGATGGTTCTACACTTGTTACGAAAGTACCTTAGAGTAGAGTAGATGGTTCCACGTTAAAGCTGGAACTCCTTAAAATTTTATTTGAAGCGGATGACATCAGCTCGCCGATCGAATGATGATTGCCCAGCCCCGTCCTAACTTTCTTCCTGTAAGAAATTTCGTCGTCTTCAGAGCAGTTCGTTTCTCTTCATATCTCTTCATTTGTCCTACCTTTTATTCTCTCTCTTTCTGTAAAGAAACAATGATTTAGCAACAAAAATGTACTTGCTGAGGTAATTTACCGTCAATCTAGAGTGTTTTTACTTTTCGTTCACAACTAAACCAGTATTACGATGCAGAAGATAAGAAAGGGCAAATATTTGTAAAAGAAGAATCTCTTAAGACTTCTTAAGGGGTGCCAAATCGGTACCAGGGGCCTAATCACCTTCCAAGAATTTCAAAAAACTTTTTTTGGAATTTTCTTTTGAAAAATTCAAAAACACAGAAATTCCCCCCCCTCAATTGGAATTCAAAAATATTTTTCTTTGTATCTTCATAAAAAAAATCCTTATCCCCCTTTCAAATCCTGACTTGGTTGTACTGCTTAAAATTTCAATGTACGACACCTAAATAAAAGCCTGTACATGGCAACTTTTAAACTAATCAATAAAAAAAAAACTGTTTGTCAAAAATACTTTTCAAAATAATGGAAAGAGTAGTATTAAAACCTAGAATTAGCATAAGAAAGTACGAAAGGCTCGACTTCTTGAAATTTTGATGCACATTTTTTGAATAAAATCAAATGAAGAAATACACCTATTTCAAAACGACATTTTACAACATAAACCCAATGAAAAATTACCAAAAAAGAGCAAAGCCTTCAGTTACCATGAAAGCAAATATGAGAACTAGGAAGAAATGACAGAAATATGAGAATTAGTGAGACCTAGCAAAACGAAAGAATTTTAACTAATGACCTTTTCGTTAACTAAGAATTTGGTCCATAAGTTTTATTTTACTTTTATTTATGTTTGTATTCTTTTTCTCTTGTCGTTATTCTGTGCACTTGCTGAGTTTGTCTGTTAATCTTGATTTACCTTCTTACCTTCTCTTCATTTTTTCACTGGTAATCATTTAATTTAAACTAAAGATTAGAATGTTATCAGCAGTTTGACATATTGTGACACTAGCAGATTTTCCCCGGTGAAGTGAATAAATAAAGAGTTACTGCAGTTGATATGTTGTGAAGTTTTGGTGGTAAACAAAAACTTTTGGATTTTCGGAAAACAAATGAAGCAAACAAATTTTTTCAGTTCTGTGCAAGTGTATGAATTATCAAACTTGTACTATTGAAGACATCATCAACACAGAAGTTAAGAGTTTACGATTAAAAGTGTTTCATTCCTACCTTTTCATGTATTTGTTTCTTAATTAAGTCAAACAATGTCTTTCCTCTGGAAAACATGGCTATCAGCAGATAGAAGTTGCGAATATCAAGAGACAAAACCGTGAATGCAGGAATAAGTCATTTTTGCAGGCTTTTTGATTGGCGGAAATACATTCACAGTTTTGATATGGATTGTATGGCCACATTCACTGTTTTGCTGCAATTTGCTGACAGCATATTCTCGTTTTTGCCATGATTTATAAAATTGACCTATAGAAGGAGTCAAGATAGACGAACTTGGACTGCACCAATGGAAAGAACATAGTCAGAATAGTATAGGGCGATATATAGCTCAAAATGTCTACAGTGAGATTCACGGTTATGTGTTTAGGCAGCCGTGCTATGATATAACACCCTTTTCGAACTGAGTGAATATTAGTATTGGGGTTGGTAATGGCACCACCCTAGCAATCTAGCATTTCAAAGTGGGGCTTCAGGCCTAATATTGGTAAAATTTTTTCATTCGTTGGCAAGCTTGATTGAGGGTTTTCAGCATTTGGTTTCGAGTTTGACTTTAAAAAAAAACCTTGGTACATCCATTGCCAAGGAAACTTGGCTATTTGAAAGAGAACAACGTTGCGCAAATTAAAAAAATTAACGAACAGTGGTGAAATTAGTAAAAGAGTTTTTTTATGGTTGTGTGTTCAAACCAAGTCCGTTTTTCACCCTATGGTCAAGCCATTAAGTAGTAACATTCCAAAGAATTGGAGAAGAAAGAACAGTAACAATTTTGCAACAGTAGGTAACGTTCCACAATCCTTATTACTGTTACGATATTCTGTCCATCATCTTCTTTATATATTGTGCCAGTATTAAAACCTAGATTCCCTTAACCAAAGTAGGATGATTTCCAAGTTTTTAATGTGATATATTGTCGATGCAGTAATGCCATGTCACAGTTTTATTATTTGAAAATCCAGTCTTCCTTCTCCTAGAGTAGCATGCCAAGGATGATTTCGGCCCTTAAGGCAACTTTCCACCACCTCGGTTCATAGTATAAATGATCCTATCAAAAGATACACGACATGCAATGGTCAATTTATTGACCTTCCAGAAAATCGTGCCATCAGGTAATGGTGTTCATGCTACTCAGCAATGTATCTAATTCCAATCTGTTATAGTGTATGGACTTCAAAAAATGAACAGAATGAGGATTACCATATCTGTAAATTCACGTTTTGGAGCCTGTGCAAAATAGATTTTGTTCATGTTTTGTGAATATTAGCAATATTTTTTTTTTTAATAATTATATTGGATTTTCTAGGTCCATCAGTGCTGTCAGTCCTCTCGAGATGATGATAAAGATTTTGCTTTGAAGGAATTTTCTGGCCATCGGAACGGCATAGCATCATTTAATATGGAAAGAAAAGAAGACGCGCCTGGGAGTACTTTGAGAAAACTACTTTTAGCATTGTATATATTGTTTGTTAGTGCCATTGGGGCTGCCCTAATAGCCATGGTAGCGCTAAGTCCTTAGGCTTTAGGTAAAAACGAAATCTGACTAGTGGTACAGGAGCATTTAAGTGACTAAATTACATATATCTTGTGCTACCCATTGCCGTCCTATGTAGATACATCTTAAATTTTTGATTTCAGTGTAGTACAATAAGAGTTTGTAACGAATTACGTCTGCTGGACAGCCTTAGAGAATAAAATACATAAAGATAATCTAGGAAAAAATAAAGATAGAGATAAATAGATAAAGATAGATAAAGAAAAAAATAGATAAAGATACGCTTAGGAAAAAAGAGGTGTATCTGACGAGGAAAAAAAAACTGCTGTTTTTTCCTTAGTCATAACTATGAATATAAACTTAGATGAAATGACACTACTATATTACAAGCGACAAATACATCAGTATAGATATCAACATAGATAGACTTTAGATATCAGTATAGTTAAAATAGTATTTATTATCAATTTCGTTAAATTGTAAAAATATATTGGAAAATAAAAATGCACGTCATTACCCTAGTCTTAAGAATTCGTAGGCAATTCAAACGCATAAGCAAAATTTCCAAAAAGAATCCTCCGGCACTTTATTATACTTTTTAAATGTGGAATCCAATTACAACTCTTTTTAGCTAGCCAGTATGAATTTTACAATAAATTACCTAAAGACATTACGCATAAGATAAATAGAAGATAAAATAGATTAACAAAACAAAAATAAATAATGACAGTTTGAGCTGGAAATAAAAGAATTAATTATCTTAAGAAATTATATTTTTATTTCTTGACCATGCCAACTCAGATTCAATAATATTGCTAAGTTATAATATTTTGAGATAAATTCACAGCCTATTGTGAGAGATTCTCATTTTTTCCAGATACCAGCTTAAACACTAAGACTGTTTAGGCAAAAAATTATATTTTGGGAAAAAAAGAACGAAGGAAATATTTTCATGATTTGAATTTGAAAGGTACTTTGTTGTTATACAATTGAGGATTGTTAACATGGTTCAAATAAGCCCAATTTGAATTTAGACACTTGTTCCGATTAAGTAAAAAAAAAAAAACAGGTTTTTTCAACTGAAAGTAGGGAGCAACGTTAAAATATAAAACGAACAAAAATTATTACGTATACTACGGGGTTCGCCATTCGAATTTTGTTCCAATTCTTTGAGAATTACCCCTGAATCACAATGGTCGTTTAGAATAAATAGCTCTTTCGAAAGTACTAAAAAAAACTTTCAAAGAGCGAGGTATTGACTAGGGGGCGAATCCCCCTAATATATATAATAATTTCTGTTCGTTTTATGTTTTAATGTTGCTCCTAATATTCAGTTGAATTTTTTTTATTTATTTAATTTCTGATCGTTTTTATATACCTTCGGAAACAATTGACATTCTTATAGTTTCTACTTTAGTTTTAAATTGGGATTCACAGGGGTACATAGCCGAACAATCCAAATTACACAAAACAATTCAACATAAGTAAGCTTAGACCCTTTTATAAAGAAAAATAATAAAAAATAGATTAAGTTTGGATTTGATGGTATTTTTGGACTTGAATATAGGAATTTTGAAAATTTGCTAGTCTTAAAGAACCGTGATAATTTGTAGAGGTGATTCATTGTAAATATGAATCAAGTATGGAGCACTAAATCTTTGCCCGCATTAGGGAAACAGCCGAGGTTATGTCGGAGTTGAGATATTTTGACGTTGTTGTAATTTTTCATTATAAAACTGAGGAAATTTTGGGAATTAATATTTTGAAGATTTAAAAAAGGACTAGTTTCGTTTTAATACTGATTCTTCTATATGTAAAGTCCTGCTAAGTCTACAACTTAATCGTTTTTTTCCTTAGTAATTTTAGTTCTTAGGCATAAAATTGCAGTTCCTATGCTATGAAAAATAAGTAAAGGCTGATATATAGTTGCACAAGATCATTCCACGTTGGAAAAATTATTTGTCAAATAGGCTATTTGAATGTAACGTTATATGTCGACTATTATGATGTACGTACTTGTCTGTGAGCATTTGAATATTTTAGCTTTTTTTTCTTAGTACTTGTACTTTGTCATGCAAATACTTGTTTCCTTCACAGTGAATGGTCCAAAAGGCATAAAAGAGTATCTACATGCATTTCTTTGTTAAATCTGGGATTTCCTCTTCAATATAAATGAAATAAAAAACTATTACATTGCTAGTCTTTATTTCAATAGAAAAATTTACGGCCTGGAAAACTTTTTTTTTCAGTAATGAACATAAGGATTGTAAGCTGTGTCAAAACAATTTATCAACGTTATTGTTAATCTTATACTCTGCACAATTTGAATTTTTTTGCTAAGTATCTTATTTCCGATATGTGTGCCAATCGACAAAAGGAACTTATTCCTTGCGTATGCTTTATTAATTTCACTCCACAAGGGATTTCAAATGTCCAAAGAATTTTCATTGTCAATCGTCAGTTTTGGTACGTTTCATATTGCAATGCATCGACTATTTGGCTTAGTTTAGTGAATACATGATAAGTGAATATGTATTATATTGTATAGTGTCTAAAGCATTTTATTCACTTGTTTATGCTATATTTTTATCACTATTTTATTATTTTTTATCAATAAAAGACCCATCTTACTACGCAAAAGTTTCTTTTATTTGCGTCTTCCTTAGTTCTTTCATTCATGAAAGACCGGCTTTTTTTTTAACTAACTTCGAGATATGTAGGGGCTTTAGAATTTACAAGGACTAGATGGCATTCACAATCTGTAATAAACTACGAATCAATCTCATTGAAGTTCATTTCTACGCTTGCAGATTTTATCATTCAAACAAATATTGAAGGGCAAGTCCAAGATGAAGCCTTACCCCCGCACTCAAATAGAAAAGAAAACTGACCCTATTTCACCAAACTGCTGCCTACAAATGACTACTCCAATATACTCAATATTGCCCATCCCTCTTGAGTCAGTAAAGTAATACATAAAATCCTACTGGTATGCAGCAAACGTTTTTTTTTTAATCAAGGAGGGGGGTGAAAGATCCTTTGATCAAATGCCTTCCTCCCCCAATTGATGATACCAAAGACAACACAGAGATGTTTTTTGAGTTCGTCAATTTCGCTTTTCACACCAGTAACTTCAGCTTCAACACGATTAACTTTTGTGTTTAAATTTGTATGTCCAGATTCCACTGTTGAAATACGGCATTCCAAAGTTTTTAATCTACCATCAATTGACTCCAAAACCTTCTTATTATCTTCCAAAACCTTCTTATTATCTTTTACAATTTCTAACATCTGAGTGAAATTATCTGCCAAAGATTTTAAAGATAGCTCATCATTAGCTTTCGAAAACACTGAATTTAGACCACTTGATGCATCCGAAATATCAAACATGGAGCGGTTTGATGGGCCATCATCACTTGATGCATTTTCAGTTCTTTTCTGCTTCTTTCTTTTCCCCATATTTATGTAAAAATATACGAAACAATCTTACCGGAAAAAAAGTGTCAGATTATTATCCATGCCAGTGCCTACATTCAATGCATTAGTCCCCAATCAAGGGCACGGCTATATAGCACAAAGATCAATCCAGGAGCTCAGAAACTATAGGCCGAGAAAACCAAGTATAATCGCATCAGAAACTATAGGCCAAAACAACCAAGTTTGGTCACATCAAAAACACATCCATAATCACAACTCTTAATTCAGGGGCATATACAAGCTATTGATCCTTTTCTATTTTCCCTTCTTCATTCAGTTCTTTTTCCCTACCTCACCTTGCCATGCAAATGACGAAAAACAGGGAAATTACTAATCTTGACCGCTATAATTCATTTCATCACACATTTTATGTAGGTACCCGGATTATGCTGTTACTCGTTCAAAGTCAAATTTATGTAGTATTACCAGTCAAGCTATTTCAATTCAATGCAAAATTTCCAATAAGCTATTTATTATCCTCTGACACTAAATGATGTTTATAAGGGGGCTATTTAAACCCTTTCTTACAAAGAATGCCTTGTAGATGCTCCGAATTGACGACCAAATTTATAATGAACTATGAACAATCCAGATATACTAATCCAATTATGCAAGTTTAGACTATATCAAGAAACCGGTTTTTCTTACTGTTAACTTTGAGCATATAGGTAGGTGTTCACGGAATGAATGCTATTTCAGAACTGATTTCAGAACTTTTACATTTGAAAAGTAAAATAAAACAGGCTGATAATATTTATGATAACCGTTATAAGAGTAACTCCAACAGATATAACTCCTTTAATTTCTGGATAGACTGGATCCCAAAACCTTGTGTGATCTTTGAACCTGATTCTTTGTTCAGGAGAAACTAATATAGGAACTGATCAGAATAAAATTGATTATGTGGATGATTTTTTCTACTTCTTTACAGTATAATTTCTGCTTATCCTTACACCCCTAGTTAGATCAAACTTATAGAAAGTGCCGGCTTGCTGAATTCTGTCTTCATCTTAAAAACAGGTTTGAAAGAAATAACATATAACCAGTGCTTGGATTCTATTAATTACGCCCATTATGGCTGCAGCATGTTTCCGTGGCTGTCGAAACAACATATTTCATGCTTAAAATAAATTCTAGTAAATTTACACTCATCCTTCTTAACGGGAAATGGCTTTTCTTGTACCTGGAATCCATACAAAAAATGACGCTGGCTCTTAACATCATATCATGATCAAGCAAACAGTCAAAGAGCCGCTTAGTAACATACTCAGCTGCAGGAGATTCAAGTTCCTTTTGTCTATAGAACATTCAATACGCTTTTGAAAACTAACAACATTATTACTAAACTTTAAAGAGGCTATGAAAGTACAAAAAGGACTTTCCCACAAGGACAACACAATTATTACGTAGACTCTTCAATGGACAGAATTTTTTTTTCTGGCTACCCACTAAACCTTTTTTTAGACTTTGAACTTGAATGCACCTTTTTAACATTTCCAAGACAGATCCTAGAGATAAATATGGAGAGGATCTGAATCCTAGCCTACCTTCACTTGGAGGGACATATTTGGACCAAGCGGAAAGTATGACTGTCGAGGGGGTGACATATCCCCTTTTATGATGTAAACAGTAGTTTCTATCAGAAAAAGACAGTTTTCAGAAGCCAAAACATTATGATAGTGAAAAACAACTGTAGAGTTTATTATACCCTCAATTATATTTCATAAATCCTATTTTAGAGTGTGAAGCAAATAAACTTAAGTAAGTACTATACAAGGAGGAGGCTGTTGTACTCCCCCTCAATTTACGGTAAAATTTGACTTTGGCAGTATTTCAATGATTAAAGCATGGACCCCGTAGCACAAGAGTTGCAGGAACATTTTTCCTAGGGTGAAACTAATTTATCTAGAATATTATTATGTGATTTCAAAGCTGCTGCAGGTATCTTGCTATTGTCAAAGTAAACAGGTATTAAAAAAATAAAGAAAAACCTAATGCCCCTTTCTTGTAATCCAAATGTTTTCTAATCAGCAGGATAGAAGAACTTGGGTGGTAAGGTAATTTTAGTGTGGAGCTCAATAGACTGGTCAGCTGTAACTGTCTGAACATTGAAGATCGCAAAAAAAAGAACAAGAATGAAAACAAACGAAGGAAATTTCGTATTTTGTAGACAGATTGGTGAAATCTCTTTTCCAGCGATTTCAGATATCTTGAAAATTCAAATTGACATTCACACATTTTAGGATCAATATGAGAAGCAGATATTTTTTTAAAATTCAAAACTTCCAAATGTATTGCCATGCTTATATGCTTCGTGTGACAACGCAATTACATATTAAAGTTAGAAATGTATCAAACAATAAATACCTTTCTGTTTTGCATGAACGTTAAATTTGTTTAATTTCAAGCTTTATATTAGTTTATATACGCTTTATAGGAACGTTATGCTTCTGTTTTGTCTTTCATCAAAAGGTTCCATCTATTGCCCAATATTATATGCTTGCATAAATTTTCGCTACAGGAAGTTATCACTTAAATAATAAAAAAATGACTTGCGACTCTCAGTGAAATAACAGTTTAAGGTTTTGACAGGGTCTTATTTATTTCATAGCTTTAACACTTTACAGTGCAACAAATAAAATAAAAACAAAACAGATAAACGGAAGAGTCGTTAATTTAAATAATATTGATTGCATAATCCTCTTATTGTTTCCATAACAACTTTTGACTAGGGCACGATAGGGTAGTAATGTCTCCACTACCTGAAAGAAGAAAAAACATGGTTGTAATTTAGACCTAAACATATAATTAGAGAAAGAAACAAATATTTCAATCATAACTTGAACTGATAAAACTTATGGATATCCTTCAAACTTTACTGTTTTCTGATTAATAGTTGAATTTTATCAATCCATATCGATGTTATCTGACTTTTATTTCCTAATAAATTCAGCCAAAGACAAAAAATGTGTTTTTAATTTTTATTTTAAGTGGCTTATACCACTAATGCTCTACTAATACTTTAGTAACTGTTTTACTGAGGGAGGCAATAATGTCAGCAAACAAACAAAATATTCCGACGGGATCCAACTAAGTGAATTAGTTTTTTTTTGTAAGATTACCCTTCCTGTAGAAGTTTTGTTCAATGCAAACATTCTCTTCGGGATCATTTTGCATGATAAGCTAATTTTTCAAAGTACCAAAGACATCAGAATTAAAACTTTTTTTGTCTATTTCATCAATCTTAGATCTATTCATAACAGAAGCTTGCGATCTTTTAAGATTTTTTTTTGTTTCTTTCAAAACTGTGAAGATTTTACGGCAGTAATATTCTTTCGTCCATGTCGTCACATTGAATCATTAAAATAAATATGCAAAGCTTAAATTTAACAACACTTTTTCGTTCGTAAAAAAAAACAAAAACATACACAATATGTTGATTCTCAAAGACAACTAAAACTTGAAAGGAAAGCGACTTAACCGTTATTAGTCTATTTGGTTCCATATGCTTTTACTTTACTTTTTGCTCATTCTTCATCCAAGTTTCTTTCCTTTAAATTTGGCGCTCGCTGCTATCAAAAACTACATAAGTGACTGTGCTGATCTTTTTCATTAAAAATTGAATTGACAGTTCTTCTTAATTCGTAAGGTCATATACGGTAATATTAGCTTCCATTTAATTAATTCAGACAATCGAATTTCATTTTCATTGTCCTTGGTACTTTTATAATTTATTTGTTCCGCTTCTTCTTAAAGATTAGTCTCACTCAAAATTATTGTTGAAGCTTGTGACATATTCAACATCGAATTTTACCGCACTTTCCAGCCTTTTTACATTAAATCTGAAATACTACGAATAAACTTTAATGTTCGTAATACTATATTGTCTAAACTACTTTGAAATCCTTAGAACGAAATAACTGTGGACGATAGAATAACAAATGTCTAAAAAGCGACACCGCATTGTTACGGCTGCCAACAATTTAGTTGCTAAGGAAATTAAGAAAATTTACCAGACTTTGTCATGCACTACTTGTCTAAACTTCCATTTGGGTTATTAAATACATACTATTGAAATTACCACTAATACAGCCTCAACAGCTATACTGACCCATTGAATAGAAATTGTCTGCAAAAAATCTTTAAACCTTAATTATGAACATTACAAATATCAGCAGAGCCTGTCGGGCGACAGGCATAAAAAAAAATCGTAGCGTGCACACACTTGTGAGGATCAGAGAAAAAAAAGTTTAGCCTAAAGATAAATTTAAGGTCCTTTTAACCCTTCCCCCAAAATAGAAATTAGCATTAAAGTTTTAAATTGACCCCCAAGACGTGAGACAATACATGTTAGACAAAACAGTGCATAAAAATTGTCACAAACTTAATGGAACATACTGACCAATGATAAGTGTACACACGACTGTTTCAAAAACTAAAGACTGGTGATAGGCAGGAAGTTACCAACATAACCAATCGTACAGGTTATACTAAGCCACTATCAAACTAAAAGTATTCCCAGTAACCAAAAAACTTTCCACAAGCTACGAAAATCCAATGCCAATATTTAGCACGACTTGATAACTATAATCGAACTAAC
Organism: Artemia franciscana; assembly: GCF_032884065.1. NCBI lineage: Eukaryota > Metazoa > Arthropoda > Branchiopoda > Anostraca > Artemiidae > Artemia > Artemia franciscana. Next base: position 28,841,822 of record NC_088870.1, read on the forward strand.
TAGACTTGCAATGACTCACTTGACTAGAGCATCTTAGAGATTTAGCTTCCACCACCTCCGAGCTCATCTTCGTATTGCTTCCTGAAACAATCTCCCACTGGGAAGAAATCCCAGCTTCTTTGCTGATACATGTTCCAAACATAGGTTTCTTGACCAGTGTATTCAGTATCTGGCTTATTAATCAAGTGCATTAGGAAGAACCTAAAACACATTGATAAGGATCTATTGTTACTCAAAGGTATACATAATCTAAGACACTGACTTTTCAAACTAATAGAACTAAAACGTCTATCGAGAAAAAAAAACTAATTTTACAATCTAGCGTTCCCATTTCTAATTGATAATCGTTGCTCTCCGACAAAAAAAACCCTACACCTTAGATAATTTTTATTATAAAATAAAATGTTTTGTTGGTATTTAAGGTAGTGAGTTAGAAAATTTTCAACCAATTTGTGGAAATAAACTGTAATCAAGAAGCAGCTCGTGGTAATAGTAATTGAAACTAAACAAATAGGAGCTTTGGCAAATCATATACATTAAAACATTACAACTTCAAACTGAGCATATCAGAGAATCCAATACAGATGTTTCAAGCCCCTATCTACAAAAATGCGAAACTTTATATTTAATTTTCAAGTAGGTAGTTCATCGGCGCGTAATTACCTGTTTGGGGTTTTGTTGCTTTGTTTTCCTGGGGTGATGGTGTCGAGCTAATGACCCTAGGATGTCGAGGGAGGTTTTATTATAACGAAAATTGGAAGTTCTATTCCCCCTTAACTGGCAAAAGCAATCACACCCGCAGCAAATTGGCATTTTATACCATTTTGTAATCCCAATTTTGGCCAAAAGACGGTCAAAATGCAATCTGGAGAAAATTTTGAGATAGCTACTCGATTTAGAATTACTGATATGCAACTCACTTTTTAATTTCAGAGGCCATAAGATAGAGCAGTGGCACACTTTTTCCTAAAGCTACATACAGTAAACACAAAATAAACGGTCAATTTAGAAAAAACAACAGCTTCATCTAACTGAGTTTATTGATATGAGGCTTCATAAAATTTGTTTACAGTTGTGCATCAGAAATTCGGGAGGAGGGCCAGTGGAAATTTCTGTGAGTAGAGAGGGGTGGGCAGGAGCCACAAAAGGGCATTTTTAGACCCAAATAATTGTATTTTTATTGAGTATCCAGATAAATACAAAATGAGAGAGGGATGGGGAGGGAGTTATGACTTGCCCTGAATGTACCTTCATTCTGAGTAGCTTTTTTCGACAAATTCTGTAATATGGGTATTACGTGGTGACAGCTCCCCTCTTAAGCAAAGCTATTTAAGGAGTAAAGTAAAATATTGCATCGCTATGCTTGCCTGAAATGAAGGGCCAGGCAAATTTTTCGGGGAAGTTCACCACTCAGAGATGGTCGAAGCACTGTTGAACTAATATTAAACATGAATTGACAAAAAATAGAGTTGGGAGAAGGAGGAGAGGTTGACAGATAGAAAAAGCTAAAACGAAATCACTGTAAAATGTCAATAGAAACAAAATCTTTAAAAACACAGTTTGTATTAGGATATTTGTAACAAGAGAACCTAATACCCTTGTTTATGTTTATTTTTAAGACTCAAAATGTATTAATTCTGAATTTAACTATTAGAAGTTATTTGCATCCGAAAATTTCCATAATTTTAGAAAAGGTGGCTAAACAGCTCCAAAAGCAGTGTTGTCTTGACGAAAACCATACAATAAAACCCAAAATCTAAGATAACCCAAAATTTTAGCCAACACAGGGCGGAAATTCTATTGAGTATAAATTCAGAGCACTACTGAAAGGGTACTTATGTAATCTACCAGTCTCAGACGTCATCCTGTTGCGTGGCATTAAATAAAAAAAAAGAAGTTTTTTTTAAACTGAAAGTAAGGAGCGACATTAAAACTTAAAACGAACAGGAATTACTCCGTATATAAAAGGGGCTGTTCCCTCCTCAGCGCCCTGCTCTTTACGCTAAAGTTTGACTCTTTGTCTCAACTATACTTTTTAAAACAGTAACAAACTTTAGCGTAAAGAGCAGGGAATTAACCTGCAAGCAAATTACCCTTGAATTAACCCCTCCCTTCCACTTCCTGAGAAATATTTTTATTAAATGCACTTTTTATAGTATTAATTAAAAACCAATTTAAAAATGTTGCCTGAAGGAGGGGAGTGATAGCCTCTCTCACAATCACAAGAAGCCTGGATAAACCATTTCATAGTAACGAGCTGTAAATAAAGAGTGACACTTGTCAACTGAAACTAAAATACTAAAAAAATGAAGTTTTGAATACAAGCAACAACAAAATCCATTATCAATGCTGGTTCCAAAAATGGAATAGCCTATTTATTAATTTAAAAATTGCCCATTAAAGGCAATTAGCACATGGAAGTTTGTATTTGCAATGTTAGAAAGAAGGTTTAAACTCCCCTAAAAAGAAGTATGATATTGATGAAAATTCTAAAATGAAATTAAACATGTATGATAATCTTAAAATCACTAGTTACAAAATAAGAAACTTCTTATTTTCAAGAGAAGGGTGGTCCCACATGTGTGGTTATTTTTCCCCTGGGAATAATCGTATCAAACAAACAGTGTAGATTTTTGAAAGAGATTCACTCGAATGGAAATTTGAAGATTTAGTGCCCTTTTTAAGCAGCAGAAGAGGTTACACCACAGAAAAGCCTCAAGAGCTTATAGATTTATAATTGCTCAAATAATACAATTTTCAGTTCAAAGGTTTCAAATAGTAATCGGTAAATAAATACTGGCAATTAGCTCCATTTTTACCCTCATAAATGCTTCCAGTAAATCACTGTCCAGTTCAAATTTTAATGTCACTCTTTACTTAAGTTTGAAAAAAATCTGCTTTATTTGTTTAGTATTATTTAATAAGGAAATGTGCAGGATCCTAAATGGTAGTATTTTTATTTAATGTGAATGTAAACTTTCCACTATCTTTATTCTTAAAATATTTATACCACACTCACTAACTAAATAAAATATAAGATATCGAATAAATCAAACCTTTAGTCCAAGGACATATACAGGAATCCATTTTAGGGAGGGGGGGGGGATTAAGGACTAATGTCTCGAAAGAGATTTAAAGCTTGTTACGTTTAAAAAAGAAAATCTAGGTAAGTTTAGGTAAGTTTGTATGGCAATACTTACAGATAGTTAGCCAGATTATGCTCTTTCTGAACATGTACATCAAAGCCATGCGGAACTTTATCAAAGTAGTCCTTCCCAATGCCGCAAATGAAGCAATTGGATTCCATATCTTCTTTTACGCTTTCCAGCTGGTCTCTCAACTCACCAAAAGCGTCAATAATCAAACCTAGAGATAAATTCATAGTTTTAATTTTTTGTTCATAACTTTCTTAATTTTTGATGAGCCTACTATATTTTTAATATATTAGCATTGTTACTATATGCATTTTTAGGGAACAGGTTCATCTTTTCGCATGGATTTCGCTTTTATTCAATTTCTAGATATTACAATGAGCTCAGCTAAAACAAGATCATCGTATATGACTCTGTGTACACGGTCAGTTAGATTTTCCCATTATCGGCCGATTTGTTCGATACTACTACTACTACTAACAACATCACAGCACCAAGCCGCCTGAGGCCAATATAGCTACGCACACTCCTCCTCCATCCCAATCTACTCAAAGCCTCCATCTTTACACCCTGCCAAGAAGTAACCATTTCCTTCAATATATATATATATATATATATATATATATATATATATATATATATATATATATATATATAATTAAGTTGTCTGTGTGTGTGTGGGTCTGTCGGGTGACGTCATGTTTGTGTGTTAACTGACGTCATGTTTTCGACTGACGAAATTACAGACCGGGACATCGGGACACAAATGACGACCGGGACACCGGCACATAGGGAACATAAATGACGACCGGGACACTCAAAGAGAAAGCGACCGGGACACAAGGAATGTTCGATTAGCAAGCACTATCAATAAAGCACCGGGACACAAATGACGACCGGGACATCGGGACACAAATGACGACCGGGACACCGGCACATAGGGAATATAAATAACGACCGGGACACTCAAAGAGAAAGCGACCGGGACACAAGGAATGTTCGATTAGCAATCACCATCAACAAAGCACCGGGACACAAATGACGACCGGGACACAGGGAGTATAAATGACGACCAGGACATAAGTAAAAAAAAACTAAAAAAACTAAAAAAAAAGGTAAAAACTACAAAAAAAAAACTAAAAAGAAAAAAAACTAAAAACTAATAAAAAAACTAAAAAAGCTAAAAAACTAAAAAAACTAAAAAAGAAAAAAAAGAAAAAAGGAAAAAAAATGTAAAATAAAGGAGAAAAACAAAACTAAAAAAAAAAAAATAAAAAAAACTAAAAAGAAAAAAAGGGGAAAGATACAAAAATTTATTTCATCATATACCATTCCAAAAACGAATGTATATACAGACCGGGACACCGGGATACAAATGACGACCGGGACACAGGGAATATAAATGACGACCGGGACACAGGGACACAACTAAAACGGGGACGCCGAGGGGCACAGGGGGATATATAAATGACGATGGGGACACAGGGAATGTTCGATTAGCAATCACCATCAACAAAGCTCAAGGGCAATCATTAGAATCATGAGGTATAACTAAAAAAACTAAAAAAAGGTAAAAAACTGAAAACTAAAAAAAAGACCAATTCAAAAACGAATGTATATACAGACCGGGACACCGGGACACAAATGACGACCGGGACACCGGGACACAAGGAATATAAATGACACCCGGGACACTCAAAGAGAAATCACAGACTGGGACACCGGGACACAACTACAACGGGGACGCCGGGGGGCACAGGGGGATATATAAATGACGACGGCGACACAGGGAATGGTCGATTAGCAATAACCATCAACAAAGCTCAAGGGCAATCATTAGAATCATGAGGTATAGATCTGAATACGGATTGTTTTCCCATGGACCGTTATATGTGCATGTTCAAGAGTCGTAAACCTGACAATCTATTTATATGCACAGACAATGGGACAGCAAAGAATGTTGTATATTCGCAAGTTTTACGTAGTTAAAAACATATATATATATATATATATATATATATATATATATATATATATATATATATATATAGATATATACATGTGTGTGTGTATATATATATATATATATATATATATGCAATCCTATAAATGAAATGTATTTACATTCAAAACAGACATACATTATACTAACATAATATATTAGCTAATAATAAAGCTTATTTTACATAATATAGTTATATAAACATTACGCAACGATTTCTACGTATGAGAAAATATACATGCGAAAAGGAGGTGTAAATAGAAACTTCTAAATATCTTTAAAACCAAACATGATACGAGAAAACAGACTAGACAATCGACCAAAAATATTACATAGTGGTTTTGAATTACCCCAGGAGACGTGGAGAAACAGTCGTAAAAAATATACAGCTTTGTGAGAACGGATTTTTTCTCAAATAAGCGGAGCAAAAATTTCATCTATAGATGTTTACCTAATTATTGGCTAGAAATATTTCCTTTATTCTCATTTACTGTGGGGCTTTCCTTATTTTCTTAATCCTAACATCACTATTTCATCTGAATTCCACTATTTCAACAAACTTACTTATATTTAATAATCTCTTTGCCTTTAATCTTATATAAACAAGGTTGATTAAATTAATAAAAGACTAAAAATTCTCTTTTTCGGAATCGTAAAGCAAACATTTCTGGATTTCTAGGAGAATTGATTTATAAAATAGTTTACCTTGAATAATAGCAAGTAGAATGACAATAATGAAGAAGAAAAACGTAATATCAAACATAATTCGATAGAACTCGTAATCGTCCCCATCAGGTGATTCGATTTCGTCTCCAATACCACCACCAGCTCGGACACCTTTATATATGTGGAAGGTAAAACACTGAAAAAAATATTCCGTGATTATGATTCCGAAACCTAATGGCAAGTAAAATGTAAGAGCATTGGCTGAAATGAACAATAATTATATATATATATATATATATATATATATATATATATATATATATATATATATATATATATATATATATATATATATATATATATATATATATACATATATATATATATATATATATATATATATATATATATATATATATATATATATATATATATATATATAATATATATATATATATATACATAAATATATATATATATATATACATAAATATATATATATATATATATATATATATATATATATATATATATATATATATATATATATATATATATAAAACAGTTCGTGGTAACGAACTGTAAGTAAGAAACGACCCGGCTCAATAGAAATCGAAACTCCGAAAAACGGAATTTTGATAACCATAGATATATCAAAAGAATAGGCTTATTATGTTGATTTCAAATAAATAAGTTCAATTTAGTCTTATCCATTAAAGATTACAAGCCTGAAATTGTTTTCCTGACTTTCGTAAAAAGCGGTAAATACCCCCTAAAAGTCATATGAAAATCACACCATTAGGTTCAGCATATCAAAAAACTCTACTGTAGAGTTTTCAAACTCCTTTCTGCAAAACTGTAGAATTTTGTATTTTTTTTTGCCAGAAGAAAGATCGCGGATTCGTGTTTTTTTTTCCAGGATGATCGTATCGACCTATCGATCCTAGAACATCGTGAGAAGGCTTATTCCAACGGAAATTAAAAGTTCTATTGTTCTTTTCAAGTGACAAAAAGATTGGAGGGCAACTAAGTCCCCTAGTTGGGGGGGGGACGAATTCTTAGTTGGGGGGGGGGACAAATTTCTGCTGTTTTTTTTCAAAGAGAATTTTTCATGGGGAGGTAAGTTTCCAGCTAGTGAACTTGTCAGAGGAAATTATACACTGGAGGAATTTTCCAGAATTCCTATACAAAATTCTTTTAATATGTCTTGCTTTCTCTTTTCCGTCTTAATTTTACGCGTGGAGTTGTTAAGGGTAATTGTCAGAGCTAAATTTTCACCGGGATTGAATTGTGTAGAGGATATTTCCGTGGGGAGGGGGATTTCCCTGTGGAGGTAGGGCCAGATTTTCTGGCATTATTTAAAAAACAATCAGAAATGAAATAAAAAAAAAACAATTTTTTTTCAACTGAAGGTAAAGAGCAACATTAAAACTTAAAACGAACGGAAATTATTACGTATTTGAAGGCGGTCACCCCATGATCAGCACCTCGCTCTTTACGCTAAAGTTTTAATTTTGTCCCAATGCTTTAAGAAAGAATCCTGAAACGCTAGAGTCGTTTAATCAGAACAATGAGAAGCTTTGTTAAAAGTACTAAAGAACTTTAGCGTAAAGAGCAAGGTATTGAGGAGGGGGCAAGCCTTTTCATATACGCAATAATTTCGGTTCGTTTTAAGTTGCTCATTACTTTTGGTTGAAAAAAAAACTTGTTTTTCATTTATATATATATATATATATATATATATATATATATATATATATATATATATATATATATATATATATATATATATATATATATATATATATGCTACTTCATTTTCTAGCCAAAGCACCTCTTTAGGGAGTGACTTCATTTAGTCCAATAATAATCTGTATGCACATAATTCGTCGCTATTGTGATTCCTAAGTGTCTTAATTTCCAAGTCTTTCTATTTAGTCATTAAATCCAAGATACACCTTTATTCTTTTTTTCAGCTATAAAATGAGCAGCAGGCTCCATAGTGAAAAAGTAGTTACTCTCCCGCTCATCACATATCTTTTTACGGAAACTATATCCAAGCTAATTTGAATGAAGTGAAAATTAAGAAGAGGCATTCAATAAAACTGTTGGCGAATGCTGAATTCTAAAGTATCAAGCCCGAGGGATATAAGCGTACGCAAAAGCGATTTAGCCGTGTTTGGGTAGATTTTGTCAGGCAAAAGAATAAAAAAAGCCTTAAAAAAGAGCCTCGATTTTCACGACCCTCATCTTAAATAATTCTTCTCAACCTTTAGGATCTTATAGTTAAGACCAATTCGACGGCGTCAATCGAAAGCGCGACGCCCTGTAAAAAAATCAAGAGAGAGAGAGAGAGAGAGAGAGAGAGAGAGAGAGAGAGAGAGAGAGAGAGAGAGAGAGAGAGAGAGAGAGAGAGAGAGAGAGAGAGAGAGAGAGAGAGAGAGAGAGAGAGAGAGAGAGAGAGAGAGAGAGGGAGAGAAAGTATACCACATTATAGCTCCATCAACCCCCGTCCCAAATTGGATGTAATTAAGATTATATTGTGAAACTGGCTGACTTCTATTGAAAACCTTGCCTATGCAACGTAAAGGAAGATGTTTTGATTTGGGACCAAACGAGTAGCTTCTTGGTATGATATTGCTGATATTGCTTAATATGTTTCTTGGAGAATAATCTAAACTTGGTAAAAGCACGTTCTTCAATAAAAAAAAAGAGAGAAAAAAGAAGAAGCAAATTTTGAAAAGGTGGATATTAGCCATCGAATTATACCGAAGTTGTAGTCTTATATTGGAACACTAAAACAATAAGACTTCCAAAAGGTAACATACCAGAAACTTAAAGAGGGAACCTTAAGGTCAAAGGGAATAAAGTATAAAGCGAAATAAGCAAATGAAGTACTTATTGAATACATACGGTAAGCATGTCGTGACATTTCTTATCCACGTTGTCATCTTCTTCTTGGACGTAGAACTTACGGAAGAAATTGAAGGCAATAACTGTGTAAAGATATACGATGATTGTCAACAACATCACAGTCAAAACAAGCTGAAACAAAAAAGTATAAATATTTTATATGGTGTGCTTGAAGCATTTTCTTTTTTTGTAGCCATTATCCGTGTAGCTTTAAAGCATTTAAAATATATTAATCAGTATTATGTGCCTTACTATGTTTGTTTTCTTTTTACAATTGTCATGCTTTTACGTTGTTATTATTATATACCCTGTTATGTGTGTTAGTATCATGTGGTATTATTTTTTGTTATTTGTTTTTTGTTTCTTTTTTGCCATGGCCCAAAGTAGCTTTTGTTGCAATAAATATCTATCTATCCATTGAATTTAAATTCCTTCTATTTACTTTGGAAATTATTTATTTATTCTAAAATTGCAAAGCCAATCTGATCAGCAAAACAACAATTTTTATTAGGCTTTTATAAAAAAAAAGAAAAGAAAGGAGAAAAAAGATCGATCCTTTAGGTCACTCAAACTCAAGGAAGCAAGATATTTCGCAGATTGAGGGAAGTAGCCAGCCCAGAGTAGGCACAAACAGGGTCTCAATTAGTGATTAAGAGAGTGTTGAGGAGAGGTAAGCTGCATATGTAGAGGGCATTTTGGCTTGGTATTTTTGCAAAGAAAGGTATTGAAAATAGTGAGAAAGTTTTGAATAAGTTAGAAGTGAAAGAAGATTATTGTCAAGGAAAATTTAAGAAGTCACTGAAAGGATTGGAAAATAATAAGGATACAGATTCTGATGTTAGGGTAAATGAGTTTATGAAGTATAATAAACATGAAGATAGAGATATGGTATGGAAAATTATGAAGATAAATTTATAATTTTATGGAAATTTGCTTTAAATTCCTTTATAAAAAAAGTTAATAAGAGTGAAACTGAAAATTATAGAAGCAATAGCTAGATTTCGGTCAGCAAATTTGGGGACATGCTTGCTATTTGTCCCTGTAAAAAAGACCCAACAACTGAAACGTCGACTCGACGCCATCAATGGCTCGGGAGGATCTTTATCCTTTTTTCTTTTACTAGCTATATTTCGGTAGGAAGAAAATACTTCGTAGGACGATGCTTATCACGGTTGCCCCCGCACGGGAACCTAATTAAAAACGAACTCTAACCCATAGTAACGGAAAATCTAAAAAGTGGTTAAAAAAACAAGAAAAAAACCGTCAAGTGAGAAACGCCATTTGAACCTGATTCAGGAATGCTAACTATTATCTCAATCTAAATGATAAAAAATCGTTTTGAAAACATATTTACGGGAATTTCAATAAATAGCCAGAAATGTAGTCTCGGAACGAAATGAAAACTGAACCACTGGAATCACCGTAGCCGAAAACCCATAAGTCAATTCAGGAATGATAGCCATCATTTCGATTGATCTTAACGATATAATTTCGTTGTGAAAACAAATTTACAGGAATTTAAAAAGAAATTGCCTGACATCCCATAAAATAGTGTAGGATCAAAATAAAAATATGTATATAGAACATATATCATGTATTACTAAGCATTCAAAGGTATTGCTTTACTGATAATGAAACTAAAAAGTCACATTAAAACTTAAGAGGAAATTATTCCTTATATGGGGGGGCTGCTCTTTATACTATGTGGAAAATAAAGAAAAAATTTATAATTCTATGTGGAAAACCTTTATGAATGCATCAAATGTGCAACGGGCTACCCTTTAAAGCATTTGAACTGAAAATTCTGATGTCTAAAGCAAATGCACCTCAATATGATCTTTCATTTTCGATATGTCGAAACAAATATCCCATTCCAATTGCTCTTGTGCTTGGGCAGTTGTTCTTAAGGCACTGAGAACAAAAAGTCAAACTTTATGATAAGGAGCAGGGGGGTTGAAGAGAGGACAGCCTCCCTCATATGCGGAATAACGTCAGTCTTTGTTTTCATTTGAAAGGACTTGTTTTCTTTTTACATTTTTGAACTAAGAAATGGTGTAGATTAAGTTTTAAAAGAAGAACAGTGGAATTAAAGAGGGGAAGAGGATGTTTGTAGCGAATTTCACGGGATCAGGTCTCTGGCGCTAACACCATTTGTCTCAATTTTGGAAGAAACAATACTCGCAATTTCACTTAGAATTTCACAATTTCACTTCTCGGCAAACACTTTGATACAACAGTCGTGGACTTGGAGAAAAAGAAACAATTCGTATTTCTTTCATAGACTTTTTTTTACGAAACGACTACGCAGAATTGTCCGAGCCTTATAACCAGGGAAGTTGTGAAGAGAAAATGCCATTTAAAACCTAACTAGACCGATAAGTTCAATTCATGGGGTTTTCTCTGATTTACAGCACGGATACAACTGTTCAAAAAGCCGCTAAACCGTACTATTTGTCTATTAGAATAAGTGTTACTAGGCCCAGGCTTATCGTTATAACCATCAGGGTATACAAATAATTTAAGGATTTAGTGTCCGGCATGCCAAATAATACGTCTATTTCAAGTAAAATTATTGAAAACAACCTGTGTCTATGGTGTACTGTGATAAGACAGTTAGTTATTACGAAGTTAATATTAGATACCTGTTTGCCATTGTGAGTCACAGACTGAAGGATTGTGCGAAGCGTCTTGAAACCAACAGCAACATCAAGTAAATGAGCAGCAAAGAAAAAGTAGTTAATGTTTCCCAATATGGAGAAAATAAAGTACCACAGAGAGTAAAGGAAAGCCTAAAAAATAAATAAATAAAACATTAAAATATAAGTATTATTTACGATTAAAGTTTTTACTGAGACTAAAAACTGGAATAAATAACAGAGATCCAGCCACTCAATGGACTGAACTGAATACAAAGAAGTCGCAACTCCATTTTGAAAACAAAACTGAAAAAAATGTTTTAAACAAAATTAACAAGAAAACTGCAAAACAAAAGATTTTCCAAAGAAAGGAAGATACCAATTTTTAAACTTAAAACAAGCAGGAATTACAACAAATAAAAGTCAGAATTAAACCGAAATTATAAAAAAATTAAGTTAAAACGGATACAAATTCGAACTTAAAACGACGACGATGATGGTATCTGTGACCTTAATGGTATTTGCGAAACGCCTTAATCCAAATTCAGCTAAGCTTCTATCGGATTTTCAATTACTATTTTCTAATATATCTTTCTGGGTCTTTCGTCCTTGGCCCATTTTTACATGCAAGTGTTACTTCAATATTCAGAAAGCAAAAGATTTGAATTCATGCAGTTTGTAAGGACTGATTACCATCGCCAGTATAATAAGGATATAAGTTGGGTATGTGTTACTGCCGCGTATTGAAGAAATTGGTAATTATGAGGCAAACCAATTCGGATTCAGGTCCAGTTTCATCTCTTAGAATGCTCATCATGTTTTCGTGTGGTTTATTAAGGAAGCTATCCAGAACAATTACAGCACTTATTTTTGCACCCTTGAAATATCCAAAGCACTCGATGGTTCTCACCGTGTTTAAGCCTGGCACGCTCTAAGTTACTTGTTGTGAATACATCACTGATTCTAAAGTTCTGGTATTAAAATACATATTTAAGAATGAAGTCAGGAAGCGGTTTATTTTTTGGACCCATACTACTTAAATACGGAGTCAGACTGGACAGAGTTCTTTTTCCTGTTATCTTATGTTCTTTCTCCAAATGCTACTATGAAAAGTGTGTTTTTTTCTGGTAGATGTGAGTGTAGTCTTTCAGCATTTACAGATGTATGATATTTAGCTTATGTTGGCAGCTTGCTTCTTATCTACCAAGTCGACGTTGCTTTAGCACGTTCTGTCACCCCAGCATTTTCAAATACAGGATTATTACTATACATAAATTGGTATGAATATTTAATTTTCAGTAGAATTGGTTCTTTTCATACTATGTACTGAATATCTATGTACGTTTCTTATTACAAGGTTGAACTTCTGCCTGTATATCCTAATATTTGCACACACGAGGAGTTGTCTTCCTTCGATTATTGTATCCTCCTAGTTTTTTTTTTTAATTCTTTGAGGTAGCATATGCTTATAGTTGTATAAAGTGTAGTTGTTTACAACTACAATCCTTGTAGCTGCAAAAAGAGCTGGGATTAAATTGTGGTTTATTGTTGTTTATGCGCTGGGAACTATTCTTTGAAGATATAATACAAAATGGGTTATTTAACTTTATTATTGTTTATGAAAATCTTATGAAATTAATAGGCTTCGACTTGTCCTCGATCAACACTGCAAATGCATCAAAATAAACTGTTATGTGACATGTATCATTGAACATTTTTGCAAACTATTTATGTGTTTTTGCTATGTTAGAAAATTTAAATTTGCACTTCTGTGTTGGGGGAATAAAAACAACCAAGAAATACGTTTTTCTTTGATTCACATGATCTACCCTTTTCGCAGATCTCTTGTCTCATCTGCATTTATTCATATTCGTCAATGTGCTCAAATTTAATGTATTCAAAGCAAAGCAGAGCATTCACCAAACAAGCAGCTATCTACCTTCTGGGAATGTACCAGAAAACTATTCATTTCATATAAAAATTGGAGATAAATTTACAAGAAAACGAAAGAAGGAGAAAGTCCGGTGGAGAAAGAAGAAGAATTATTTCGTGTGACTAAGAATTTTTTCACCATTTTTTTTTTTGCAGCTAGGGTACGATACTTCTCTTGTCTATAGTGAAGTCAGCTATAGTTCACGACTAGTTACATGAACCTCTTATATTCCTCTAAAAAAAATTGGATAAGATGGAGACAAAATGTAATCTAAACATTTGATGGAGTCGACTATAGTTCAGTTAAAGATCCAAGCTATCGAAAGAAACACCTACAAACTTCAAGCAGAGCATTCCTTTTAAGCTGAAAAAGAATGAAAATCATATCCTAACAATTGTTTAGAGGTTTATTTAAGTAAAGAGGCCTCCTAACTTTATTTTAAATACATTTGAACAATTAAAAGGTAAAGAGTTTATTGATCCTAGGATAATTGATATCTATTTGTAAACGGTGTAAGAGCAGTCAGAACAGTGAAAGGGGTTGCACGCAAATTTTTGACTTGCACTCTTTTTTAACAGCTTGCGCTCTTTTTTGGCCTTTATTTGGACACTTTTTTGACGTCGGCAGTTGGCAACCCTAGCTAGACGTCAAAAATTTGAAGGAATTATTCTAAATTAAAGCCGTGGGGCAACCAACCGTCAATAGCGTCATGTTTTTTTCGTGCGGATACCTATGAAATAAGTATATGGTTTTGAATCAAACATGATGCCACATACCTTCTTTTCAGCTAAAATGCTGACCGTTTCAAGGATCAAACTACGATCCCACTCTTGGCCCTCAATGAAAAATCTATATGATTCCGATTGAAATTATGTGACATGTTCTATGTTTCAACAAAAAAGTTGGAGTCCCAGAGGAGGGCTAGAGGCCCCCACTTCAGGTCTCTAATCAAGCATATCTGAAATCCTTGCGTGACTAAGGTTAGAAGAAGGCGCAACACGTCTAGATTTCCGATAAATTTGGTGACGATAGAGGAGTGAGGGCGTTGGAGAAACTACAGGCCCATTATGACCCTCCAATCTTACAGATGATAATATTTGCCATCAGTAGATGCATTGAAGCATATCAAAGCTAAATCAACAGACATCCATAAGGTTCCATTTAAAGCATATATGTACCACTTTTTTTTTACTATTTCGCTTGAATAATGTCGTGAATTTTTCATTTGATTTGTTGTCATTTTCTTTCTTCCTTTCTCATTATTATTTTACTTTATTTGTAAATGCATTTACAACAGATTGTATATAATTCTAATATAATTCAAATAGATTGATAATTACACTCGATTTCTTAAAAAATGTATTACCTGCAAACCTTTCTGCTAAACAATTGGCAGTGGAGGAGGACTTAGTGCAGCTTGGACACCAAGAGAGGACTTCGCTCGTTTCCGCACTGATTCAATCCGCACCATAGACTCAGTTTTTTCTTGCACTGGCATTAAGAAAAAAATTTTTTTTAAGAAAAAAAACTTTACGAAAAAATTTCGAGGGATGGGGCTCACAGCCGATAACCTCCTCCTGGATAGAGCATTGGCCGGCACAGATTGATGAATTTTCCTTCACCACTATCGAACCCAACAAACAAATGCACTACGCAAGATATTTTTTCACGACACAGATATATATATTTTTTTTTACTATGTATTTAGAAAGATCGGGTGATACTATTTGAGCTTTTTCTCCTATAATTGTAGATAATACCTGCAAACACTTACATTATCTGTAAAAGTGACTCCTGCTTTCCAGACCTGATAGCGCCAGTCTACGTTCAAAATTCTGAAAAGAAAGAAAAGATACATAAAGCTCAAAATAAAAAAAGTTATAAGACTACGCATCAGTTGTAATGCAAATGATAATGAGTTTATGGCGAACTTGATGATCGATTTACAGAGGGCTTAACGATATGACGAAGAATAAAATCAATCGATTATTATATGATAGAAAGTTGACGTGGTCTACTCAATTGCTACAACTTAGGTTTAAACCTAATTATCAACGTGAATGACATAGGGTCAAAGCAAGGATAAATTAATTCACGTACTCTTACAATGAGATAATTAATTTTTTAATCATAACAAAAACAAGAAGAAAACTGGTTACTTAAAAATTAGTTTTTTCAAAGTTATATTTTATTATTTGGCAGCAAGCCCGAATGAATTGAAAGTTCCCATATGCTGCTACCTGCTTCACACTTAGTACATATAATCCCAGAATATGTACGTTTAAAACATCTGACTACAAAGTGGAGAGGTAAGTATTCAATAAAATGTAAAAAATGGCATTTAAAAAAGAAGCATACAAGAGAAAAAACACCACAATTTAAGGATAAATACGATTTTATACCGGAACTTGAGAATCCGGATAGTAAAATAAGAAGACCCACTGCCATTGCGAAATTCCACTTAGTATTAGTATCTTTATGCTTATTAGTTGATATTTGCCTCCCCCCTGCTCCAGAGATTGATTCAAAGAATCCCTCCAGGATAATTGAAAAAAGACAAAATTGCTCGCTTTCCAGTTTTTTAAAGCAAATTTAGAGCTGGTCCTACCATTAAGAGGGGGACAAAAAATATAAGAAAGGAGGTAAGATCACAGAAAAGTTTCTTTAGGTCGATGTTTTTTAAACATTCGGAAGATGAGTAATCAAACAGTTCGTGGTAACGAACTGTAGAAAGGAGCGACCCGGCTCAATAGTAAACGAAACTCTAAAAAACGGAATTTCGATGCTAAAAGATATATCAAAAGAATCGAATTTTTATGCTGATTTCAAATATATAAGTTTTTATCAAATTTAATCTTTGTCATCAAAAGTTACGAGCCTGAGAAAATTTGCCTTATTTTGGAAAATAGGGGGTAACACCCCCTAAAAGTCATAGGATCTTAACGAAAATTACACCATCGCATTCAGCGTATCAGAGAACCATATAGAAAAAATTTCAAGGTCCAATCTACAAAAATGTGGAATTTCGTATTTTTTGCCAGAAGACAAATCACGGGTGCGTGTTTATTTTTTATTTTTTTTTTTTTCCAGGGGTCATCGTATCGACCAATTGGTCCTAGAGTGTTGCAAGAGGGCTCATTCTAACGGAAATGAAAAGTTCTAGTGCCCTTTTTAAGTTACCAAAAAAATTGGAGGGCTCCTAGGCCCCCTCCCACGCTAAATTTTTTCCCAAAGTCAACGCATCAAAATTTTGAGATAGCCATTTTGTTCCGCATAGTCGAAAACCATAATAACTATGCCTTTGGGGATGACTTACCCCCCACAGTCCCTGGGGGAGGGGCTGCAAGTTACAAACTTTGACCAATGTTTACATACAGTAATGGTTTCTGGGAAGTGTACCGACGTTATCAGGGGTATTTTTTTGGTTTGGGTGTGGGGTTCAGGGGAGGGGGCTATATGGGAGGATCTTTCCTTGGAGGAATATTTCATGGGGGAAGAGAAATTCAATGAAAAGGGCGCAGGACTTTCTAGCATTACTATAAAAAAAAACAATGAAAATATAAACATGAAAAAGTTTTTTCAATCGGAAGTAAGGAGAGGCATTAAAACTTAAAAAGGAACAGAGATTATTACGCATATGAGGGGTTCTAAAAATACTTTAGCATAAAGAGCGAGGTATTTAGGAGGAGATAAACACTTCACTCTTTATGCTAAAATTTTTTTGAATAATTTCAACTATTTATTCTACGGCCTTTCTGATTCAGGGGTCATTCTTAAAGAATTGGGATAAAACAAGATTTAGTGTGAAGAGCGAGGTATTAACGAGGGGACCAGCCCCCTCATATATATAATCAAAAATATAAGAATATAAAAGTTTGTTACGTAAGTTAATTCTTAAGTTACGTATTTTTTTTTACTATTAAAAACGTTCGTTAAGAATAAAAGATCTAGGTGCCTTTTTAAGTAACCAAAAAATTGGAGGGCAACAAGACCTCCTTCCCCACCCCTTATTTCTCAAAATCGTCTGATCAAAACTAAGAGAAAGCCATTTAGCCAAAAAAAAGAATTAATATGCAAATTTCATTTTAATAATTTATGTACGGAGAGCCAAAATCAGACATGCATTAATTAAAAAACTTTCAGAAATTAAATAAAAAAACAAGTGTTTTGAAATGAAAGTAAGGAGCGACATTAAAACTTAAAACGAACAGAAATTACTCCGTATATGAAAGGGGCTTTTCCTCCTCGACACCCCACTCCTTGCGCTAAAGTTTGATTCTTTCTCGCTACTCTACTTTTTAAAACAATAAAAAACTTTAGCGTAAGGAGCGGGGTGTCGAGGAGGAAAAGCCCCTTTCATATACGGAGTAATTTCTGTTCGTTTTAAGTTTTAATGTCGCTCCTTACTTTCATTTAAAAAAACTTGTTTTTTTTATTTAATTTCTATGCAGCAATAAGATAAGGACTATCATGATAAAAATAAGAAATATGGCAGGTCCCTTTGTACATCGTGAATGAACTTCGGTTTGGGTAAACCACGTCTGAATATATCTATTAATGATTAGACATAGTGTTGTGTGACCACGTAAACTCGTTTATCCTTTGTAAAGTAGGATTTTCAAGAGGGTAGGTTTTAACGAATCAGGAATCAACTATTCTCTTTTTAAAAGAAATCACTGAAAAACCGTAGATTACAAAAAAAAAACACATAAAAAAATAGATCCCACTATTAAAGATACTTACTTCTCGGGAAATTCAAAAGACAGCACTCTCATTAACTACTATTTTTTGTCAATTGGTGCTGTTTGTTTGTCAAAGTAAAATAAGTATTTTAACGAATGTTTGTAGTATATTAGCCTATTTTTCAATACAAAGTTATTTTGAATGATCCAAACGTTCTCCAATTCATTATGATCTTCCTGCTACGTAATAGAATGACAGGTATTTTTTTTCTTTTTATTAGGGTGCACAAGACTTAGGCTGCAGTGTATAAAATTTCAAATAAGAATAGAACATGCAGATCTAGCTAAACTATGAGAATACTGTAAAAACTTAATTCTTGCCTTAGTCTTGTCGATCCTAAAAATTTTAAATCGAAATGTTAAAAGTAACCACCACGAAATCCTTACCCATGTTGTTGATTAAGTCAACATTCTAAACATGATCTTCAATTCTTCTAAACAAATTTTTTTACCATTAACTTACTAATACCTGCTCTCTTGGTCAAATCTGTTCTCTTAGGAGAATTAAAGACAGTAAGAAATCGTGTTTTCTAATATATAACTTGGTGAATACGAAGTCCTAAAATACTTCACACTAAAAACAAGCAAATGAAAGAAGTGGACTTCATCCATACTTACGTAGCAACTATGCCTTTTGGAGCTTCTTCTTGAGCAGTAACCGCTGATTTTTCCATTCCCAGCATATTTGAAATTGAGTCAAAGTCAAAGGTTTCACTATACTTCTGTCGAACCTTCTTTTTCACAAATTTATCCCAATAATTTACTGGGAATGACCTGAAATCAGTATAGTTTTAGTTCTCAATTTACCCTGAGAATCCAAACGAATGACTAAAAGTTGTTCATTTTAGTAATCCCGCATACCTTAAAGTCCATAGGACAGTGAAAATATAATATGATTGCTAGAATTGGCCAAGCTAGAACTTACAGAACAATATGTCTTAAAAAATTGGGAAAAATTGAAATTCCCTTTTAAGTGAAGAACACTTCCATCTGCAGTAACGCAGTTTTTGGTAGTATCGGGCAACAAATTAAAAAAAGAAACGTGAATGAAAAATTGGCAAAAAAATAAAGGTAAAGCACGGCTTACGAAGGTGTAGCTTTCCTTTGAATTTAGAGCCATATTTGGGAATCAGAATAACGTTTGAGATTTTAACGACGGAAAGTGTTTTGCTTATGTTTCACAGTTCAACGTGGCAATGCTGGTGAAAATATTATTCTGCCCTGTAAACGTCACAAATTTGTAAAAACCAAAAGAAGAATCTTAAAAACCTCGCAGTTTTTTCAGGTATACATATCTAATATGGGTTCTAGTATAGGTTTCTTTACTCTTTCAATGTCGCAAAATGCCAATTATTTCAAATTTATCCCAAAAATAATTAGTGGTACGAAGTTGGTACTTCAATCCAAGACCTTTACCATATATTATGGTAATTTAACCCAAATCCGATCTAGATACTAATGTTTAGATTCCCAGAAAGTGGGCAATCCCCCCTATGAATACCCCAAAAGACAAATTTCATGAGTTTTCCTCTTTCCAAGATTCCGGTATATGTGCAAATATGCTTAAGTCAAACTTTGCAGCAAAGATTGTCAGTAATAATGTAATCTCTCTACTGAATTTTCAGCAGACAATATAGAGTGCTTGTAAGTTTATTTATATAATAAAAAATTATTTATATAATGAAAAATTTATTTTATAACAAAAAAAAAACAAGTCTTTTGAACTGAAAGTGAGGAGCAACATTAAAGCTTAAAACAAAAAGAAATTATTGCGTATATGCGGGGTTTTGCTCCTTCTTAACACCTTGCTCTTTACACTAAAGTTTTTAGTACTTCAAAAAAAAACTTCTTATTGTTCTAATTAAGAACATAGTGTTTCAGGAGTCACTCTTAAAGAACTGTGACAGAATTCGAACTTTAGCATAAAGAGCGAAATGTTTAGGTGGATCAACCCCCCTCATATACGAAATGATTTCGGTTCGTTTTAAGTTTTAATGTACCTCCTTACTTTCAGTTAAAAAACTTATTTTTTATTTAATTTCTGATCAGCTTTAAATAATACCAGGAAATCTGGCTACATCTCCATGGAAAAATCCCTTCTCCTAACCGATTCATTCTCTAGGTCAGTGGTTCTCAAGTTGTAGTACGCGTGCCCCTTGGGGTACGCAAAAATTTTTAAGGGGTACATGACCAGCCAACAAAAAAAATGAAACAACCCGTTAACTCTAGGACTGGCAATTTTATTTATATTTTAGCTATAGTTTACTCAGTACCGATAACTTAGAAGGGGTACCTAAAATGTTTTGTGGGTAAAAAGGGGTACAGTTTCTACATGAGTTTGAGAACCATAGCACTAGACAATTCAATCCTGGGGAATATATACCCCGGACACTTACCCTTAACATCTCCACGCGTAAAATTGAATCGACAAAGAGAAAGCAAGACACAAGAAGAATCCCGCACAGGAATTCTGGTAAATTTCACCAGTGTAAAATTTCTCCTGAAAAATTCGCCCCCTTATCATTCCCCCACACCCCACGACAAATTGTCCCCGTGGAAAATCCCACCTGTAGAAAATTCGTACCATCACCCAAAAAATGTATGCATACAATGCTACACCCCAATACTAATAGCAATAGCGAATTTTCCCATTTAAAGACCTTACCTTTCACCCAGGGGCTGTGGGGGCCATGAAATCTCCAAAGGTATATTTATTCGTCCTTTTAATTATACTGAACAAAATGACAATCTCAAAATTTTGATCAGACGATTTTGAGAAAAAGGACCATGGGAGGGGGCTTAGTTGCCCTCCATTTTTTTGCTCATTTAAAAAGGGTACTAGAACTTTTAATTTTCGTTTGAATGAACCCTCTCCCGATATTCTAGGACCACCGGATCGATACGATCCCCCCGGGAAAAAGAAACACGCATCCGTGATCTTTCTTATGGTAAAAAAAAATCCAAATTCCACATTTTTGCAGACAGGAGCTTGAAACCTCTGCAGTAGGGTTCTCTGATACGCTGAATCTGATTGTGTGATTTTTATTAAGAGTCTATGACTTTTAGGGGGTGTTTCCTCTATTTTCTAAAATTAGGCAAATTTTGTCACGCTCGTAACCTTTGATGCGCAAGACTGAACTTAATGAAATTTATATATCTGGAACCAGCATAAAAATCCAATTTTTTTTTATATATCTATTGGCACCAAAATTCCGCTTTTCAGATTTTTGGTTACTATTGAGCCGGGTCGCTCCTTACTTACAATTCGTTACCATGAACTGTTTAATTTTGAATCAAAAAGTTATAGTAAGTTCGGCTATTTGCTGCGGCTTCTTACGTTACAAATTTATCTGCAGGAGAGCAATGAAACTAGAAAATGCGTTTGGGGCTTTTCAGGTGTCATTATCAACGAGGCTTGACTTGATTCTAGATTTGTTTAGCGATCTAAATGCCAAAATTTTCAAAATGTGCTGTTCGTTTCCTTATTTATGTCAACAGAAAAAAAAGTCTACAAGGAAGAAATTTTTTTTAAGTCGTCAAAAGTTGACACTTACGTCAACAGAGGAATCGAACGCTGTACTGTCGGGATAATTATGAATCAAACAAACAAAATGCTCTGTTCTGTCGGCAGATCGCAAGTGATGAACGAGGCTCGAGTGATTCTTACAAGGAAGCCTTTTTTAGTATATTAGCCAAAGTAGTGAAAAGTACTTTTGCTAATAATTTGGTATATATATATATATATATATATATATATATATATATATATATATATATATATATATATATATATATATATATATATAACAAAAAACAAACAAATTCTATTAATCGATCAGGCGTATTGAGTGTAAGAGGTAGGACTATAAGCCCAAGTTGGTTAGCAAATGCCACACAACGCCTTTTGTGTTATCGTAGCAGTTGGTATAATTATTTTGGATATTTTTTTTATATGGTGTTAACTAAGTTTAAAAACTCAGTTTAATCTTAAGCTTTCAAAAATTCCTAGAAAAGAGATCTGGTCTCAATTTCACCTGGAGGTAAAATGACTATCCACCCCTTTGATACCACCCCTCCTCTATTTTTAAATATCGGCTGCCTTGTTAGCAACCCATGACGCTAAAATAACTTTCTCTAGAATATTCCTTTCTCAATGAAAAATAAATCTGCAAGTATTATAATACTTACATTAATTTGAAGGGACAGAATGATGGCTCTTTTCCCCATTAAATAAAATAATTTCTTTTACGTTTGAACTTTAAAACTTGTCAAACAGTCTTTTCTTGCTGATAAATCAGCTCCAAGTTGAGATTCTTCCACAATTAATATTTATTTTTTAAAAACGCTTTTTTAAATTTTCGGTTACTATGGGCTGAACTCCGCTCTTTACTAGATTGCAGTGCATGCCACTGCCATGATGCGGGGAATCAATATATTGAAACAAACCCAACAAGAATATAATAAAATCCTAACATAGTACTAGAAATAAAGAGAATGGAAAATCTAGGGAAGATTTATATTGAGAGACAAGAAACTACCTCAGGCCTCTTCCATTTTGTGGAGTTAAAGTCTAAGTATCCTACTAACTCTTAACTTCTGGCTGCCGGTGAATATCCTCTAAAACGTTATTTAGTGAAAAAAATGAAACAGAAATGGTACTATCGACCACATTATACTTCCTTTCAGAAGTCTATTTGACCAAGTACATACTATTCACCAAACGCAAATTTCTGCAATTTTCCTGTGCCATGATTTAATGAATTAAAATCAAAACGAACTGTGAACGTTTTTTTTTTCAAATTTCTTTTCCTTCTTGCTTTAAAAACTTATCAGTCAATTTATCAGCTAAAGAATACAAACGATTCTGAGTGACGATTTGATTAAAGCACAGACCATTGAAAAATTAATAGCTTTCTTGGCTAGTCTGTAGCATACGACACTGTTCAAACTGATGCAAATTCATTTAAAATCATGCTAAAGTTACTTTACAGATTTGCTTTGAAATTTTTGTATAAATTATTAATTATAATAAATAATAACCAACAATAATTTACCAAAATTGACCAAAATTTTGGTTAATTGACCAAACTTTTAGAGGAGAAGAAACCTTCCCGGACAGAAAACAGCACAAGTTCTTGCAAACATGTTCAATGTAGATGTTCATGCACACTTGTAAACATCACATGTTCTTGACCTAAAGGGTTTGCAATTTAAAATTAGCACTGTAAGGGTAGTAGGGCCCAGCAAATCAGTAAAAAAAAAAAGAAAAAGAAAAAAACTTGATAACTTCGGTTTAATGGAATCATCCTTTTTTTTCAAATTTCACCCAGGGTCTAGAATCTCCACCTTCCTAAGTACATATAACGAAGAATTAATGTTTGCTAGAAGTAAATGCAGAAGGAATTAAGTACTATGATCGTATGAATACAAGCATCATGAAATTACATCCCCAGGGAATTTATTTTCACAAGAAAATTTTGCAATTTTTTTTCCGAACTCAAAACTAACAAAGAATAGACTATGAGGTGTTATCTAGAAGCTCCTACACCATGATAGCTATAAAAAGGGTCAAAACAATCTTGCTTACTGACACTTCTGAATCATTCGGATGAATTTGGACGTATCATTGGACGTATGTATTCCTAAAATGTTGGATAAAACGTTAATTCTGTAAAGCCCTTTACTCTGACTTTCTAATTTCTGAAAAATCAACTGAACTAAATAGAACTTTTAGAAGGAAACGTTTAGAAAAAGACACTTAATGAAAAAGTGCATGCTCATCCTGCTCCATTTGAGAGGCTTCATGTCGAGTAAAATTGAAGGGCTGAATATACATCTTATTTTTTCCGGTGTTTCTTTTAGTTCCCATTGACTTAATCTTCTGACAGCACTGGAAACTTGATTCCAAAGCTTCATCAGAGACGTTTTTTCAAGAATTCGTTAGCTCGAATGACAGTTTTCTTAAACCAAATTTCGCAGCACCAGGTACATCATGGGTGTCTGATATACCACTAGCCCCTTGCGTGGTAAAATCATTATATTTTAATTGTCTTCTGAACCAAAAGTTGAAGGGATCAATATCCTCTGGGAGTCGGTTTCAAATGGATTTGTAGTATCAAACAAAGCCGTTTATCAGTAATATTTATTGGTATTTCTATTTCAGGCTGATTTGAAAATATGTTTACCAGGAAGAGCACGATTTTGAAGCAATTGAGACCCTTAAGGTCGCCATCCATAGAAAAAAAGAGAAAAATTGTGAAGAAACTTGTATATGAAAAATACTTGATCCACAAGGACAGTTGAGCAATGTTTCAATCCGACTATGTTCCTGAACATGGCTGCCACAAAACAATTCAGTTTTGATCGACGATTAATGCTGTTACTCAAGAGCCTACGGTGTTTTTTATGGTTTCATGGTAATCAGAAAGTACAATGAAAACAGTTTTTTCGAATCTTATTAGCTATTGACGATCTGTGCAGATACGAGATTATAAGATCACATACACTTGTGATGGATTGTCACGACCTCTATGTTATCTAATTGGCTATATTTAGGACCAGCCAGCTTGAGAATATTATGCAAGTTACAGTTATTGGTGAGTAAAATACCGGATTGGCCTAATGCAAGCTCATAATTTACAGACAAGTAGAAATGGTATATCTCTTTTAATGTGTGTTTTACATCTTTCTTTTTATAAATTATGTTTCACAGCAATATACTTTGGTCGATTGTCACAGAATCCTTAGAATAAATTTAGGATTTTTAAACAAAAATAAAAACAAAAATAATGAACTGTTAGTGTTAGATATTCGGATGATAATCTTGATAATTAAAAAGTACATACTTGGCAGATATTACAAGCTTATTCCAATGAGACTTGATATCATCATCTTCTGGTTGTTCCGCTATGTAAAGTCCATCAAATTCCAGACGACGAGCAATTTCTTTCTCACGTTTGAAAATGGCTAATGGAACCTACAAAAATTATAGAAATAAATGTCGAAAATTAGGAACACCGTCCATGTTTTACTGTCTTCAGTAAATTAATTGAAATAACGAAGGTAGAACCCATTGCTTTTTTAATTTTTAATTTTTTCCTATTTATAAACACTGGATTATGACCTCATGTCTTTTATATTCATGTCTTTTACTTTTCATATTCTGTCCCTATAATCCTTGCTCATTGGCAATGTTTACAAGATCAAATCCAAGACTCTCCACTTGTAAATATAGCGCAAGTATTTTAAATAATAAGTATTTTCAGATAAACCTATCATATTATTTTTATAAATTACTCGAGTATGATAATAAGAATTACGGGTCTCACCTTCAGTTGATAATAAGCAACGAGCATAAATAGTGAGACAAGCGAATGAAGAACAGCCAACAGTCGAAGCACGTGTTCAAGGTAAAAGAATTTGTCATCCACATGAATATGCTCGGGAAGCTCATTGTCATCTCCAGCTAAAAGACATACATCCAATAATTTTTTTTTCAGTAGCTGACGAAAAAATAATAGACTAATAGAAGAATAGACTAATAGAAAATTAATCTAATATGGTAAATAATCTTATCGAATTACAATTAAAAGTTTGACTAGGTTCAAATAATCTGTTATATCAGCAACAAAGCGGGCCAAATTAAATAAAAATGAGATATATCAAGTACAAAACTCAACAAATAAATGTTTCAGCTTCATCTTCCGTTGTAGAAGTTGATTTAAAAACAAAAACAAAAAACTAACAAACCTTTTAGATACCAAAAGCTGGAAGTATCTTAGAATAAGAACCTACTCAAACTCCATCACTCAAAAATCCTCTCAAATATTATAAAATAGCCCAGGGGCGTTATTTTCAAAAATTTTAATCATATTAAGAGGCTATAGAAGTGGTTTTCCTCGCGATAGTAAATCACTTACAAGTAAGACTAGGGGTCGAAATATCTAGAGAAATCGATCTGTAATTGATTGGAGTAGAATATCTAAATAGCTGGACAGAAACTAGACAAGTGTCAATTTATGAGCTGCCAGCAACTTTAATATCAAAGTCAGTTTACCTTCTGCACTTCCCCCTCCCCCGTCGTCAAATGTTTCTCCGCTACTTCCAAGAAGCTTCTCCATACTCGCTGCCACCGCCTCAACAATCTTAGACGTACCACCTTCATCTGTGCTATTTAACTCAACAGAGTCCATCATATCACTGCCCATTAGGCTAATGTGTTCCTTCGTCAATATACTTCCAGATTCGTCTATGTCAGCAGCCTCTCCAAGGGTACTTGCCTAAAAGTATTTGTACAGAGCACATATTGTTTAAGACAAGACCCTTTAGCCATTTAATACAATGGATGAGAAAGAAAAGAGAAATTATACACAAGCGACAAGTAGCGGAAAAATAATTAACAAAAGACATTTTTCTAACATCTGGTAACATTTCTGTGGACTGGCACTTTTTCAGCCCAGACTCAGTGGCATCAATTCGCAAAAATGTAGAGAGGGGCTATTCTTTCCAATCTTTCGAATGAAAATGACAAAAAAAAAATCATTTTCAAAAAAATACAAACAAAATTCCTTTTTCAGAACCGGGGGGTCTAGGGGATGCTGCCCCCTATAGACTCCCCAAAATAGACCCCTAACAAAATAATGGACTTACATTAGCATTTCTAAAAAAATTCTTCATTTGGACACTGTCAATGCCCGTATGTTAAAAATGATGAGTATCCACTGCTTTTGTACAGTATTATTCATTCATCAAGGAAAAAGGAAACAGCAAGGTCGTATTCATCTATGCAGTGTATAATTGAAAGAACACTCACTTATACTAACTATATAACAAAGGTAACATTTTCTTGAGCTATGACTCGGAAGAAATGATAATATTTTGCTGGTTATATTTCCCCTAATTTGACTGACTAATTTAATTAAATTCTATATAATTTAAATATTTTCTACTACCCCCTCCCATATGTTTCTGTATATTAGATAATGATTTTACAACTTGAGACTTCATCTCAAGATGTATTGGCTTAACTGATTCATTATCTAATTTTGGCAAAATATTTTGATGTTCAAACCAGCATATTTGTCCTATTCAAATCAAAGTGCGCAGCTTTTTATGAGTGTTTGATTTCCATTTAAAAAGTTACCGCCAATGCTGCCCGAAGGAGGAATTTGTACCCCTTAAAGGTCATGCTATTATCACCCCCTCTCCTAAGGACGTGCTCGTATTCACACGAACACGTCGTATGTGATCTATGAGTCTAGTTCAGGCCTTTTCCATGTAGGTTTTCAAGCTGTATCGAATATTGCAGCATAACCCAACTCAATTCATCAAGATTTAATTTGAAAAAACATTTTATAAAAAATATAAACTCTATTCATTCTTTGCTTATGAAATACTATACATATTGCGTCAAACTCCTTAAAAACGTAACAAAAATGAATATAAACGAAATTTTGATGGGGTTTTTAAAGTTTTTTTTAACCTCTCCCCCCCCCTCTTGAAAAAATTCTTTGGTAAACCATATATTTCTAGCAATTTTTTAGCACAAATCTAGAGTATTATTTCAACAGCAACTGGTAGCCTATTCTAAAGTGTTGCAACATCGTTTGACAGAGAGAGCCGAAATTTGAACTAACGGGTATTTCTACTTTTAATATACCATTCATACATTCATAAACTGTGTCAATTGTCGCGTTTGGGGATCAGAGATTACACAAATAACTGTTGAGCAGCCTCTGCATCCACAACAAGTAAGTGGTTAGTGTGGTTTTTGATCGGCAGCACTGACGCATTCTTTTTTAAGGGGTCCCCGTTACCATCAATAGTGAACGTAACCAGGCTATCCTAAACAAATTTTGTTTCCAGAATTGAAGAGTATAAGATGGATGACATTCACTTTTGATTAAACAAGCCAACTTGTCACACAACTAAAGCGCTCATCAATCTTTGGCGGGCTGTTTTTAGAAATCGAATGATCAACTGAAATACTGATGCAATTGGTTGTCCCCGAGATGTGATTAAACACAGTTGGATTATTTTCTTCTTTTTTCCTTGTGGGAAATCCAAACAATTGAAAGTGCAGCAATAAATCAGTTAATCGGAGGAGGTGAGATACCCACGATTTGTCCCGTAGTTTCCTAGATATTTTATTTAATTTAACAGTTTTTCGTTTATTTTTTTTTTATTTTCCCACCCCATAAAACCGATTCCTGCGCATCTGCCCAGCACAAATGTTTATTAATGAATATGGATTTCTTCAAATTAATCGTGAGGTCATTTTTCCTTTTCAATGGAGAAACAGTCCAATCTAGACACTAATTAAAAAAAAAGTAAATAATGTATAAAAGAAACGGTTCCGAGTCCATCGATTGCACGAAAAATTCATTATTATAACTAAAAAAAGAAGATAGCCGATACAGAGCACAATTCCTAGAAGGCGCCAAAAAATCGTACGTCAAAACCATTTCCCCACTTCTATTATTATAGACACTCCTAGGAATTCAAAATTAATTATCTTGCCATATTTCATTTTCTATAAAGAAAAAAATCATATCATATAGATTAAAAGGCAAAAATAACCTAACGGAGAATAGGAATAGGATTTGAAATTAAATACCTTATAAAACAACAGCATGAAATTGATACAAAATGCAAGCGTAAGAGCAATGTATTTCAAATAGCAAAAATAACCTAACGGAGAATAGGAATAGGATTTGAAATTAAATACCTTATAAAACAACAGCATGAAATTGATACAAAATGCAAGCGTAAGAGCAATGTATTTCAAATTATAAAAGTTCCTAGCAAGGTAGCTAATTCCACGACGTGTATATTCACCAAAATGAAGCTGCGAAACTGGAGGAGGTTCAGGGGCTTTGGCTTCTGGCTCGACTTCAGGTATGTGCTGCTGAACTGACTGAGCCGTAGTTTCTCTAAAAGGAAGAGATAATAATGAAAGGAGGGATTTCCATGTCATTGGTCAAGTACCACAGAAAACCAAAAGAATTAAAACTACAAGGGCGACATTGTTCCACAATCTGTTTCAGTTAACTAAAATGATTTGATTTTGTTTCTTCGTTTTCTCACAGATTTTAGTAAGATTATTTTAAGATCGGATCGAAGTTTGGATATCTTAAATACAAAAAAGAAAAACATCAAAATTGAATATTAACTTTACCTACAGACATAAATCAAATAGTAATTTTAAACGTTCTCTTCTTTCAAAAGACATGTAAAAACAAGTGGATTATACTTGGCAAAAATCGACTTAGAATAGTTTCAAAACTCAATATAGTAATAAATAAGATAAAGAAAACTTCAAGGTGACAAAGTACGAGATTATCAAAAAAAATGAAAAATGTAACAAGTTTGACAGAAAAGGTTTTAAATTAAATACAAGGTATTAGCAAAAGCTATAATAAAGACACAGATAGTTGACTGCTGGAGCTACTGATTATCACTGTAATGGCTTCACAACAGAACAGATAAAAGTTCAGTGGAATCGCAGAGGACGACGTTTCAGACTAATGTTGAAAGGGATGTGCCCCCACCGTGCAAATATGCAAAGAAAATTCTGAACTTCCTAAAAAATAAAACCCAACTTACACTTTTGGAGTATCAGTTACTAAAACACTTGGACTTTCAGTTTTTGTGGTCGATTCTCCTTCAAATTTACCCTCTAGGCTTGGCTCTTCCATTGATGAACCAGCAGAACCTGAGAAAACATCCGGGGACCTAAAAATAAAATATCCTTTAGGATTTGAACATAAAATTCCTAAATCTAATAAGGTTCTCAAAGCTAAAATTATCTAAAATGAATATATAACCTTTTTTACTGAACAAGACCACCGTTCTCGTGGCGATCCGAATTCAACATTAGGTGCACTGAAAAACACATAAAAAGGTGGAAAGAAAAACAGTGTATAAGAAAACGATCATACTATAATTATAATGGATATAATGGATATAAAATCCATTATATTAAAAGTTATAATGAAAGTTATAATGGATATAACGTTTGAGTCATAATCTCGTTTTAAATTGATAATAATAACCAATAGCTATGAATTCTTGTGGCGATTGACTATTTTTAGCTTCGTAGGTTTGCAATCATGGTTGGATTATTATTATTCCTAATCCTATCAGGTTAAAATTATTCAGCAACAATTTCGCTGTTATTCTTCTTGTAAAATAACTTTTAATAAGCTGTTGTTTACAGGGAATTTTGTACCCATTTTTGTGGGTTATCATGTGTTAAATAAAGTGTGCATTTGCAGACAAAACAAAGACCTAAAAAAACAATAAACGAAGCTTTATTAATTTCAATTGGCATCAACTATACTCTATACCTTCTAAGCCAAAATTATAATGACCAATGATAAAAAGAGATAAGACAGTCAATCAAATATTAAAAAGGATGGTAAGACAACAAGGAGAAAGAGGTGAATACTCACGGGCCTAGGGCTAGTACTTCCCCAGCTGCCGGGTCCATTATTGCTGGAACTTGCAAAGCACCAGCTGCAAGGGCTGGAAGGGGAGATAGCGATACCATACTTTCCTCTTGAACTTTAACTTCTTCTTTTTCTGGTTGAGGACCTTTCATCAGGTTGAAGAGCACACGGGCAACCTGCCTGAGGAAATAAAGCAGTCTTTCATTTTATGTAATTCATTTGATCTTTCATTTTATGAGTCAGCAAAAAATATGGATGAAGCCTTTCCTATTGTTTAATTTTTCTTATTTTGGCGTTCTTTATTAAAACTTCTCACACTTGTTTCTTTACAGATATAAATTGAACACCTCTGATAAGAAGAAAGGAACATTAAGAATATTAGCCCCAAACAACAGTTTTTTGTTCTTTGAAAGTGTTGTAAACAGAGTAACTTACAGAAAAAATTATGTAGGCGAAAATTTGACAAAAGGTATACGGTACTGCACACCAGTATGACCTCTGAGACTGGGAGGCCATATAAAAACCCTTACAATAGATTTTGGGAAGCTTTATTAATAGCTTCAAATTTAATATATTTTGCATATTCAGAATTAGTGTAAAATAACTCTTGCGTATGTTTAACCAAGTCTTCGTTAGAGTAAGTTTAGGTTATTATTGACAAGGAATGTCCTGTACTTAGAGTTTATTACTACGAACTGTTTGATTCAAGGCTCCCTTAAATGCGAAGAATGCTAGTAACTCTCCTTCAACCTCCAGTTATTCCTCCAAATAAAATTCGTATATATATTAATTCGTACAAATAATCTTCAGGAATGATCTTCATCCCTGAAATTATGTGTCACAGTAATTTTTTTATCAGGAGGGGGAGTTCTGAAATATCACAGATTAATTATAGGATCGTCAGTTTCACTGTTTTCAAGGTAAGTTTTTCAAACAGACGTTTTTTATATAGGGATGTGTCCCATGAGCACTGGAAATGAAGCCCCTCTTACATCAGACGCTGAAAGGGGCAATTAATCCCTAGGAAAACAGAAGATATTAAACAAATGATATAAATAGGAAAAGAAGATATTTTCCCATTTACATTTGGATAAAAACAAAGCCTCTGCTATTAGTCACATCCTGAAAACTTCCTAGCGGCGCTCATGACGTCCACCCACTTCTCAGTCTTGTGTATTGGTAAGCATATGAATATGATATCTCATGGTGCACAAACATTTCTTTTTTTGTAATAAAAGTACAGTATCGAGATATCGAATCGCTTCGAGCCCCTTGGCTCACTTAATAGCAGCGAAGATCTCTGGAAGCATTTTAAATCGCAGACCAGCGAAGCAGCACAACTAGTGCTTGGCAAGAGGAGTTACCCAAAGAAATCGTGGCTAACTAATGAAACGCTGCAAGTCATAGAGCAAAGACGGAAGGCAGGACTTCTTGGGGACACGACCACATATCGAAGGCTCAATGGAGTGCGGAACAGACTCATTCAGCGGGATAGAGCCCAGCTTGTTGCAAGGAAAGCCGATGAAATTGAACTAGCTGCAAAAAAGAAAGACATGTGCAGCCTTTCAAGCATCTCCGAGATCTCACTGAAAATAAAACTCCCACCTTGAGTCCCGTCCTGTCCAGGGATGGGACACTTCTTTCTGATGAAGGTTCTTGTCTTGAGCGGTGGAAGGACCACTTCTGCTCGCTCCTCAACAATACTAGCCCGTCTGCGCCTCGTATTAATAGTACCAGCGAACCTTGCAGTCAAAGACCTGAAACAGATGCTCCTCCAGATGAGCCTTTCAGCCCCTCAGAAATCGGACATGCAGTAAAAAGGCTCAAGAATAATAAAGCTGCAGGTATCTGTGGCTTAAACTCAGAGCTGCTAAAATATGGAGGACCTGCAATGCCCCTGTCTCTCCACACCCTGTTCTCTACAATCTGGCAAACGAAGATAATTCCCGAGGATTGGCGGAAGGGTGTAATCATCCCCTTACGGAAGAGGAAAGGCTCAAGAAGCGACTGCTCTAACTACCGGGGAATAGCCCTACTGTCAGTCCCTGGTAAACTGTTTTCAATGGTCCTGCTGGATCCATGTCGGAATATCATCCGAAAAATCCGGCGACCAGAGCAAGCTGGTTTTATGTCGGACCTTTCAACTATCAAGCAGATTTTGACGGATTCGATAAATAGTAGAGAAGACCACAGACTTCCGACAGAAAACATTTATTGCCTTCGTCGACTTCCGTGCTGCATTTGACTCAGTCGATTGAAAAGCTCTTTGGCGGATTCTAAAGTTGACTGGCCTACCCGAGAAATGTTGCAGACTTCTCAAGGCGCTGCACCATGGGACGGAGAGCTGTGTTTAAGTAAATGGTCGGCGCAGCCCGTTCTTTCAAATCAAGACAGGGGTAGGCCAAGGATGTGCAGTGGCCCCAGAGCTCTTCAATGCCATCGTGGATTACATTATGACAAAAACCACTCCACGTCTCAGCTTTGGGCTCAAATTCGGAGATCGTGCCATCACAGATGTTGATTTTGCCGATGACTTGGCCATTCTGGCGGACTCCATGGAGCAGCTGCTGGAAGCGCTCCGAATTCTACGAGAAGAGGCTGCCAAAGTAGGACTGCATATAAACTGGAACAAAAATAAAATTATGGCGATAGACCTGTCTTCTCCTACTGTTAAATTTTCAGTTAGCCTGGACAGCACCACTGGCATCGAGGTTGTTCAAGACTTCATTTACCTGGGCTCCATAGTTTCTTCAAATGGCTCGCTTCTCCCCGAGGTTCAAGCGAGACTATCTAAAGCGTCTTCTGTCATGGGCAGACAGAATCGTCACTTCTGGCGAAAACCAAACATCAGTCGTACAACGAAACTGCGGATCTTCAACGCTCTAGTCGGCTCTGTGATGATTTACGGAGCTGAGACAAGGCCAGCATCAGCTGCAGCCCCCAAGAAAATCGACGTATTTCATGCGAAGAGCCTGAGGAGGATCGAGGGCCTACGATAGTCCGACTTCGTCTGCAATGAGAAGCTTCTGTAGCTCACAAAGCAGTCTTGATTTTCGACTCAAGCAGCCGAGCGAACATTACGATGGTTCGGGCACCTGCTTTCGAATGCCACCACATCTACCCGCAAAGACGATCTACGACTTCGACCCTATCAAATTCGGTTGGACGTGACCTCGCGGCCGACCGAAGAAACGTTCGTCCGACAGCCTGTCCGAGTTCTTGGCGATGGCAAACATCAGACAGGGCGAAAAGCAAATACTCGCCATGGACAGAAGTGGATAGAGGAGGCAGACGCCACTCTCTACACTGAGCAGTGCCCAGCAGGAGATTTAAGTCAAGTAAGTCAATAACCCTGCAGCACCCATATTACAGCATTAGTTCAAGAATTTTACCGAAAATGAAGGAAAAATACTGAGAGTTAAATAGTTTCGACGTAAAAAATCCCTTTTTTAGGCTTCAGGCAACCCCCCTCCCTTTCCACTTACACAAATTTCTTATAGCCCTCCTATGCAATAGCGACTGTGCAATTATAACGTCACGGTAGGTAATTTTGTCAAGCCTCAAATAAATGAACTGAATTAAATGGAGCCCTACTATAAATGTTTATATAAACTACATTCATCTTTAGGAGCAAATACGCCACGACACCCCATTACAACCTCTAGGACTGGGAAACTCATAAAACTTTTAATTTCCGTTCAAATAGGTCTTCTCTCAATTTCTTATGAGCATTAGTTCAATAGGATCATCCACAGAAAAAAAAACAAAAGCAAAAACAACAACAAGTTGTAATGATTCTTCTGGGGAAAATGTGTAATCCTGGAAAAAATCCACTTTATGTAGATAGGGACTAGGAACCTCATCAATGGGGTTCTATAATATACTGAATTTGATGTTGTAGTTTTCATGGTTCAGTAGCCCGATTAGGGGTGTTTTATGTCTTTCTAGAAAATCAGAAAAACTAACTTAGGCTCGTAAGTATTGATAGGTAACTTTAAGCTTAATAACAACTTAATATATTTAATATTACCACAAAAGCCAATTCATTTTATGTATATACTATTTTAAGAAAACTTTTCTTTAAAGTTTTGGTTACTATTAGCACAATTCGCTTCTTACTTACAGTTCGTCGTCACGAACTGTTTGATAAAAACGATTAGATTACTTTGCTATTATAAGATACACAAAAAAACGAAACTAAAATTACATACAAAAAAGGAGAGTTTAAAAAAAAATGTGAAGTTAAAGCTCAAAACGAGTAAAGGTTAGCTTATAGAAGATATTAAACCTAAATAAAGAAATATTAAAATGACGAACGAAATGAAACGTAAAACAAACAGAAATTACGATGAGCAATGAGGCAAACTTAAAACAAACAGAAAGCGCAACCAACAAGGACAGCATTGTTGCCTCTTAAGCTTCCCCAAAATGCGTCCGCGTTACTGAAGACAAAGTATTCATTTTTACACCAATCATTTTTCCGTAATAAAAGGAAAAATAAAATTCAGCTCAAGCTTCCAAGAGCTTAGTTTAGTTAAAAGTGTATGCATCACATAGATAATTATAACTAAGATTAAATATATAATAAGTGTAATATTTTTTCCTTTTTTGAAATCTTTTTATATGCATTCCTTTCAAATGCATATAAAATCAATCGGCTAAACTGAACCTGCAATATCAGCCATTTGTTTAGTTTTCAGAAAATGTATATGATACTCTAGCCTTTGAGAGGAGCAGGCTGAGAGAAGCCAACACCACGCTTCTTTGTGATAAAAAATTTACCGACATAAAAATTTTCTAGCAAATTTCTTTCAAACATAGAAAAAGAACAGTTAGGTAAAAAACTTTCAATATGAGCAATCTTATTGGGAATTTTTTTTTTATTTAATTCAAGCTAAATTGCACATTTCAAGAATAATTGGTTGAGTCTAGCAAAGGTCTCTTTTAGTTTCACAATAATAAAAATTATGATAAAGGGCTACTGTGGTGATCTCAAGCTTGGTAATACGAGAACCAGAATTCGAATCCAGCTGTGCCAACACACTGCGGGGCCGACGCAAAGACCTTAGTGGCCATTAAACGTCCTTAATCTGATACAACAATTATAATAAAGGGTCTTGAATTTTACTTTATCATTTATCATAGGCTGTGTCTTTGGCTTCGGACTATGAGTATTTTAGTACGCTTAGATTCTTTTTCTTTTTCTCAAGTCTCTTACTTAGAACGAGGATGTTTCATTACTTAACTAATTTTAAATGGAAATAAAAGAGGACATTACTTACTTGATAACAAAGAATACGGAAAACGCAGAAAAGGAAACGATTTTATAGTTGAGCTTCATCAAAGTGAAAATAATTTCGGTTACTGGTTTCTTTTTAAGACTGTTGACCTCCCTCTTGATATTGGATGGTGAAAGCTTTGAAAGAAGATCCAAAAGGGCATTCTTAAATGCAGATATGTTTTGCTTAACTGGCTCTAGTCCTCCTCTGTAATCAGACATAAGACAAAATCATTTTCGATACACAATCAACTTGGCACAATAATTGACATTAGATGTGATTGATGTGAGACAAATATATACTGTGGCCGTTTCGGCTGACCAAAACTAATAAGATCTTGCATCTTTGAGACATGTAATCACAGACTTGTCTTCCTATTCTTCTTGACTATTCTACTTTTACCATCTTCACTGCACTTACCGTCTTTATTATTAATCCTACCTAGGTAAGTAAAGCTGTCCACTTGATCAATGTTCTCGTAACCCAACATTACCTCTTCACCGACACTTATTCTTAAAGGCTTAGCCTTCTTAACATTGATTTCAAACCTATTCTTGGACCCTGAACTCGCAAAGCCTCTAAAAGTTCATTCATTTGCTAACATTTTTATTCAAGGTGCTTTGATCATCAGCATAATTGAAGTCTAGGAGAGTTTACTTCCCCAGTTGATATTTTTTTTTATTAGTATTTTTTTCTTTTTCCTTTTTTGAAAAGAGAAGTTGCTGTTAAACCAGCTGATGTACCACAAAAGATATTAATTTGCATTTTTTGTTTTACCTCTCGTGGTTAACATTCCTTCAAAATTTGAGATCAAAATTGTCACCAATAACTTTGTTGCAACAAATTTGAAGTGATGGATCATTTTCCTTCTCCCACTGTATCAAGCTTGTCGACATAAGCTACATTTGATAATTAAGCTTGTTTGAGACACATGATAATTGTGTAAAGCAAATTCATCTGATTGGAGTTCGTAAGATGGACCCCTTTATTAAATAAAATCGGCTTCGTTATTTGTACTGATGCAATGACACAAATTTACTTAATTAGCTTTTTTGTCCCATTTCTTTTTGACCCGTAGAATTTTCTAGAAAAAGGGCTATCTCAGTTTAATTCTCAGTTTTACTGAAATTGTTTTTTCCTGTATATCATTCAGTCCTGTATATCAGATTTGATAAAAATGCCACATTAAGTCAAAAAATGCGATGGACAGGGTAAATTCGCATTATCAAAGCAATACAGTTGTAAAATTATACATAAACTCGTGTACCATAAACGGATTACTGAAAAATTTGTGTTGCTAATACTGACGTCAAAAATATCCAATGTGGACTAAAGAGATTAGCTACCAATTTATGGCTTTAAAAGCAAACAACACAGCGATAAGCAAAATTGAACAAAAAGGGACTGTATTTTTTTTCCAAGCCAGTTAATCATGGCTCTAAAAACTCTGATTTTGGTGTTATTCCCTATTGCCTTGGTTACAGCTGCCCCTCAGCTTTTACAAGCAGCTGAAGAATGTGACTCGTGAGTTTGATTTCTATTTGTTTAATTGATTTAACTAGTTTTCTTTCTACATTTCTGCATTCACAGCCTTTAGCTTTTCAGCAGCCAGTCAGGTAAAAAAAATAAGCATTCCCTCCTTTTAGGAAGTTACTTCTTTATTACTGTCCAGATGAATCAGAAAATACTTAAACTAACGGTATCCTTGCCTTCTTTAAGTAGCTTAATTTTTGCTTTTCCGTGGTGATATTGATTTCATAGGAATATTTGATTTTGCAAGAAAATGACTCGTGTCTGTCTGAAAATGTTTAGGGTGTCTAAATAATGATTTCTAAAAAATTAAGCTCCGGTGATTTTTTTCAATTACTTTCCGTCCAAAATGAAAAAATTTTTTCCAAACTTTATAAGAAGATATTTAAAATTTTCCAAATTAAAAAAAAATTCACTAAAAAGGTAATTCTTAATTTTTCTTTCAGTATTACGAAAAATAAGTAATAATTATGGGAGTCCCCTTCACCACAAGATAATCTTCTACTGCGATTTTTTTCCAATTGTCAAGTCCAAAGTAAAAGTTATAGCCTGTGTCCATAACAAGAAAGAGGGTTAGCTGCTTTATCACTGATTAAACAAAATATAAGAACCAAAATACAAAGAAAAAAAATCCGAATGGAAGTTCATAATTTTGCCATTATTCCAAGAAAACATATTTACTAAATATAAAGAACTAAAACCTTGTACATTTTTCATTCTGTCTTATTATTATTTTTGACTGCTTTTTTGCGTTTATTTAATGAATTTATTTTTGGGCCAGCAATCCCAAGAAATCTAATACAAGATTTTTTCTTCTGAAATATGTCTTGTCCTAAAAAAAAGAATAGTGGCCCGAACCTGATCTCAAAACATTGTTTCTTAAAAAAAAACAATAACATTTCCATTGTGTATAGGTAGTAGAAAATTTGTCTTGGACTAACTTTTAAATTATGGAATTCCCTCAGTTTTTAAATTAATGACACAACATAACAGTTTTATTAACTTTTGACTTATCAATTAGAAACAAGTCGCACATGAGCGAATTTCAAAAAGGATTCTCCCTTAAGTCTCTATTCAAACTTCTTCTGAGCGGTAGATGTTTAATATATACATATGTATATGTACTGCTACTAACTACTAATAACTCACCGCAGCACCAAGCCGCCTGAGGCCAACACAGCTACGCACGCTCCTCCTCCAACCTAATCTATTTAAAGCCTCCCTCTTTACATCCTTCCGGGAAGTTCCCATTTCCTTTAAATCTTTATTTATGACATCCTCCCAACCCAAAAAGGACGACCTGCTTTCCGTGTAGCCCCAGACGGTTGGCCAAAAAGGACAATCTTCGGTAATCTGTCATCCGTAGAACGTGGCCTAGCCATCTCAACCTTTCTTTGATTATAGCCCTAGAAAGCGGGATTGAACCACATTTTCGTACAACCTACTGTTTGAAATTCGGTCAGTCAGCCGGGTACCCAGAACAATCCGTAAGCGATTTCTCTGGAAAACATCTAGTAAATTTCCATCTGCTTTTCGGAGCGCCCATGCTTCAGAGCCATATTTGACCACTGTCATCACTGTAGCTTCCAATATTCTAATCTTGATTTGCAGACCTATCTTTCTATTCTTCCAAACTTTTTTTAACTGTGAAAAAGCACCCTGAGCCTTAGCTATTCTACTTTTAAAATCTTCACTGCTCCCACCATCTTTACTATTAATACTACCAAGGTAACTGAAGCTCCCAACCTGATCAATCTTTTCATTACCTAATATCACCTGTTCATCTTCACTTATTCCTAGCCTTAGTGACTTAGTCTTCTTAACATTAATTTTCAAGCCTATTTTAGCACCCTGAACTCACAAAACCTATAAAAATTTATTCATTTTGCTCACACTTTCATCTAATATGCTTAAATCATCAGTATAATCTAAGTCCAGGAGCGTTTTTCCTCCCCGTTTGATTCCATGGTCTCCAATTGCTTTTCCTGTGCTCCTTAAGACGAAGTCCATCAAAATGATCCATACAAAGGGGGATAGAACACAACCCTGCTTAACTCCTGATTTATTACAAAACCAGTTGCTAACCTCATTTCCTACCTTAACCGCATCAGTATTATTCTCGTACATAACACAAATCACTTTAAAGTATTTTTCTGGTATGCCATATAACGATAAGACCTTTGTTAACGCTCTTATATCAACATAATCGAAAGCTTGCTAATAATCGATAAAACTGAGGACCAAAGGTGTTTGACAACGAAGGGACTTCTCAATTATTAACCTAAGATTAATGATTGATGATTGAGGTATCTCCAATACCTGCGAGCAAGCTTTGTGCTACCTTCATAAAATGTCGCCACCAGTGAATTGACCCGAGTTGCGATAGTTTTAAAAGTTTTGAAGTAAAAATGGTGAGTTTTTTGTGGAGTTCATCCAGCCGTGAATATCAGTTATTGCAAATTCTTGTGGTTAAATAAAAAAATAAACAAGTTTTTTCAACTGAAAGTAAGGAGAAACGTTAAAACTTAAAAGACCAGAAATTATTCTGTATGTAAGAGGGACTGCCCCTTCCTCAACCCTCGCTCGTATGATAAAGTCTTAAACCTCTTTAAAATACTTCTCAAAGAATCAAGACAAAAGTCAAAATTTAGCGTAAAGAGCGAGGGTTGAGGAAGGGGCAGCCTCCTCACACAAAGGATAAGTTCTGTTCGTTTTAAATTTTAATTTCGCTATCCTTCCTTTCAGCTGACTTTTTTTTTTTATAAAATTTAACTTCTCTTTTTCAAATCGTGCCAGGAAATCTCTCCCCTCCCCTGTGTATCATTTATCCTAGAAAATCCCCACAGAAACTTTACTCCACACGGAAAATTCTTCTCAGGTGACATTGTGAGGGTGTTTTCCCCTTTTTCAAAAATCAGGCAAATTTCCTTAGGGCCGTAACTTTTGATGTGTAACATTACACTTAATGAAATTTATATATTTGGAATGAGAATAAAAGGGCAGTTCTTTTGATGTGTCTATTGTTATCCAAAAACTATTCTTTAGAATTTAGGTTACTATTAGGCCAAAACCTTTTTCCTTACTGTTCGTTACCACCAACTGTTTGAAACTTTGAGACACCTACAGAGAGCTATTTGAGATAGAAGAACGAACATGCTGACTTCTGGAATTCTTCTGATCTATAGCAACCCGTGCTCACAATACTCGATCAGTCTATCGGGTCGCTGGGTCGAATAAGACATTTTCAAAAATTCACAATATAATCCCGAGTTAGTACCGAGCTACTTCCGTCTTTTCCCTGAATTGAAGAAGTGGCTTGGGAGGTATAACTTCCAAACTGGGCTCAAAGGAGCTCAAAGAAACCGTAACAGCTCACTTAAAATTACTGGCAGCGGTATTGTAACGAAACAGGTATTATAAAGCTCGTTTATAGATACGTCAATCACTCAAAAACATTTTTTTTTAGTCTCGGCTTTCCTTTAGTGCCAGTTGCAAGTTTAAGAAAAAAACACCTTTATGTTTGAAACAATGTCAAATAGAAATTTTATTACAATTTAGACAAAAAAAGAAAGAAAAAACGATTTTTACTTTTTTTTTAGACTTTAAAGTCCCATAGGTAACCCCTCTCTAAAACCAAGAGCGTTCAAAGTTCCCATTTTTTGATTCGGAACAAAGAAATGGGTAAAAAATTCAGGCAACCTAACTTTTCGAAAACTACTTCCGTCTAGGTGCCCGTGTTTATTTGTTTAAACCTTACTGTTACATTAATAAGAAGAGCGTTATTATAGCAAAAGAATAAATGCCATTTATATTTTAGTTAAAAGATAGCAACCCATAGTTTATTAGTCAATTCATGTCTGGAACCCCTTTCCTCGGAACTTCCTGTTCGCCTCCTTGTCTATTCAATCTTCTTTGAAGGGCTAAATATTTTTTTTCTTGTTATGCTATGTTTCTCAATTCTTTTGAATATCTAACTCCTACAAGCAAGCCAGCCTTTATTTTCCAGTTTTGTTTAGTATTTTAATAGCTCCTTCTTCTGTTTATCAGTATTCCTAATTTTCAGAAAACAAATAAATAGCTGATCAACTGAATTATTTGAACGATTTAAAACCTTTCACTATGCATCAATGTAAATATATATCCCTGTAAAAACTCAAATATTCTATCCTAATGACACATTTTGGCTTTTATCAGATCAAGTCAATTAGATAGCCAAAGAGCGTCCCGCTCTAAGTGTAGCAACAATCCCTCCACCCAAAATGCCAACTTTCCCGCTCTATGCCAACTTGCTCGTTTGCAGCTTCCCTAGATTTTTCTAAGTATATAAAACTGTAGGGTGGATATAATCTCAAAGAGCAATGTAAGATAAGTGTACTGACAGGCGGTTCTACCCTTAAAGGCCGGTCAAATTCGGAATTTTTAAAAGGATGAAATTTATTTTACATTTTTTTGGATATCAAGATGGCCATATTTTGCGGATAAGCCCAAAATTGTCCATTTTTAGAAATTGGCATTGAAATAGGAACAGTGAACA
This sequence comes from Artemia franciscana, assembly GCF_032884065.1. Classification (NCBI taxonomy): domain Eukaryota; kingdom Metazoa; phylum Arthropoda; class Branchiopoda; order Anostraca; family Artemiidae; genus Artemia; species Artemia franciscana. The sequence continues at coordinate 28,883,658 of NC_088870.1, forward strand.
TTAAGCTACAATAGCGTGCCAAATTAGCCTATGCCTTGCTTAGCCTACACCCACTACACTCAGTTCTATAAGTCTTTCTAGTTATCAATCACATATAAATTAGTCATAATAGCTAGAAACACATAACTTTTTTCATTTTAATAGCTCTATAGCTCTTAATTTTAAAATTGTGTTACTTCTACTTGATTCATTTTTTATACTATATAAGTTGGTTGCCATACCTTTAGTTTGTATATTTCCTCAAGTTTTGGTTCTAACTATACCTTAGGCAGCTAACTAAACTGAATTCGACCAATTAAAAAGGATTTTATAATTCCTCCTAAGCATATCCCAGATAAAGAAGACACACATTATCTGAAAACATCTATCCCTTCTTAGCTGAAGTTTAGCATACTCAAATTTTTGAAACATCTTTGCAATTAGATCTGCTTGATACTTTTATTTAACATTGGCAAGTTGTTTGGCCACCAGTCTCCTTGGTTTAGCAGTTTTTAGTTTATATTATGATTCAATTAATTCTAACACGATTAATTTTGGGAAAACAATCTTTTCCTGTTCAAATCATTATTAAATTATCCCAAGCCAAGTCGTGTGGAAAATATGACTGATTAAACGTGATGACATGCCATTACTTCCAACCAATCAAATACCTTTTCCATTGATACCCATAGCAAAAAGCTCTATAGAACGTGGGACACATCACGACATAGTGGCTGATGAATTTTTATTTAAAAAGAAAAATCAGCCGCAATATATGGATCAAATAGTAAAAGCATACATAAAAATTGACGGTAAAACTAATATTTTAATACTTTTAAAGTAGCACAAAAAGTACATTACATTTAGGCTGGTTCTTCAAATGGAACCAAAAAATGCTGAGTCAAAATCGGTTGTTATTAAAACGATCAGGAACTTTTTAATTCCATCAAAAAGCTTTCGAATGGTAAAAATTTCACTTTTATTGCAAGCGAAAGTATGTTGTATTATGCCTTTTTCTACAAGATCAAAACTAGTTTATGTTAATAAGAAATGAATAACCCCTTCGTCCACCTAAAATCCTGAGGCGCGCCCTTCAGCTTGTCCCTTAGTTTGTGTGTAAAAGTTAAAGCCAATCCGCTAATTTTTTTTTTTTTTTTAGAATAAAATTTTCAAAATTGAATGATTGAATATGCGGGTTTGGATTGTTTTATTGGCGATGGAAACTGTAGAAAAGCTACTTGCCACATCCACCAAAAAGTAAAGTTTTATGAATAATTTGTGGTTACTTGCAATCGAAATTTGGCTTCTTCAAAAGTAAAAAACATGGTAAATTAATCAGCAATATTGTAAGAGGAAAGATCTATTGAGAAATTTGGTATACACCAGTTAGGTCTAGAATTTTAGCCCAGTATTTTCTAAAAATCATTTATCTTTTTTTAACTTAAACAATATGTGTACAAATTGCTGGACACAATTTTTTTTTGAAAAATGCTAAAGATAGTTCATTGTTTTTTGAACTTGTAGGACAAGCTGCGTGGAGCCAGAATGCAGGTGCTGGGATGCTGGTTCACCCGGAGGATATCAGCCATTTGAGCTTCCACAGATGGTGTTTCTGACCTTTGACGAAGCGATTACTGTTTCAAACATTCTTGACTACGATTATATTCTTGGTGAAAGAATAAATCCAAATGGCTGTCCAATAGGAATGACTTACTTTCTTACTCATGATTACAGTGACTATAGGTATGTCAATTACCTATATAAAAAAGGTTGTGAAATTGCTCTTCATTCCCTTAGAGGAACTGACACAGATGCAGATTACTGGAAAGCCGCAAGCAGCGAGACATGGCATAACGAAATGGAGGGGTTGAAAACCATTATATCAAATAATGCGAATATTCCAATTGGCAGCATTGTTGGAAGCCGAGCACCATTCGTACAACCTGGAGGGGACGCTATGATTCAGCCGTTAAAAGAAATAGGAAGTGTTTATGATGCTTCTTATCACACCCGCCTATACACTGATCCTCCTCTCTGGCCTTTCACAAGAGACTTTGAAGCCGGCGTCGACTGTCAAAATCCCCCATGTCCAACTGGACGCTACCCTGGCTTTTGGTCTGTGCCAATGGTGAACTTGGAACTTAATGAAACTCATTTTTGTTCAATGGTGGACCAGTGTCCTAGTCAGCCCACAAGGCAAGAACAGTATGACTTTCTAATGAAAAATTTCCTTCGGCATTACGAGACAAACAGAGCGCCTTTTGGCATTTATGCTCACAGTGCCTGGTTTCAAGATGCCACACATCTATTAGACGGTTATACAGATTTTTTGGATGAAATACTAAAATGGGGCGATGTTTATATAGTCACTATTCAAAAAGGTATAGAATGGATGAAAAATCCAACAAGCCTCCAGAATATGGCTACATTTACACCTTGGTCTTGTGATAGCATTTTTGCCCCGTGTCGAGCAAACGAGTGCTCCTATTTGGATGTCCCACCAGGAGGAGATCGTACTATGGTTACGTGTTCAAGCTCCTGTCCAAATTCCTATCCATGGTATATGAATCCACTTGGCGAATAAAAGGTGTTTCAAATAGTAAATTTTGTGAATTGAATTTTCTAAGTTTTGTCAGAAATATGGACGAATAAAAATACAAAGACTTTTTGAAATCAAGAAGAATTCCTAGAAAGGAAAAGGCGAATTTAGGTAAATTACAATAATTGAGCATATTCTAATTGCCCTTAAAAGTTTTTGGAGTGGTTGTCTTCCAATGGTTATATTAATTTTACGTACATAACGCACTTTTAAATTTCTATTTATTCGTAAATCCACTTGTTGACATAGAAAGTACAATAGGCAATTTACAAGCTCTTTGGTAAGGTTCCTGTCCATTTTAGTTTACGAAAGATCTAAAGCCGAACTGGCCAGCCACGACAAAAAAAAACAACAACAAAGAAATGAATATAAAGACGACAAACGAGTCTATGGCCAACATATGAAAAAGAAAAGAAACAATAAAAATCAAACGAATATTTCGTCTACGCTGAAGATGCCTTGTTGTATACGGGCCGAATATTCGTCTGATTTGAGTTGTTTCTCTTCATTTTCACTTACTGGCCATAGACTCGTTTGTCGTCTTTATATTAATTTCTTTGTATTTTAATTTATGGTTCTAAAGTGAAATACTAAATGGGAAAAAATTATCGAAATCTCTCTGAACATAAGTGCACACTGCAGAAAAGTAAACTGTACCCAAGCCAGGGGGCCTACCTCTACCATTCCCTGTACATCCAACGTTGTGTAAATAGAATGTAGTTGCAAGCATCTTAGCTCTAAGGTCTGCTTGAGGACACCTTGAAAAAACATTCCACTAATACTAAATATTAGCCGAATTTTGACAGGTGTAATACATTTTAAAGATAAACGGAAAGAAATAAAAGGTTATAATATAGTAAATTGAATGAATAATTATCAAAGACTAATTATTTTCAATTAAAAATAACGAATAACTTGTCCACTGTTGTAAATAGGCAATTTACAAGCTCTTTAGTAAGGTTCCTGTCCATTTTAGTTTACGAAAGATCTAAAGCCGAACTGGCCAGCCACGACAAAAAAACAACAACAAAGAAATGAATATAAAGACGACAAACGAGTCTATGGCCAACATATGAAAAAGAAAAGAAACAATAAAAATCAAACGAATATTTCGTCTACGCTGAAGATGCCTTGTTGAATACGGGCCGAATATTCGTCTGATTTGAGTTGTTTCTCTTCATTTTCACTTACTGGCCATAGACTCGTTTGTCGTCTTTATATTAATTTCTTTGTATTTTAATTTATGGTTCTAAAGTGAAATACTAAATGGGAAAAAATTATCGAAATCTCTCTGAACATAAGTGCACACTGCAGAAAAGTAAACTGTACCCAAGCCAGGGGGCCTACCTCTACCATTCCCTGTACATCCAACGTTCTGTAAATAGAATGTAGTTGCAAGCATCTTAGCTCTAAGGTCTGCTTGAGGACACCTTGAAATAACATTCTACTAATACTAAATATTAGCCGAATTTTGACAGGTGTAATACATTTTAAAGATAAACGGAAAGAAATAAAAGGTTATAATATAGTAAATTGAATGAATAATTATCAAAGACTAATTATTTTCAATTAAAAAACCGTCATGTTTACTCCAAAGATATATTGGTTATCTGCAACTTCATTTCCTCACACGTCCTTCCACTAAAATATCGATGAATGGAAGATTAGTTTAGGACGTATAGTATTTTTCTTTTTAAGTTATGATAAAAAAAAGAGCAAATAAACATACAACAGTCACGTAGCAGGCAGTATGGAGGGTTCAGGACCAAAGTCATTGCAGTAAAACCAATAATAGCTTTCAAGATACAGCTTGCCAAAGATAAGAAACCGAAAACTGATTTCTTAACTTTTGATTATAATTACCTAGGACAAGTAACCAATTGTGACACTATTTTTAAATCATAAATTAGATATTTTCCACGAAATAGCTGAGAGCATTACACGAAGCGAAGCTTGGTGGATTTGGCTGAATTATTACGAAAATAAATAATTTTTTCAGAGCAAATAAACTTTGATGATTTATTGTGAGGCTACCCAAGGAGAAGCTTCAAGTCCAGAGGGATGTAAGATCAGTGTGTTTCAAGGTCTCCACCTAAGAAGTTTCAAAGAAGCCATAAGTACGCGGAAAAGGTAACATAATATTAAGCGTTCAGCAAAAAAAAAGAAAAAAAAAAGAAAAAAGAAAACCAGAGTATCGTAGCGAAACTCTCACACTTACTGCTCATCGTCCCCAAAATTGTATTCGGGTTTCTTTGGAGCACCACCCCCTCCGTCATCCTTTGTTGCCATTAAAGCAGTTGCATGCTGCATTTCAAAGATAGCATCTTCACAGAAATTGACAAAAGCTTCTAATTTTTCTTTGTCTCCGCCTTCAGTTACAATAGAGTAGAAGAATGCTCTTTTGGACTCCTTAATTTGTGGTTTTTCCCATTGCTCAATATTTGATTCTTTAATTTCAAAGTATACGCGTTCAATCCGTTTCGAAGATCCTAGAAGCTCAATTCTTCCGAGGAAAGGTTCAAAATAGTTGAGGACACTTCCTGCAGTCTCCAAGAAGCGACCAAGCCTTAAATGACAGAGAAGGATTAAATAGACCACGACCGCTATACTTTCAGTCGTTTCATATTAGATGAGCAGCCTGTCTCCCTGTTTAAACTAGATCCGTAAGAATGTAAACTTTTTTTTTTAGATTGGTGGATTATTTCTTGTCGAACAATCCTGGACAATTAATATTTTTATGTTAAGCGGCTTATACTACAAAATGGTAATGTGCAACAGCTTTTATTGAATATATAAATAAAATTTATTAGTCCAAAATTAAAATCGAACCTGAACATGTTACCACATAAACAAAGATAATTTCAAATGCATATCATTTTGCCTCCCTTTCCTGGCACATAAACAAATTTACGTTTACTATTAAATTTACCTTGGATCAGATTCATATAACCTGGCACAAAAAATGAAAAGAAAAAAGAAACAAAACTTAACATTCGAAAAAAAAAAAAATCTACACTATAAATGACGAACTGGCATAATAACAACACATTTAGGACAAAATAATCTCAGGGGAAAAATACATAAGAAATATGTCAGAGCTACATGCTATTTTATAGCAAAAATAACAAAAATAGAAACGAATAAATTAATTCGAATTATTCAATGACCGTCGAACTAATTAGTAGCCATAAAAATGAAACAGACTAAGCTCTGTCATCAAAAAGTTATTTTTAATAATTTCTTGCTTACAGTCAACTCTATTGTGGAAAAGAAATGTAAGTAAGGAATTTTAATATCAATAGAAATATCAAAATAATCGACTTTTTATGCTGATCCTAAATATATAAAATTCGTCAAGTCTAATTTGATCCATCCAAAGCTAAAATTTTGGTATTATTTGTGAAGTAGAGCCTCAATTACGTAACAAAAAGAAAAACGAACTGTTGACCCTGTTAGCTTAAACATTATTTATCAGTTTAGATGCTTTAAGCCCTAACCCTTTTAGCAAGAATATAAGTTTTACACTTTCCCGTTCCCAAATTTATTTGTTTATTTAGTTGTTTATTGATACCAAGTGCGGTAAGCTTTAAAAAGCTTGTCAAACTAAATATTGTAATAGTTAAAGACAGTGCTGAAATACACTTTATGACAATACATACGCCAGAAAAATAACTTATACAACAAAAATTATTGTCGAAAAAGATCGTGCAAAGACCTAGCATATGTAAAAGTGAAGTGAAAATTCAAGAAGTGGGTTGGAGTGGTATTATTACTCCAAAACAAAAAACTGATTTAGCAACAAAGAAGGGGAAGCTTCTAGAGATTTTGATCACAACAAATGAGATGTTTCATCTTCGCTAGAAGTTTTTGAGAGGAAGAAGCGCTAGAAGAATCACATTGTTAGTGTTTTCCTGTACAAGTTGTCAGTCGGTTTCATGTTGAAAAATGTGTATCTTCTTGATCAAGTCAAATTTTTTAAACCAGGAGAAACTGAATCAGACAAATTAGGTTGACTGAAACTTAAAGTTTCTATGTCGGAGCGTCAGCTGAGGCATTTCCTCCTGAACCATGGCATAATATTATAAAATTTGAAGTTTGTCTCGAGGCATGGTGATAACAATTATGGAAATCAATTTCAAAGTTTTTGATATATTTAACATTTAATAGAAATAGATTTTTAAGCCTCTGTCTTTTTTTATTCACTTGACTCCTTTGAAATAAAATATTTTTATTCCAATAATATAAATTTCGTCGTATAAATACAACAAGAAGAAAGCGATAGGTTCAATCAAACTAACGTTGAGTCCGGGCCATGAGTCTCAGAAGAATACAGATAAACACAGGCCCACTTAGTATTAAAATATCATATGCCAAGTGAGACGGAAAACGTCTAATCCTGTTGTAAGAAGAAGAGAAGACCAATGTTCAATTCAGCCTTTAAATAAGAGTCAGTCAAGTAACCATATTTTATATTTAATCTATCTGGATTAATAAGAAACTTCATGCAAAATAATTCTCTAATTCTGGTCAATACTTTTCATCTTTCATATTGCTGAATTAAATTTCTTTTCTTGATGAAAAAAAAAGAACAAAAAAAAATGTTGTAAAAAAATAAAGAGGAGTTTCTACCACTTAATCTCAAATTAGAGGTTTGGGCAATTTAATAGAATTAGGGCATTACAATTTAGTATACTCTGAATTTTTATTTCAATAAACTCTCAATAAATTAAATAATAGATTTCAACTAACCTTGGGTCGTTGGGCATATGCTCAGACAAGTTTGTCAAAAGTACGGCCAAATTGAAGCCAATATCCTTGGCTGGGTTATGAAACCTTTCTGTAAATTCTATGTAGTCAATCTTGCCATCATGATTTTGGTCACAGCACATTAGAAGAAAGTTAATCTCTTCACTAGAAGAAAAGGTTTGTCACAAATCGAATAGGTAATATTCGAGCCAACAAAAATGGTTTTTAGTAACACTACTCACATCGGGTATGATTTGGTCACCCATAGGAGGAGTATTCAGAGCCCAAAATGGGGATGTGGGAACTAATATACATTTAAAAAAACAAGTTTCTTATTAAAACAAAACAACTGAAAGAAAGTTGTTAAAAAAACACTTTAAGAAAGGAGCGACATTAACACTTAAAACGGACATAAATTAGTACGTATATGAAAAGGGTAAACCCCTCCTCCACACTTCTCTCTTTACACTAAAGTTTTTTGAGTACTTTTAAAAAAGCTTCTTATTGTTCTAGTTAAACGGCCGTTTTGTTTTATTCATTCTTAAAGAATTGGGACAAAATTTTAACTTTAGCGCAGAGAGCGAGGTGTTGAGGAGGGGGCAACGTCCTTTAAATAGGTAACAATATTTCTGTTCGTTTTAAGTTTTAATGCAGCTCCTTACTTTCAGTTAAAAAACTTGTTTATTTCTGATCGTTTCTTAAGTAATGCCAGGAGATCTGACCTCGCCTCCACGGAGAAATCCGCCTTCCCATGGAAATACACGCTAGACAATTCAATCCCGATGAAAATATACCCCGGACGATTACCCTTAACAACTCCATGCGTAAAATTGACATGGAAAAGAGAAAGCAAGACATTTAAAAATAATTTTGTATAGGAATTCTGGCAAATTCTCCCAGTGTATAATTTTCCCTGACAAGTTCACGCCCTGGAAACTTCCCTCTCCATGGAAAACCCCCAGCAGAAGATTCGTCTCCATCCCCACCCGAAATGCAGTCATACTTCCCAATAACAAATACTATGCGTAAACAATGGACAAATTCTATAACTTAAAGATTTTCCCCCTGGGGCTGTGGGGGGGGGTAATTTTATATGCAAAGGCATAGTTATTTGGTTTTTCAACAATGATGAATAAAATAGCTATCTCAAAATTTTGATCGGACGATTTTAGAAAAAAAGGGGCGAGGAGGGGGCCTAGTTGCCCTCTAATCTTTTTTGTCACTTAAAAAGAGCGCTAGAACTTTTAAATTCCGTTCGAATGAGTCCTCTCACGATGTTCTAGGACCAATGTGTCGATACGATGCTCAGATAAGCTCACACTGAATTTGATGGTGTGATTTTCATTAGATTCAATGGTTTTTAGGAGTTGTTTCCTACTTTTTTCAAAAATCATACAAAATTTCCCGGGCTCGTTGCTTTTTATGGGTAAAACTAAATTTATTGAAACTTATATATTCGAAATCAGCATAATAATCCGATTCTTTTGACATGTCTATAGGTATCATAATTCCGTTTTTTAGAGTTTCGGTTACTATTGAGCCAGGTCGCTCCTTACTTACAGTTCGTTAACATGCACTGTTTGAAAATGAGGTATCTGCTTGTAATTAATTACTAACAAGTAAAGCCATTTTTGCTTAGGAAAGGGGTATGTACTCTTTTACTTTCGCAACATACACTAAATAAGGAAGGATATTCACGGTTTACTTCAGTGCTGAACAAAGAAAAGGAATAGTAACAAAGACAAAAATTGTACGATACAAAGATAACAATAAGAATAAAACCAAGATAAAACAAACGAAATAAAAATTACATAAAAAAGATAAAAACAGATGAATGCACAATCATGAATATCGACACCGGGCACCTATAGAGTGTTTAATAACGTCGAATAAAACTGAATACTAGGAATATAAACGAGTAAATGATTCAAATGAATTGAAATAGTTTGAAGCAAGACAAAGCTGGGTAGAAAACTATTCACCACGGATATTTTATATCGCAATGAATTACATAAAATGCTTTTCAAATATGCTTTCTTTTTGCTTGAAAGTCAGAGGAGTTTAAAGAATTATAAATGGAATCTCTTTTACTATATTTGGGAAATATATCTTACATTGAAGTAGTTCCAATATTCTGGCCGACAAACTGAATTAGTAGACGACGATGTACTCACAATATTCAATTAATCACAAAATCACTACTTTTTTTATTTCCGGAACATAGAAAAAAAAAATCTGTCCAGACGTGTTTAACCGAAAATTGGTAGCCTTAGCATACGTTTAGTTTTAAATTGGCTCGGCATAATTGAGAAAACCTCTGGTCTATGGGCTCTTCCGTAGAAAACATAATAATAAAAAATAGTAATACCTTTCACCATCATGACAAAAAGGCCCCCCCTCCTAAAAATGTCGGAAATAGCCCTAGACTATATACAAAACTACAAGGAAGCAACTATAATAAAAAATTCTCGCCTTATAATATGCAAAAAATTTCTATTAATCAGATTTTTAGGTTTCCTTCCATTTTCTCTACGTTTTATATTATTCTTAAATATTATTTACGTCCGTCATGAATCAACCCAAAAATCTCGATCCGTTCCAGTTCTATGATTACCTTAGTTATGCCCTAGGATAGATGGATGGATGATAGACTATCTATCAACAATTGAAAATGACATAATTTTTATCCAATCCTGAAGAAGGCTTATATCAGCTTTGCCTCTAACTCAGACTATCTGTCTTGGCTTTATCTCCAATTAGCCATGGCTTAATGGCAACTTGATTTTAATTAAAAAATCAATGGACTCAAAAGACTTAAATATTGTAATTATCCAATTGTCCTCATTCTTCCACAATAACGTGTTGCTATTGACCAGTTAAGAATTTTGTGCCCGTTAATGAAGAGATGCACGATGATTCAAGCAACGAAAAGGAATGGCTAAATCTAGAAATTAAGGCTGTTTTTAGCCCAATTGGGAATAGGGGAATGGGGTGCATTTCTCCGGTAACGACGCTAACGACCATTTTATTTTGAAATAGTGTTGACTTGACAATGGAATTTTGCTACTCTTTTGTTTATTTAAAGCGTTTCATTTATTATAGCCCGTAGTACTGTGCTACCAAACCATGAAAAGGATTAAAAAAATCCGTTTTCAGTGCCTTAATTTTAAGACTAAAATAGGATATTCGAAAGTATACTTACTTGGAATAATTTTTCATCTGTTCCATTTTCTCTTTAAACTCTTTAGGAGTGATCCACCCATCATTGTTAGCGTCGATCTCCTAGATATTAAAACAACAGATATTAGAAATGGGTATTAAGTCCCAGATCAGTGAAATTGGTCCTGGTAAAACGCTTGACTTCTTAAGAAATATATTTTAGTAGACAGTTAATTTTTCATTGCATTATTGTATCCATTTAGTTTCGCCAAAATAGCAGTAATCAAACGGTGATTGTCATTACAGTTTGGCTTTTACAAGATTTTCTCCATTAATTTGATCAATCACAAAATTTGTACTTGGATGTAATTGGATATAATGGTTGGATAAATTATATAATTGGATATAACCTTGGATCATAGACTGACCCACATTTGTCCCTCACTGGGAATTGTTACATGGATTGACATTTTTAGATGCGTCAATATTAGCCCTCCCAATAATGAGAGTAGTTAAAAAATTTAAAATAGGATAGCGCACTGGAAACGACTAATAAAGTACACTGAATTAATTTTATTTGTTTGATGCTCGGGTATACATCAACCAACATGTGACACAGTCAGCTTCTTTAGAGATTAATTTAAAAACCATTTCCCGCAAAATAAATTTTTCAAAGAAAAGTAAAGAGTTCCATTAAGCCAAGCATGAGCAAAAATAAAGTCAAATAATCTTCAAAGCGCAAAACTACCATAAATCAGTATTACTATATAGCCGAAAAAACTCAAACTCAAAACGAACACAAATTAACATGACTAGGGCTAATAACAACTGTGCCTTCTCAAGACCAGAACAAAATTTGCGCTTTACTGAAAAAAAAAACAACAAAAACAACAAAACAAACAAATGTCTGTGGATTATCAATTTAATTGACATAAACTGACATTCCTTCCTTAAAATTTTGATAATTTTTCATTTATGAAAGTAAGAAAGGTGAAAGTATTTTAAAAGTATTTTGTTTTCAGTTAAGCGCAAATTTTGTGGCTTATACGATCAACCTTTCCATATAAACCTCAAATACCCCCAGGGCATATTTTACATCCCTTGCCATGAGGGCTGTGGATGGGTCGGGGCTGATCTCCTCAAAGACATAATTTCTGGATCTTTCAACTACGTTAAACAAAATGACTATCTCAAAATGTTGATTGAATGTGTTTGGGGAAATGGTGGGTGTGGATGGAGGATTAGTTGCCCTTCAATCAGTTTCGACTATTGAAAAGGGCACTAGCCCTTTCAGTTTCCAATTGAATGAAACTTTTTCGAAGTTCCTACAGCAACTTCTTCGATAATAAGTGCCCTGGTATAAAAAACAAACAAAAAATACATAACACATTGTGCCCAGTATCGCTCGTTACTTGCGGCAGCACTATTGCACTGTCTGTGAAATGTCTGTTTACCAGAGGCGGGCCTATCCAACATCTCCCTATTTGTATTATAATCACTATTTTTCTTTCAATCTTGTGTCTCAAGTTTTGTTGGTCTCAACGTTGCCATTCATGACTCCTTTACCATATAGTTCATCACCGCTGACAAGAAATCATAGAATCAATAGTGAATTAAATAAACGATTCAGTTTCAAATAATATGACATTACTAACTAATACTAGACTCAGAATTCCAGTTTCAAAATAAATTACTAAACAATATTTATAATAAATAAGCATCTATTGCAATGAATTATGGACTATTCTTTTAGGTGGCAAATTCCTAGTATAACAATATAAGAGAAACCAAAAATATAGAGCTTATTTATACAAAGCTTCTGAACTGGCATAAAAAGGAAAAAAGAAAAACAAGAGGAATAAAAGAGGTGCAAGTTCTATTCAAGCAAAATTCAAACCATTTCACACTCAAATACACACATAATTCTGCATATATGACAGATAGATGAAGCTTAACATTTCCGCATTAAAGAGAAGATATTGGAGCTACACTTTTCGTAACACAATTCATACATTTTACCACACTCAAAAATATTTTTGAAGCTCAGAGTAATACAAAGTTTAAATATAAGACACCGAATTCTATACAGACAATAGCGTTTTCTGGGTCATACTTCTTTTGAAAGCAATCAAAAACCAATAAATCTATCTAGAAACACGGTTATAAAAAAAAATATATATTAGTTTTGGCAAGGTTAAAATTCATGCAAGTTTAGGAAAACAAGAGACTAGAGCAAAAACTACATACTTGGAAAAGTGTTGATGTAGTCAAATCTCTCAACTTGAGGAACATATCGAAGTATTTAAGAATCAGCTAAAATTGTAAAAGAACGAAAGTGTTAGAAGTTAAAAAACTGAATAAGGAAATAAAAAACAAAACAAAATTCAAACTAACCCTAAGGTGCAAAGCAGTTGTACCCAAAAGTTCATTTCTTTTTGTTTTGTTTTTTGTTTCTTTTTTTTTGCAAAATAAAAAAAACATATTAGTTTAAGGGCCAATAAAGTCAAAATAATGACTCTTAAAGACATTATTAAAAAAGAAGAAAAAAGTCCAACTTTAATTTAAATGCCAGAATTTTCAAAAATCTGCACAAATTTCCAAAAAATAGGTACAGCAGAAATATAATTTCATTATCAAGGAAAATTTAACAAATGAAATAATTCGGTTAGCTAATTATATTTTTAATAACTTAATTTGAAAAATCCTTAGGCTCGTTTTGTATCAACATAAACATTAGAAACGAACTTTAGAGCATTGATGATTAGCTTCGATGACGACATGGTAGATGGAATAGATAGTAAGTATTATAAAATTTACGTGCGAACGTTCCGGACGAAAAATGAACAAAGTCAAACCTCCAAGTTCAGGTTGTCCACTACGCCTTTCAACTTGAGAAATAACGTGAAGAAAGTCAGAATTTTCTGCATGAAAATAAAAAGGCACAATTATGCATATGGCAAAAATTCGTCACTGCTTCATCCATTCAACACAAACTAACATTTGACAAGCCAACTGTAAAACCTTAACTTTGATTAGAATTTTAAGAAACATTGGGTAAATAAACCTCGAGTTTTGGTGAATAAACCACAATCATATTGGTTTTCAAACATTATGTTTTTTTTTTAGTCCAAGCCGTTTTAAAATCGAACACCACATCCATAAATCTTATTTGAGCCATATAGTGTTCAACATTTGACAAGCCAACTCTAAAACCTTAACTTTGATTAGAATTTTAAGAAAGATTGGGTAAATAGACCTGTGTTGCTATTTTAAAACACAGTCATATTGGTTTTCAACCAATATGTCTTTTTAATCCAAGCCATTTTAAAATCGAACACCACATTCATAAATCTTATTTTGAGCCATGTAGTGTTCTTTCAACCCAATTACGCATTGTATGACTTAAAAGTATACGGTTACATGTCTTTCACAAGTTTTTAAGAATTTAATTGAATAGAAATGAGAAAAAAACGCAGCATTTAAACAATTAATAACAATTTATTTTCAGTGAATGAAAATAAATGCACAGTGGTTTCATTCTCTATTAGTTTATTTCTTTTCAATAGCAACAAGTGAAGTATATTACGTTTTGAATCTACTCTTAGCAGAAAGGAAGCAGTACTTTAGGACTTTTACCTTACCTGGTACTTTCTTTAGTACTTTTCCTGGATTTTGTTCAAAATTTATAATATTGGCAAGCCTACTCTTGATTTATAATAAAAAGGATTATCGAAAGAAAGGTCAGTTAATTGTTCAGGATATTAAGTGAATAGCCTATAACTTAAAGAGAACGAAAATGATGAATCGTATACAAAGTTTCTACTCTATACTCATCTTTAGGGATGTCCAAACTCCAACAAGAGCTAAGAGCTCATATGGCACTTGTGACGAGGCGAGGAGAGCTAAGAGCCAAGAGATAATATGGTATGAGCTCTAACAAAATTCTATGAATCAATAGATTTAAAAAGGAAAATAAGAGGCTTAATACCGGTCAGGATTTAAAATAAGAGCTCTGAGTCACGATGTCCTTCTAAAAATAAAAATTCATTAAGATCCGATCACCCACTCGTAAGTTATAAATGCCTCATTTTTTCTAATTTTTCCTCTCCCTTTAGCCCCCCAGATGGTTGAATCTGGGAAAACAACTTTATCAAGTCAAATTGTGCACCTCCCTGACACGCCTACCAATTTTCATCGTCCTAGCACGTCCAGAAGCACCAAACTCGCCAAATCACTGAACCCTTCCCCCAAATCCTCCAAAGGGAGCGAATCCAGTACGATTCTGTCAATCACGTATCAAGGACATTTGTTTATTCTATCTACCAAGCTTCATCCCGATTCCTCCACTCCAAGTGTTTTTCCATGATTTCCCCCTCCAACTCCCCCCAATGTCAAAAGATCTGGTCGGGATTTGAAATAAGAGCTCTGAGACATGAATTCCTTCTAAAAATCAAATTTCACTAAGATCCGATCATCCATTCGTAAGATAAAAATACTCCAATTTTCACATTCTCCAAGAATTTAGGTTTCCCCCTCCAACTCCCCCAATGTCGCAGGATCTAGTCGGAATTTAAAATTAGAACTTTAAAGCACAAGATCCTTCTAAATATCAAATTTCATTAGGATCTGGTCACCCTTTTGTAAGTTAAAAATACCTCAATTTTAAAAATTACCCCCCCCCCCCCCAATTCCACCAAAGAGAGCAGATCCGGTCCGGTTATGTCAGTCACGTATCTTTTACAGATTTCTATTCTTCCCATCCAGTTTCACCCAGATCTCACCACTTTAAAGTATTTTCTAAGATTTCCGGTTCCCCCAACTGCCCCCCCCCCCCCCAATTTGGCTTGATCTGGTTGAGATTTAAAATAAGAGATCTGAGTTACGAGGTCCTTCTAAATATGAAGTTTCATGAAGATCCGATCACTCCTTCGTAAGTTAAAAATACGTAAATTTTTCTTATTTTTCAGAATTAACCCCTCCCCCCAATAGAGCAGATCCGTTCCAATTATGTAAATCACGTATGCAAGACTTCTGCTTATTTTTCCACCAAATTTCATCCCGATCCCTCCAATCTAAGCGTTTTCCATGATTTTAGGTTCCCCCACCCCAAACTTCCCCCAATGTCACCAGATCCGGTCAGGATTTAAAATAAGAGCTCTGAGACACGATATCCTTCTAAATATCAAATTTCATTGAGATCCGATCACCCGTTCGTAAGTCAAAAATATCTCATTTTTTCTAGTTTTTCAGAATTAATCCCCCCAACTACTCCAAAGACAGCGAATCCGTTCCGGTTATGTCAATCATGTATCTAGGACTTGTGCTTATTTTTCCCACCAAGTTTCATCCCGATCCCTCCACTCTAAGTGTTTTCCAAGTTTTAGGTTTTCCCCTCCCAACTCCCCCCCCCCCGCAATGTCACCAGATCCAGTCGGGATTTAAAAAAAGAGCTCTGAGACACGATATGCTTCTAAATATCAAATTTCATTGAGATCCGATCACCCGTTCGTAAGTTAAAAATACCTCATTTTTTCTAATTTTTCAGAAATACCCCCCCCCCCCACAACCCCAAAGAGAGTGAACCCATTTCGTTTATGTCAATCATGTATCTATGACTCGTGTTTATTTTTCCCACCAAGTTTCACCCCGATCCCTCCACTCTAAGTGTTTTCCAAGTTTTAGGTTTCCGCCGCCCAACTCCCCCCCCCCCAATGTCACCAGATCCCGTCGGGATTTAAAATAAGAGCTCTAAGACACCATATCCTTCTAAATATCAAATTTCATTGAGATCCGATCACCCGTTCGTAAGTTAGAAATACCTCATTTTTTTAATTTTTTAGAATTACCGAGCGTAATTACCGACGAAAAGCGTATCTTTGTAATTTTTTTCAGTTTCGAAGCCGGTAAAAATTTGCATTTACTAAAAACCTAAATTTCAACCAAATCTCCATGACAGCCAGCAAAAGCAAAGTAAGGTTCCACTTCCAAGAACCCGGAATGCTACTCAAATAAAACGAGGGCCCAGTTTTTAACCAAACCCTACTAGTTCTACTATTAAATACTTATTGAAGTATTACGCCATCTGATCCCAATACAGCTGTACTTAGTCCTCCTCTATCCGAATGTATTTAAAGCTTCACTCTTTCTCCCTTCCATCAAGTTCCAGTTTCCTTTAAATCCTTCTTTTTGACATCTTTCCTTCTCATATGGGGAGGACCTGCTTTTCGTTTGACCCATATGGATGGTATAAACACACAATGTTTGACAATCTATCATCCTTCATCTGGTCAGGCAAGCGAGTACTTCAGAATATTCTTAGACAATTCCTCTCGAAAGAATTAACAAATCTTCCTCAAACTTTCAAAACGTCAACTCTTCACAGCCCTACTTGACCATTATCATTACCATGGCTTCCATTTCTTCAAGCTTAACAAAATCTCTTGTATTTGTAAATCGTGTAGAAAAACCCGAAATGTGTGAACCCAGGATAAACCGTAACCATAAGCCAAAGCCGTGACCACGAAGACCTCTATTTAATTGGCCTCTCCAAACTCCTTGATTTAAAGCAAATTATCCCTTCTATGGTTTAAGAGATGAAATAAAAAAAATTTGAACAAACTTTTTTTTTTTATTAAAGCTCCCAAAAAACCTCCAATGGAACCTAGTAACAATTAACTAAGATCTAGTTTTCTTTTCAAGACTAGAATAACAAGTTCTAAACACATTTTTATTTCTGTGTGTGTGAGTGTGTCCTATAGCTTTTATCTACATTAAAACCAAAAAGAATAAAAAGCAATTAAACAGTATGACTTATTAAAACATATCTGATAAATACTTTTTTTATTTGGAAAAACTAAAGCGGAACTTACAACGGATATTAAAAACAATTGCATCATTATGAGGTCAGCTTTAACCGCACGCAATTATGTTGTAAACGATAAGCAACTCCTAAAATATATTTACTCTGTAGCCACTTGTGAAATCCTTCAGATAATGTTTAGTGTGGTTAATATAATCTAAGTATTCAATAGATTCACAGTCCATTGTTTTTCGAAGGAAACAAAGGCTGATTACTATCCTGGAAAATCCAAATGTACGTAACCAACCAAAAAGTAAAAATATTAAGCTTATGAGATAGTAGGCTTTCCAAATGATTTACAGCCATGTGAAAAAGAAAGAAAAGTACATTAAAACGAATATAGCAAACTTAACTGTTCTATGCTATCAATATATGAATGTGTATACTCGGACCGACGTAGTCAAATTTAGAAGCGGGTGACGGAGAAGGACAAATTCAGCAAAATAAAAAAGGCTATAGAAAATATACAAAAAAAAAAAAAAAATTCTTGAATCCAGCCACTGGCCGTCCTGTTCCGCCACATTTGACGGAGTAGATGATATCACATAAAATGGTTGAGGGTGGACTCTGACCACCCACTAATGGCAGAAAAAAACATGCCTAGGAAGCAGCTACTTTGGGTGTATAGAATGTCAATTATGCCACAAGAATTGATCCCTTGAAAAGCAATCAAAGGAGTGAGAAAGAAATCTTCTCGGTAGAACCTATTCAATAGAATGTCCGTTTAAAAAAGGGAATAAAAATAGGTAGGCAAGTGAATGTGGATGACTTTGAACCTTTCAACCCTGTAATTGATAGGGCATTAATATCCAGACATTCTTCAAAAAGGATAAAAAAAACTACAAAACTATTATACTGGATCGCTAAGAGGAGACTTCACTTTAGGCTATGTTCCTCGGGTATGGCTAAAAACAAGGAGTTATTATACCTAAGCTTGGGAAATATGATTACTCAACTCCCATATCTTGCAATTTGATCAGCATAACTATCTTTTCAACTGAAAGCGAAGGAGTGATTAATAAATGTCTGCCTGATTTATATTGCAGGGACCAAAAATTTGGTTTCTAGAAACCAAACGGTTGAAACCTGGCAATTAACAGAAATAGCTGTATACCAATTGATATAGCATATACGGCAAGCTCTTTTTTTGAAGATAAATATAAATATCCTAAGAAGGGCAAATATACAATTTTGTACTAAAATGGAATCTCTGTATGCTCAGAAATTGACAAGAGGTCTTGGAGTCAAAGGAAGTAAAAAATCAGACTATTTAAAGGGTTGTAATCATGGAGATGCAAATTTTTCCTACATACGCAGCCTTATTGAGTCTAATAGAACGACGTGATCTAGAATCTGTCCAAAGAGGTAAAAATTGGAAGACCCCTGATTGAATGGGGACAACACAGGGAGGGGGGGGGGAAATTCAGGCAGTCAGAACATCTTGTCAACACAAAAAACTAAAGATCGTCGAAGTTTTGTACTATGAATGAAGAATTAGGGAATTTAGATAATCTAAAATATTAAGTAAAATCAAATAAAGCCAATAAGTATCGTTAAACAAATAGCAAAATTTACCTCAACATTCTGTGCTGATTCAACTAGCGTATCGACCATTTGCTTCCCAATAGTGCCATTCACGACATTTCCTGTAAGATAATAAGCATATACTTAAATTATTAATAAAATTGTATTTGGGAAGTGTGTCTTAATGAATTCTTACACATTTTAAGGACCATTGTTTGTTGCCTGAACACAATTATAGGTATTCAGATAGCCAAGTATACTGGGCTAGATAGCCACCCCCGATGATTTATCCCATATGCTAGTGATTTTTTTGCCTAGTGATTTTCAATCAAATTTATTGACTTTTTTCTTTTATTAGTGGATTCTTTAAAATTGCAAGAATACCATAAAAAATTGATGAAAAAAGGCGCAGAAATGCTTAATTCAGAATACAATTAGCGTCGGCATTCCAGTTTTGAAGGGACAATCTGCAAGCAACAAAACATATGTTGTCGTTAAAAGTATAACATGCTTTTATTTTCATTCACGTAACCTGTTCCTTCCATGCCTACTATGTCTGCTTTCTTAGCAATGTACTATAGGTCTTTAGTTGATCCACATTACAAAATTATTTAAACTGGCCAAAAAGATTAGAGAAAGTACCACATAACATTATCCGTTTCTGATCAAACCACGTTCTGATGAACTATCATATATAAGCGACCTTAATCTTGGCCATATACCAAGGGGCATCATTTACGAGTAGGAAGGTGGGGGTTCCCCCCTCAAATATTGCCATTGAATGTGAGAAAGCAACTTCGTTTTACTAGTAAATTATTTACATCCAGCAAAATCATAAGAATACAACTAATTCGATCAACAGGTGACTTATCATTAAAAACTGAATCTGCCAAAATATTTTTCTAAGATGATAAATAAAGCAATTTTACCAGCTAAATTCCTAGATTAGTTAAAAATAAAAATTTAATACATAAAATAATAGATATGAAGGAAATATAGGATAATACTGACAGAGTATCTACAAACATCTAGATAATATTTACAAATTACGGCGTTTTACCCAGCCAAAAACCACGAATGATTCCGTGAAGACTTTATAATTTGGTAGCTACTACTTCTTGAATTTTAACTTATTCGAAGACCACTGGCTGAGAAACAAGCTAATGTGGCATCAAATTTCAGTTTGATTACTTTATTTCAAGTTCAAAAGAACAAATTAATTACAGAAAGTTGAATTTGAAGTTTATAGACTAACTGAGCATAAATAAGTGCTTTGAAATCAAACAGTTCGTGGTAACGAACTGTAGAAAGGAGCGACCCGGCTCAATAGTAACCGAAACTCTAAAAGATGGAGTTTTGATACCAACAGTTATATCACAAGAATCACATTTTTACACTGATTTCAAATATATAAGTTTCGTTAAGTTTAATTTTACCCATCAAAAGTTACGAGCATGAGAAAATTTGCCTCATTTTAGAAAATAGGGGGACCCCCCCCCAAGTCAAAGAATCTTAACGTAAATCACACCGTCAGATTCAGAGTAGCAGGGAGTCCTACTGTAGAAGTTTGAAGCTCCTACCTACAAAAATGTGGAATTTTGTATTTTTTCCCAGAAGACAGATCACGGATGCGTCTTTTTTTTCTTTTTTTTTAAGGTGTGATCGTATTGACCCAGTGGTTCTAGAATGTCGCAGGAAGGCTCATTCTAACGTAAACTAAAAGTTCTAGTGCCCTTTTTAAGTGACCAAAAAATTGGAGGGCACCTAGACCTCCTCCCACGCTCATTTTTGTCCCGAAGTCACTGGATCAAAATTTTGAGATAGCCATTTTGTTCAACATAGTCATAATACCTAATACATATCAAACAGTTCGTGGTAACAAACTGTTTGATAACAGTTAACAGAGTTTTTTACTGTTTTAAAAAGAAGAGTTGAGAGAAAGAGTCAAACTTTAGCGTAAAGAGCAGGCGTCGATGAGTAAGCAGCCACTTTCAATACGAAGTAATGTCTGTTCGTTTTAAGTTTTAATGTCGCTCCTTACTTTCAGTTAAAAAAAACTTGTTTTATTTATTTAATGTCTTTCAGGACGACTTAATCCCCCACAGTCCTTGTGGGAGAGGCTGCAAGTTACAAACTTTGAGCATTGTTTACATATAATAATGGTTATTAGGACGCGTAAAGACGTTTTCAGAGGGACTTTTTCACCTTGAGGGGGGTCAGGAGGAGGGGGTTATGTTAGAGGATCTTTCCATGGAGGAATTTATCATGAGGGAAGAAAAGTTACATGAAGAGGCCAGATGTTTTCTTCTTGTTAAAAAAAAAAAAACAATGCGAAAATAAATTAAAAAAAATAGTTTTTTTTTCAGGTGGAAGTAAGCAGCAGCATTAGAATCTAAAACGAACATGAATTATTACGTACATAAGGGGGTTCGTCTCCTGCACAATAGTTCGTATCCTCACTCTTTACGCTAAAATATTTTTTAAATAATTTTAACTATTTATTCTACGGCCTTTGTGATTCAGTGGTTATTCTTAAAGAATTGGGACCAAATTGAAGATTTAGTGTAAAGAGCGAGGTATTGACGAGGGGGATGCATTAATAAAAAAAAACGTTCAGAAACGAAATAAAAAAACAAGTTTTTTAACTGTAAGTGAGGAGTGGCACTATAACTTAAAACGAACAGAAATTGTTCCGTATATGAGAGAGGTTGTCCCCTCCTCAACGTCTCGCTCTTTACGCTAAAGTTTTTTATTGTTTTAAAAAGTAGAGTTGTGAAAAACAGTCAAACTTTAGCGTAAACAGCGAGGCGTTGAGGAGGGGACAACCCCTTTCATATACGGAATAATTTCTGTTCGTTTTAAGTTTTAATGTCGCTCCTTATTTGCAGTTAAAAACTTGTTTTTTTTTACATTTAATAATCTCAAAGATCAAGGTTTGTTATATTCTTTTAATAATTTATACACAATATCTTTTTTGTATTTTTCCAAACATTCCTCTACCCCCCAGAAAAAAGAGCTCCTAAATAAATTCTTGTTAATGTGGTCCTCAGCTCTTTCTGGTACTAAAATGATACCATTTGACAACAGGAGTGTCAAACAGGAAATACTGCTCACATGTCAAATTCATAGACATATTATTTAGGTATGGATGAGGAACGCGCCTCTGAAGGCGACACGAGTATTCATGTTGTTTTTTTCATGATCCATATGGGAAAGCACAGAAGATGCATGGGTAAAAACTAGATTCTGTCAGTAAAGCAACACGATGAGTCGACTAGCTAGGAGCCATGATGAATGAAATAAACATTTTCAGAGGTAATTCTATATTCCGAAGCCAGATAATTGGAGGACTGGAAATCATTCTTTGTTATTGAACTCTACAGCGTACGCAAAATCATAGTAGTCAATGACTTGGGTGATACAAACAACAGCAACTCCTCTTTTCTGGAGTCAGCATACTATTAGACAAAGCCAATGGTGTAGAGTAGATGATAGCTAAGAATCCCCTTCCAAAGTATTAAAGCCTATTTCCATGAAAAGGCTTATATACTGTAGAAATGAACAAACAAAACAATTCGTGACACTCAGCCGTTTTCTTAACAAAATCAAAGGATTTACTATCCAGTATCACTAAAGCTGCAAAAACTAAAAAAGACATTGTAAAGCATACTTGCTAGGCGACAAAACTAGTAGTGTAAATGATTTTTACGCTAAAGCAACACAAAAAGCAATCACTTTCAAGGTTATGAGGTGTGAAAGAAATGGGCATTACTTCAATGGGCATTATTAGCATGTAAAAGTGACCAGTAGCAAGTAAAGTCTAATGCCCCCAAGCCCAAACATTTTGACCAGTGACGACCCTGCATAGAGCTAGCATATCACCAAAGTTGAGTCTTCTGTCTTGATGATTTTCGTGCCTTCGATCGTCCCCAAACTGCATCACCATTATAAATAATCCCGTATTCTTTTGGTCCTCAATAAACTGCTATAAGCTTTTCCTGAAGACGTAGTTAATCGAATACTGTGTCTTTTCTTCCGTTTACAGAGAGCAAGTAAATTTGAAATGTCGTGAATTTTTTGCACATTCAATAATTTGTTTCTCTAAATTTTAATGATTTTATTTTTGACGCGGTGGTAACCCCGATATCTGGATATACACAACATAGGTAAACTGGTCAAAGAGTGTTATGGTCAACCAATAAACTTCACATTAAACTTTTCCACTACGTTTTTTTCCTCCCTTTTTTCAAGGGAAGATTTATTTTTCGAACAAACTTTTTATTCTTTAGAATCCAATAAGTTTGTTTACGATTCTTACACTTGATGCTTACGCTTCTTATCAGGTCTTTAAGTCATCACTACGTGCCAGGTTACTCGCTATTGGGAAAACGAATAATAGTTTAGCTTATAGCTGGTTAATTAGGATGAAATTATGAAGTAAAAGTCTAAGTAAAATTCTTTTGTTTTTAAAAAAGGAATAAAAGTAAAAGTCTTTTGATGAAAAGGTTTTTTAGCTGAATAGTTACTTTACTGCAAAAGAAAGCTAAGACCAGTGAGATGCCACATTCTATGGAAATTTTTGATTTCAGAATCCAAAAATGTTCTGTTTTTTAGGAAGCATTTAGCAAACTCCCATGTAGAACATTAGAAATGGCCTAGATCTTGTACAATGACGAACTTCTTCATGATTATATTTAGTTCTTGCAAGATTGTTTAACAGTATTGCTCTGTAGCGTATATAGTATGTCGCGCCGTTTTGAAGAAGTTTTCTTGCACAGGCTTTAAGTAAATTAGATGGTGTTATTACCATTTTTCACAATATCTAATTGGGCTCCCACCCTGGACCCTAAAACTCATTTGTGTTTAATCGTTATAATATACCTGATCCATGTACTGTCGCTCCAACAATTATTGTTAATTTTAATGATAAACTGTCATATGACTGGAGCCATATCTTACAGCAACAAGATAATGCCCGCATTAGAAAGTAAATATTTATGTTTACGCTCGTTCTCTTAGAAGTCTTTTTTATTCTGCTTTCTTCCGTATATTAGCTTGTATTTTACCAATTATTTAATTGTTGTCTTTAATGTTTTATTATTTTGTTTTCTTTTGTTGCTTTGTATTCTTGTTTTTATATGACGGGTTTTAAGATAAATAATAATAGAGTAGAGGGGTGGGGTGAAACATAGCCTATCTTCATATGAAGAAATGCATGTGAACTTCCTGCAAAGTGTGAGTGGAATTTAAAAATCTATAACTCAACTTTAAATCGTCATTTTACTTATTCTTTAATAGACACTAATTATTTCTATTTATTCAATATCAAATACTACATGATGTACTTCATTTTACTTCTCAAACTATTGTTTTCTTACCGTTATTAATGTTGTTTTGTCTGTATTGGCGACTGAATTAAAGTTTGAGGAAAAAGGCAGACAAGCAAGGAATAGCTGGGTTTACCTTCAAGCATAGAAAGCATCATAATAACCATATCTTTCTGTAGGTTGAGCAAAACTTTCAATAAATCAACTTGGCTAGAGTGTTGAGACAGCTTCTCCTGCATGTTCGCAAAAAGAAACAAAAAACCACCAACAGCGTCCCATAATCTAGAAGAGAAAAAAAAAATCTATTTAAAACAGACGGATATGACCTAATAGTTTGCTGCACATGATCTTCAAACTTCATTTAATTCAAATGTTTCAAAGAAAAACATGAACACTCTAAGTTTTTAATAGTTAAATTGCTGTTTTATTTTTTAGACACAAACCTGATGCTAATAAATAAGCAATGAATGAAGAAATTAATAGACTTCATCGTATGATATTTTTCACCAGGCCACTTAGTATGAAAGAAGGGTTTGTAGAAACTTCGGGTGAGGCTCTTTCGATCGGAAATAGAAAGTTCTAGTGCCCTTTTTAAGAGTCAAAAGTGATTGGAGGACAATAATGAAAGAATAGTGAATAAGCTTAAATTGTTTTAATATGCTTCCTACTCATTGATACCATTTCGAAAATCTTTAAGGTTTGACCAAGAGCCATGGTTTTTCTAGTGAGCCACGACTACAAATCTGTATTTTAAACATGCTTTTCGAAAGTAGTATCTTTCTGATACATATTTTGTAATCTTACAGTCTTATACGAGAGCTTGCAGCTATCTTGGCATTTCCCCTATTGGTGGCAATGGTCCTGCTTCCTTTATTATTATTATTTAAGAATTAACGACGCTTCTTGACTACTATGGTCCATGCGTCGGCCCTGCAGTGCATTCCTGCAGCGTGATTCGTTCTCTGGGTCTCGTATTACCAAGCTAATGTCAAATCCACTGCGCCACCACAGGACGTGGTCCTGCTTCCTTTAGTATTGCTTCGTATTTTCAAACTTCCATGCCATTTAACTATATTCTTCTAGTAATTATAATGGACTTTTTTTTAAAGCAAAATAAAAGTATCTCTAGCCCTGTTAAAATCAAATTCTCAGTTAGTCTTTGGCAATCCTTAAATCTAGTCAAGGAGTGTTGGTTTTAGCAGGCTCTAGATCTTGTGACAAGGTGCACATTTCTGATTGTCTTCAAGAATTAGGCTAATAAGGAAATATTGTCGTAAAAAATTGACGAAAGTTACATCAAACCAATTAAAACTGATTGAGCATTGTGACTCATAATTCACTGCAATAATTTGTTTTCTGATTTCACCAGGAACCAAAGAATGGTGCAAAGTGAAATATACGATTTGATTTTGGTACTAGTATTGATGTGAGTTTTATAAGGTCAATCTCACAGAAGTAAGATCGTTATGAATGCTCCCTTATGTAACTAGATGGTGGAGGTACAAATACAAAGGGGATGGGGGAGGAGAGTCTATGATATTTAAATTTTCATGATTACCATGATTACATGATTACAATATAGTAATATTGATTACTATAATAACATTAATTACAATAGTAATCAATATTACTATGTAATACTGAGTAAATATAATAATTTACTAGATTGTCAGATTTAACGATAATGTTTTGATAATCCTGGGATTTTTGAAATCTTCCCCCTTCTCAGAGAAAGATTCTCACATGGACTTTTGAGAGTCGAGGCACATAGAATTTAAGTTGTATTGAGGTTTTGTATTTTATTAAGTAATTACCATTTTTACAATTCATAAGGGCACCAAAAGAAGAGAAGGAGGAGAAAATGAACAAACTAACGATTACTTAAAAAAAAGAAGTGATTACCAATCATAGTAAATTGGATAGAGTTTTATTCTTGTTACCAGGGACTGAAACTATTTGGCTTGGGATCTGTTCCGGTAATTGGTGGCTTTATTATTAACAAGCAAAGGAAAATTTCTCTTCACTTATTGCCGTTATTTACAGATTATTTGTCAGTATTTTTGAAGTTCCGATGCGAATAAGAATAGTAACTACAGAATTTAAAAAATATTAAAAATATATAAAATACAGGGACCTCGCAAAAGACGGTGGAGTCCCACGTAGATGAAAAAGATATTTTAAAAGGCAATGGTCTGTAGCTAAAGCTTGCATTTGATGAATTGGCCCGAGTTCTGGTTCTTCTATATGCGATAAGGTAAATCCCAGAATCTTTAACGTAAACATGTGAGTTTTTTTGAACCCCCCCCCCCCAACAAACTATATTCAGCTCCCCCCAAAAAGTTCGACTATACTGGTTTTAAATTTTCTACTAAATTCATTATTAGTCGCACGTAGAGCAGAATGCATTTGCAAAAATTTAGTTCCAATTGCGAAAACTTTAAGTTCCGATTGCGAAAGAGTGTTTTTGAAAATCAAATTTCTTTGCCCACTTCAAAGATTAAAATGCACTTTTAATAGAGAATCCATTCCATATCTGATTATTTAGGGCCTTCGTGAGCTGGCAGCCTTAAGAAAAAACGGTGATTTAAAATTTGCATTGCATACGTTAGCTGCTCCTCTATCTTTCTGTCTCTATTAATGCAAGAAAAAATACATTGGATACCTTGAGTGAGCAAGAGCTTGTTGGTTTTGAGTGCATGGGCCTTGAATAACTTCTGTTAATGTGTTGAAAACTTGACAGGCTACTTCAATTGCTTTGAAAAAGTTCGCTTTCCCAGCCGGGTCAATAATCTCTTTGCTAGAGTAATGCCAATAAAAGTCCATTATTGATTCCTGTAAGATGAAATCATTGTTTATTGGTTTTGACTCAACTAAGCAAAATCTGGAAGTCGGTTTTAAAACGAAAATAAAGCAAGAAAGAGGGAGGCTTTCGAGTAAAGATTATTTTTAAAAAGAAACACAGGAATATTTATTATTATGTACACAAGTTGCAATAACCGACTTAAAAGTTAAAGCATAAAACTTAAAAAGCAGCAAAAGCAAAAAGTGAATTTGTGTAGGTTTTAAGTCTAAATGCAGCAAAGCCAAAAACTAAAACAATCATCTACATTATTTTTTTTTTCGGTTAAAACCGAAACAGATTTTCAAAAATCGTCCTTGTCATCCTTGATCATCCTTGTCGGCCAACCGTCTAGGACCAAACAAAAAGCAAGTCGTATCCGAATGGGGTGGGAAGATTTCGTGAGGAAAGATTGAAGGAAAACAGGAACTTCTTGGGAGGGTGTAAAAAGGAAGGCGTTGAATAGATTGGGATGGAGGAGGACTGTGCGTAGCAGTGTTGGCCTCAGACAGTTTGGTGATACAGTAGGTTGCTAGTAGGAGCAATAGTAGATTTAAAAAAAGGGAATTCTCAATGTTATTCTGTTAAATTTAGAATAGATTACCTTATGGTGAAATGCCTCCAAGAGGGGGTGGAAATCTATTTTCAACAATAGCAAGATGCAGGTTTCAAGATGATAAGACACAAATTTTATTTTTCATGAGCAATGCTCCCGCAATAAAGAGGAGATAAATACTTTACTTTAATCCAGTTAGCGATAACTTTGTTGCAGTAAGTTCTACTTCCAAACAGTACGTGGTAATGAACTGTAAGTAAGGAGCGACCCGACTGAATAGCAACCGAAACTCTAAAAAACGAAGTTTTGATACCAATAGATATATCAAAATAATCGACTTATTATGCTGATTTCAAATATATAAGTTTCTGCCTTATTTTCGAAAAAAGGGAGAAACACTCTCTAAAAGTATTAAAATCTTAATGAATATTACACCATCCGATTCAGCGTATCAGGAAACCCTACTGTAGAGGTTTCAAGCTCCTATCTGTAGGAATTTGGAATTTTGTATTTTTTTGCCAGAAGATAGATCAAGGATGCGTGTTTATTTTTTTTTCCAGGGTGATCACATCGACCCAGTGATCCTAAAATATCGTGAGAGGGCTCACAGAGCAGGGGACAGTGACAAGAGAGTCTCGAAGAAAAAAATTCAATCTAGTGGTACCAATTAAAACCCTATTATCAATTATAAGAATCTAGATTACAAAACTAGCTTTATTTTTTTCACATACACTTCTTTAATTTTGCTTTAAATTGAGGTGAAGATAAAGAATAGTTTGCCAGAAATGTCCAGCTTGGATAAAATAAATTTAGACCTTTATATCAAATCTAGATGTAAATGTCTATTTATTTATTTCTAGTAGTTTGAAGGGTAGCATCGCGCTGTCAGTGAAAATAATAGTCGTTAGCTACTATTAAACCTTAGTAAGAATCCTATTTTATCGTTTTCCCATACTCTTTGCATTTCATGTTAATAGTACTGAATGAAGCAGCTTACCTGTAATCTCAAGAGATAATCTACAGTACAGATTACCAAATTCACAGTAGTAGTATTACCAGCTTGCGTCCTTAGATAATTTTGCCATTCTAAAAAAAAAGAAAAAAAAATAATAAAAAAATAAGAGAAAGTTCAATGGTCTTTCTTAACTCTGACTTTCTATTTTCATAGCAAAAAGGATTGCTGCATGCACTATTCAGAGTTCAGTTTTAAATAGGACCAAGCCCAGAAAAAGTAATATTCTGTATATTAGCTCCCACATTTAAGCGACTAAGATTGAACAATTTACTTTCGGTTACAATTATGTAAGACCAGTAGACAGTTAACAGACCAATTTGCTATGAGCAGCAAAATTTGCCGGTAAAGTAACGATAAAAAGCAAACCGGCGATAAAAACCTGCAAGGGCTTAGCTTACAATTGGTATGAAAGGAAACATTATTCATTCATATTTTTAACAGCACCTTAGTTATAATTTGTTCAGGTTCAGCTAAATACTACGGGAGATTCCTACTGAACGTCGCAGGTGGTTAACCAAATAGAAAAAAAAAACTGAAAAAGAAAAGAAATATGTCTTCTTGAACATAAAAAATTGTTCGATGAATTGTCTGAGGCAAAAAAAAAAAAAGTCAATTTCTCAATTAATAAATCCAAGATAAAAAAATTTTTCAACAAGTAGAGAAATTAAATCTCATTAACGGTAGAACATATAGTAGGAGTAAGGTTTCTTCAAATAATTTCTACTGGGATACACGAGTCCAAGTTTTGTTTGAAACGATGAATTTGGCGACAAACATACTGGGTATATGTTCAGACTTGGGTGAAAACAAGAAAACCATTTTCTTTGAAGTTCAACAGAGAAAGCGGTTCAATTTAATAAGGGAGTTGAGCGGAGTTCCTTTTACTTGGAATTGAATATTAATGCAATTCTGTCCACAAAAGATTACATTTAATAATACTTGTTTTTGGAAGTACAAGTAAAGGGCTATATTATAGCTTATACGAAAAAAAATTGTCCTAAACGGGAATATATCTACTACCTCACTTAATCCCTAACCCCTAATGTTCAAATAGTTGAAGAAACTTTACTGGAAAGAGCACAACCTCCCACAATCATAAACCTTTTTTTTAAAATCAATTAAAAATTAGTATTACTAATTGAAGATATATTTGTATTCCAATAAGATTGTTTAGAAAAGAACAAGGCAACACCCAAGCATTATGACTGGCGATATAAAAAGGCAACAGTGCCCTTTCAACACTTTTTGATTTAAGCCTTGCTCTTTACTTATGTTTGGAAAAAATGCTTAAGGACTATAATTTTCAAAAAGGTAAATTTGTTCAAGGAAAATTTACTTAGTCTACATACAAAGAATGAAAAATTACTAAAATTTAGCATTATTCAAATCACCAGCCCATCTTAAAAGAATAAAGGAGTATACAAGCATTCGACATAAGTAAGAAGTAATATTCGACATAAGTAATATTTTTAAGACAGATTAAGGGATAGATACACATCACGTAAGCCCTTTGAAAATGATACAACTGTGAAAGTAAGCCGTTTAGAACTGTGAAAGAAGTGTTTCTGCAGTATCTACAGATACTATTCAAATTACATTTTCTGGGTAAGACTGTACCTTAAATATTTAAATTAATTGAATTAACCAATACAGCAATACATCATTTTAGAAAAAAGGCAATAATATAGATCAAAAACAGAATATTCCTGTGAAAAGTGGATTGTTTACAAAACTAAAAGGATTGTTTATTTGACGCAAGATAGTTTTCTTTGCACATTTTTTTCATTTTATTTTAGTTTAGAATTAATCTTAAAATTAAGATTTGACACTAAAAATGCTGCCACAATCTAATATATGTTTTATTCTTTTTATGATAAACATATTGAGCTATTTCCCGCAATCTGGTCGCATTTAAAGCTTGAAATACATATATTTTTTACCTCTATAATTAAGTATTTTTTTTTTTTACTCACCTAATGGGTTAGAAAGAAAGAACAAATTAAATTCCCATACCAAGATTGTGGCCTTCACAGGTAAGTTGAATAAATCGGAAAAGAAGACAAGTAAATTCAGCATCATGCATATTCTTCTCTCCCGCTGCTCCTTCAGATCCAACACCAAGGCCTTCAGCTTTTGTATTCCTCTCAAATGCATCCAAATCCAAGACACTGCAAGAGTTCATAAGCCCAGCAATTGATGTGAAGAAGCCAACATCTTTCTTTTCTTTAAGATGATTCAACATAGACATCTGAATATCCTGATTACCTCCTCTAAGAATTGATATACCAAGCTGCAAATGTTAAATACATTAAGCAACGGCAACATAAAGCCTGACATTTTTAAAGGCGCAGAATTTATTATATTTTATTTTGTTGATCAAGGTGGTATGCCAAGGTTGAGGCCGAGCAGCGGCCAGAGGAAGAGGATGAAGACTAGGAAAAGAGCCAGCTCTTTGGCTGGTTTATATGTACACACAGAAACACGAATATATATATATATATATATATATATATATATATATATATATATATATATATATATATATATATATATATATATATATATATATATATATATATATATATATATATATACATATATATATATATATATATATATATATATATATATATATATATATATATATATATATATATATATATATATATATATATATATATATATATATATATATATATATATATATATATATATATATATGTATATATATATATATATATATATATATATATATATATATATATATATATATATATATATATATGTATATATATATATATATGTATATATGTATATATGTATGCATGTATGTATATACATAAACCACATAAACCATAAAAAATTTGCAAGTTTTAACACAGAGCTATTCAAATTAAAAAGCATTTTTCTCGGGTCATAGTTTACTGGAAAACCTTTAAAAAAAAACTCCTCTTAATGGAAAATTAGAACTTAATTCAGACGGGTTCTAACACTAAATATTAACTTTTAATGCTCCTTTTTCTTAACCAAATACTTCGAAAAGTTCAGAATTAGATTCAAAGAGATTGTTACATGGTGCAGGACATATATTTGCATACCTATAATTTCTCGTTATTCCTTTATGTCCCTCTATATATTCCACTCTTTTTCTTTTTCCTCTCTCCTTTTACTATTCTCTTTTTAGTTATAATTCGGAAAGCAGAAACATTTGTACGCATACTGTAGCATTTCTGTCAAATTTCAACTGAAACTCACCCATGTGAAGCAGCTTTCAGAATTTCGTCGGTCAAATTTCAAAACCTTTTGAATCTTGGCTTAATAGCATGCCTTGTAATTAATTACTTCCATTTTTTGTGCGTGTTTCTTGTAAATAAACACTAAAACAAAAAACTAACCTCTAAAGTATTGGTGACCATTTCTGATTGAACACCTTTTGAGGCAGATATGTACTGCAGCACCATCTCATGAACTCCTCTTGAAGATAAACGTGATTGGTTGAAGATTAGCCTCTGTTTTTCCATTTCTTGTTCCTATAAATTTATTTGTGTCAAAATTATCTGAGAAAACCAAGACAAAAACGCACAAGACATTTATTTTGGGCGTTTATGTCTGAAATAATAGAACGTGTTCAAAATCATGGATTGTAATTGACACTTTTGTTTAAAGTTCAGTTTGAGCATAAAGTTTAGCGAGAGATCTCAATTTCTTATTTTCATTCCCTGCCTTGCTTCAACCAGTGTTGCCACTCTTTGTGATTCTCCCAAGAACTTGAGATTCCAGTCCTGTGATTGGGAAATTGGAAGCAAAAATCACCCTCAAAAATATATTAGGTATATACGAATATTAATGCTGCTCAATATCTTGACATTTTTAAGGGTGAAAAATTATCGGTAGCAGCCCTAGCGTGAAAAAACATTGAAACCACAAAAGAGCAATCTTACATTAAAAAAGGAAACTCCTGAGCTGCTGGACTTGGCAATAGAAAGAAACTTGCTATAAGATTAACTACCACCATTTCAAATTGCCTTAAACAAAGAAAATCTATTGCAAAGATTTTTTTTTCTCAATGGTAAATACAGTAAGGTTTTATATATGGAAGACAAGATTTAAGTTGACAGAAACAAATCTGAACCTACGACGTGTAATTTAATGTCATGAAGACTGATAAATACTTTTTTATTCCACAAATTTGAAGTCATCAAATTTTCAGTTAAAATACGTAAACTAAATCAAACTGTAGGCTATTGATTTACTCTGTAATAAAAAAGTCTATTTTTCAAAAGAATCCAACTGTACCTCACTATCTACACATTAAATGTCATCAAATCAACATTCCTAGCCGGTTCAGTCGCATGAGAAAATGCTCGAAAACTGATCGGTACCAAGGGAAATCTGATCAGTTTTCCCCATAGCACTGATCAGTTTTGGGGCTAAGATTTTTTTCTAGTTTCCCTATGGTACTGATAAGTTTTTCGTGTGTCGTTGAGCACGAAACGAGCAAGAATTTTTGAAAGTGAAAAGTATGTATATTGTTAAGCACGCAAAAGTTCGAGATCTGGTGATTTTTGTCCAGTAGCACCAGTTTTTTCAAGATACGAGTCATACTCTATATAGAGCGAAAAAAAGCAAGGAGGATGTCTGACAAGAAAGTACATGTTATCTTTGCTCTTCGGAAAAATCTTGCCATCTATCGTTTGAACACTTTTTCTTTTGTACCAATTAGTTTTTCTCATCGGTTTTCCTATGCGCCTGAACCTTCTTGCATCAGTCCTAGTTTGACCATAAAAGACCATATTTTGGTCTTTTCCATCGCAAAAGCATAAAGTTTATCAAGATTTTGTTATTCTCCTCTTTGTTCTCTCCTCACAAAAGGAAACTTCTATAAAAGGATATTCGAGCAATCAAACCCGCACCAAGTATTTTTCCATACGTTCTAAGACAATATACTGCTACTACTAACAACTCATCGCAGCACAAAACCGTCTGAGAAAACAAAACCTAATGCCGTTTAAATTTTTTTGCTAAATTTACCTTACAGGTTGCCACTCCTTGAGGGAGAGGGCCTTTGAAGACGCAGGTCTGAACCCCAATCCCTAAGTTAACAGGCGTAGCCTTATTCACTACGATGTCATGATAATAAAAATATATGTCAACTTTAACAATTGAGAGTCTTTATTGTCAGCTTTGTCTTTTTTCGTGGCATGGAAAAAAAAACTGTAACAAAAACAAAGCGAAAGAGGACATTTGCAAACAAACATACCTATTTACAAAACCAGGTTTGTTAGCATTTGCTATAGTATACAATTCAGACAAGTATATGCGAGGGGGTTGTAGTTCCCTCACTCTGTAATATTGAGAGTTATCAGGTGTTTCACATTGTTTTTTTCATATTTTAAACGTAATTCGTGTTTTATTCGTGTTTTTGTTACCACCCTCCAGCCTGAAGTAAATTCATGGGTACGTGCCTGGTAGGGTGGATATTATAATCAGGATTTGTAACAAGTATTTAAAGATACAATGAATTTTAGAGACTTCAAAAATAAATTGTGTTTCCTCCAGAATACAGATTTGATTTATACAGATTAATCGTCTAATTTATGATGCTTAAATTTTCTTTAAACTTAACTGAATCTTTTAACCACTCTCATCATAGCTAGCGCCTTATATA
Source organism: Artemia franciscana (assembly GCF_032884065.1). Taxonomy (NCBI): domain Eukaryota; kingdom Metazoa; phylum Arthropoda; class Branchiopoda; order Anostraca; family Artemiidae; genus Artemia; species Artemia franciscana. The sequence continues at coordinate 28,917,929 of NC_088870.1, forward strand.
AGCAGGATAACTAACTGAACTGTTCCCTGCGATCCTTTATCAGTTCCCGTCTGTTTTATTAAAACATTTCTCTGTTTTTTAATTTTCAAACACCGGGAAAACTACCTTTAGAAATGGGGAGGTTGACACTCAAATTTGAGATTAGTCAAATGTGTAATTTAAACTACAAAAATCTTATTCTGACTAGAAAATAATAATCAATACAACGAGGAGACTTTCCACTAACAAAACAGACACTGAACATATATTATTCCTTATTTATTTAACGAGAAACAAAACTGGTCAAAAGCAATGCCTTAAGAAACATGGAACAGATTAAAATATTTAATTCAGCGAACATCGAAGAAAATTATTGGAAAGCGTGATTTGCGAAGTGACAAGGAAAAGGCTGAAGAGACAACATTAAAAGCAATATAAGCAGCAATAGAAAAAAGGTACAATACCCGCATTTTCCTATGTGCAGCCTCGGGTAAGAAAAAAAAGACAGTTAATATAAAGCTGTGTAGACGAATAATTCCCTCTATATCCTATGATAGTCTATAAATTTTTAGCAAAGCTAAGAGAAAAAAAAACCTGAAATAGTCCTATAACTTGATTCCCTGTTCAAAAATTTATAGTTGCAAAAAAAAGAAACAAAGGGGGAGGGAGTCCACATGGCTCATTTATTTAATTAACCTCTAAAATTCAATTTTGACTGTGTTTTAGACTTTTTTATACCCTATAATTATCTACATTTCAGATAATGCTCATTTTGTCAAAAGATTAAACACGAAGTATTTTACCGAGCCGCTCTACTAACACTCACAATTCCAGTTTTATTATTACATCTAATGATGTCACTACAAGCAACACCATAGCCAAGGGGGAAGATTCATATTTGATGTAATTATTCCGAAACGTGAAAAATTTCACAATCATACTCTTCTTCCAATAACGTAACATCTAAAATGCGCTAAAGGCCTTTTGTTACTATACTCTTGTCTCCTCTACTGCAGATTGGAATCCTGGTACAAAACCGATATTGAGGAATATAAGTATATAATAAAGTGATTATCTATTATCTTCTTTTCATGTACTCCCTTTTTTCATTTTTTGGTCTCTTGACAAAAATAAAATAATAACAATAGTGTTAGTTGGTAAGATGTTTTCAAGCCCCTACTGATGCATTTGAGCGTTGACATAATATGAAGAATTTTAAAATTTAAGCAACTAATTAAAAACTAAGGTCACATAAACTTTTTGATTAGCCTACAGGAAATAAAACAATATGAGCGGTTTGCTTGGGAATAAAAAGTAACAAAACTAACCAACTTCTACAAAGGCAAACTTCCAATTCCTTTGATGGCAAAATCGATTCTAACGCATTCTTTTGCATCAATTTTCACGAGCCCTTGGAATAATGCTACCCAGCCCTTTGCCCATAAATCGAATTTTATATGTGAATCAGATCTGTAGCATTGACATACAACGAAGGTAAGCTTTACAATTAACAAAATGATCTATATAACCAAAACATCGGCTCAATTCCCTGATCTGTAGGGGGTTCTGTTTCTCCCTTCAGAGGGGGATACAAAAAATTTATTCTAATATCAATGACGTTTCATAAGATTAAACAAATAAATAAAAAAGTTTTTTAACTGAAAGTAAGGAACAACATTAAAATTCAAATTAATAGAAATTATTCCGTATATTAAGGGTTGCCGCCTCCTCAATACCTTGATTTTCGCGCTAAAGCTGTTAGCAATTTAAAAAAAAAGCTTCCTATTCTAATAAAACGGCCCCAGTGTTTCAGAGGCCATTCTTAAAAAATTGGGACATACGGTCAAACTTTAGCGCAAAGAGTACCCTTCATATACGGAATAATTTTTGTTCGCTTTGAGTTTTAATATTGCTCCTTACTTTCAGTTAAAAAAAAATTTGTTTTTTTTTATTCCTGTTCGTTCGTCAAATAATAGAGGTAAATCTGGTTCATCCTCTAGCAATATATCCCTTCAACGAAAACTCCTCAGTGAAAATTTCAAAAACGTAAATTGCCCCCTCCCCCTGTTCAGTTACCTCTATACAGTTTTATCCTCGCTGAAAATCCCCCTTCCCGTAAAATTTGTTGCGGGCGTTGAGGTCGCAACAAATTATACTTAGCATACTTCCATTTGAAAAAAAATTCTAATCTCTAATCGGTTTCTGGATCACTCCGGAAATGCCCCCTTCCGAGGAATATTTTTTTCGGAAATCAAAACACGCGGTAAAGAGCCCCCGGATATTTCCTCTGGAACATCTACACATGCAAAATTGAGTTGGCAAGGACAATATATGACAATTAGAAAGAATTTCGTGTAAGAGTTCTATGAAGTCTCCCCCTGTGTAAAATTTTCTCTGGAAAATTCATCCCACCCCGGGAAATTTCCTTCCTCATGGAAGATTCTTCCAATGGAAATCCACGCCAAGCACAATCCCCCCCCCCCCCGAAAAAAAGTCTATATAATTAAAATAACAAACGCTATATGTAAAAAATGGGCAAATTTAATAAATTACATGCCTCTCCCCACGGACTGTGGGAGTCATTTTAGTTCTGAAGATATAGTTCTTTGAACTCTTAACTATACTGAACAAAATGGTTATCTCAAAATTTTGACCAGATAACTTTGGGAAATAAATGGGCGTGGGAGGGGGGCCAGTTGTCCTCCAATATTTTTTGTCACTTAAAAGGGCATTGGAACTTTTAATTTCCGTTCAAATGCACCCTCTCCAAATCTTATAGGACCATTATTTCAATACGATCACCCATGGAAAAAAAACAACAAAGACCCCTAAAAAATCAAATAAACACGCATACACGATCTGTCTTCTGGTAAAAATAGCAAAATTCCATATTTATGTACATAGGAGCTTGAAGCTTCTACAGTAGGGTTCTCAGGTACGTTGAATCTGATGGTGTGAGGTTTATCAAAATCCCTTGAATTTTAGGGGGCGTTTCCCTCTATTTAAAAAATCAGGCAAATTTTCTCATGTTCGTAACTTTTGATGGGTAACACTAAAATTGATGAATTTTATATATTTGGAATCATTATAATAAGCTAATTCATTTGATACATCTATTGATTCCGTTTTTTATAGTTTTGGTTACCATTGATCCAAGTCACTCCTTACTTGCAGTTCGTTGCCACCAGCTGTTTGATTTTCCATATTTGGAATCAGTGACAAAAGATAAGCAATCTTTACCAGAGAATTTTCTGTCACAGGACGTTTTATAACTTTTTAGAAAAAGTTTCTCTAGAGTTGTCCATAAAAATATCTTATTTACAAAAATTTAAGAATTTAACTTGATAATTCAAAAACTTTGAAGCATGAGGTGCTAAAAATTTTTTGTAGAAGCATTAAAAGGCTTCAGACAAAGGTTTCTTTTTTCATCTCAGATTTTAAGTGACTAACAATTTTTTTTGATATCTCAATGTTAACCCCGATGACGTCTGAACAGGGGTAGGAGTCCCGTGCAGATAACAAAAAATAAACAGTATTTTAGCAATGTGAAAATTCTTATTGAAAAATGTTTGGATTTCAGGAATTATTGACCATTAGCTTGACAAAGCTTGCTGGTAGAATTTTACAATGAATTTGCTCTTAAAGTTTAAATATTTACATAGTTTGATAGAAACACTTTCTAGAAATTATTTTCAGACAAAGCAGCTTTATTTTTTCACACTTATTCTAAATATACAAAAACTTATAAGGTTGCCACTGCAAATTTCTAAGATACCCTCAGCTCCAAAAGGGTTTTACGCTTCTGTTATACTTTGTCTTTCTACTAGAAAATGTAAAAATTGAAAAACACACGATGCACAAGTGTTTCTTAGTTTCAAACAAAAATATAAGCTACTCTTTTTGACAATTTCTTATCAAATTAATTTTATGTTTTCTTTTTAATTTTTTTTTTCACATCATTCGACACAGCTTGAAAAACTGCATATGCTGGAGATCTTAAATAAAAGTTACCCACAATACCAAAAATGAGGTATTTACTTGTTGTTTTTTTTTCTGAAGAAGTTGCCAGAAAAAAAATCAAATATAAACATAATAAGAACTTAAAAATGCAAAATACCATAGGTGAATTCACTCAAATATTTGTGGCCTCAATTTGTCTAAAAAAAAATAACGTGAATCCAATATAAGGACTACTAGAAAAGCCCTACTCAGAAATTGGTCAGCTTTTGTTAACTTTGAAAATTTTAGGTTGGTTTAGCTAAGGTGAGCCTAACGTGGACACCTTGACTAAGCTTATTATGGCTTAACATAGCCAGTCTATGTTAGTCTAAATTGTGTGGTATCAGTCTAAGTTGCGTGGTATCAAGGAGAAGAAGAAAAGGAAAATCTGATAGCAAGTGGCAGTCCAATGAGAGCCATAGAGCATAGATGTCTATATTTTCAAGAATAATTAACCCTTCAAAAAATTACAGGAGAATCAGAGAATCAGTTTGGATTTGAAAAAGAAATCAAAATGAAGTTGACCAGTCAGATGAGCTAATTCCACTAATTTTACAAATAACTGTAATTAAGGCATCGTTAAGATAATATAAAGTATAGCGCTGCTTTTTTCTCGAGTTATTCTCTTGGCGCTTTGCTAAAATCATTGCAAATGTGGGCCAAAATGTTAGTCTTAGTAGTCTAATAAAAAATATCTACTCCAAAACACCTAAAAAGAATGCGTGAAAATAAGCACTAAATTAGCAAACTTACATGAATTGATGCACCATTTTCGTCATCACCTTCACCACCACCACCATCTTCTTCTTCCTCTTCTTCTTCTCCACAAGACCTGAAAGCAAATAAAATATTTAGTGAAAACTAGACAGAAGCAAAACTAAATTTTACTTAGGAGATAACAAGAACTAAAATTTGTCTCACATAAAAAAGGAGAAGGGGGTACAGAAGTTTCTTTGATAGCCCCTTTAAAGAACATTAATTAATAATGACGGTAAAAAAATTTCATCGTCATGAAAGCTCAATTTAATAATGGGCCTTCAACTAATTTTCTTTAAATTCCAAATTTGACCGTTTTGAAATTACGAGCTGGAATAAAATTTTGAAATTCAAAGCCCTGATCGCACGATACAGTAACCACGAAATTAAAACTAAACGGAATTTAAAGTGTGTAAACACGTCTAAAATTGTTCTTAAAAGGACTCAAGAGGAGGAAAGTAGAAGTAAACTTAACAGATGGTAAAACAAAGGATGCTATTATTTCCCCTGCACGAAGCTAAGAGCATGGGATTGCATATATGACTGTTGTACAGTAGTTTTTTTTTTTAAATACACTTTTTTTAGCTTCCAAGATTGACGTAGGAATTGTCAGTGATTTTTGCTAGCTTTTTGAGTAAATTTACGATCTATTTCCTCCTCAAAGTTTCGTTGATAAGAAAACAATATTGATACATTTTAAAGAAAATTTCAGTGAATCTTTTCATAAACTTCATCAGCTAAATTGACCTATTGTACCCATTTAGATTAATTCAGTGACTCCACAAGTATTTCAAGGTGACAATTGAGGTGGCTTTCTGTAAGTTTTATCCTTCCTTTGAGGAAATTTTCAAAATGGTTCCTTTGAGACAACAAAAGTAGTCCGTCGTAACCTCGTCCGTCACAAGTACATGTATCAGGAAACGTTGATTCAGAAAACTTTTCTTTCAGAAAACGCACGCACACAAAAAACTTCCTTTCTATTCCTGCTTACTTGCAGTCGAGAATAAGAGCATGGGAAACTGGTAAAACACACCGGCCCGTCTCTGAGAAAGAGAACCCCCAGTCCTACCCAGTAAAATCATTGAATTAATTAAGAAACTAATTCAAAATGTAAATAGTGAATATTTTTAATATCTTTTTTACTTTTACTTTAGATTGGGCCGAATATAAAAAACAACTTAAAGCAAAAAGTTGCAGTGAATATATTTTCCAAACAATATTTTTTGCACACTGACCTAGCCCAGGTTGTTGTTTACTCAATGACGAATAGCTTTAAAACTAGAGAATTCGTCTGCTTACCGGAGTCTCGGGTTGGATCTCAGCAAAGTTTGGCTATTAATTTAAATCCAATTTTTAATAGATAGAAATTTTTCTAGTCCTACTTTTTTTTTCAAATTCGCCTGTTTGGCAGTTATGCGAAATTACCCGCTCCCACCGTCCAATAAATTCTAGTACATGAGTTTGATCAAAAATAATAACTTACTTCGCCATAATGCAGGCAAATGACATGTATAAATTATCTTCACCTCCTGAGTCCTGACGTTCTGTGTTAGCACCTCGAATAAGAGTTGTAACTAATTGACACAAAGGATCAGGCTTTCCCTCCTCCTTTTCTTCTCCTTTTTGTTTCTCGGCATCTTCAAACGACATCTATAAGAAAGTATTTCATAATTCTAGTACCCTAATTTTAGGTTACCCTAATTCCTAAAAAAAATTTTAAGACCATGCTGCCTTTCCATTTACATATTGGCTTCCGAACGTGAAGTCGAAATACTCAGACCTTTATTTAATTAGTAAATTTTCCTTCCTGTTTTGTCCACTATTTGTATGTTGCTTTAAGAAAAGGTAATTACTTGATTTACTTTGGAGTATTCGAAGTAGACATGACAAAATGTTTTCAAACACAATGAAAGGTATGGGAAGCATCGATTGTACTTCTTGGGCTCTCCATTTAATGAACATTTTCGTTTCTAAATTGGATACGAAGAAAAAGCATCCTCTCCCTTCTAAGGAATCTAAATCTTTTCCAAATTTACGAAAATACAAAAAATAGAAGTAATAATATTTAAAAACAAATGTAAATTCAATCAGAATGACGAGATTCTACAATTTATATTTTTTAGCCATACTACATAATGTTATACTAATATTACTTACATTTAGATGAAAAGAAAGTTAAATTGACAAACATTGTGTAGAATGTATGTATGTGTGTATTTATTTACAGCACATCGTACAAAAAGGAAAATGATGGAGTACAATTCAAAAAAGAAAAGGGAACCAACACTCAAAAACAACAACAAACATTAGTCCTAAACATTAAAAATGACATTTTGCCATTCATGGACAGTTTGCTTTCTGGACATTTGGGCGTTAAGCTCACGGAGTTTAGGATATGGATCAGATAAATTATATTACCTCATGAGGTACGTGTTATATACCCCAAGAGGGTCCTTAGGGGACTCGCAGCAGAAACTTAGCATATCCAAACAATACATGCTTCCTTTTAAGGCGATCAGATTGACTAAATATCCAGGAAAATGGCACTAAATACAAAATATTTGACATGATTACACTATCATAAACCTTTGCAAGAAGGGTTCCATTTAAATAGAATTTCGAGATAACTATAATACCATAAGAACGACGGATTTTACTCTCCATATTTTCTAACGTTAGCAATTTAGTGTTGACTAATGTTATATTGACTTCAGAAGTTACTTTAATATAAAATGCCATTTTTTCAACTTGGATCAGTTTTTTTCAACGGTGGCTAGGGTGACTAATATTTGCAGTGGAGAAATATTTAGATATTTCTAACAACAAAAGTATATCTTGTGTTCTTTCTACAATTTATCTTCCTGGGCTTTATCCTGTTTTTAGGAATAATGACTTTAGTGATATTCGAGTGGCTTATTTCTGTTTTTGTAAATATCTTCTCTATTTTCCTCTTTGGTATAAAAATTGAAAAATAATAAATAAGCTTTGCCTACCGAATATTATTGAGAAACTGACTGGTTTACACGAAAGGATTTTGGAAACAGCGCATCGGCGTTTGTTTCACCATGATCTGATCTGTTTGTTTTACTAATTTTATTTATTTATTGTTATTGATGTTAATTGTTACTGGTGATTTACGTTTTTTTATGTAACATTGTTGATTTTCATTTTTGAATCACATTTTTTTTAGTGTTAACTCCACTATTTATCTTGTGATGTGAATGGGTTATAAATAAATATTATAATTATTACTTAGAGTGGAGCTATTTTGAGATTCAATAAAAAATATTCAGCTTCCATGTTTTTATTCAAATTTATTTATGCATAATTTTCTCTTTTTGTTTCTATTCATTCGGTGAAATTTCAACGAGTCTAAGCTTCACATAAAGTGTAAAAGCGAAACAGAATAACGAAATAAAATACAAGAGTCCGACTCCCTTCCCAAAATATTATGTTTAAACTTTGTACAGAGTATGAACCATCAATTGCAATCTAAAAACGGAGAATTGAATCAAAGAAGTCAGGTTTCAATGTTTATATGGTATAGGGCGAATTAAGAAAAACAGCACATCTAGTGGGCGTAGATCTCCTTTTAGGATGAAAACTTTCAAGTTCCAAACATTCACACTTTCACACTTATTATTTTATCAGACCTACTCATATTAATTTTTGCTCGTTTTGAGTTTAACTTGGTTATTTATGGTGATATCTGTTGGGGTTGAGTTTCATTTATTAAGTGATTCGTGGTAGTTTTATGCTTGGAAGATTATTTGACTTTATTTTTGCTCATTCTTGGCTTAATGGAGCACTTTACTTTTCTTTGAAAAACTTTCCTTGTGGAAAAAGTCTTTTAAATTAGTTTCTTATAAATACAGGCTATTCAGCGGCAACAGTGGTCAGTGTTCTAGTCTATTCTTTATTTTTCAATTCTGGAATTGTATATACAATCAACATAAGAAATAAGGGACGTGGTGCCCTGTCCTGATTGCTTACTCTGTCATCAGTTCAGCGTTTCTAGTCCTTTATCGATAAATCTGTCTCCCCTCTCGTTCGTATCTTTTAGAAGAATGACTCTACATCTCCATTTCAAGTGAAAGGGGAGTAACTTTAAATACGAAATACAGAAGGAGAAGGAGGCAGAATGTAATAGACAAACTAGTGCACATATGCAGAAAACGCTTCGCTACTCCTTTCCTTGTATAAGTATAAGGCTTTAGACCAAGAGTTCAAAGCCTTTTTCCTGGTCTGCAATCTTTCGAATGTGGGAAACAAATTTTCCGGGCATTTTATTTCTTCTATCATTTTAGGCAATTGTACATCAATCCTTTTTATTACCCCTGGATTGTATAGATGATAGCTCTAGCAAATAGACATAGGTCATTCACAGATTTTCTTAATATTACATACTAAACTGGGCTAAAATTGGCGGTCTTTCATTGTTAACTACTTAGAAGAAAAAAATAATGATAACTCACCGTCAAGTCTTCAATGATAACTTCATGTCCAATATTCTCACATTCTAGCCAAAAGTCATGATATGTCTTAACAAAAATGTTGATGGCACGGTGTCTAGTATCAAGAGACAATATTAGTAATAGCAGTGGTAATTTAATATTTTATCAGTAATATTCTTTAATGCCTTTTGGTAGTCTTATGCAGACCACAAAACGATTCAGGTTTATGTTTTGTCAAGAAAAAACCAACGAAGAAGAAAAAAGGATCTTTATTAGTACAATCCTCATGTTCCTTTTATCGCGTTTCATTTTAATAGTGTTATTTTCCTTTGGATTTTAATAGCAACATCACTAATCACCGGCTCATTCAAATCGGTCAGGAAAACACAGAGAAAATAAAAGATAGCTGCTAAGTTGTGTATGTTCACGAAATATGTGTTTTTTTAAACGAGTTCTGACAATATATGTACTTCTAGTTTTATGAACAAAGCAGTAACATTAGTATATTACAGGTAGATCATCTTAATTTTTCTTTATCTTTATCTTTATCTCTAAAAGTTATCTTTGAATAATTTTAATTGAAGTCTTTTTGCCATGCTTCGAAGCATTATGAGATAAAAATTGATTCCCAGTTTCCGACTTAGACTGCTATTGCTTATCAATTAATTGCCATAAATGGGTGTTTTACTGCCATAAACTTAGAAATTATGCTACTCCCTATAATATGGCAACTACTGTGGTATGGTCTTTCAGTTTCATCCATTTCGCACACGAGATGAGTTTCTCTTTAACTTTGTCAGCTGATAGATCATCAAATTCGTGAGTCTAAGAACTTTTTGATTGCACCTCTAGTTTGCAAAATGAAACACTTAAAGAAAAATATTGAAAAAAACCTCATCCTATTTAGGTCTTTGGTTTGAAATACCAAGAAAAGAAGACTTTAAAAACTTAAAAATAAAACTGTAGCTTAGAAGATTTTTTTTTCTGATTTTTTTGCGTCGTGATACAAACTTTAGACTTCTTATTGAGGAAATAACTAATCAAAATATAAATAATTAGCAACTGAAGACAAATTTACTTTTCAGCTTTTCTTAATCCCCACAATTTTGACACACGAACATTTAAGAGAAAGGGGCATTGGTTAGGCCTAGATGCCCTTCTAGGTACGTGCCTGGTTTTAAACACTGATAAATCTGTTCTCTTTTCTTTTCTATTGCCTAAATTTTTGAATATCGCTTATTGCTCTTCTTTGTGTCTCTTTTCTACTTTAATACTAATTTTATATTATTCCTGGGATTCTTTTTTAACAACCATAGTCTCAACTTTTCATTTTTCCTTGAAATTCAAAATAGTGATTTAGGAGAAGCTTTACCGTGTTGCTAATAAAAAAGAAAAAAACAGTTCTGAAGAAACACTGGAAATTGAGGAGGAATATGCTGTTGATGCAACTATTTGGAAAATAGCTTATATTGATTTTGTAACCAAGCTATATTAAACTGACTTTCAAATTTTACTAAGAGCCCCAAGTTTGCCCCCAAGTTTGCATTGGACCAAAACAAAACGTGAAAACGTATTATTGAGATCCATGATTACAACTATTAACAAATTTTTAGTCAACAGCTTCACATCTTGCAAAAATAACGAACTCCAGGTTCCCTATTGTATATACTTTCATTTCTGATTTATTAGCTTTTACTTCTCTTATAAAATTAATTCGTTCTTTTTTTCATTAAATAAGTTAAAAAGCACAAGTTAGTGACTTACATCTTTAATGAGTAAAGGTGAACACACTTGAGGTAGGATAGAATCACTTTCTTCCTTGTAGCTGTTATAAGCTTCTTCCATCCTGTGACACCAATTCTGCTGTGCAGCTTCTATTCATTCATGCATGTTAGTTAATTGTTAGTATTGTACGTGTACACTTTGTATTAGAATAATGCATATAATTAAATATTTAGAAAAGAGACACATACAATATATGAAAAAAACGGAGACAGTCAAATTCAGATGTATCACGAAAATAAATAACTAGAGAATATATTTTCCTAAATTGAATAAATCACGATTATTTTGTGAATAAAAGCTATCTTTTTCAATTCGAAGAATTGCATGTGTGCGTACCGGAGAAGAGAGGGCGCCAGGAAATTAGGTTACTTGGATGAGCCCCTCCGCCTCACACTTCCCCATTAAATGTAAGTTTTATATGCCAGGAGAGAAAGATGTGTGGTTCTAGCTAACTATTTGTACAAAAAATAGAGATATTTACATAAGTGAATACTATTTTCTTCCGAATTTTGAGCATTGAATAAAATTTTATTATTTTTTACCCATAGCTGTTTCTCCTAAAAGTACAGCACAAATGAACAAACTGTTAGAGGATCTAAACACGAAAGATAACCCAGATATTTCTTGGAAAATGGAATAAAAAAATATTTCTAAGATTAGTCTTAGAAATCGTTTAATTCGAATTCCTCTTTTTTTGTTGAGAAAAATGCACCTTTAAAAAAATTACATACAAAAATTATTTCGAGTATTCTAAGCTACTGTAATCAGTCTTAAAAGTAAATGTTCAGCATAATGCTTGGAAAAATTCAGAAAAGGAAAGCAGGTCAATATAATTTAAAAAAATAGTTTTATGCCAGATTGTGTATGAGCTTACATTTGAGATGCTTTATCCATCGTCATTTTGATCTATTATTTGTCTTTTTTTTTTAAGAACTATAAGAAAGCAACTTGGAAATCAAAATGATTCTTCCTTATTCAGAGTTAACTGAAATATTTCAGTATCAGATACTGAGTTAGCCAAATAAAATGATTTCGTTTTTGACAGAAGCGATGCATCTCGGTCGACAAATCAAAATTCTGTTATTTAGCCAGACTATATTACGCACTTACATTTTTCTCAAACAAAATTGTTCAAAAAATTTAAATCTTAAGTTTCACTAATGTAAAACTATGAAAACACAAGATACACCCTTCCACTTTGGGTACAGTAAAATTTAGGTGCCTAGGGGCGCAAAAAAACTAGTGAGCCTAGCCATCGAAAATCCTGACTTTAAATGACTCCTGACGAAAAATTGTTGTATAGGTGGGCTAAATATGATTATCCACCAAGATTTATCAATAGGAAATACTAGAAAAATCACTAGATGCCATCTTATTTATCTATATTAGAGCAAAAATGTACACATTTTTTTTTCATTTTCCATGCAAAATAGTAACTTCAAATTGGGGTTTCTTAAAGTTTACTTTGCAGCTCATTATCTTTTCAATTTGAACGGCCACGGCCAGGTATTGCAAAATTTACCTCGACTCGCGCATGGTTCATTGACCACTGAATTCAAATTACACATGCTCTGCATATTAAAGGCGCGGATTCAGAAATATTAAATTTTTTAAGCTTATATGTACAATGGCGTCAATTCACGAAAATTAGGGAGGGGGAGGGGAAATGAGCCATTAACACTACTGAATATATATAGAAGGAAACTAGCAACGTAATACAAGTTTAAATCGCAATTACTAAATTCAAAATGCATTGGTCTTTAAACACCCATTCGCACTGAAATTTTCCTAATACCAAGAATCAGCTCAATTGAATTAATATAGTAGAATCTGAATCCATTGATAATGAATGTAAAGTTAGCTTCGAGAGCTATTAATCTGAACTTTATCTAACGCTCCCCAGTTAGAAAAAAGATTATAACTGGCTAGCAAACTAAAATCCAGATACAAAATTGTAGAATCCGGCATTTCGGAATTAATGGACCGTAGGGTTAAGAATAACTGCCTTAACTCGATTTGCCTAAGAATATGCGTGAATTAAGGTAAATATCGCGATGCTCTATATATTTCAATTTTAGAATGATCTTTTAATCTTATTGACTTGAAGGAGGGAAACAACACTAACATGCATACAGCTTCTTTCTACGGTTAAGGAGAAAAAGACATACAAAAAAAGATTGCAAAATTAAATTGATGCAAAATAAATCTATACCTGGGAAGAGAGTGTAAAGAAGTTTGTCGGAAGCACGCAATAACAGCCCGTTTTCGCTGGGCAGAAACAACTGAACGGTAAGCACCTTTCAAAGACTGTTGGGGATGGTCAATCTAAAACGTGAAATCATTATAAGTAATGGCAAATACGAAGTGTTGAATTTACAGGTAGATATTCTTTTAGTAAAATGTAAAGTCAGCGATAGCTAGGTTAAATATACATATTGAAAATCTACTAAGAAAAATACTATTTAGAATTTTAAAAAATTCATAGAATATCTATGTTAGAAATTCTAATGTTCAGAATGTTAAGAAATTCTATTAATTTTATAGAATGGCCATAATTTCATCCGGAACAATTCAAAGAAAATGACGAGATTCACGATATTTACTCCCTTCGCTTTTATATTTAATACAAAATCCATTTAATACAGCCATATAGATGGAATTCAGAAAATGAGAGGAAAAAATTTCTTTTCCCAGAAAAGAAAGCAAAGAAAAAGCAAAAAGCATGGGGAAAATAACATAAAATTAAGCAAAGGTTGAAATAAGGTAAAAATAGAATCTTCTCGGAGGGTGACTCGGAAATTATTATTTTTCTTGTTTCTTCTGGCAATATCTATAGTTTACATTCACAGCATTTTTCGGTCATTATTTCTTTAAGTTAACTGTTGATTGCTTTACGGAGATTATCAAAATCAGATACTCAGCTGGACGACTTTAGATTCTCTCATTTCTTTCATAAAGAGAAATCGTATCAATGCCTTACGCCACAAGGATTGCTTTTAACATTGTAATTAGCTATAAATATGGACAGGAATATGAAAAATTATGGTAAGCTCTGAAAACTATGATGAGATGCATAACTTGAAAAACATGAGTTCGGCAGCAGCAATTGAAACGGCATAGGTGCAAGACATCAAAACTATAGGATATACAAAGAGTTTTATAGGCATTCAAGGCATGAGGAAAACTGTTCTGGTGGGTTGAGGTCCTTTTAAAATACATTTCTGAAGTGAGAAAAAGGAAACAGATAAGTAGTAACCAAGAAAATATCTGAAAAAAGATTGGACGTTTCGTAATGGCAGTTTGCAAAAAAGAGAATAAATTCAACAAACATGTTGCATGGTGCCTTTTGAATTACGCAACCGATCTGCCATTCAGATCTTGAACCAGCAGAACGTTTACTTAAAACAAGCAAGGTTTGCTAGTCCTGTCAATATTTAAAAATAAGGTAAAGATGGGCCAATGCATAGTGAAATCTGACAAAAAAACAGAAAAACTTTGAAACCATAAAGCTCACCTTGCTATCCTGTATACGAAAGCATAGAGTAAAGAATACTGTGCAGATTGGTACTATCTAAACTAAATACTAGAAAAGGTAGTGGCACGAAAAGTGGGGCATGCAGAAAACTGGTAAATTGATCTTAACATACACATCTTCACAAAACCGCGAAATTAAGCCTTTATACGTTCCACAACTCTTAGGTGTAAATCCGAAGACTTTAAATTTAGTGTTTTGAATACAAATCGAAGGATACTACGAGCCCGAACTTAGAATAACAGAGCAGAAGCCTTAAGAGGCAAAATGTCTACTGGCTCTAAATATTCAACACAGGGCCACATTTCCCCTGGACTTCCTTAATTAGATTGATCAGAAATTAATTACATTAGTGTTCTAACGTTCCAAATGTATACATGGCGAAGAAAATTTCTTAAACCACATTGGCCTGCCATAACATAAAGAAAGAAAACGATCAAAAAATGGGGTTTTTAAAGGCCAAATGAAAGTACTGAAGAAAACACAGGAAACGAATATTTTGAGAGAACAACTGCCTCCCTTCTTCAGCGCGAACAAAATAATAAGATCAAGGAAAAAACAAAAAACCAACAAACAAGTGCAGAAAATACAAAAAAACTAATGAAAAAAATCGCCTAAAAATTAAATAAAATTCAATAAAAGACCAAAAATTAAAAGAACGAAAATCAAACACCTAACAAACAATAAAGTGAGTTATTCACCAATATCCGCGATTTGCATAAAATCCAAACAAAATTGAACTGCCAGAGACGGATACTAACGAACAACAGTTCGTTAATTATATTTCTTTTAATTCTTTCAATTTTTGGTCTTTTATTGAATTTTATTTAATTTTTTAGGCGGTATGTTTTGATTTAGTTAAACTTCCCTATTAACATTTCCTAAGATTTTCACCTTAATACCTTTAACCTTACTATTAATTGCAATTGAAGTGGTAGTTGAAGTTGCAAAGATAGTGGTAGTAGTATTAGTAGTACCGTGCATATATTGCTTTTTGGTCGATTGATCTTTTTCCTAACCATTCCCTGATAGTTGTGACTTAATACCATAATCCATTACTGAAAACGCCCTTTTGACAACTTGTATGCACACAGTGTGTTTCAATTTAGTTCCACTTTTCCCTCAACATTCTCTTAAATATTCACCTCCCTACCCTTAGTCTTAGTAGTATCATATTAGTAGTAGCAGTAGGAGTAACAATATTAGTAGTAGTGTACACATATTGACTTTTAGTCAGACAATTCATTCCCCTCATTCAACCATTCCCTTCATTCCAACATTCCCCTCATGATGCCCTAGAAGTTTCAGCTTGATACGGTAGGCCGTTCCTGAGATATTACTGATCCGTCCTTTTGACACATCTGTATGTATTTAGTGTATTTTGATTTAGTTCAACTTTTACCACAAGATTTTCTCAAACTTTCATCTCAACATCCCTAGCCTTAGTAGTAGTCGCAACAGAAGCAGCATTTGGAGTAGCAGTAGTAGTATCGGTAGCAGTAGTAGCAGCAATAGTAGTAGTAGTAGCGTAAAAATATTGCCTTTTTGGTCACTTGGTCATCCCCTCATCATTTCTTGATAGCTCCAATGTAATACTATCATTCTTTGTTACGTTTTGACAACCTATATGCAAATAACATCCCCAGAGACATAGTTACTGGACCTTACAACAAAATGACTCATAAAAAGGGCAATAGAACTGTCAATTTCCAATCATACGAGCTTCTTCTAAAGTTTCTACGATGACTCCTATATGAAGCGCCGGATGGATATAGATCCAATCACAACGAAGATACACACATTTCACAGAACTGAACAGTACTTTTATCTTACCGTTCAAGAAAATTATAAAATAAAGCAAAAAGATGGAGGACTAAATAATGTAACAATTTTATACCAAAGTTTGTTTCTTGAGCCTGTTGGAGCGAAATAACGTCAGTTTAGATAAAACTCGACTAATTTTTTGGTCAAGGTGTGAGATTGGACCTTCTCCATTTTAACCGATACACTACTATGTCTACTAATTTATCATCACAGCATCCTACCGCCCAGAGCCCACGGAGAGGTCAAGACTCCTCCTTTACCTCCATCCAGTTTAGAGCTCCGCACTTTACTCTCCCCGAAGAAATTGCCACTTTCTTTACTGTTTTTATTAGGTCATCTAATTCAATGAATTTTCGTGAGCCCCAGCTAGATTGAAAGAGCCTGAATTTTGGCAACGTTTCTTCCTTCACTGGCAAAATATTGCCAAACATGTCACTCTTTCTTTCATTATAACCCACAGTAGAAACAAAGAGTCGCATTTCTTGCATAACTCATTGTCACCCAAATTAACGAATAAAGGAAGAAAAAAAAAAAAAAAAAAAAAAAAAAAAAAAAACCAACGAACTCGAAGCACCCCTGTTTCCTAATCTTATTTCTCAGTCTGGTCTTTACATTCTCCGAAACTTCTTTCAACTGCAAAATAAACTAAATGCCTTGGTTATTGTAAATTTTATATATGTATTGCTTACTAATAATACTACCAAGGTAACTGACCCTATCCAAAAGGTCAATTTTCGTTAGTATTACCTCTCCATTCCGTGTGATCATAATTTAAGCGACTTAGTATTCTTAAAATTGAGTTTTGAACCTAATTTTGCACCCTGAACTCTCAAAAGATACAAAATACGGTCAGATTCCTAACCGCTTTAACTATTACCCCATTCACAATGAGATTTTACTAGCAACGAGATTTAGCGAGCACTAATTTAAGCCATTCAGAATTTTTTAGACAATCTAAAAATTAAATTGAAAATCTTATTGGCTGAATTAAACGCTTCCTAAATTGCGGTATTAGTAAAATATCATTGTAAAAAGGCCGTATGATACTCAAATAATCAGAATTATCAAACTATAGGAGACTTTAACCTTCCCAATGAATACCATGTTCTCCACTACTATTTCCCGTCTTTCTGAGTACTGAGCCCATCTGCTGGTTCAATTTTCAAGATGCACAGTATTGTCTCCGCAGCCTCACTTATTAATATTTAAGCGACTTTGTATTCTGAAGACTGAATCTATAAGTCACATTTCTGCTTCCTGAAACATCATCTATTCCTTCACGAACTATTTTTTACATTATCCAGCCCTATTTTATTAAATATGGGGTTTGAATAGATTAAAATCAATAATAGTACCCTACGCATCCTAGTATCCTGTACCGACCACAACAGTCTTCTAATTGTAATAATATAATTAATTGATTTCTAGGCTTACGAATATGCAAATGCAATGTTAAAATACGGACTATTCTATCCAACAATATAGTGCTGAATAGAAGATTATTACACCTACAAAACTCTAACAGTATGTTTCCAGAGTTATTTTCTTTCCCAGTTCCACGTTGGCAATATCCTGTTTACCATCGATTTCTTTTTAAATTACAAGACAGGGCATTGCAATCTCCTGATAAATAAAATCAAATGTTGTTACTATATTAAATAGTCCTTAAAATATTTACTTAGGATATAAACAAATACATAAGGATCTTGAAAAAGATTTTCTCATAAAAGAGGCTAATTGTGAGGGTTGTGTGTCAACGCTGTTGAAAATAAAATACCAAAGGAATTACAGGATTACAATCACAAAAGAAAAGTTTCAAGAAATTGCGCAAGTTAAATTCTTATCTCTTACTCAACAATAAAAATATGGGAAAAAGAAAAGAAAAAAGAATACATACCATGTGCAATCCATAGAGGACTTTAGCCATTGCAACAATCCTTTCAGAAACTTCATCAATGCTGTTTCCTTTCTCTGGTACTTTGCTTATAAGCTGATCTGACAAAACTGGCCTTTTGGTGCCGAGCTTACTGTACAAATGATGTTGCCATGACATTGCGTCAGATGGGTCTATTTTATCAGGCAGTGTTAACTGATTTTTAGCGAAGTCCAAAATCTCATACTCTTGGACTTTCTGGAAAAAAATCATCAAGATATAAAAATACAAGCAATAACAAACAAACTAAAGGATATGACATGTCATCAAGGAAATCTTTTGGGATAATTTAAGTAAGTTTCACAGAGCAATTTTTTTTTCCCCGGTTAGAGAATCTAAGCCTCTCCCAATGTGTTTTTCAAAATAATAAATAGATTCAAAAGTTATTTTTAATGAGAATAAAATAAACAGCAGGGTTAATAATTGTTTTCTGGGTCATTCTCTTTAATATTATGAAGACAGTAGTTGAAGTAGGTGAAGCTTTTTGAAACTAGATCAAATCAGTTTCTTAAAATCTCTTTAGATAGATAGATAAATTTTATTTTAAAAATTTATACTTTGCAGCACCAGCTAAGAAAGCCCCAAAGGGAAGCGTGAAAGCTTTATTCATACAGCTCGACTATTTCCTTAGCAATAGTGAAGAGAGCAAGCGTACAGAAAGGGATTTTTTACGCTCATTAAACCATCGTGTTCCAGACTTCATCCTTTATTTCATATATCTCTAAGAAGTATACATACTCCTAACTAAGAGCCCTGGCACCAGAAAAATGCCTAATTACAACTAGAAATTTTTAACATATTAGCAACCTATATTTGATAAGCTTTTTTGTGTTTTCCCAAAACGATTTAAACTGGTCAAAGTCCTACAATTTAACTACTGATAGATTCTTAAAAAAAAAAGGTGCCAATTAATAAGCCAAACCTTAAAGTTTCTCTCGGACCTAATTTCTCGATTCAATTGGAAAATAGATGTATTCTGACTTTTCCCATATAGACTAATTTTTTTTTCTTCGAGATTTTGGTTATAAAACGTCTATTGCTCAAAACACAGGTTTACACCCTTAATTTTGAACATTTTAAAGAGGGTATTTATTGACTTCTTACACTCAGCGATTCATTTTAAACCGGAAAGCTGTACAAGCTTCCCCATACGTACGGTTGGATCTCCAAGAGATAAAAATCTGGACGAATGCCAGAATGGACCCCTGCAATACATCCAAGAGTATTAATCATTTCTCTTCCAAGCTCTTTTGGGGTGGGTATCTCAATTCAGTCCAAGCTTCTTGAGCGAGATAACTGGATGTGATTCCTTGCTCAAATATACCTCCTGGAAGTCGTGTAATAGGCCTTTTATAGAAGATGCAAGTGCACTGGTACCAAAACGTTATTGGTACCAATCAAAAGGATCCAAAATAGGGCCTCAACGGTGATTTGTAGCACTGGTCAGGAACCTTTACAGTCATCAAGTCAGAGATTTAATGTAGTGTCAATGGCTGTTCTCTACAAGTATACTCACTATCCTCCCTCTGACAACCTGTCTCTACTTGTACCGCCATTTGCAAAGCCAATGCGATAAACACACATACATTTGGTGCGGTCAGATTACTCAGAAGAGTAAACATCATTACTTGAAGAACTACTTTATAAGCCACTGTACCTATATTTGGAACGGCCTACCGAGGGATGTCGTATCTGAAATTACCTCTGTTAATTTCCTATAGAAGGAAGTTCAAACCACACAACTCTAGGAAGAAAACCTAAATATTTGACTAGCGGCACATAAGGCCAACTTGTCCATATTACATATATGTTAAAACATTATTACTATTATTATAATAATTATAATTATTATAAGACATATATTATAAGTATATATATATATATATATATATATATATATATATATATATATATATATATATATATATATATATATATATATATATATATATATATATATATATATATATATATATATATATATATATATATATATATATATATATATATATATATATATATATATATATATATATATATATATCGTTTTTTATTACTAACATCGCAAAGAAGCAGAAACTTCTACATTTAAGAACCCTTATTTGTTCCACTTAGTTCTAATCACACGCTATTAATGCTTACGAGAAGGATACACTTCCAATAAGTTACTTACTGAACCCAGTCATTCGTAAAGAATTAAGAGCAAAACTCTAACCTTTAAGAACTTATCCTTGCAATGTTGTACAAGCTCTTGCTCACGTCCGGCAAACAGATTCAATCCAACTGGAAGCAATCGTTTCAAACAGGCAACCATCAAACTCGAAGCAATTTCCTTGTCTTTATCCCGCTTCTTATCTCGGCTCTTCTTTTTTTTCTTAGAAAAAAAAATCGAATTTCTTAAAAAGTTATATGGCAAATTCTTAAAATTGATTGTTTTTGCGAAGGTAGAACAATCGAGTAAAAAGAATAATCTGTCAAATTTTTATGTAATATGAGACTTAGTTTTCGACAAAACTTCCTTTGTAATGAATCATACCAAAAGACAAGATATTTTCAAATCTTAAAGATCCGAATCATTTTTGTGATATTTGCGAACTATTGTTTGGACGAAAGAATATACACAATTTCTTTTTTTTTACTTCCTTTCACTAATTATCAGAAACAAGAATCTGTTATCAACATTATTGCTGTAATTATAGAGATTCTGACTTTTAAATCAATGTACAGCTCAATTTTGCAACAGTTTATACTACTACAAATAGTTTACAACAGTTTAAAAATATGTCTGTTGAGATCTATCCAAGAATGTTCTGATCAATTCGATAAACTTGCACTCCCCCCCCCCAAAAAAGTCTGAAATCTGAAAAAATTACGGAAACAGGGGCCCGAAGTCGCACATACAGGCGTGATAAATAGGGGATCCTACTCCCAAAGCATATTGGGTAGCCAACCTCATCCACCACTGGGCTGGTTACGTTTTTTATCCCTAGCAGTACTTTCAACCAGGAGTGTCTTTGGAGAGTGCAAATTTACTTGTTTGCTGCCAAGTCAAACTTTTTCCCAGGTTTAACTTTTAAGTGCCCTTTGGGTGCAGAAGCCAAGAAAGATTTCTTTAAATTACTCCATAGGTGTAAGTCTATTTCCCCGTCTTAAAATTTACGCAAAGGTAAGATTGAGTTTGATTCATACCTGGAAACGACAGAGCAATATTCAAACGCAGTGAATTTGAGTTTTTAGTCTTTTCTTCACTATTCTAGTGATTTTTAGACAATTTACCCAGTGATTTTCTTCTAGGGCCTTTTCAAATAGGATTATCAAGCGATAGAATGCAAAAAAGACTTACCACTTTCCCTGACGAAATTGGCTGACTGCTGTCACTCAGTGCTACATTTTTTCTCGAAGCAGTTGTTGGCATTATGAGCGTCATATTGTCGATTTCATTGGCAGATATAAAATTCTGTTCTTCTTTCAAAAAATACTGAAAATAGCACAAAAATCAATGATTCAAAATAAAGATATACATAAATAAGTCCAAGTTAAAAATAGATGAATAAAACAAACATAGAAATTATTAAGAATAAAGTATTAGTGTCCATAAAAAGGTTGTATGTTGTAGCCAGTGAAATTGATGTACAATAACAAATGCTAATATGGGCTAACATGGGCTGTGTTAATGGCACCTGCACACAGAAAGGAAGTGGGAGATTCCAACAGGAAAAACAAACTTACCCCTCCTTAAGCATTTTAGTGTCTACATCTTTGACAACGAACATGATGACAGGACCTGGCAGTCATGTATCAAGACCATTACCTTCGTTTTCTATTTTTTTATTGAAAACTAGAGTACTAATATCAACATGCTTGTACATTAAGGAATGCAAGATATTAAGTACTATTTTAAAATTCCGAATATATGAGCGTTTAAGAAGTCAATCTGAACAAGTCCAAATTTCCTACATCTTTAAGGGTTTGAGTCAAAGTGCTTGACTCACTCTTAACTTTCATTTTTAACTCTTAAAATTTTGCATAGAAAATCAAACACATTAAAAACAAACCCACTTAACCACGTCCAGACTAAAATGCACGAAAAAACATTCTCCATGCGTGAACAAATTTAAAAAACGGTGGACATCTTTTCACAGAAGGATTGGTGTACAATATTAAAGTCAAAACAAGCAATGAAACTCTTTTTATTTTTATTTTTGGAAATTGGCCAAAAATACACAACATTTACGGAATTTCCCACTTCTAGACAAAAAGTATTCTAATTACCCGCTCATATAACTAACACCCAGCAAGACAGCTTGTTTCTATACATACAATTGAAGATACAGCATAAATTTTTCTTTAGAACAAGTGGTAAATTATGACAAAAAAATAAAGAATAAGATAATGACTTCAGGGCTAATATTTTTTAAGCTTTAGCAGGATTAAGTCCAGGCTGTGATCAATGAAAATTTGCACCCGTTCCCACTTAACCTATTTAAAGAAAACTAGAGCGTTGTCTTCATTTGGTCGTGTCTAGTGTTGTCAGGGTGAGTCCAGGGCCATGCATCATCCATAACCCCAAAACACTTGCACCCGTTCCCACTTAACATATTTAAAGAAAACTAGAGCGTTGTCTTCATTTGATCGTGTCTAGTGGTGTCAGGGTGAGTCCAGGGTCATGCATCATGAATAACCCCAAAACACAATAGACTTCTTGCAGTTACGTCAATCACTAGTGGCTGTTTTTTCCTTTTCACAAATAAAAGATTAATTAACCTTCATCTTTCCAGTGGATGCCAAGAATGGTTTTAAAACTGTTGTTCTCGAAACAATGGCTCTTTGTTTTGAACTGTTAAATAAACATCAAAGTTCAAAACCGTACACCAGTACCTAGAGGACGTTATTATTAAAAAAAAAAAGATTTGAGTTTCAGGAAATATGCTCAACTTCTCCACACGCTGCTTAATTTGTCAAAGGCGCTTTTTGTATATGCAATATGTGAGTTAACTTCTCAATCGAGCTTACCGTCAGATTCCATGAAGGTCCCAAGGTGCCTGAAATTTTCACGCTTCTTCAGCGCCTCTGCTCCAACTTCCGTCAGTCTCTCAGATATTTCATTGATGTTGTTACTAACTTTTATTTCATTAATTTTTTCTTTTTCTTTGCGTACTAATTCACTCACACTATTGTTAGCTGTGCAATAGAACTCTACGT
Organism: Artemia franciscana; assembly: GCF_032884065.1. NCBI lineage: Eukaryota > Metazoa > Arthropoda > Branchiopoda > Anostraca > Artemiidae > Artemia > Artemia franciscana. The sequence goes on from NC_088870.1 coordinate 28,941,393, forward strand.
TGTTCTGCTACAACTCCTCTCTTAAATTTGAGAAAAGGGCTATATCTTCAGCAAAATCGTCGTCATGAAGAGTGTGGCCTTGGTTCAACTGGAATTTTCAATTGGAATTGCACATTCGAAGGATATACTATTACTTCTATGACTAACAACTCACTGCAGCACAAAGCTGCCTGAGACCAAGACAGCTACGCAAGCTCCTGCTCCATCCTAATATATTCAAAGCAATCCTCTTTACATCTTCCCAACTAAATGAAACAAGCATAATCCCGTTTTACAATTTATTCAATCGTCCAAGAGCACCCTCAAACTGAACATCAAACCGAGATTAGATTGACCCCACTGAAAACGATTTAGCAGTGCTAAACACACTTCCTGCAGTTTGTACAGAAAAAGCTAGCCAATGAATCCACAGTTCGACTTTCCTTTATCCCTCTCTTCCAGTCATTAGGAATACTCAGTCTTCCTTATTTAAGATAGGCCTAACATAAGTGTTCAACCATCGTTCTGAGTCCGGAATTCAGGAATTGAAGCTAAAGATCATCAGCTTCTGCAGCTTTTCTTTTCTTGAGCTTGTACAATGCTGTCATGAGTTCCAACAAACTGTCAACAATTTCTGCGCTAGATTTGTGCTGGAAAAGTGGCAATTCAGCTGATGAGTCAATAGGACTCGAGGGTAGTGCAATTATATCATTTATAAAAAGAGTTATGTTTTGTTGTCTTAAAAAAATGGACGTCAATTAATGTCTTTTTCAGTTTCTTTGAGAATTAGGCTTCCCTTTGTCCAAAAACTGCACACATAAGTTTGAAGCAGATGAAAAGATTTTTGGCCGAATTTGGGGACCTATCTTTTGGATGCTCTCAATTTTTTTCTTTTTTTTTTGGGGGGTATATAGACTTTCTCGGTCTAAGTACTTGCAGAGTTGCAGACTTGTTTCTCAAACCATACAGAAAATTCTTTTTGGCCTTTTTCGCTTCCCACTTAGAGTGAATTAATATTTTTATTATTCCTTTTTTTTTGTGCTGATCGAAAAACAGATGTTCTGGCTATTTTAAAGCGTACAATTTTATGGAGGGCTGTACCCTGACTTACATTTTTTATTTATCAGGGTTCTATTGATCCAGGAACTTACGAAGGTAAGTTTTAAGGCGCTTAAGCCTCATTGTTAATCCAATTAGTTTTTTTTACTTTTCTTATCACTGGAGTTAACTAGGGCCAAAGATACTCAGAAATAAGTTTCAATCCGATTTGAAAAAAAGTTTTTAACCATTTTTAATGAACCAAACTCGCTGTTTAAGTTTCCCTTGGGCATTGAAGGACCCTTGACCAGGGGATTGAGAAATGCAAATTTCAAAATTTCCTGAAACTAGCATTTATGAACTCTTTTACAGTATTTTTCAACCTTCATGCTCCATAAATCTCCTTGGCCCAAGGACTTGCAAGCATAAGTTTCAAGCTGAACGAGCTATAGGTTTTCAATTTTTTGGCACCCCTAGCACACTGCACCACCCTAAACAAAATATGCAATCCTCTCGGTAGAGAGAAGGACCCCTTAAAATTCTAAGCCAATCGGATGGCTGAAATCAAACATGCTCCCCTTTAACTACTATAAAACCTACCAGTAAACTATTGGTACTTTATTTTGATTTACTCCCATAAAAACTCTCTCTGAATGCATAAGAAAGGAAATTGTATCTATTTTTCTACCACTACATCACTTTTTATTTTAATTCGTAACAACAAGAAACGAATATATTACCTACAGATTGGGTCTTTCTTTACATTAAGCATAGCTTCAAAATTACCGAAAGAGGGTGCAGCTATCACAAGCTTTTATTCCAGGAGTTCAATCCTCCAGTTATAATTGTAATAATTATTAAACAATGACTAACAAGAGATACTTAAATAATAACAGTAATACAAAATACTGAAGAATATTAATAAAGATAGATACAACAATAGAAATAATTAAAAACTGCTCGAGCGAACAAACCTGAGACTTGGACCATAAATTAAAATTTCAGCGATATGGCCATACAATTCTTCTGGTACATTATTTTTCAACAAACGTTCAATAAACGTTGAACCCCTTCCCCAATCACAAAATCAAATATATCATCAACCCCTTAGGTCCCAAAGGGTATCCGCAAGAAATGCAATGGTCAAAATCAGAAATCAGGTGACCTAGTTCTCCAATTTGTTCAATCGCTGCTTTGTTTGTTTGAGTGAATGAATTTTTTCTTTTGTTTCTCAGAGTTTGGTTAGTATCCGTCGATGGCAGTTCATATTTGTTTGGATTTTGTGCAAATCGCGGATATTGGCGAATAACTCACTTTATTGTTTTGTTAGGTATTTGATTTTAATTCATTTAATTTTTGGTCTTTTATTTAATTTTTTGGTGTTTTTTTTTCATTGGTTTTGTTGTACTTTCCGCGCTTGTTTTTTGGTTTTTGCTTTTTCCTTGATCATATTATTTTGTTCGCGCTGAAACAGGAGGCGGTTGTTCTCTCGAAATATTCGCTTTCTACATTTTCTTCAATATTTTCTTTGGCCTTTAAAAACTCCATTTTTGATCGTTTTCTTCCTTTATGATAATACAAAACAATAGAAATAATTAAAACTGCTCGAGCGTACATACCTGAGACTTGGACCATAAATTAAAAATTTCAGCGATATGGCCATACAGTTCTTCTGCTTCTGGTATATTATTTTTCAACCAGTGATTTCTTTGCAAGTCAACATATTTTATCAATAGGGGATAAAAAGCATAAATATCCCGTACAAGCATGTACCAATCTCCCTGAAGTTGACTTTCCACCTGAAAGAAAGGAATTCAATAAGATGTATAAATTTAAACAAGAAATGGCATCATTTTAAATAGAAAGAAAAAAAGGTATTAAAAGAAATAAACAAAGCAACAAACAAGCTTTACCAAGGTTTCTGAACAAAGAGAACCGGTGTCCACTTTCTTACTGATTTATAACAAAAAGTTCTATGCAATGATACAATGTTTTTTATACATTGATCAATAATAGGTAAACATGGTTTACTCGGGAAACCAGATTAGTGATTTGTAAATATTCAGTTTCAAAACTGTTTCAAAGCGAACACGTGGTTTAATTATATGTTTAGAATACAGGGACCATTTTTTGTGATTTGAGCCAACTACCTTTAGGCGCAGTAGTATTAGGATTTCCCTTTTGTTGTTGATAGCATTTAAAGTATTTATGGTAATCGTATTTTAAAGTATCAAGGACACTATAAATGAATCTGATTCTTTATATTAGTTAAGTGGATACCTACACAACTGTAGTCTAGAAACCTTAGAAAAAACAGCAATTAAACTTTCAATGAGAAAGATCTTCAATTTTTAATTCAGTTTTTTACACTTGCGGGCGACAAGTTTTCCTGCTGTAGCGAAATATAACTTTTCAGGCCCTAATGATTACCTGGGACGTGTCTTCAGTTGTAGACTTCAAGAATCCCCTTAGTGAGTCTTCTTTATGATAAACTTGTTCAGTCCTTCTCCTGACTTTTAAGGCTAGAGGTAAAAATGGATCCTTAAGTAGTTCTTCTGATGTGTTAACTATTATTTGTTGGGTATACCCTGAAAGATAAAAACAAAAAATAAACCTATTGGTAAGACATATGTCTAGTCTTTTGTAAAATGACTAGTACTTCGTGGTAGATGTTGTAAAATAAATCAGTATGACATCTAGAAACAGAACATAGCTCATTAATCTAGCTTTGAAGTTTAATTTCATATATTTAGGACAAATACATTATAGTGATTTTAAATTAGCTTATGTTGCAGTAAAATTATATCATAATTTTGTATCTTAACATCCCTGTTGGTCACTGAAAATGCTATATTTTATTTGAAATGGTGGATACGATTGAGAAAATTTACGAGCGATCTTGGAAAAGATAATCTTTATACGAAAAGGCTCTTCAAACAAAAAGGAGCAAAATAACAAAAAACCGATGTAAAAAAATTAAAACGCAAGCACATAAGAATCTGATTAAGTTCAAAATGGTCAGTCTTAGTTTTCAGCGAAAAAAAATATTGGTAACAATCCCAAGGGCTTATATTCTATATTAATTTAATAAATACCTGCAATACGAATCATCCATGGGGACCCTTCCGTGCCGATGTTATTCTTTATCAGGTTTATAATATTTTTCAGCAGATGATTCATGTGTTCACTTGTGACCATTGTAATATGGTTCCCAGTTGTGGGATTGACGTTGTCTGGTCCTTGAGACCACCAAAAAGGCAAATAGGCACACATCATGGGAAGATAGACATCTATTATGTGAGGCATATCTGTGTAGCTTTTCTCTGAAGTAACAAACTGTTCAATTTGACTCAGTATGTTTTCCAATGTTGGTAAACAAGCCTCTAATCTTGACATGATATCTAAAAAACAAATTATTAAATTATTTGTTTTTAAAAATTTTAGAGCAATCAAAGAAGGTATAATTCCTGTTTCTCAAGTACAGTAAACGCCTTCTATGCTATCGAACTTACTGTTAAAGACCTATTTAATAAATAAATTATTAAACTATTTGTTTTTCAAAATTTTAGAGCAATCAAAAAAGGTAGAATTCCTGTTTCTCAAGTACAGTAAACGCCTTCTATGCTATCGAACTTACTGTTAAAGACCTATTTAATAAATAAATTATTAAACTATTTGTTTTTAAAAATTTTTGAGCAATCAAAGAAGGTAGAATTCCTGTTTCGTACGCACAGTAAATGCCTTCTATGCTATCAAGCTTACTGTTAAAGAACTATTTTCTTTTTAAATGCTATAAATGTTACAATTTATATCGACCTTATTTTTAAGGAATAGGAAATCGTGCCTCTGTTAGAAATTATCCAAAATGATAAAGCAAAAAAGGAGTACCTATGAAGAATTTGATCAACTAAAAATTTTATGACAAAAATGTAGATTTAAATTGTCACAAAGTTTTGCATCGCATTATTTGTTTGAATATTTTGCTTTTCGCTATGATTTGGAATTTTTTGTAGCATTTTTTTTCTGTTTCTTTACATTTTATAATAATAATATTCATAAAAACACACTTTAATTTCATACAAGAAACGGATTCTTTAAGATGCAGGAGAATCCGTTTCTTGTATCAAATTAAAGTGTGTTTTTATCATTATTGTTATTACGAAATGTAAAGAAACAAAACAATATGTTACAAAAAATGTCAAATCACAGCGAAAAGCGAAATATTCAAACAAATAATGTGGTGCAAATCTGGGATAACTTAAACCTGCATTTTTCTCATAAACTTTTTGTGGATTAAGTCTGTCATAGGAATTTCTTATTTGTTTTGTTATTTCTCTCTAACTGAAAATATCAATCAGAGAAATGGGTTCAAGAACTCAAAGCTCACATTATTTGGTAGTCATAGTCAAAGAAATAGCTTTGACTTGGTAAAGAGCAGTATTAATCAGAAGTGTATTTATTGTTTTTTTTTTTGCTTTTTTACAACAAAAGTGTGGAAAAAAAGTAATTTTATTAGAATTTCATTGGCCAAAACGTCATATCTTATACTTTTTTTCTTTCTTCCTCGCACATCCTCTAGAGAAGAAATATAAATCTGTATTCTATCCTGCTTTGAGGTGAGAGAATAGAAAGTTAACTGGCCCAGGACAAACCTCAAATGCTAGAAGGGGAAGTAAGAACAGATATGTAATTTCAGACGAGCAGGGAAGACAGTAAAGCATTATGCACTACCCTTATTCCAAACAATTTTTTTTTCCAGAAAATATTTAAGTATTATTGATGTTCCCCTGCTTCTTTTTTATTGTGTGAATCTTTTCTATGAGTCCTCCCAGTGAGCATTAAGTAGTATTTAGCGATTTCAAATGAATAATACGAAGTTCTGTAAATGCCATTAATCTCTCTAGTCTTTTGGAAGTATACGTCAAGCGCGATTTATAAGCTATTATTAATATGACGCGACAACAAAGTGAAAATATTTTAATACTGACCTTTTCTCTAGGCACGAAAACCAATAAGATAAGTTGAAGTATTTTATTTTAATTATTTAATGTTTTTTTTAATTTGGCTTCTAATATCAACAATTAAAAGCTTTTATATCTTTTTCACTTTATGTCAAACCAAACCGGGAAGATTACAGTAAATGAGTAACATCCAACAAAAAATAATAATGTGGAAAATAAAGTAATTTCCATCAATAACTGGTTCGGTTTAACTTCCACTGAGGCTGAGGAAGTGGCAGTTACCTTTTTATAGCAGAACTATTTTAGATGGATAATAAAAGAATAAAGCCACACGCTAACGTGAACAGAGGTGGGAAGAACTTGGGTACCACAAAGAGACAATGTTTTTCCGATGAAACCGTCATTACCCAAAAAAACTTTTGACGAGGGTACAGTGCAGGGTATTGATCCTCTTTGCTTTCTACTGAGGCCGAAGGAGCGACAATTACCCTTTTATTGTATAAATATTTCAAGAGTGGAATATTACGCCGATACACTTACCTGTACATAGGCAAGAAGAACCTAGGTACCACTAAGAAACTAGGATTTTTTTAATGAGCTCATCACCAAACCAGAGAAATTGTTGACGAGGGTACATTGTCAAAACATATCTGCGCAAAAATTAAACTCTAGCCTAGGAACTGGGACATTAGGAGCGGTCCCTCATGTTTGGAATAATCCAGAACATTTCATTAAAAAATGAAAATAAATCAAATAGAAGTATGGCGCTTTCCTGACGAAAGTAAAGAGCGAAATTAAAAATTAAAAACCAACTGACGATGCTTTCAATACATCCAGAGTTAAGCTTTACCACAAAGAGCGGAGGAGTTAGAGTATAAGATGACTTCTGCTAGTTTTTGGGTTTATCATTATTCTTTACTTCCATTTGAAAAATCTGTTATTTTTTTGTTATCAAACAGTTCGTGGTAACGAACTGTAGTAAGGAGCGACCCGGTTCAATAGTCAAGGAAACTCTAAAAAACGGAATTTCGATACTAAAAGATATATCAAAAGAATCAGATTTTTATGCTGATTTTAAATATACAAGTTTATCAAATTTAGTCTTTGTCATCAAAAGTTACGAGCCTGAGAAAATTTGCCTTATTTTGGAAAAGAGGAGGTAACACCCCCTAAAAGTCATAGGATCTTAACGAAAATCACACCATCGAATTCAGCGTATCAGAGAACCCTATAGAAAAAATTTCAAGGTCCAATCTACAAAAATGTGGAATTTCGTATTTTTTGCCAGAAGACAAATCACGGGTGCGTGTTTATTTGTTTGTTTGTTTTTTTCCCAGGGGTCATCGTATCGATCAAGTGGTCCTAGAGTGTTGCAAGAGGGCTTATTTTAACGGAAATGAAAAGTTCTAGTGCCCTTTTTAAGTGACCAAAAAACTTGGAGGGCACCGAGGCCCCCTCCCGCGCTCATTTGTTTCCCAAAGTCAACGGATCAAAATTTTGAGATAGCCGTTTTGTTCCGCATAGTCAAAAACCATAATAACTATGTCTTTGGGGAAGACTTACCCCCCACAGTCCCTGGGGGAGGGGCTGCAAGTTACAAACTTTGACCAATGTTTACATACAGTAATTGTTACTGGGAAGTGTACTGACGTTATCAGGGGGATTTTTTTTGGTTTGGGTGCAGGGTTCAAGGGAGGGGGCTATATGGGAGGATCTTTCCCTGGAAGAATATTTCATGGGGGAAGAGAAATTCAATGAATAGGACGCAGGATTTTCTAGCATTACTATTAAAAAAAACAATGAAAATATAAACATGAAAGTTTTTTTAATTGAAAGTAAGGAGAAGCATTAAAACTTAAAACGAACAGAGATTATTACGCATATGAGGGGTTCTAAAAATACTTTAGCATAAAGAGCGAGGTATTTAGGAGGAGATAAATACTTCGCTCTTTATGCTAAAATTTTTTTAAGTAATTTCAACTATTTATTCTACGGCCTTTCTGATTCAGGGGTCATTCTTAAAGAATTGGGACAAAACAAGATTTAGTGTGAAGAGCGAGGTATTAACGAGGGGACCAACCCCCTTATATATATAATCAAAAATATAAGAATATAAAAGTTTGTTACGTAAGTTAATTCTTAAGTTACGTATATTTTTTACTAATAAAAACGTTCGTTAAAAATTAAAAGATCTAGTTGCCTTTTTAAGTAGCCGAAAAATTGGAGGGCAACTAGGCCTCCTTCCCCACCCCTTATTTCTCAAAATCGTCTGATCAAAACTAAAAGAAAGCCATTTAGCCAAAAAAAAAAAAAAATTAATATGCAAATTTCATTTTAATAATTTATGTACGGAGAGCCAAAATCAGACATGCATTAATTCAAAAACTTTCGGAAATTAAATAAAAAACAACAAGTTTTTTGAAATGAAAGTAAGGAGCGACATTAAAACTTAAAACGAACAGAAATTACTCCATATATGAAAGGGGCTTTTCCTCCTCGACACCCCGCTCCTTGCGCTAAAGTTAGATTCTTTCTCGCAACTCTACTTTTTAAAACAATAAAAAACTTTAGCCTAAGGAGCAGGGTGTCGAGGAGGAAAAGCCCCTTTCATATACGGAGTAATTTCTGTTCGTTTTAAGTTTTAATGTCGCTCCTTACTTTCATTTCAAAAAACTTGTTTTTTTTTTTTATTTAATTCCAGAAGAGACGGACGTACAATAAAGAAAGCATAAGTAAATACGTAGAGGACAAGTCGAAGGAACAAGTATAGTGTACAGTAGTAGATTATAGTTATACTGAACTCTCTCCTCCCTATACCTCCGCTACTACCCACGACTTTCTAAACACTCAAAATTTTAAATATTCAAGTAAACTTCTTTCACTGTTACCTTATTCTTACTATACACGGCGAACGAGCTACGAAGAAAAAATTAGAAGAGATAATAGTATTGTAGCTTTTAGGCTAATGAAAGTGTGGAAGTGAAAGCAATTCCTTATCCCTAGTAAGAAACTTGGAATCAGATAAGATGAAAAACACGAAGAGAAAGTTAATGATATGAGACAGATATATGAAAAAACAACTAAAAATACAGTAAAATCCTTTCACAGTGAAAGTAGCTGAGGCCTTAGGGAAAACCCTATCGTATTTGTACTATGTATTTATATACCTATGCATTTATAGATCCAGTATCCTAATCAGAAGGGAAGCATTCACACACTATCTGTAGAAATAGAAATAATGAGCAGTAATGCGATAAAAGAAAAATAGAAAAGATGAAGTTAAGTATTTTTTTTTAGATGGTCTTGAAGGAATATACCGCACAGGGGATAGATGTCACAACCAAACAATCAGAAAGGTGATTTTCGAAAAAAAATATTGAAAATAAATGGCTCTTAGCTTAAATCGAGAAAAGTTTCAAGCGAATTTGGTGATCTAACACAAATTAGATCACTTTTCAGCTGTTAAGGTCTCATGAAATGTAAAGAATGCTATTATGAGAATTTTATAAAGGCATTTGCATTAAGCTAAGCCAAATATAAAAAAAATCAAATCAGATAGCACAAAGGTAAAAGTGACAAAAGTTTTTTTTTTTTCTTTTTTTTTACGAGTCCGAGGTCAAGAATAAAAACTTCTAAACGTTTAATCATTCACCTTGCGCTTCAAGAGAGTGATCTTGGAGTCTTCCACAGATTGAAAGAGAATTATGCTTATTTAAATGTGGCTCTAGGAAAGCAACAGGGAAAGTCGACGCAAAAGCTCCAAGGCAAGTTCCAATGGCAGGTCTATGTCGATCCATCTCTGTCTTCACGAACTTCCTGAATAAAATAAAAGTAACGATTACAAGTAAATTAATGATTAGTACTCCAAAATTCCGCCAAATTTCAAAGTAGAAAAATAATAAAGATAAAAAGAAGTAGCTCGCTTGCGCCTTAAAAAAAGTTAGTCAAGGCATAATGGCTGCCACAAGCAATCCATCGGCTCATTGCGTTTCCACTTGCCTGAAACCAACTTACGCTTTACCTGATTGGTCCTGCTAATATTTTATTATTTGCTTAAAGATAGAGCCATCGATCACTACGTAAGAGTCCTCAGTGGGCAAACCGCCAATAGATCAATAAATGCATCATAAATTCCCTTATTTGAGACAAAAGAAATTATTATCAGGACTGTGGTCCGACTTTGATTATTTAAAGTTCCGCTAAGTATCATTCAAGATAAGGGAGCCGCTAAAAAACCTTTAAAATTGTTCAGAAACACATTTTAGTTCGTTTTGAAGACATATAGAAGCCAATCTTAAAAACGAAAGAAAAACACGGTATTAATAGGTGTTTGCCAGTTAATATGTAGGTCAAGAAAGTCATTTTTTGCAGTTAGCTTTTGGTATCGTTTATAGCTACGTCAAACTTGGCGGCTCTGCTGATTATTTATGGTATAAAGTCTTAAAATGAAGACAACTATGCAGGCTGAGATCTATTACAGGATTTGCATTGCTACACCATCTGTCACCGATTAGAAAGAGAAAGAGAAAGAGAAAGAGAGAGAGAGAGAGAGAGAGAGAGAGAGAGAGAGAGAGAGAGAGAGAAAACACCTAAATATTTTAACGACACACAACACAGAAATTTGTTCATATGTATTCACGACACACAAATGTATTCAATAAATAATACATACATGTATCATTCACTTTCTAACCAAAAACTTTTTTTATAAAATATGTCAAAAACCCTCACCTTACGTCAGTTCTAATATCAGTACCTAGACTGAAAAGACAATTCAAAATTTTGTAACAAGCAACTTGTATATCATCAAGAAGCAGATCTCGGCCGAATTCATATCCCGCAAGATGGTCAAAAAGAGCAGTAAGAGCAGGGAGAACAACCGATTGAATGTAGTTCAGTGATGTACAAGTCTTCATGTGAGTCCCACGCAGCAATGTCAATTTAGACTGAAAAGAAATGAAATTTTGACGACAAGAGTTAGAGAAAAGGTTAATCGCGAAAAAGATTAGAAAAAATGTACCCTATTGGTCGTGTGATATTTCAACAAAGGTATGATAAACATCTTGGGTTTGTAGGAGTCCCTATTATTTTAAGTAAAAATAAATAAATGAAACGGAATATATCCCTATACAAACCATATTGGCCGTGTGGCATTTAAATTTAAGTTTAAAATAACTTGGAGAGCAGCTTTCTCTTCCAGGGTAATTATTTATAAGTAAATAAGTAGAACAGCGTACACCTTTTCATTTTACCCATAGCCAACAAGAAAATCCTACAGGTTAACTTCCCAAAATGTCTCCATATAGGCAGTAGTATGAAACTAGATTTTACCATAAAAAATCCAGACACTGCGCTTGTGGTTGTCACAACTGCTTCTGCTATAAACAAAAGATTGGTTCAGCTCTCTTTCTCAAGGCCACCGATATTCATATATTACATTTTTTCATATTTGTTAAAATTACTATGTATCAACATGTAGCAGTTGATCGATTGTTATAAAATGAAAGTGTATTCACATTTTTCGCCAAAAAGCAATTTTTGGATTTTTCAGGACAATTAAAAAGTAAAAGTTGCTTTGGATAAATTATCAAACTGATTACAAGGTAATTACATTTTTAGTTATTAATAATATTTAACTTTAACCATTAAAGGCTCATTATTGAATATAGCTTTCAGAGAAGGTTTTGGCAATTGGGTTTAGTAACTTAACGAACATAATTTAGGAATTACCTTTACTAACTTGACAATTAGGTTTTTTCAAATAATTTCACAAACGCAGCTACTGGGTAACAGTTACAAATAATTTCAGACCGAAAACGAGGGAGACAATGATATTTCAGCTTTCTTTAACTTCAGTTGAACTTCGAAAGATTTCATTTCATTAATCTCATTTCATTTCTTAGCAAATTTTCTATTGTTTTATTTAATTTAATAACCATATTTTCGATTATTACTGTAGGACTGTCGATTTTGCTTGAAATTTACATAGGAAATATTTGCTACAGTTTCTCAAAACATCGTCAAAAAATATACAAGGGCGTAGATAAATCAAAGAAAAGTAGCAGAGCCTGCTGAAAAAGACCAAAGCAAAACTGTTATTTTTGATGTTGGATATACTTTTTTTTCATATCTACTCTACTGCGCCGAGGGTACAAGATGTATTTTCTGTATTACTTTTTAAATACAAAAATATCAAAGAATTATTAAGTCTTACTTTTAAATAGAAAAACTTAAGTCTTAGATGCAATCCAAATCATTATGCAAATATTGCCGACGTAACACCTTAAATTAGGTATTTTATTCTTAGAACACACTGCCGTTCTTTGACAAACAATTAAATTTTCAAATTTTAAAAAATCCATTTATGGATTTATCCCCATTTGAAAATTTATTCGTTCGTCCTGGAACGGCAGTGTGGTCTAACAAAAGAATACCTGATTTAAGATGTTGCTTCGAAAGTTCATTATTTTGTGAATAACCGGAAAAGTTATTTATTTTGCTGTGTATAAATATGCGAGTTTCAATTATATTATTTTAGTGATTCTGCTGATGACTATCGGTGTATATGTAATCGAAATATCTGGACTTTTGTACCTGTTTTTTTTCACTATTTAAATAAATGGACTTATCCCCATTTGAAAATTTATTTATTCATTATGCATATAAGACACATTTTAAGGATATGGTTAAAAATGCATAAGGCCCTAAAGGCTATGGTTAAAAAATGCACACGGCCCTCGAGGATATGATTGACGAAGTCATTAAAATGCTTATTGCCTAAAGCTACTATTTTTCGACATATATTTTCCACACTTAAGAAGACAGAACGATTTAATTTCTGACCAACTCCATGGCTTATCTAAGCCATACTTATAACATAAATGACATATTTTAAACAGAGCAACAAATATTATAAATATGCTAAATATAACAGACGGTTTCATTGGTTCAATAAAACCCCTGTAATACGGTTGTTCTGAATGTTTAAGCTATCTGTGTGTCCTTGTATTTCTTTGATCATCTTAGTGTATATATATATATATATATATATATATATATATATATATATATATATATATATATATATATATATATATATATATATATATATATATATATATATATATATATATATATATATATATATATATATATATATATATATATATATATATATATATATATATATATATATATATATATATATATATATATATATATATATATATATATATATATATATATATATATATATATATATATATATATATATATATATATATATATATATATATATATATATATATATATATATATATATATATATATATATATATATATATATATGTTGATTCATATTTTCCTTTTTTAATTTACCCTTTTAAGTAAGTCCTTTTAATTAGCTAGCAAAATTGTTGATCGAACTTTCAGACTTACCTAGTTTCTAAGGATTTCGCGTCGAATAGTCCATCTTGTCCTACAGCCTTTCAATTAGGTTTAGACTCTACTAAGTTTATATTATACTTTGTGTTCTAAAGTCATCAAACCTGTGTAATTTTTTAGCAATGTGTCATGGTATTCTCCTAAGAAATTGGTCGTCTCAAAGCATAGCTTTTTTTACTCTTAGAGTATGTTTATGGGTTTCTTTATTTTTTTTTTCATTTTGTTCTTTTTGTTTGACGGACTTACAATCTCCCTAAGATTTTTAAGTAACGATTCAAATGTTAACTAAATGTTTCACATCTGTCAAATACCAAATTCCATATCGGAGACAAAAGGATGCGTCCCATAGTTGCTTATTCAAAAATCATTTATTTTATTCCCAGGAGTCTTCCAGAAGTTTTTATTTACGGATACAAGTGTATTTACTTGAAAATAAAACATAGAATAGGCCAGTTATGACTGGAACAGGAATACCTCCGCATCCTTAGGTCAATGGTTGCATGTCACAGCTCTACAGAGTACATACCAAAAGGATGCCATATTATCCAACCACCAACTGCACGCCACATTATCGAATTATAATTTGTTCCCTCTTTTTTAGGTAATGAAATAATAAATATTTTCATTTCGTTTTTTTTTTCTGCTATATAGATTGTTGGTTTCTATGGGCGTTTTACAGTTAAGCTAGCAGAGGGGAGCAAAAGCAATGATAAATTACAGGTAAATTTACAGAAAAGGGTAAATTTAAAGAACTGAAATAAGAAAAAAATTATTTAGTACTAAAAATATGTATATACCTCCTGTATATTATTAACACACTGGCATAAATCTTCCGCTGCACTATTGAAAAAGGTCAGCATTGAAGTTCTGACAAACTCAGGGCAGCTCTTCACCAAGGACTTTGCATCAGTTCCCCTAATTAGGACTTGAAGACATTTGACTGCAATTTTTGAGTCGGTTCCAATTACTGAGAATTTACCTCTTAGCAAATTGGCAAGCTTACAAAAAAGACTGGCAACCATTTCCTTTTCTTTCAAAGAAGCAGCACCAACGCTAGTAGTAGCTGTGGCTACAGCAAGAAAATAATGACGATTGTTGCTGAAATACTTCTCCATAAGAGGAAGACAAACCTATACAAACAAGGAAACGTGTTCATACAGATCAACAAATGATTAAATACGAAGATACGAAATAACATTTTCACAATATACATATAGGAAAATATATAAATTTAATTAACATCATCAAACCGTTCACTAGTTCTATAAGAAAAACACAACTGAGGAGGAAAAATATAAGAAACTTAGGAATAAACGAGAAGAGAATGAGAATTAAGAACTATTATTAATATGAGGTCATTTAAATAGAAGAGTAAGAAAAGCATAAGCAACAAATTCAATTATTTAAACGTCAGGTCTGTAAGATTATATTTATAGTTGACAAAGAAAATTATTTTTATTGTAAGGTGAATCCCTTATTTTATTAACCCTCAATTTTTAAAAACGATCCGACGAATCTTAATAGTACGATAGTAAAATCCCGGTTTCTCAGTGAATATTAGCAGTACCTTCCTTCCTAATGGTCAGCAAATACCGCAACAAAGCAGGAAAAATGAAGAAATATCCAAACAATTTCTTAATTTTTTTAGTGATTTTTATTTTCTTTTAGCCAGTTTGTAATGGAGTAACGAGAATTACTGTAATAGTTATATATTATGGAAGCCATAGTTCATCCGCGATTCAGATCTCTGTGGCAAATTTTACGACTTATAGCATGATAAACATTGAAAATATTTTGTTAATTAAAAAATGAAAGTTGAAAGTATAAAGATTCCTGAACCAACATTTCCTCCGAAAATCCTGGTCTAAGTGCTCAGAGAACTTGAGTTACTTGTACGAAAGATGAAAATATGAAAAAAAGTGAAACTAACATTTTCCCCCATTTTTATTCAGACATGTCTACGAAAAATCGAGCTCGAAATCGCTTAAATCACTGCTTTTGATCACAACTTTTGGGGACTGGAAGAATATCATCAGATAAAAATTCTAATAATTATACCTAAGGAAAACTGACAATACGAAATAAATATAAGAAAAAACTTTAACCAATTTTTATAGTATCTTATCAAATTTTATAATATCTACAACTTTAACCAGTTTTTCCTGAATGTTTAGGTTCAATTTAAGGGAAGGAAGAACGAGAGACTACTTCTATGCTTGCTGAACGCAGCTCATATCGAGCGTCGGTCGGGAATATTAAAGTCTGTTCCTTCATTAATTTTAGCAAGTTAAGATTTAAACAGTTGGACGATTTTCTTATATTAAACACAAAATATTTCCATTATTACTTAGGCATCTTTCTTTCTTTCTTTTTTTATCTGGGTCACAAAACTTTGTTATTAGTAAAAACCCTTCAATACCTTTTATCTAATAATAAGATATAAGTAGCACTTGCTTCATTTACAATTTGAATTATACTAATGAAATAATTTTACTTTTGTGTCCTACTGTGGCCTACCTCGAAATTTATCTCATGTTGTTAATTATTTGTTATTTTAGAAGTTTAACGTTGCTGCTGTAAATTTATATTCCTATTTTTGTTGCTCTGCCAATGGATCCAGCAAATCGCTTGCAACAAAATATGCCAAAATTAATCGCACAAAGGTCATCTTAATTTAGTAATTTCTATGTCTTATTTGCTAATCAAAACAAATACTACAAGAGTTTTTCCTTTCCCATCTATACATGTGATTTCAAAAAACCAAATCTTCAGCATAAAAAGTAGAGGGGGGGGGGAAGAAAGTAATGTACGTTACATCTTAGCATTAAGGCTTATTCTAAAGGTACAACTTGTTAGACTATTATTTTCAATCATTTTGGATTTTCAAAGGCTATATCAATACTACTAAGTAAAGATCCTACAATACTTTTAATGGGACTTGAAACGTTTTTAACATTCCACGAGTCGTGTAAAATTCAAGTCTTGTAATTCCAGAATCTGAATAGAGTGAATCAGCAGAGCAATGTTTGTCTATGGTACTTTCCTATCGATAGCATCTTTTCTAATACGAAATAAAACCACTTAGATTTTATTGAAACTTAGTCAAGGACTTCAAGATCTTAAGAGGAGTCCTAATATGGATATGTATTCTTGGAACAAATAGCTAGGCTAAAATGAAGTGTTTAATCTATACAGCAAAAAAAAAAAAAAAAAAAAAACTAGGATTTATTCTGTGCATTCATTCCCACTTTGACGGAAACGCTATTATATCTATAAAGTCATGTCATTCATTCAGCCGTCTTTCAAATTCAATGGTCGCAATAGTGACAATTGTCTCCACTGCTAATGGGACCAGATACAGCATTAGAGTATGCACAAAACCTCACAAGATAAATTATAATAAAAACAATTCTCAGTTTATAATGCGCAGAAAATTTCTATTAATCATGTTTACAGGGTTGTCCTTCATCCACGTTGCCGAATCGTTTCTTGTAATGTTTTTAATTAATAGTTGTATCTGTTAGTTTGAAAAATTTTAACCATTGGCTGCGATGGTGGTGTGAATAACCATGTTAACCATGGAAAACCCAGGAAAAAATTCATGATTCCTCTAAGTGTTTAGCTATCAAAAACTTTACGAGACAAAAAAAAATTTTGAATACAGGAACATACAATAATGAAATATTTTTTTTTGCAACGTTGAAGTGAAAATATTATTTTAGACACGTTGAAAAGATTCTGGTCAAACCATGAATTATAGCAAACTTAAACCTTCAATTAATGGAAATATTTTTCACATTAAAAATCGTATTATTATTGTGTTCTCTTAAAAATGTTGTATCTATCAGAGGGCAATATCTAGACACTTTACGAGCGGGAGAGAGGGGGGGGGGGCAGGTTTTCAAAATAGAGACCATTGGTTTTTAAAAGTTTTAAACGAGGAATGGAATGATAACACCTTTTCGTTATCATAGTGTCTCCTTCAAAGTGGGGATAAATGGGCATGATTACCAAAATAAGGAGCAGATAAGTGGGAAAAGAAATTTGATAAAGATAAGTCACATGATTTTTAAGGACCTTGGATGGACAATACAATCATCATCTTTAACTATATTAGTATATAAGTGCAATGTAGTTAAGGTTAAACTTTACCCTTGTCGTTGTTAACTGAATATATTTCAATTATAAATAACTAAAAATTCAAAGTTTAATATGAATCCATACAGATATTGTTCTACATTATAAATCAGAACATTAAACAATGACTGTTTAAAGGAAGTCAAATCATATTGAAAAGAAACAGAAAAATACCTTGGTGAAAAATTTCACATCTCTTGTTGACGGCTTAAATGTGCTGCGCAAGCTAAAGTTGGAAGATGGTTTCAGGTGCTTCATATTAAGAGAAGCAATATCCAAGTATTTAATAAGCTTTTCAAGAAGGGAATAAGCAAAACGAGTTTCCGTGCGAGCTTCAACATTCATCAGAGTCTCATCTCCTTGTTGCTGCTGCTGTTGTCTGCTTAACCTGTAAAGATTTTTTCACGGTTGAAACATCCATCGACAGTCGGGACTAAACGCTAGGTAAAAAACCACTAGAGTAAGCATATACATTGCTTTTCACTATTAAGTTCAGCGAGCTTGATAAAAAAAAAAAACACAATTAATTATGTATTTGTCCAAGTGAACCAATCTCTAAAGGGTAAATGTTCCATCAAAACAACGCACGGATAGCTTTCAAGGAACGAAAGTGAAATCTTAGACATTTGCGTCGGACTCTTTTATATACACGTTAACCATGCCCCTGCATGAATTTCGAATAATATTTATTATTAACCGATAGTAATTTGCCTTAATGAGTCGGCCAAACGAGCGTGATTTGATGAAGCTGTTTAATTTTTATAGATTTTAGCAAACCATATACTATAAATTCATGCATTGTGTTGTTTATAGTATTGTAAAAACAGTTATATACAAGTCGTTTCATAGTAAAAAGTATTAATTAACGAAAGCTTGTATCAGGGCCGTACGCATAAAAAATTTGTTTATATTCATTTTTTACGTTTTTACAAATCGAGTAAACATTTCGGGGGAAGAGGAGTTTAAACCACCTACCCCCTAGATTTGGCCTTGGCTTGTATGTTTTAGAACAAAACTGAGAACTACTACAGTAACTTAAATGTTATGTTCTATTTATGATCTTAAATATTTTCGTTTTACCGCAAATGATTCAGGCAAAAGGCGTTATTAGGGTTTTTCTAAGCCAAATTAAGTCGTTATTCAAGTTTTAATAGCAAAATCTACTGTGATATGAATTATTTTATGGCTGAATTTTATTCTTAACACGTTTCCAGACATATGTTTCCACACATATGATTGGCCACAATACACAAAATACAAGCATTGACCAAGTGCAACATTGATTCATATAATCAGGAAGGGCCAATGACCATGCACATATCCTCAGCTAAGGCCATGGTAGTAACCTTAAACAGGATCTGCAGTCACTATCCCTAAATCCTTCTTCCCAAAACAAAAAAAACACCCAAGCTCTGTAAGCAAGGTAAAGTTTGTGTTATCACACGCTAAACAGACAAATGTATACTCGAATAGTTTCACGGCAAAGTGTACTTGTATATTTTGAAACATACTTAAAAGCTACTTACCAATTTGTTCAATCTACAATTAAAATTTTCCTGTAGATGGCCAAAACTAAACAAAGGTTACTCGGATATTGAAATGATCTGCGTGATGCTACCCACTTGGCAATAGAAAAAACAATTGCACAGGTATTCTAACCGTTAAACGCCCCAAAATGCCCCGCATCTAAAGTTAGCGTTATTTGCGAATTCAAAAGCAAATTTTCGGTATTTCTAAGATATCCGCACAAGCTTTTTTTCACAACCTAGGTTACTGACAAGCTTATGAAAGAATCAGTTTGAAACTAGAATTGTGTTGTTGATTATAATGTAGCCAGCCTTATGCATATAATTTTAAGTTTCAGTGGGAAACACGACCAAAAGGCTTAGGGAAAGCTATTCTTTCCTTCTTACGCCACGTAATCAATTTTGATTCACACTGATTCATTTAATAGTAAGTTTTTCTATTATTCAATTCAAATTTGAAAAATTCTAAATTCACTGAAGACCTAATAGTAGACATAGCATGCAGGCATTTTTACAATGGTCCAATTAGTCGTTGCAACTTATAGAGTTCAATCATATCTAATGGGGGATCTAATGAGAAATTTACCTTTGTAATTTATAGCCCATAAACTGAAGGTATTTGAGCAATTCTTGTGAGCGCTCTCTATCTTTACGCTTCTCTTTATCAGTCAGCAAATCGTAGGGGACCATTTGGGGATGGATTCCACCGCCTAGAATAAATACAATAGAAAACCTAAGATAAACAGAAAACCAAACTTAAAACAGTTATTCACATTCAGCGGTCCTGATTGGAGGAGGAACTGTTAAACTATGCCTTCTTCTCGCAGTTTAATTTCTTAGAGTGTTTCCAAAATATATGCAGAAAACTAATTAATGGATTAGTCAAAGCCAAGCTGACAATAGTCTCAGAGCCTGGATTCTCAAGCAAAACTAAACAAAACAATTAAATAGCCAAACTAAAACTTTACAAGAAATTGGAAAGGTTGTATTTACAAAACAGGGCGACATTTAAAATTTAGCTTAAGACAAAAAAGCACTTAATTTTTCAAAATCCGAATTCCCCGAAAACACGACTTTAAAAACTTATTGAAAAAAAACTGTGGACATAAAAAAAGCTATTATTTCTTAATCAGATTCAACCTTTTAAGCCCTCTTAGCCTCTGAAACATACATACGCTCTATTTTCCTTCTTTTTTAAATTTAAATTCCCAACCCAAAATTTAGCTGAAGAAACATTGATAATGGAAATGATTAGCTTTGAGTAGATAAAAGTTAATCCTTTGCCCTTTCCAAGAAATCCAGACCTTCCACAGGCCATCCCACATTCCTCAAAAATTCATATCATGCCCAAAAGTAGACACTATCCAAACCATTTGACTTCCACCTGGAATCTCCCAGGCACAACGAAACGACAGTCAGACAGTCACATAATTTAGAATTTCCATTATTACATTAACCCGTAAATAGTAATATCTTGATAGTAATAAAATAGTAAAATCTTGACTAATATCTAAAGCAACTCTCATTCTCATCACGCACATTTGTATTTAAAGACGCATCCCAAGCCCAGATTAAATATATTGACTAAAGTTCCTACCGCAAGCTTCAATTTCATCTTTTTTCTTTTTAGCCCAGATGTCGTGAGCGTTTTCAGACAGTCGCTCAGCAAGATTCTGCATTTCCCTGCTCAATGTCAAGTTCGTCATGTCCACAGGTCTGGGGTTGTAAGCATGAGGGTCATTTCCTGCAGCCTGTAAGAAAAAAGGTAATAATAATAGGTAACATCACTCGTTAGAAACAGCATACTACAATAAAAATTATCCATTTAACCAAAGCAGAACTAATTCACTACGCCAAATTTTATTTCTCATAAAATTATGGATAAAGCTTAAAACAAAGTTACAAAATGAAAATGGTGACATGTGGAAAGGGTTAACTTTTCACACATGTATTACCATCTTTTAGCTCTTAAAGATACGGCAAATTAAAATATTGCGTATACTGTTTCCTTTTATTCTGTGCACAAGATCTTTGTCCTTCTATTAGACTTCTTCTGTGAGTCCTTTTTTTTTAGCATGGGATTCCCTAAACTCTCATAGAGGCTCCGAGTTTCTAATTTTTTTTTTTTTTTTTTTTTTTTTTTTTTTGTATCAGTTGCCAAATAAATACATACAAATCTTACCCTTTTTAGGAACAATAAGAGAAGCAAAAATTTGGTATAAATACAGACATTTACAGCTCCCCAAAGATATTTATTATTATCATTATTTTTAACAATAATTAAAGAATTAAACAAAAAACTAAGCAAGGGAAAGGAACGAAGGCACTATAAATATATTACAAAATGCTTCTTATTAGTTCATACTAGAAATAACTTACTTCATAAATAATATCTATTTTTCTAGAAAAGTGAAATTTTTCCAATGAAAAATAAAATACTACTATTATGTGCACGGGGCATTGGTTCTCCATAGCTACACAGGGAAAAGCGACCCTATCTCCAAAGCGAAGGCATTACAGTTTCTGCAAGGTAATAAGACTTCAGCTGCATCCAGACACAGCTGAAGATTATTACCATTCTTGCTGAGGAAGTACAAGGTGATTGGGCGGTACCTTAATAAGCGAAATTGTGCAAAACACCAATACAACATGCAATTTTGAAACTCCGAAGAATAGCGACATATCATCAGAATACAAAGCTTCCAACAATTCTACTAAGACTAGCAGTACACCATTAACTGATGGCAACTGATGGTAACCGATGGCACCACGAATCATGCAATTAATCAATGCAAGACAATTATATTTTCAACTAAAGTTTGGATTTCATTCTCACCACACTTGTCCACATTTGTTACTAAGATATGGACAAATTTGGCATAATCGTTGACAGTATTACCTTCCTGAGTTTATCTATGAATATCAACAGCATGCTTCCTTTAAACACCTTATTTAAAAGAGAGGGTATTTTTTTCTAGATTTTATCTTGATTGGCTCTGCCTTGATTCTTTTTCATTTATAATTTCTATTTCATTTTCTTATTTCCAAGTTATTATTTGTTTGGACTATTTTGATATAATCTTTCTAATTTAATAGATTTGAGATCACTTAAAATTTGCGGGAGCGTATTGGAAACCTTCTCAAATTCTACCTTCGTGCTTTTAATTTTATTTTCTTCTGTTTTGTGTTTATGCTCTATCCCTTGAGTGATATCCTCTTGTTCGCTATGTGTTATCTTTTTAGCTTAATTCCTGAAGAAGAAGCCAGTTTCTAAGATAAACCTGACTTTTCAAACCTTATTTCATAATATATTCAAAGTAAATAGGTTATATAGCCGATATATTTGAAAGTAAAGATTAATTGTCACTGTCTTGGAGGGCACACGGCACGGTCACAGGACAAACTCAATATAGTAGGGTCAACAAAATTTAAGGCAGTCAGAATTAAACTAAAAACACGGAAAAGCATTACAGTCTTGCTTGATGAGGCTAGATGATGTTGATCACTTTCTCTCCGACATTGTATTATGTTTCTAGCCTTATTGGTTACCCATAGCCACTGTTCATAGCTGCATTGAATATTTTTTTTGTTATATATTTTTCTAATTAAATTGACTGGTTCCTTTTTGGTTTTGCGATTATCTTTGTATCTAGATACTGACATTTCTAAAAACTTAGAAATACGTAGAATTTAGCTAATTCATTTAGAGCTTAATTTTCAAAAATATATTTTGTTAAAAGAAATTTGTATAAATTTATACACATTTATACATAAGTATAAATATGTATAATACCCGTAAATACATTTCATTTTCAATTATTCTTTTTTCCAGAACAGGGATGAAATTATTATGGGCTTTTGGGTATTTCACGAAAGGCATATTTGTTTGTTCAGCTAAATAATATATATATATATATATATATATATATATATATATATATATATATATATATATATATATATATATATATATATATATATACATATATATATATATATGTATATATATATATATATATATATATATATATATATATATATATATATATATATATATATATATATATATATATATATATATATATATATATATATATATATATATATGGAATGTTACGACGTTAAAAAATGACTATCGCATCGACATTTTGACTGACGAATTCAGACGGTTTGAACTGGATTTATTAGGAGTTTCAGAAACTCATATCCCAGGGGTAGGAAGCATGAAATTAGGTGACATAGAATTTGTTTACTCAGGAAGGAAGGATGGGGTACATAGACAGGGAGTAGGGCTCATGATGAATAAGGAAGCTGCTAAGTCTTGTTTAGGCTGGGAAGGTATTAATAATAGAATACTAATTGCTCATTTTATGACTAAAAAGTTTAGGGTATCAGTTATAGTAGTATATGCCCCCATTGAACCAACTGATGGAGATACTAGTGACTCAGATGAATTTTACTTACAGTTACAGGAGCAAATAGACAGGGTACCAGGTAGAAATATGGTGTTTTTGCTAGGAGATTTTAATGCCCAGGTTGGTAGAAATAGGGATAGATGGTATCCTAGCCTAGGTAATTTTGGTGTAGGAAAAGAAAACAGTAATGGCTATAGGCTTTTGCAATTTTGTAGGTATAACAACCTAGTTATAACCAATACGGTGTTTGGTCACAAAATGGCCCATAAGTTGACATGGTATTCACGTGATGGTAAGACAGCAAACCTTATTGATTATGTTATTGTAAACAGAAGACTAGCAGGATCAATACAAGATACTAGGGTGTATAGGAGTGCCGTTATTGATGTTAAAAGTAAAGATCACCATCTAGTAGTGTCTAAGGTTAATTTAAAGCTGAAATTTCGGAAGAGTAACTCCCTCCCGGGAAGTTATGATGTTGGTAGACTTCAGGATGAAAATTTGAGAAAAAAAATTCCAGGAACAGTTGAGTACTAAACTTGAGGGTTTAAAATTTGACAATGTGGAAGATGGATGGAATAATTTCAGAAAAACAATTTGTGAAGTTGCTGATGGTGTCCTAGGGAAGAGTGCTAAGACAGCAACTAGGAATATTAGTGAAAAAGCTTTAGGTTTAATAGAGAGTAGAAGGGGTTTGTATAAGAATTATCTGAGCGATAGGTCGTATGAAAACAAAAGGAATGTAAAGAAAGTGGAGAAAGCATTAAAATATGAACTAAGGAGATGTGAAATGGAGGCGATGGATAAAATTGCTGAGGATCTGGAAGATGCGGCTAGACGGCATAATAGTAAAATATTATACTGGCATGTTAATAAATTGAAAGGGAGTAGCCGATCCGGACTAGTCCCAGTTAAAGATAGAAATGGGGTCACAATTAGTGATAAGGAAAAAGTTAAAGAAAGATGGGTGGAACATTTTGAGAATGTGCTAAACCGAGATACAGTTGCAGGAAAAGATATAGATGAAAATGAAAAAGTTTGTGATACCTTGGATGTGAAGGAAGATTTGTTTAGTGAGGAAGAATTAGCGACAGTACTAGAAGGATTAAAAAATAATAAGGCCCCAGGTGCTGATAGTATGATTAATGAGTTCCTTAAATATGGTGGCTCTGAGGTTAGGAATAAGCTACTGAAGATTATGAACATGATTTTTGAAAAAGGGGAAGTACCCAATGATTTTAGGAAAACCTTAATTAAACCACTGTATAAGAAAGGTGACAAGAGTGAATGTCGGAATTATCGAGGCATTAGTCTGGTCTCTGTAGGTAGCAAATTACTGAGTAATATGATACTTTTTAGACTAAGACATGCTGTAGATAAAGTTTTAAGGGAAGAACAATGCGGTTTTAGAAAAGGTAGAGGATGTGTCGACCCTGTTTTCACTCTTAGGTTAATAATTGAGAAGTCCCTTCGTTGTCAAACACCTTTGGTCCTTAGTTTTATCGATTATGAGCAAGCTTTCGATTCTGTTGATAGAACAGCGTTAACAAAGGTCTTATCGTTATATGGTATACCGAAAAAATACATTAAAGTGATTTGCGCTATGTACGAGAATAATACTGCTGCGGTTAAGGTAGGAAATGAGGTTAGCAACTGGTTTTGTATTAAATCAGGAGTTAAGCAGGGTTGTGTTCTATCCCCCTTTATATGGATCATTTTGATGGACTTCGTCTTAAGGAGCACAGGAAAGGCAATTGGAGACCATGGAATCAAATGGGGAGGAAGAACGCTCCTGGACTTAGATTATGCTGATGATTTAAGCATATTAGATGAAAGTGTGAGCAAAATGAATGAATTTTTAGAGGTTTTACGAGTTCAGGGTGCTAAAATAGGCTTGAAAATTAATGTTAAGAAGACTAAGTCACTAAGGTTAGGAATAAGTGAAGATGAACAGGTGACCTTAGGTAACGAAAAGATTGATCAGGTTGGGAGCTTCAGTTACCTTGGTAGTATTATTAGTAAAGATGGTGGGAGCAGTGAAGATGTTAAAAGTAGAATAGCTAAAGCTCAGGGTGTTTTTTCACAGTTAAAAAAAGTTTGGAAGAATAGAAAGATAAGCCTACAAACCAAGATTAGAATATTGGAAGCTACAGTGATGACAGTGGTCAAATATGGCTCTGAAGCATGGACACTCCGAAAAGCAGATGAAAATTTACTAGATGTTTTCCAGAGAAATTGCCTACGGATTGTTCTGGGTACCCGGCTGACTGACCGTATTTCAAACAGTAGGTTGTACGAAAAGTGTGGTTCAATCCCGCTTTCTGGGGCTATAATGAAAGAAAGGTTGAGATGGCTAGGCCACGTTCTACGGATGAAGGATGACAGATTACCGAAGATTGTCCTTTTTGGCCAACCGTCTGGGGCTACACGGAAAGCAGGTCGTCCTTGTCTGGGTTGGGAGGATGTCATAAATAAGGATTTAAAGGAAATGGGAACTTCCTGGGAGGGTGTAAAGAGGGAGGCTTTAAATAGATTAGGTTGGAGGAGGAGCGTGCGTAGCTGTGTTGGCCTCAGGCGGCTTGGTGCTGCAGTGAGTTATTAGTAGTAGTAGTAGTATATATATATATATATATATATATATATATATATATATATATATATATATATATATAGGCACGCACGTACCCTTCATTGAAAAAATAGTGTTTTGGGGTTTTTCATTTCAGCAGTTGTCAAGTCAAAAATAGACGGGATAATAGAATATAAGCATAGATCATGCACGACAACATCTTCATTAGACAATTAAAGAGGATAAATTTTTTTTATCTAAATTATCTTAAATTGCGTTTATTTAAAAATAACCTAGAGTAATTTTGTTTATCTATTACCACTGATCCCTACGATTAACTGAATTTCCATTTATTCATTTATTTATTAATTGTAATTGTCAATGTCATTATATTTGGGCTTTTAGTCTTCCAACGTTTCAATTTTCTAAGTCTTAAGTCTTAATCTTCATCTAAAATGACTAAATGTGCTTTCTTTTCGCTAAAATCCTTTTCTCGACTGAAAAAAATTAGTGCTCCAATATCTAGTTTCAGGACTAATCATTGTTCTAAGATCCTTCACTTGACTACATTTGCCATGGTCAGCATCCGTATCCCGTCAAAGATCATGCATCTAAAATTGAGAATATTCAAGAAAGCTAAAAAAGAACATTCTTGGTTATTCCTTCACTGCTTCTGACAATGGACTAAACCAGCTTCACTTGACTTCCATATGATTAAGACTACATCAGCTTGTGGTGAACCTTGGAATGAAATACCTATGGTCCAACTTTTACTGTGTTCTTCCTTTCTACCAAGATAATTTCTACACTAAACGCTATACTAGACCAACTTGAAAGAATGCTAGTAGATTCTTACATACCCACCACAGCACCAAGCCGCCTAAGGCCAACACAGATATGTAAGCTCCACCTCTAATCTATTCAAAGCCTCCCTCTTTACACCCTCCCAGGAAGTTCCCATTTCCCTTAAATATTTCCTTATAACATCCTTGCACCCCAACTCCAGACAACCTACTTTCCCTTTAGCCCTAGACGGTTATCCGAAAAGGACAATCTATAGCAACCTGTAATCCTTCATCCGTAATACGTGTGCAGATGTAGTACTTGTTAATTTAATTCTTTTTTTTAACTGTTTTTTTGCTTTTGCTCATTATCTATAATATTTAGTTATTTTTAACGTGTTTACTAATATAAATATTGTACATACTCATTTAGTTAGTATGTAATATTTTATTCGATTTTAACCTTAACGGACTGCTTCATTCATAAAAGAAGATCAAACCGTTACATATTTGGTGTTAACTAACATACGTTTCCCAAACTTACCATAAAGTTTGAGGCAGGATTTCGATTTGCAGCGTCATAATCAACATGCTCTACAGTCCAACCAACTGCAAGTACAGCTTTTACTGCATCACGGATAGGATCTCTATATCGATCTTTCTCCTAAAAAATGAGGAAAGAAACATAAGATTGACGGATATATAGGATGAAATTTCAAAATCGGAATGAAGTCCAAAACCAGTAGGAAAGTAGACTAGGAAATTTACACCTCCTAAAAGGTATCCGAAAATTTTGGTTTAAAAAAATTCATTAATATCGCATTAGGGTGTAACCTTAAACTTCCGAAACTGTTGTCAAACAGGCAGTTTTTAAGCATCAAAGTAGACATTCAGAACTAAACTTGGTGGTAGAGCCAAACATATTAGAATTTTAGGATCAGAAGCCAATATGTAACATAGAAATTTAAAAAGAGGGATGAAATGTATGAGAGAGAAAGAGAGAGAAAGAGAGAATGAGAGAGAGAGAGAGAGAGGGAGAGAGGGAGAGAGAGAGAGAGAGAGAGAGAGAGAGAGAGAGAGAGAGAGAGAGAGAGAGAGAGAGAGAGAGAGAGAGAGAGAGATTTATCAGTTCAAAAAAGCACAAAAATATTTTTCGTGGGAACCAAGAACAATAGCACCAGGTTTGAGACTATCATAAAATTTATTGAAGACAAGCTTTAATATGGTCAAAGAGTGTCTGAAACACAAATAAACTATGTTCCCAGTGTATTATTTCACCTCTACCAAAAAGAGAAAATATACTTACGTATTCAGAAAGCAAATGATACTGTTTAAGTCGTGGATGTGTTTTCAGCTGATCATTCCACTCTTGGCCGTAAGCCCAACCATTTTCCATTTTTCTTAGAGCCCAAGCGTCATGGTAATGCTCAGAAAACTGTTGAACTAGGTTCGTAAGATCTTGATTCATTATTACTCTAAAATAATGATTAGAATTATTCAAAGAAAAGAACCTTCTTAATTGCTATATTTTTATTGTTAGTGAAAAATGCACCTCAGTGGGACATTTGTTTTCTTTTATAGCAAACACAATAAGATTTTGAATTTCTACAGAACCAATGAGTGGTTGATTGCCAAGTAGTGTTGTACATCAATTCAGACACAATTCTCGTACAAAAATTTTGTACACGGCTTTTTATTGTTTGATTTGTCCTCGTAGTGCGGTCTTGAGTACTATACTAAAAGTGACACTATTTCTTATTTCTGTTACCGAACATGACTTGTAAGCTTTTTTTATTCAGGTAATCACAAAAGTACTTGTTTTAAGCACAAAGGGTTAAAACAATTTTTTTTTGTCTTTTTTAAAAAATTTCATGCATTAAAGAATATGCACACAGATATATATATACATATATATATATATATATATATATATATATATATATATATATATATATATATATATATATATATCATGAAAAGAGAAATCACCAATGCAACAGCACAAACACAAAAAAAAAAGAGAGAGAGAGAGAGACAGAAAGAGAAAAGGAAGACTGTTTTCCTAAATTAGTGATTAATATAGACAAGCACTTGAATGAGGCCTTAACCCTACTCATCCATACAATCACATAGGTCAAACAGCATAGCCACACACAATCAACCATAAAGAATAATCCATGGACAGGCAGTCATGTCGTCAATAAGTATAAGTCGTCATTTACCAAACAATAGAAAAAATAATATAGACAAATAATTCAGAGGCAACACCCAACATAAGGGCTCATCAGGAGAATACACTGGCCTATATAGGGTTTCGCCACTCTAAATTCTCTACCCAGCACAGTGTTGTGGCTACCACAAAATATCCATGGCATCCCCGCGTCAGGTATCACCCCCAAAATACATGCCTATGAAAAAAAAAAAAACCAGCAAATGTAAAACAACCAAGTAAAACCAAAACAAGTTTATCCTGTTAATATATCCCTCCCTTTAGCAACAATAGGTAAACTAAATATTATAAATTTTACCAAATCACAAATATTAACACATTGCAAAAAACCTGAATAAACTAAACAATTATAGAATTCATCTTTACCATGTGGCTAATTTTTAAGATGCTAATATATATACATATATATATATAATATAATATATAATATACATATATATATATATATATATATAGAGTGGCGAAACCCTATATAGGCCAGTGTATTCTCCTGATGAGCCCTTATGTTGGGTGTTGCCTCTGAATTATTTGTCTATATTATTTTTCTATTGTTTGGTAAATGACGACTTATACTTATTGACGACATGACTGCCTGTCCATGGATTATTCTTTATGGTTGATTGTGTGTGGCTATGCTGTTTGACCTATGTGATTTAATGGATGAGTAGGGTTAAGGCCTCATTCAAGTGCTTGTCTATATTAATCACTAATTTAGGAAAACAGTCTTCCTTTTCTCCTTCTGTCTCTCTCTCTCTTTTTTTTTTGTGTGTGTTTGTGCTGTTGCATTGGTGATTTCTCTTTTCATGATATAAATATATATATATATATATATATATATATATATATATATATATATATATATATATATATATATATATACATATAAATATATATATATATATATATACATAGTCAGTAATAGTTTTTATTACTTAACTTATTTAGCTAAGACCCAACCAGTATCAATTATCGTATTTTAATTTTCGTTTTCGATATATTTTTGCCATATATCTTCACAGGAGTTCGGAGCAAAAACGTTCATTATTTTAGAATGTAATATGGGATAGACTCACCGCTCTGATGCAATAGGGACAGGATCATACGGTCCGTCTCCTTCTGAAGACGTACTTCTACACCAATCGTCGTCAACATTACTCATAAGAGCATAATCTGGGGGCAGTGCACAACCAATTGCAGATAAGCATGGTAAAGCCTTTCCGAATAAATCCGGATCATATTCCTGCAAAGAAATGCATTTACACTCGTTTCTTTATGCATCAAATAAGTTATAATATTGTTCCTAGCCTCATATTTTGATGATCATACGTCACTTCCTTATTATCAGGCAGGCATATAGACAGGTATTTATATCGATGAGGGTGCATTTAAAGAGGGTGGGGATAAAATTAGAAAAAAAGAATAAAAAGTTAAGTAATTTTATAGAATGTACAACAGATTATGGTAAAAAATCGTTAAAATGTTGATTTTTTTTTTCAAAGAGGAAGCATAAGCCCAAAACAACCTTTCCCTTACGAAAGTGCCTATTTTCTAGTCAAAAATCCTATTTCAAGGTGTTTTTTTTTCCTTTTGCTCAATATATAGAATTAATCTAACTTGATAAAATCTTTCTGCAATAAACGTTCTGGATAATAATAAAATAGTTCCATTGCTATACTTCCTCAAATACCCTGTCTTGAAAACAGATTGATTAATGTCTATTAATCTACTCTCAAATCCATAAGAAACTTTTCGAGTCAGGTCCACTATTTCTTCAAATTTCAAGATATTTTTAAATCTAAATTATTGTGCAAAAAGGCTTTATGTCATGATCAACCTGTAAAAAGGTAAAAAGCAAATAAGTGTTCACTATAGCCCTGAGAATTCTTGAAATATATCTAACCCTATGTTGAATTCAGGTCCATTCTTATGAAGTTAATGGCCATTTTTTAAAAGTCTCTATCTGACAAAGAACACTTTAATCTGAAAAGCCGTGATTCCAAGTCAATAAGCAAGTTAATCACGAATTAAGTTAGAGCTAAGACTTCATATTCCCACACTTTACTAGCCATCTGGTAATGGCTTTATATTTTAACTCAGCGAACCGATTCACTCTTATTGCTGAAATTACTGCTAATAGCAGTTTAAATCAGTTAAAAGGTGCCTACTGAAAGTTCTTTAAAACACATGCTCTTTCTCAACTCTTGCCTATTTCATGCCACTTCCTTAGACATCATCAATTATTTAGAATCTTTGGTAATCATTTTCAACTACGATTTTAGAATGTCTAGCACTGTATGCCCATTCTTACTTGGAAAGACAAGCCTGTCAAAGACAAAAATCTTAAAAAACGGCAGCAAAAGCTTCCTTTAAATGACAAATTGAAATTAAGAGCATTCTTATAATTTTATGCACACTTCAAAATCATCCCATTTTGTTAGAACAAGGATTTATTATCATTCTAATTATTTTGTGCTTCCGTTCTATTTAGTATAAATCAGATGACGTTGAATATTTACTTTTGTAATTTTATGATTTTTCTTTTTTTACGTGACCTAGACTACTTTTTTTTTACTGTCACACTCTGAAATTCCCCACAAACTTCTTTCAGTTTTACTTGAGTGCCAGTCTTCCCTCATTCGTCGGCCAGTAATTTATTTTTATCTTCATAGTTTTTAGGTGAAGTTTAGAATTTCTTTTGATCCTCTCTTATGGTTAAAAGATAAACTGTCTATGCAGCAACAAAATCATAATTACTAACACCACTCACTCAAACGATCTCATAAGAGAGACTTTACCAGTTTATATTGGATAGGAAAATTTTTATTAAGGGTACTTGGGCAATAATGCAAAAAAACAAGAAATAAGGCTACCATTAATAATAATAATTAATAATTTATTTGTTACCGGCTCGTTATGACAATTTAAGCGGAGTAAAAGCATTAAGGAAAGAAAAACAAAATAACACAAACAATACAATTAATACAGTCTAATCAAAGGGTGGTAAGGACCCAAGCGCTGACAGGCCTCAGCACCTAATCTAGCATAGAGTTTTTTATAAACAAAAATAATATCAGTGGCACAAAACTTTCTAATAATCCTCTGATTTCTATAAGAACGCGGCAGATACAATAAATATTTGCAATAACGAAAATATAGAAGTCTTATACCTTGCAAATCTTGATTATTCAAAAACGGGCGCAAACCGGAAAGAAACAACATAGAATGATCGCAATATGTAGAATACATTTACATATTGCGATCTAAAGTTTTACATTACATTACATTAATTAACTTTTACATTAATTTTACTTCTTGGTGAAATTTAAAACTAAAATAGAAGACTCATCTAATAAGAGGTTTCCTGGTAGAAAACCCTTTAGAGCCACCCTGTGTGTCTCGATGACAAAACTTTTTGATTTAAGCTTAAATGAACGGTCGTTTGCTATTTTGGTAAGTTGCGGGGTTGCGTCTATGAAACTTCCACGAATAGATTTACAACCCAAATTAGGGTAAGTTTTTTTCAAGTTTCTACATCCCCCAGGCTCCTGCCCCCCATAAAATTGACACCTTACGAACTTCTAGAGTTAGACATGTAGAGTCATATTTTTGGACTATTCGGTGATTGGAGCTTTCCTGAATGCATCTAAAGCCCATATTAATGTTTGGGTAGAAGTTTTCAAACTTAAACCTCCAATCTATTTTTATTTGGAAGACCCAATTTGTACAATTAATTCCCTTTAAAGAAAAAAGTAAAATTCACTTAGAATCCAGCTCAAAATCCAGAAAAGCACCAAACTTAAGCCTGAAGGTTAAATACAGCTAGACTATAAGCCTTGCTCAGAAAAAGAAAGAAAATTTGAAGTTAAGACAATTATAATAGAAATATGTTAGCCGGATTTTCCAACCACTCAAAATAGGCATGTTATGACACAAAGATCCTAAAAACCCCTTCCCAGATCCTAAATGTGATGTAAAACAGTTCCACAAGTTTGATTCACCTAAATAAACAGCATTCAAGTTAGTGAAAAGCGGTTATAGCGCACTTTTACCAATTTTTTCAACGAATACTTTATACCATTGAACTTAGTACTAGTATCGTATTACACTTGCACCTACATCACTAATGACAGATACACAAATTTATTTAGTTGAGTCAACACCCCGAACTGACAGCATGTAGGCTCTCGTATTCTAGAGGAGCTCAGATATCTTTTTAGCTTATGTGAGCTCTCACATATATTGCTTTTATTGTCAGCTAGTTACTCGACATGTCTTTTTGTCAAGCCCAATGTACTAAGTTTCTTTGGGATCGTCAAACCATTGTTTTAACATATATTTTCGTCAATATATCATGTTCTGGTGATGTATTCTAATACTAAATCATTATAAGGGTACTTTTTTCATAGAGTTAATTGCAGATGAAGATATTCGAATAGTTCGAATGAAATATCCTATACGATATAAAGTAGATGAGGACCTTGAACTACAAAAAGAATTTATATACATAAGCTTTAATTACCATTCTTGACAGAGAATCGAATATGTTCGAGAAAAGCATCATTGTGAGTTTTTTTTCTTCTTCGCTCGAAGAGCCGTATGTTCCCTGGCCACCAGAATGAGCATAGTACTTGCTACATCTGTCGTAGTGCAATGTCAGCAGACGAAGAGCCACCGTTGTATACTCCGTAAGGTTAGAAACGTCAATTGTCAGTTTGCGAAGTAGCTTCAGTAGCATAGAGGGCTGCATCTCTCTGTTTTGATAAAAAAATAAAATAAAAACTCTGTTTTTGGATACTTTTAACGGTTGTCTACAATCTAAAGCCATGCATTCCATGAGATTTTTTTTTCTTGGATCTATCATTTTACAATATTTATATATGCAGTAACGTTTCAACAAGTACAGGGATCTGGAAAATTTGAAAAGTAGAAACCAAAACAAACAGATGAGTTATATGAAAAATAAAGGAGAAATCACAAAACTTCTGAGATTTTAATCTCTTCCCCATGCACAGTATACTCATGAGACCTTTGAATTGTGCAACTCGTCACCAAGTAAACATTACTCTTACTAACCGATTCGCTATCAGCATAACACACTGATAGCGAATACGCAGGGCGGGTTTTTCCTGTTATTTGCAACGCAAAACCGATTTTAACAATAAATAAGCAGACACAATGTTTGACGGTCATTGTGACATCGAGTGCACTCTTTGTTTCTTGAAAAAATTCATTTAAACAAAATTTTAGTCTACAACAGCTTGGAATTATGTAGTAAGCATAAAAAAAGAAGAACAAAAATAATTAAATTTGAAGTCATAACTTTTCAAAGTTTTATTTTGCTTTTCTTGCAATAAAGATAAACTTGCCGGCTAGGGCACAGAAAACTATCTGTACTGAAATGGAGGGATTCAGTCAATAATTTCATTAGCCCCTGTACACTTCAGGTAACGACAGAGGTCTTATACTTACTAGAAACATAATGACAGAATGCAAGACTAAAAGCATTAGTTTGATTTTTAAATTTTTGCCACTTCTATTTTGAAGCTTGTGTTTTAGAAGACATTAAATGTACCATAACTAAAGAGGAGATCAGAATCCCATTCTTTATTTCCTATCAATTCTTCAAAAAAACAGATTTTAGCAGCTTTTACGGTCAATAGAACTAATTTAACGTAAAACCAAGGTCTCAGGTATTCTAGAAGATACTTATTGGTTGTTCCCAAATTAATCAGAAGGTAAATGCCAAGGTCTTACTCCAACAAAACCTGTCCAAAGTCTAATTCTTTTCTAGACATCACCTCCCTCAAGTTCATATTTATTAGGACAGGCAATGATTTATAAGTTTATTTTGTTTAATAAAAAGACAAGAAGAAGATTGAAAATACCATATTTTGTCAATCATGGCTCATCAGATAGATGACGCTAGCCTATAGATATGTCGGAGCTTTGAAACTCTGGTAAACGAGGCTAAAATTACAGTTCGCTATAATTACATTAAATAATCATGGCCTACCAGGAGGCACTGGAATAATAGCAAGATAAGTCATTCCCGTGTTCCAGTCTTTTTGATTGTCTGTCCCAGATTATTTTCAGTCTCTATATGTTGCAGACCATTTCCATATAGGGACTTTTTGGAGTGAAATCCCCGTGAATCTTGTGAGAGCACAGCAAAATGATGCTTTGCCTAGAAATAGTGGTCCATGGGTTCAATCCCCGCTGCCGCAAGGTCGGGCAACAGATCTGATACCTATCCCTGTAAAAACATCCAGTAATTGAAATGTCGGTTCGGAGCCCTGTGGCTTTGCCACTGGCCTTTTGCTCTATCAGTAGCTCTAGAGGATCTTTATCTTGTATCTTTTAATCCCTTTGAATATAAACTAAGCATTGCTTCATATTGAATTTAGTAGGAAGATAATTATACCTTAAAAATTGATATTTCGTTTGACTTACCTGGTCAAAACAATCAAGAAATCAGAAACAGCGTCTCTTTGACCCTTAGTAAGCATTCTGTTTTTCGAGAGCCGATACACCGTGTGCAAGGTGGCATCTAATAAACTCGCATAATTGTCTGCTTCAGCATAAAACTTTGCGTGTTTTATTAACAAAGGTAAAATAGCATTCCCAATGTATCTGTTCAAGGCAAGACCCATGTCTGACTCACCACCTTGAACCTGAAAAGTGAATAATTTACAGCTGAGAGAAAATTAAATATATCTGCTTACTTCAGAATAAACTACTAGGGAGTGAAACATTCTTTTGACCTGTATTTTATTTTTACGTTGCCTGCATTCTTCAAAGTATCGATATGCCTTATATCGATATGCCTTAATCAATCGATATGCCTTATTTTAGCATTGCAATCCAAATTCCAAGAACACAGTAGTGCTTTTAAAAACACAATTCGAAGTAAATGTACGATTTTCCCAGAGCTTTTCATAAAATATTTTACACATTTATTGGCAATATTCTTTCTAGATATTCTGAAGAGAACTGCTGGATCATTCTTAGGCAGGTAGGGGGAAGAGGGGTTCCTACCTTTTTACACCTAATTTTGAATCTAATATAGGCTTTGTTCAGTAAAGTATTTGATCCAGAAAATGTTTTAGCAGGAACATAATTTGGTTTTAATGGAAAATCAATATACGCCTGGCATAACTTGTTACACTTGGTCAATAAATACCCCATTAATTGATAATAAAAAGACATTTCTAGAAGAACAGAAGCGGCCAATAACAAATTTCAATTCAGAAGCCCAATGAATAATAAAAGAAAATGAAAAAAAAAACTTCCCAAATTAATAACACACATAATACTAATAAGCAGTGAACAATTGTACAGTAATTTAATGCATTATTTTTCTGGTATGGAATAAAGCGCTGATTCTACAAGTAATCTTAGTTAATCATAAGTTTCGTATATCATAGCCATAATTTTACACTTACCACCCCAAGGTATGAGCATGTTAATATATTAGGGGATAAACTTGAAAATATTAAAAATATCTAGCCGAATATAAACCAATGTGGTTGAGAGTTGTTTCAACACTAAATTCTATTCAAAGTTTAAAATAGCAACAATAGAATTACTAAAGAAAAACACTTGCGCTATTTTTCCAAAAATTGTATTCTGTCTAAAGAATATTCCAAAAAAAAGAGGGATGTCAAAGATTGCAGGAAAATTATGTTCACCTTATCAAGAACAGTTGCTGCCCTCATATCAGGCAGGAAAGCATCTTCCAGCAATTTGAAGAACAACTCTTTGTCTTCGATTCCGTACACACGCTCCAAGAATAGAACCACACTCTGTTTGTGTGCAGGAATCAGTCCACTAGGCATATCAGATTGAGGCCCATCTTCTCCTGTTGGCGGATTCTGAAGAGTAAACTTCACACTAAGCACTCCACGGAGGTCTTCTAAGGGGACAAGGGAACGTAAAATAGCACGGGCACGTAAAGATTCATTCTTTCCCTGCAAAACAAAGCAAGTTATAAAACTAAGATGTTCCAATTACACACATATATAACTGATATATACCAAAATATATAAAACATAAATTTATAGTATTGTGAATTTATAAGGCATGTAGACTAGCTACTTCGGGTGATTATTTATTCTGTATCATTAAGATTTATGTGAATGTAAAAAATATCATATAGTAATCCCATATCATTTTATTTTTCGGAAAAACTTTCAATTCTACAGCGTTTCGATGTTACCGCACCTAAATACTAAAATTTTTAAGCAAAATTGTCACTAATGTCCAATTTGCCTCGTGAAATCACATTTAATTAATCTACCATTCTTTAAGAGTCATTCAAGTCATAGATAATAGCTTATTAACAATGCTGATACTCATACCTGCAGTCAATGCGCAGGGAGGAACGTTGTTTGTTGAGGGGTCAAAAAGGATCCTTCCAACGACCTAAGGTGGAAATTGTGCGTGTCTTAACCTTCTACCAAGTTTAAGTTTCAAGCTCAAAGGGTTTATTACCAAATGCACATAAATCTCAATTAATCGATATACTCAGTCCATTCCTGGACGCTGAGAATCACATAATTTACGTTTTAAACATAATACACAGAGTGGCCCCTGATCCTACTCTCTGACACAGCCTTACCTCTCTTTTTTAAAAAAAAAACTAACCAATTACCTCACTGCCGCTAGCCAAAGAGGAAACCACTCAATGAAAAAATAATAGGTCAATGGAACAATTTACTGATAATCCTCTCCCACTTATGACTCGGTTTGAAATTTGAACTTGACCTAGTTTTCGGTATTCGTCAATTCAGTGCTTTTACTTTGGTTAGTTAGCTTTTTTGTTTACTTGCTTGCTGACTACAAGCGTAAAGGATATTACAGCTGTATTTTTTTAGAAAGTGGAGGTTTTAATATTGTCCCCCTTGCGTTTAAGTCTTCGTCTCATGTTTTTCTAAGCTAAGTTTTTTTCCTGAGCAGACATTATAGCAAAAACATTCAACAATGGCGGTGACCCAATCATCGTTTGGAAAAGCGATTAAGGACTTGAAGGGACGCCTGATTTCAATTTCTACTGGTCAATCTTCGATCAAAGTGCACCAAGCTAGTGCAAGCTCGATACGGTTATGTCCGAGATACAGTCACTTAGGAAAAGCTTAGAAGATAAAGATGCTGAAATAGTAGAACTGCGATCTCCTGCGATCTTTCAACATGCCGTGTCTCAATGAGAATCGCGGAGTCATCAGCGTCGTTAATTGACAATATTTTCACAAATTTTGCGACACTGGGTTGTAACGTTATAGTTGAAGATACTTCTGACGATTTTATGATCCTGTGCGACCTTTAAACCGGGACCCCTGCACTCTCTTCTATGAGAACAAAAACACTGGACATTGCTTCAATTGATAAACTGTAAAGTTTATTGTCCCAAGTCGACCGGTCTCCCTGCTTAGAATGTGACGATGTGGACAATGCTACTGAGTAATTCATCGACCAATTCTTAACAGTTCTTAACAAGGCATATCCTTTATCGAGCCGGCAAGCTAGACGTTATTTTAAACCGAAGAAACCATGGATTACAGCTGCTGTTCTGTCTTCTATCCGGACCAAAAATAATCTCTTCAGGAAATTCATGTCAGATCCTACACATAAAAATTCATACTATCTTCATGAATTTGAAAATGCTGAAGGGTCTTTAAAAAAGACTTGGTCGATTGTTAACGAATGCCATGGGAAAAAGAAAATGGAAAACCTTCCGGAAGAGATATTATCACCAAAAGACAATAAAACTGTTAAAGGAAAGCAAAATGTTGTTGGTGTCCTAAATGAGCACTTCAAAAATATTGATCACGTAACAACACTTGAGGCATCAACTCGAAGTTCAGCTGATTCAGCATATTCTATTTCCATGCCGCCTCCATCGGATTGCTCTTTTTTTCCTAACGCCGGTGTCAGCAGAGGAATTACAGCAAGTTATGTACCAATTGAAGGATGGGTCGTCGGAAGGTTTGGATGGCTCGTCGACAAGCCTATTAAAAAGGTCTAATGCCAGATGATACAGAATTTTTAGCGCGTATTATCAATTTCTGTTTTTCAAGTGGACGTTTCCAATATTGCTTAAAGTCTGCACATGTTTTAGCCCTGCATCAGGGTGATGGCGCGAAAGATCCAACAAACTACAGGCAATTCTCAATCCTATCTTCATTCGCAAAAGTAATTGAACGATGTCTTTATAAGCACATAGTGAAGTTTTTTAATAAGAGGGGATGTTTTAATGACCTTACGTTTGGGTTTAGGAAAGATCATAGCACTGAAGATGCAATCCTGTCACTCAGACAGTTTATAAACGACACTTTGGATAAAAATAAAATTCCGGCTACTATGTTTATTGATATAAATAAGGCATTCGATACTATTTGTCGTGCAATTTTGCTTTTTAAACTGGATGACTATGGTATACGTGGATCGGCAAATTCTCTGATCGAATCATATTTAACTGGGCGCACTCAGTTTGTGGATGATGTAAATACTACCTCTTCACTACTCGGTATCACTGGTCAAGTCGGTGTTCCTCATGGGTCGATACTAGGACCTCTACTCTTTCTTGTTTATGTTTACGACATTAACAGGGCGCTGGAAGATCTCGGGCGCTGGAAGATCTCGGGCTAAACATCTTATTTGCTGATGATACGGCCTGCACAGTGTACATGATTTTCTCACGTACTGGCCAGTCACTACCTGAACTTAGTAGACTACCCATTGATGAATCTACTTATTTAGAGTGTGTATTTAGGTGATCAGAATATGAGTTGGAAGGAACAATTGCTAAATTGCTGATGAAGTTGGGAAGGAATGTTGGAATATCGCGGCATTTGACATTTATTCTACCTTTTCATGCAATGAGATCGGTATATTTTGCCCTAGTCTATTCTTATCTGAGTTATTGTCCCCTGATTTTCCTGAACACGTTTAAAACTCATATAAAACCACTTCAAAGACAGCAAAATAAAGCACTGCGTATCGTAAGAAATTCCATCCCCTCCCCAATATCCCTACCATTCAAATCACCAATTAAAAGTATACATTCTTTCCTTAATATATTACTTCTGGATTTATTATTATCTTTTCGATGTTTTGTATTAAGTATTTTGCCAAAATTCTACCGAATAATTTTTATACTATGGAACTATTTAACCAACGCAAGCATGATTATGGAACGAAGGGATGTTCTAAATATGTTGAACTCCGAGCGTGCACTGAAAGATCGAGGTTCTCACTCAGACAGTGCATAATCAAACTTTTGAATGTGCATTGGTCGGGCCTTAATCTGTTGGTACACTACGGAATATATAAAAATTTTTATACTTTTTTTTATGTATATATATATATATATATATATATATATATATATATATATATATATATATATATATATATATATATATTTATATGTATGTTTATTTTGTGTTTTGCTGTTGCATTGGTGATTTTTTTTTCATTATATATATATATATATATATATATATATATATATATATATATATATATATATATATATATATATATATATATATATATATATATATATATATGTATATATATATTTCCCCGTGGCTTTACTTCACTGTTCTGTTTTTTGGTGATTTGTTATGGTAAGTTCTCCATTTGGCTGCTGGCTTGGGGTGACGCTTGGTAAGTCATACATTTTTTCTTTTTATTTATTTATAAAAAGTGTGATTGTGTTTA
Organism: Artemia franciscana; assembly: GCF_032884065.1. Taxonomy (NCBI): domain Eukaryota; kingdom Metazoa; phylum Arthropoda; class Branchiopoda; order Anostraca; family Artemiidae; genus Artemia; species Artemia franciscana. The sequence goes on from NC_088870.1 coordinate 28,982,194, forward strand.
ATTACAGTTTTAATAATAATATTTTATATTATTATTATTTTTAATAAACATATAATAAATATATTATTATTTTTAACTTATTAATTTAATAATAAGTTAAATAACAATATTTAATATATTATTACATAATAATATATTATGTAATATATTATTTCATTTTATTTGTTATTTATTTTATTTATTTATGTTTATTTATTTTTATTTGTTTTAATTGCCCGGTAAAACGAGCTAGACTCACAGCCGGGTATACCGTTTTCGTAGTTGTATTTAGTTTGTAAATAAAAAGAACCAGAACCAGCATCGACTTAAAGTTTTCTTATTACCCTTTAGGAATATGAGAACCTGGTAAACTTATAAGTGAAGAGCTCTAAGCATGCACGCTGTTGATTAAGATATAGTGAATCAGGATTTCAGCCCACTTTTTTTTTCAATTAGAGTTCAAGTAGGCGACTTGCTCAAGGAAAATATTTAAGAGCAAAAAATTAACCTGTGCGATTATTGCAGAATCGGGAGCACATCTACCTAACAGATCAACCAAAGTGCAATAAAAGTTCAGTATAGCAGCACCAGTGTCAATATAATCCTCGTCTTCATCTCCAGCTGGTAATGGGTGATTCAATGTGTTGTCAATATATCCACCATCTTCAGTCTGTTGTCGCATTGCTTGAATTCTTTCAGACATCTTGAAAAGAAAAAGAAAACAAATGAATATAAAAATTAGACAAAAAGGGTTACTATGAAACATGTTGAAGAATAGCCTAAATGAAGCAAGAATTAATACAACGAAAAAAAGTACAATCGTTCTTGTCATTTCAGTGACGAATGGTATTAGGATTGCTAAAGGCAAGAATTTTATATTTTTATTTGTAATTTATTTGTAATGTGTGAGGACGTTCGAATTCAGCCTTTGAACTGTGACGACGGAAGCTGGATTATGCTTTGCATTTAGTTGGATTGTACAATAAGCGAAGCTGTTGAAAGTAAGAAAATTGCGAAATGTTACAAATTTTCTAATAACAAAATATTATATCTTACCGACAGTTTGATCGAATACGGAATAAGATTTTTGAATATCCTTTAGATTATGGGGAAGTAAGTTTTCGTGCCCTATAAAATGGGCTTTGTGTACATTTGTCCAGTTGTGAACATTCTACAGAGACAAATTATTGACAAAACAGATAAGGATGCTGTTGTGATACTAGCAGCGAAATTTTTCGGAAAAGATGCGTTTAAAGAGACTATTAAAATCTGTCGTGATATTTTGAAAGTGGATATTCTTGAGAGGCGCCGGGGATCACGTCCGAGTGCAGCTTTTATAGCCTACTTTTACGAATTGCTATCAGACCGAATCTCAAAAGATGATCCTGTTCCACGATTTATGATTATGAACCCATCATATCTTCTGATTTTCCCGAGCGAACCAAATACTAAAGTGGCAGCAAGATTAAATGACTGTGTTCGAATATTAAATTTCCTCGTTGAAAAACAAGAGTCCTATAGCAGAGGTATGGACGAACAAAACTGCTTGTGGCCGTTCCTTCCTAAGCCAGAAAATTGTAATGCAGAGCAACACTTTGGTTTTGTCTTTTTTTTTTCTAGCAACCCATTTCAGCTTATTCCTAGAAAGTGGCAAGGGTCTAACCTCTGCGGTGTTTACGGAAAGTGTGGACCTTATGCCGGATTGATGAATATGACTTTAGATTTTAGAAAACTTCACAGAACTCTTAACTGGGGCCAAAAATCTATTGTTTCTACCCATTTTTATTCGTGGTTTCAGTTGAGTTATCATTCGGTTTTTGCACTTGGGATTGCGGTAGAGAAACGGTATCAGATGTACCTCTTAAACTTTAAAAGTTCTCTCATAGCTAAAGAAATCAGAATTTATCCTTAGCTCCTTTCTAAGTGAAGACGTTAGAAACTTGGCCTACGGCAAAAAAGTCAACTTTTGAAGTAAGACAGATAGATTTTTTTCGACGGCAGTCGATAGCTCTTGATGAGCTGATCAAAACATATGTAATCCATTTTTTGGTAGAAAAATTCCTTTATGAGATTTACCAGTTTGAAAGTTTAAAGCGGTCTGACAACTTCATTAGTAAGGTACACGCTGAAACCAAAAATAGGCCGATACCAGTTGTAAGACATGTAGGGGAGTTTTAAGCAACAGTCGGCTGTTAGCTCACAATCATCTTCGGCAGTGAGGGGTTCGCCACTTTTGCAAGTTGATGTACCTATTATTTGTTTCCGGTGTATTTGATGGTAAGACCAATTTGGTTCCAGTGGTAAGACATGTAGGGAACTTGTAAGCAATAATCGGCTGTTAGGCTACAATCATCTTCAGCGATGAGGGGTTTGCAACTTTTGCTAGTTGCAATGAGGGGTTTGCAACTTTTGCGAGTTGGTGTATCTAGTATTTATTTTAAGATCCTTACAGATTAACAACTTCAGCGTTTAGTCGAAGTGAGGAAACAAAACCAAATTGTTGATCTCGCAACACTTTACTCGGCGAAGCCAAACAAAGATTGCCTCAACACCTCACGTTGCCCATGCAACGTAGATCTAGTTTACCTGCTAGTATGCAGTCTTCCAACCTCGTTAAGCAGCGCGAGTTTATTTCAAACTTAGGGGCTGAGACAAAATCGACCATGTTGAGCAACGGAGAGATAAGCTACTCGTGTTTATGAAAGATAATGGTTCTACCTCATCGGTCGTAAGTGCCCTACAATCCGGTTCACGCATCAGTGCTAAGGTCGTAAAGAAGGAATATCTAAGAATTATATGGATTGACAAAGGCTTTGAGGAATCATATATTATAGGTCTAGTTAACTCTGCTGTACAAGCAAAGCGCTTTGGAGTTAGTTCAGTCGTGCAGTTGTCCTTTAAATCTTATTAAATAAAAAAAAAAAAAAAATTTTTTAGCTGAAACTAAGGAGCGACATTAAAACTTAAAACGAACAGAAATTAATCCGTATATGAAATGAGTTGTCCCCTCCGCAATCCCTCGCTCTTTCCGCTAAAGCTTTTAATTGTTTTAAAAAGTAGAATTGTGGCAAAGAGTCAAACTTTAGCGTAAAGAGCGAGGGATTGCGGAGGGGACAACTCATTTCATATACGGATTAATTTCTGTTCGTTTTAAGTTTTAATGTCGCTCCTTACTTTCAACTAAAAAAATTATTATTTTTTATTTAATTTCTGAACGTTTTTGAATTAATGCATGTTTGGTTTTGGCTCTCCGCACGTAAATTATTAAAATGAAATTTGTATATTAATTCTTTTTTTGGCTAAATGGCTTTCTCTTAGTTTTGATCAGACGATATTGAGAAATAAGGGATGGAGAAGGAGGCCTAGTTACCCTCCAATTTTTCTGTTACTTAAAAAGGCACCTAGAACTTTTAATTTTTAACGAACGTTTTTATTAGTAAAAAATATACGTAACTTAAGAATTAACTTACGTAACAAACTTTCATAACCTTATATTTTTATTATGTATACGAGGGTTTTTTTTACCCTCGTTAATACCTCGCTCTTTACACTAAATCCTAAGTTTTTTCCCAATTCTTTAAGAATGACCCCTGAATCAGAAAGGCCGTAGAATAAATAGTTGAAATTACTAAAAATACTTTAGTATAAAGAGCAAGGTATTTATCTTCTCCTAAATACCTCGCTCTTTATGCTAAAGTATTTTTAGAACCTCTCATATGCGTAACAATCTCTGTTCGTTTTAAGTTTCATTGCTACTTCTTCCTTTCATTTGAAAAAACGTTTTCATGTTTATTTTTCATTGTTTTTTTTTTATAGTAATGCTAGAGAATCCTGCGCCCTTATCATTGAATTTTTCTTCCCCCATGACAGATTCCTCCAAGGAAAGATCCTCCAACATAGCCCCCTCTCCTCAGCCCCACCCCCAAACAAAATAAAATCCCCCTGAAAACGTCTGCACACTTCCCAATAATCATTACTATATGTAAACACTGGTCAAAGTTTGTAACTTGCAGCCCCTCCCCCAGGGATTGTGGGGGAGTAAGTCATCCCCTAAGACATAGTTTTATGGTTTTCGACTATGCTGAACAAAATGGCTATCTCAAAATTTTGATCCGTTGACTTTGGGGAAAAAATGAAAGTGGGAGGGGGCCTAGATGGCCTCCAAATTTTTTGGTCACTTAAAAAGGGCACTAGAACTTTTCATTTCCGTTAGAATGAGCCCTCTTGCGACATTCTAGGACCACTTGGTCGATACGATGACCCCTGGGGAAAAGAAAAAACAAAAAAAAAAACAAATAAACACGCACCCGTGATTTGTCTTCTGGCAAAAAATACAAAATTCCACATTTTTGTAGATAGGAGCTTGAAACTTCTACAGTAGGGTTCTCTGATACGCTGAATCTGATGGTGTCATTTTCGTTAAGATCCTACGACTTTTAGGGGGTGTTTCCCCCTATTTTCCTAAATAAGGCAAATTTTCTCAGGCTCGTAACTTTTGATGGGTAAGACTATCAAAAGTACTATCAATTTTTTAGAGTCTTGGTTACTATTGAGCCGGGTCGGTCCTTACTACAGTTCGTTACCACGAACTGTTTGAAATAGATCTCGATATCGCTCAAAAGCATGCATCAAAATTGATTATTCGTTTTTCTGGGTGTCAACTCCATTGAATCAACCCAAGCAGTGCTATAAATGCCAAGGATTTGATCACTTTGCACGTGAATGTATGAGTGTGCCTAAATGTGGTGAATGTGCGGGGCCCCATGTTAATAGCCACAATAATGCATATTTAGCCTCCACTGTGAAATGCGTAAATTACGGTGGAATCCACAAAACCAACAGCTACTCCTGCACCTTGTTGAAAAGCTGTAAGCTTGCCGCTCCTTCGAGCACTCAAGCTTCAGGCTGATACCCCCCCCCCGCCTCGTAGGCATGAACCTTCGCACCGAACCTGAATGCGTAAACCTGTGTTTTCAGAACGTAAATGGAGCAAGAGATAAGTTAATAATTTTAGCTGAAATATTCAAGTCATTCGAAGCAGTGTGTGTAGTAGAGCACTAGTTAAGTGGCGTTAATAGTAATCAGTTGGAAGTTTCTTGTGAACACAAGTTCTTCATCTGTCCTGCAAATTCACAGGAGGTCGTCCTTCTGGCGTCATTATGATTGGAGTGAATAAGAGCCTTAAGTGTATTTTACTTAAAACCAATGATACATCTGTTGCAGTTGATCTAGGCTATACCATTATTCTTGCAGTTTATATGCCTACTAATTACAGAAACAGACAATCTAAAGAACATTTTGCAAAAGTATGTGCCAGTGTCTCAAAAATTTCTCATGATATACGAGCGTCTGGTAGTGTCATCTTGCTTTGTGGCGATTTTCAAACTGAGCTTATTATTCCTAGTTTACCGGGGTCCCAGATCTTATTATCATCACTTCCGAGAGATCTAACTTTGGCAATGGATAGCAAAAATAATACTTATGTTCATAATTCAGGTAGCGTGATAAATTTGGACATTATAATTTCAGACCTTGAATCGTTAAAACAGTCTCTTGTCAAAGTATCGGATGAAATTTTGATTAGTGATCATTCTCACCTTGAAGTGTCTGTTGTTTTAAATGTTTTATGCCATATTCGTTGCAGTCCAAAATGGCTTCAGAAACAGCTTTGGGATAGGATAGATTCTCAGCAAAATCAGAATTCAATTTTACCTCCTTTTTCAGTCTCATAAATTTCACTCGCTAGAATTAGATATGTATTATACTGAAATAGTTCAGGCTATGAAAGTTGCGGCTTCCCTTCGGATGCTGTTATTAAAGTGCATAGAAATACACAAAAAAAGGATGGTCTGTTATACCATGGTTCGGTTGAAACAAAACAGAAACATCAGCTATGGTATCAAATTTGGGATCAATGCAACCGACCGAGAAATGGCCCCCTTTTTTAGATAGTTGAATAAAAAAATATATATATATAAAGTTAGTAGCAACATGGAAGAAGCAACAAGTAAAAGATACATCAACCAAAATTAGGAATAATCGAAAGTTACTTTATAATCAGGTTAATGGATTAACGTAGTCATCAACTGAATTATCTGACCAAATCCCGCTATGACAATAGTATGTACACTTTACTTCAGTTTTTTCGTCCAGCCCCCCCCCCCCATCAACTGAATTGAGTTATCGTGAATTGTTATATAAGCATTTTTATCTGTTTAACCCATGTAAAAACCTAGTTTGTTTTTCTCCATCTTCGGTTTTTGATTCAAATTAGATTCCTAAAATGTGAGAAAGCCGCAGGACCAGATGGTTTATTACCAGAGCACCTTCTGTGTGGTACTACAAAATTATTAGAGCATCTTACGTTATTTTATCAAGTAACTATAACACATCATTATGTCTCTTCTTTTATGGGAGAAGGTAAATTAGTTTGTATACGCAAGAAGGGCAAGGATCTCTCACACTGTTCATGATACAGATCTATAACACTTTGTTCTTTTATTAGTAAATTATTTGAAAATATTTTACTCCCATATTTAGCAAAAAATGTGCCATGGGGGTCCATCAGTTGGGTTTTCGAAGTGGTGTAGGGGTTCAAAATGCACATGCAATATTTCTGGAAATAATGAACACCATTATAATTTTTAAAAACAAATATTTGTGTACGGAGTTGATGTTTCAAAAGCGTTTGATACTATGCTGGATAACCACGCTTTTTTTTATCGTTGTTGCGTAGTGGAGTTAACCAGTTTATAGGCCAGTGTTTGACGGGTTGGAATGGTAATTCATCAGTAAGAATTTTTTCGGAAAGGCGACTTTCAGACCAAATTTCTTTACGTCTTGGAGTAGAACAAGAGTCAATTCTTAGCCTCTTTATATTTAATAACGCTATTAGAGCATCCACACAGTACCTACCCCCATACGTGATTGACGGTATCGACATCAGCCACTTGTCGTATGCTGATGATATTTTGTTATTTTCGGACAATTTAATATCAACTCCGAATGCAATTAATACATTACACTACCATCTACGGGAGATAGGATTAGAGAATGAAACTACTAACAGAATTCTTAATGGCAAATACTAATAGGGATTTCCAGTATCATTCAATTAGGGTGGGATCACTGAAAGTTCTTGATAAAAATTCCATTAATTACACTGGGTTGCCTTTTGGTCCGTCAATTAAAGCTACGCGGGAGTTGATGTTATCGTCTGCATTAGGAAAACTTAGGAAAACGTATGGCCTGCTAGTCAGGGTAAAAGGTCGTTTTAGAAACAAACACTGGCACAAATTTATAATTCAATGTTTGCACCTCATGTATTTTTCATTGTCCCATTTTTGAAGTTTTTAAGTAAAACTGATAAAAAGCATATCCTCGTATACTTTTTTCGGTTTTGTAAATATTTTCTTGGAATTCCGCTACGGTTCAAAAATAGGTATATTATACGGAATATTCTATATTCCTGTTAAAACGGATCAGCAATACGATCGGTTTCTTAGACAATCTAGAAAAATAGAATAAATGTTCCCCTTAATTGTCTTGTTTATAGTTTTGCCGCCATAGCTTTAATAAAACAGCTATTTATGCGGTATGTATTATGAGTGTTTATACGTTACGTTTTATGAGCGTTTTTAGTTTCAAGCACTAACGATCTATCATAAACTATTTATTACATATTTACAAGTTATTATGAGCATTATGAGCTACTTATTGTGGTCCTTCTCGTTAGAAGTGTAATTTTATATTTTCCAGTTTTCTTTTCATTTATTTCCTATACTCCTCTGTGTACATACATGTAAGTATAGAGGGCATAAATAATAATTACTATTATTCCTTCTAAAAGAGGTGGTTGGAAAGAAAGACTCAATTCTTTGCAGTCTCAAACACATATCTTATTCTAAAGGACTTCACGAGCTCAAAATATGTGTAATAGTGTGTAGAACGATAGACGTAACATCATTACTAGATATAATTTAAAACTACACTTTGTAAGACCTTTTGTTCATCCCCACTAGACAACAGCAAATACTCCCGGAGGCCAACCTATTCTGTCTGTTAGCTATATGCTGGAGCAAGGGTCCTGAAAGACTGTTCAAAATTCGACACCCCATTGAAAAAGAAGGTAGGTAAAGAATGGTAAAATAATTAACAAAAATTTGACTGAAAGACTCAAAGCAGAGATTTCTGAATGATGGAAAAATTCTTGATCTCTCAAAGACGAGATTTTAAGTTAATAGGTCACGAAGCTTATGAAAAACCTGACGTTTGACGAAGCACTAACAAAACGAATGCACTGAAGAAATTTCTACACATCTTTGTAGTCCAAAAATATCTTTTATTTGATAATGTATGAAAGCCTAAACAATTTCCTGTGGCACTGAACAGTCACCAAAACGGTTGATTGCGGTATTTGCTTCTAGAAGCAAATACTCTAAAAGGTAATGCATAAAATTGAAGGAATTAGAAACGAAATATTAACCCGGGCTGATATTCTCATCCAATTTAACCAGGGTTTGATGGATACGGATGACAACAATATAACACTACCCTCATGGAGGCCAGATAAAGCGCAAACATGCAAAACCATAACTGTGACTGTTGCAGCAAGTTTGGCTAATCTCCGCCCACTAAGTTACTTTGGAAACCGTCTCCAACCTGTAAACAGCGGTAAAATCAAAACAGGTTCTAAACAGACATAACTTTGAGATCAGATGTAGCTTCCCAATAAGTTTGGTTGGAATGAGCAGCCTTCTTTCGACAAATGTGCTGGGAAGAATTCAGGGCCAACTATTTCTCCTCTCCAACAGAGGTCAAATCCGTGACGACCTCAAGAAGGTAAAAGTGGGACATCAACTGCTATAAATGATTAGGTGTTGGCAAATAATACAACCGCATTCAATACATATCCTACTAATTCAGATTTAAGGAGCTTTGAAACACCCACGAAGTACGAAAACTCACCCAAGAAGTACATCAAGTACCGTTGACCCTGAAAAGGCAAAGGGTGACATTTTTACCTCTCATGAATTCGGAAAGACCCTTAGAAGGCAAACCATGAAAAATAACTCTCGCTTACCATCTAGTTTTGTTGAAATCCGATAACTATTCTGGTAGATCCCTTCACTACAAGAATCTGTACTCCTCTTCACCACTTCGCCACGGAGTTAGGATCAGCCTGGACCACAAGGAGAACACTACCCTTAATTTTTTCCACAACATTTGGTAGACACTTGACAACCTGTTCTTGTTGATATCATGATAACACGAATTTATAGATCAGCTCTACCATATCACGTATTTAACACAAACTCTTGTGTTAAAAAAAAAAAAAAAAAAAAAAAAAAAAAAAAAAAAAAAAAAAAAAAAAAAAAAAAAAAAAAAAAGCTAGAAGCCTTACCCTTATTTCCCAATAACCCGTTCTGGTATGTAGTCACATGATGACAGGAATTTAGGAAACACTCACCATTCTCTCCCTCAAGACATTAATCACATTCTGATCCCCAAAGGGCATAACTAGGAGGAAACTTTTACATCCCAACAGGCTCGGTCAAAATAAAGCAAGATCTTCTGGTAGATGTCCTTGAGGACAATAATTTAGAGATCCCCTCTCCACTCATAGTGTTTGCATTGTGTCAGCCCTAAAAATACCGTTCCAACCTGTTCTTTGTCGTATCATCAACAAGCTTATTTGAATCCAAATTCTCTGCCAAAATATGAGCGAAAAATGAAATCTCCAACCGTCCAGAAAATAACAAGCCTAATGGTGACAAGCAAATAACAGGTCAAAATTTCACACAGTTCAACAACAGTCATATATATATATATATATATATATATATATATATATATATATATATATATATATATATATATATATATATATATATGTGCAGGAGAGTCTAAACACCGTCTTCTAATTACATATTTCCCATGCAAAATTTTAGGAGGAGGAAGGGGGATGACTAGAAATGTTATGATCTTTATTTACTTTTTTTATGCCACGGATGTGTAGAAATGTAAGTAAAGACTCCACCCAAGGTTGGGTAAGAGGAGCGGTCAACTAAGTGCATGTTCTAGAAGTATAACATTATTAGATCCCTAAAAGGCTTATTTTCACAGCTAAGATCCTTTCGTTTTGTTTCCTTGTTTAGGATCCAAAGTTTAGTACGCGAAAGAAAACGCTACTTTTTGTCCATGAAAGTTACTGAAAGTTTTGCAAACCTTAGAGGAACTCTTTTTTTTTGTCTCATGATGCCTATTACTGAAAGAAGTTTCAAATTTTAATATATTTATCTGACTGTTGAGCATCTAAAAAATAATTCAGCAGTAGTGTTGCTACAAGACACAGATAAAGCCTTGAACAGTTCTGTAAGACAATGCTGGGTAACTAACTTAGAGGATTTTCTAATCCTTTTCAGTAAAAGTTTTCATTAAAACAAAACCCACCAATGATATATCATCAAAATCCTTCAAAATTCCCCCAAAAAAATTCACTCGACATAGACATTATGGCTCATCTGAGGCGCCATTCACTTTGCTGGAGCGGCAAGATTCAAATCCATAAGAAGATAGTGAAACTACGAGAAAGCTCAATTTCAAATATTTTTGAAGATTTTATCTTTTTTTGGCTAGAAATCTTGCATTTTTTTTAAGCCTTTATGTGAGAGGGTAGGATTCTGCAAGTCTAATGTAAATGAAGTCCCTCCAGCGCAAAGTATGATAGTATATAGTTATTCAGTAATGAATTAAGCAAGAGAATAAGTTTAACTTCCTGGAAAATCTGAGTAGCAACTATTGCATACCTATTTACTACATACTATACATACTATTACAATTACTATATACAACTACTACAAGTATATACCTTATTTGCTTCCACAATGGCTTGAAGCAAACCTTCTCCTTCTCCTCTTAAAGCCGGTCCAAGACACTCTGGTCGACGAATAAGGAGTCGAATAACAAGATTGGCGTTTTCTTCCACACTTTCTCCTGAAAATACCAAGTAAAAGTGGATTTAAGCAAGATTTTCCTCATTAAGAAAAGGCTGAAGGCAAACAAGACAAATAAAGGTGGAAGACTTACAAATAATTTGTGTTTTGCTCCTGATAAAAGTCAGCTAACGAATTACCGTAAATAAAAGCAATTGCTTAATAGACATTCATTAAAACAATTAAAAAAGGAAATGTCAAAATTTTAGTCGGGTGGGTTGCTTTTATAAAACAGAAAAGAAAAATTATAAGTTTTTTTTTTAGTATTTGTCCATTACAAATTAGCTACAACTAATTTGAAAATAATCATGTGATACTAAATAGCAGGTAATTTTTTTTTATTTTACAACAAGAGTCTGTCGCTGTGTACAAAGGATTTTAATTTTTTTTTCCTGTATTTTGAGGGCCTGAGCCTGTCTTTAGAGCCTGATCCCTAAAGACAGGCGAGTACATCTCATTATAGAGCTTACATACGGTCAGTATGTTTCATTAAAAGGTGACAATTACACTTAGTTTGTTGAGCACGAGGTCTTATATTAAAACGAAGGATGATAGTTGTCATAATTAAGGCCCATGAAGCCAGTTTTTTCAGTTTAGAAAATCATCCCAAAACCACCAGGAATAAATTTATTTACTATATACCAAAATGAAGCCACGTAATTCAGGTGTATAAAATGATGTTGATACTTTTCCGTACGTAAACTCTAAAAGAAAAGAATAAAATGTAGCCATGAAACTTTTGAGAAAATTTATTACCACTTTATGACAGAATTGAGAAAAAAGTGGACAGATCAAGTTCATGCATAACTATGCAAGGCGTACGGAACTGAAAGTAAATAAAAGTAATTAAAAAACGTTTGTGGACATACCATTTACCCAAACACAAAAACGAAGGAAATCAAGGTATCTTTCTCCTTCTACTGGATCCCAACCAAGGTCTGGATACCCTTTTTCAAGCAGCTCACTGTTCGACTGAAGACCACAACGGGAAAGATAAATAGCAATCTTCTCCAAATAATGCTCCCTGAAAAATAAAAGTGTCGAAAAAGACCCAAACAAAACACAAAATAACAAACATATAAGAAAATACACACAAAAAAAAAACAGACAGAAGAAGGCCGAATATCACAAAGACCTAGACGTAGAACGAAAAATTGAGAAAATTTATATTACATGTGAAATGCGAAAATTGAAAAAATTTGCAAAAAGGATATAAAATTGTAATGGATTGCTTGAGGAAAGATAAATCAGACTTTTCGTTATTCTGAGGAGTTCTAATGTTTTGTCACTGAAACTTACTGAAATGGATTTACAACCTACAGTAAAAAAAAGGCTTTTAAAGTTCCCAAGCCTATCTTTTCATTCCTTCCAGAACACTTACTTTCCACGAACATGGAGCAATTTAGTGATATGTGAATACAGCGCACATGAACTGATGGAAGGCCCAAATTAAAATTCACGAATCTGTTTCCCAGTTCCTCCCTCTATATTTCTACTTTTGAGCTCAAACATTCTACAAAATTGATTCCACATAACCAATAAAACACATAGAAATACGACATAGATCATCCTGAGAATTATTTTATTACAGCTGCTTCCGAGCACTTCGAGCAAACAGTTCAAGAGGTACTGACTCTAAGCAGAACTTATAAAAAAAAATCTATTCGATGTTTCAGACCTGTCTCCCTAGAACCCTACAAGTCTCACAAGTAGTGATGAGTGGAGTCAGAGCCTCAAAGCAACTTTTCTAGACCCTTTACAGGGCTGTAACCACTCAACTACGCTTTCAACGAAGATAACAAGTAATGAAGCTTACTGATGATTTTTTTTGTAAAAGCAGTCGATTAGAATTAATCAGAAAAAGATCAGAATCAATATGGCTGATTTAGAAGTCAAAAAAAAATAGGATTGGGTGCCTTGAAGGTAAATTAGTAAAAATTAACTTTTTAATCGGAAACAGGCGACAGGAGTAATTGACTCAAATGAACATCTTGTGAATCTCACCAGACTCAAACACGCAAGCATAAGAGAGTGTTAGAAAAAAAGGAATATTTAAGGAGACGTTAGTTTTAAATAGGAAAAAAAATATTCAAATCAAATATATTTAAAATCTAGTAGATGAAAGTAGGATATAAATCGAAAAGAAAAATAGTGAGTGAAATATATTGAAATTCTACCTTAAAGTACAGAAAACAATCCCAAAGGTCTATCTACCACCCTACTTTGAATGAGGAGCGACCTCAAAATGTCTGCTCATGGCAAAGTTTTGAAGGATTTAGGTACTAAATCTCCTATATGCAAGACGTAGTGTCCCAAAGGTGAACTTTTTATCTTTCTGACAATAATAAAAAAAAGGATGTGAGACCTATAGCTCAGCTGACCATAACTAAAATACATTCCTAAAAAAAAAACAAGTCTTTAACAAATGCAGCTTTAAACTATTTTAATTTGCATGGATAGTTATAGCAAATAACGTGTTTGAACAAAAATAAATCCAACAGCAAAATGCTTAGCGATATCTCAGCCATCAGCAATTGAAATAGCAGGAGAAATTTACCTATAGTGACCAACTAATACAAGACCCAATTTTTCATATGATATGCTTTGAGTTTCGGCGGGCGAGATGAAACTCTACAGATACAGACTTTTAGTGAGAGAAGAGGTTTTGCTTGACCAAAGCCATAAAATCCAAACTCTGTTTAATAAAGAGTATAAAAACATTATTGCGAACAAATATTGATTTTAAGAAAGCACAAGCAACCACTAAAACGGGTTACACTGTTAGCAGTCGAGGTTTCTCAGCATATTACCAATAGCACATATTGTGTTCAAGGTCGTATCCAGGGGAGGAGGTCAGGGGGTTTGATCCCCCCCACCCAAAAAAAAATATTCCACTTCACAAAAACTAATCAAAAATCCATATAAACAGATTTTGGATGGGTTTTTAATTTCCCCCCTGAACAAACATCCTGGCTATGCCCTTGATTGTGTTTGTAATTACGTTCGTTATTAAAGGCAATGCTCGAACGTTACCAGCGGAAAGAGTCATATGCCTCCCACATATTATTTTTTTTTAGTCACTTCGTATGGGAGTGTCTGCCCTCGAAACTTCAGAGGGGTCTTATTCGATAAGACTTAAAGTTCAGGTGCCCTTCTTAAGTGTTGAAGGTGATAGGAAAGCAGACGGTTCAACAAAGGGGTATAAAAAAGTTTTTCAGCCGTTCAGCTCGAAACATACACCCAAAATTGAATTATAAAAATAATTCAAATTTGGGGGCATAGATCCCCAAAATAGGGTTATTCCTAATCGGTTTGAATCTTAATAGAAAATTCAAAAATCTCTTTTTATAAGGTCACGAGCCCAATAAATATTGGGCCTACAAATTGAAAAAAAAATCCAATCGACCTGAAATTATCAAGAATTACAGCCTGGAAACATTTTTTAAAGGAATAAAGGAGGCCAAGAAATGTTGCAAAAAACTTGCTTTCCCCGATCAGTTTGAAAATAACAGCCTTCATTCCCTGGACCAAATAGAGTCTAATGCGAAAGAGCTAGTTTAGCCCCCCCCCAAAAAAAACCCCAATGCACAGGAAAAGTTCAAATTTTTGATGGGAGAAAGGATTAGAGGACCTGGAAATTGGCCAATAAGATCGTTATCGTTGATCAGTTAGAAACTAACAGCCGTAACTTCCTGGGCGAAGAGGAACCTATGTAAAACCTGTGCTGGGGCAAATGGGGCCTGAAAAAGAGCCAACTTTTTTCTCTAGACCCAGATTTGGTAAGTCATAGAAAGGTATTTCTCGATCAGCATTGAAGTCATATCTAGAAGGGCCACAAAAATCTTAACGAAGATACATAATTCCGAAAAATACGAGGTATCGACTCATGACGTCAGAAACTAGGCTTAACATTTTTGTGTATCTTCTATAGTCTACCACCTGATATAGTATATCACGTGTACGATCAAACATTACCTGTTCTTGGAATATTTTTTAGACTAATTTTTTTTTTAATAAAAGCTATTTTTAAAACAAGACCTACAGTTTCGAGTAAGATTTCAGTGAAAAGAAAGCATTTTGAAGCGTTATGTTATCTATATTTGATACATGAAACTGGGCAACAAATTTTGTTTTCTCCGATTAGCAGGAATTTACAGGGCATTCAAACTGGGACAGAGGGATCTCAATGAAGACAAAATAATTTGTTGTACTGATTTGTGACGCCCAAGGTAGACCCATGTATGCTTTGTCTCTAGTCGGCTTGTAACTTACTTACATATTCACGGAACAAATCAAACCTAAGAGGAGAAAAGGTTTTGTGAAAATTGGGTTGTTTCGATTCGAGATTCCCTAAATAGCTCAAATCTTCTTTTTTCCCAATCGAGAGGACATCGTCATTGTAAGCAGAACCAAGGGGACTTTAATGACAATAACAAGTCATGGAAAGCAAACAAGTCACTGTATAGCTTTGCAGCAAGGAAGTTCCTCTTTGTTTTTTCGTTGATTCTCTTGAAAATTTCAGGATAACAGGGCAAAATGTTTATTAAGGTGAAGATTAAGGAAATAAATCTGCCCCCCCCCTCTCAAACGCCGTAAAAGGCTTTACAAAGTCGCTTGTAATTTCAATGAAAACATTATAAATTTTTAACGATGTGATTATTAGTAGCCAATACATCAACAACAAATGCTGATACATTAATAGCATCAACAACAAATGCTGTTACATCAATAGCATCGAAGTTACAGAAAAGAAAAAATATTTCTCAGAATACCGAAATTTGTGACTTTCGATCTAAATTACTATTTTAAACGGATATTTTTTTTGTCAATAACATTCCTTTTGATTCTAGTTCATCCAAACATGTAGCAAGTCGATGCCTAAATAAAAATCAGTTTTTTTTTCAATGTTGTCACGACTAAATATAAATTGTTTAAATATATGCCTGATCTTCAGTATAGCACAAATGACACTCTAGACGGTTTGGGGGGGGGGGGGGTCTTTGAAGTATTTCCTGTTAGTTTTGCGTTTGGCTTCATTATTCGCTCTGATTTCTGTTCATTTTAGGATTCATCTATTTCTACATAGCAGTATCTACCAGCTTTGTGTTTGATGAGATTATTAATATTAATTTCTCTTCAGTTTTCGTTTCATTTGTCTATTGAGAATAATTTTCGTTTGTTTTACGTTTCAATTATTAAAAAGCTTTATTTCTACTTGTTTCGGGACTTGTATATGGCTGTTCACGTTTCTACGAAAAATTCGTGCTTTGGAAAAAAAAATACGGCATGAGAGAAAGATATACTACCTTAACGCCAGGGCAAGTTCTGTATTTTCCATAAGTGATGAATATGCAACATCTAATGGAGTTGAGCCTCTGAGAGATGGTCGACTGAGAAGAATATTCGAATTTTCCAGAAGGAATGCTAAGTTGTCAAACATCGCCTTTTGATTTTGTCTCGAAGTTCGACAGAAGTAGCATAGAAAACGGCAGCACGCTACAACCATTTCATGGGAAGTATCCTGTAATATCATAACCAAGAAAAAAAAAAGTGCAAAACCACATGGATAAAATGACAACTTGGATAGAGTTAAAGTCAGATTGAGATAAAATCGTATTTCTACAAATCTAATTAATAGATCTAAGAAATAAATATCTTCAAGTACGTTTTTCTCTTTTTTTTAAAATTTAGTCATTATTATTAAAATGGAGAACAGACCCTCCTCCCTACTAAGTTTATTATATAAGCCCCTAAATAGGACAAAATATCTGACAATAAAATATATGCACAAGGCTCCAAATCTATAATATCTAATAAGAAAATTATTTTAAGCATTTGGATTAATTTTTAGATTAAAAAGATTTAGATAAAAAAAGATTAAAAAGAAACAATCTCGATAGCTAGGACTTTGAACTCTGCCCTTAAATTAAAAGAAAAATACCATGGAGCATGTAATTTTTCTCGTGATTTTTGACAATTCCACTTCCTTTTTACAACCCTACAGTCCCCCTTCTCCTCTTTTAACTCAACGAAAAATTTTTTACAAACACTAGACACATTTTAATATATAAGCTATCATGAAAAGTATAATATCTAAGCCAAAACGAAGGATCATCTTTAAAATCTTATAGATCACCCGCCAAACTAAGCTAATGAATATAATTTTTATTGCTAAATGTTATCTTTAATATTTGTCTATAAATATTTAAAAAGCGTTGAAAAAGCTTACTTTTTCCGTTGGCGCTGCTGGCGTAGATTCCATATCCCCAATGGCTCCCTGAGATTGCGGGACTTGTACATCACTCTGAGCCTGCGCTCTTCTTCCCAAAGTGTTCATCATAATAGCCATTACATTTTCGTTCATTCTTAGATTTCTAATTAAATCTGGATGTTGAAAAAACACATGATTGTTAACCATGTTCCTAGAAAAAGTGTGTTTGATCATATAGAGTCAGAGTTTTACAGCATATGAATGAAAGAAAAACCTCTGACTCGGCGATTTTGGTTGCAGTAATTAAAATAGGCTATGTGACTTTTTTTCCGGTTGAGATTTATACACCCCCATTGATTAGGCTGGGTAAATACCCCCCTATTTTCCGAGGGTTTCTCAAGAATTATTTTATTGATAAGACACTCCAACTTATTTTCAAATGTCACTTCATCTTTTTCAATTGAAAGGATACTTATCTTTTAACACCAAAATTGCCTTCTTTGGCGTTAAATGCAATTAAGCATGTCCGTTGTTATAAGAAAAGAAAAAGACAATAAAAACTGATCACTTTGGCAACCAAGCATCACAGTAGTTGAATTTCTCCTTCTAATACTACTACAAGTTCAAGCATATCATCTTAGAACAAAATTTTTTGGTAATTCCGCCTCAGAATAATCATTCATTATTGAACTTAATAGATGCCTTGATTTCCGTCTATTTTTCAAAAGTAAAATTATTGCAGTTATTGTGTATAAATATACTATATTCAAGAATTTTCAGTACTATAGTTTTGTACAAAATAGCGTTCATAGCGTCGAAAGCTACTACAGCTATATGAAAAAGAAAGAACACAAGAAAATCTTTCAACTATTCAAATAAAACTAATAGGGCTAAACATTATAAAGCTTACCAGAGAAGTACTCTAACCAATTCTTCTTCTTCTTGAGACATTTGCACGGGTAGAAGTCCTCTGACCCGACTTAACCCTTCCCAAAGAAGTTGAACATCTTTTTTTGTCTGAGAATTGATGACGTAAGTGCTCAAAAGGGCTCTCATTACTTCTCCTACACCATCGTACTGACGAAGGAGCAGTCTAAAAAAAAGTATTAACCTTAAAGTGTTGGGATTCTCTGAAATTCCTTGACCATAAAAAGGCTTTGCAAAGTTTTTCATAAATGTAATGTCATTTTTCTGTCTCCGTTACTTTCCCTTGCTATTTTTTATTGTATATCCTTGACAAGTATATACACATTGAATGTCTCCATTTAGTACTGTTTCAAAATATCTAAAATTTAATAAGCTTCAATCTACCTATCGAAAGTCAAAGCTGTAAAATTTCAAGGTAGGGGGATACGTTATTCGACCTTAACAAAAATTGCACCATCAAATTCTGAGTGACTAACTCCAAAAATCCAAAATTTCAAATTTTTGGCCTCACAAGTAAGTGCTTATTAGTTTATATGTTATATAGTTTATATGCTACTTGTTGTTATTTCTTTTTCACCTGAGGTACTCGTATCGAATCAGCGGTCGTAGAATCCCAGGAAAGGTTTTTAAACATAAATCTTAAACTGCAGTGTCCTTTTAAGCAGCCAAAAATTATCCCAAACAACTAACACTGCCCTTTCCGCAGTTTTCTACCTCTAAGCCCCTCAAAGGCAAACTCGGTATCAACTCAACATTTCAAGGCAAGCATTAATTAGAAAAGTCGAAATATATTTTCAACGGTAGTACAAGCAAGGCACTTCTACGCCATGGGAGAGACTAAAGTTATGAAGAGCTGCTTATTCTATATAGAAGGATTCATGAATAAATCTTTAAGAGAAAGGTAGACTTGTTATAGATTGTTGAGCCTATGGTCTTACAGATATTTGGTCTTGGCCATTTTAGTTTGTCCCAAAGACATTCCATAGAAACTACACCGTGCGGAAATGATTAATTTCAGAGTCAATATTATAGTAAATGTTCATCCTCTTCTTTTAGTGTGCAGGGTCAAGAAAGTGTTACTGCAAAAAGCATACCAGGTCAACTTAGTCCATATTTCCTTTTTTTTTAAGGACATGTAAAGCACTATGTTTTCATACTGAAAATTGTCTTAAGGATTTTTCTATAGACAAGGTAAGAGCATTGGCAACACAAAAGGTATTCTCTAGGACATCCGAGAGGAGTCCTGGCTACCTAAGGGGAGAAAGGTCATCGGGCCAACCTCACAGAAGTTTTCCGTATCCCTCCCGTGCGCTGCCTCAAGGCAGTATTCTTACTATTAATTGATCATAAAGCAGCTGCTCTATTTAAATAGCTTGCTGAACTTCAAGTCAAAAATTTTGTAGGACCTGTAAAATTAAATGGTTTCAAAAAAAAAGAGAGAAAAGGGGATCACGACAGAGATATCTTAATACTTATGGTATTAAACGACCAGTAAATCTTCAATAGTAACCAACATCATAAGACATGAATGTTAGAAAACAGCATATATATATATATATATATATATATATATATATATATATATATATATATATATATATATATATATATATATATATATATATATATATATATATTGTATGGATGGTTGTATGGATGAGTAGGGTTAAGGCCTCATTTAAGTACTGGTCTATATTAATCACTAATTTAGGAAAATAGTTTTCCCTTTCTCCTTCTATCTCTCTCTTTTTTTTTTTTTTTTTTTTTTTTTTTTTTTTTTTTTAATGTGTTTGTTCTGTTGCATTGATGATTTCTCTTTTCGTTATATATATATACATACATATATATATATATATATATATATATATATATATATATATATATATATATATATATATATATATATATATATATATATATATATATATATATATATATATATATATATATATATATATATATATATACCATGTCATCTAATTTATTACCTGATAATTCCCCAATTAAACTTAAAACGAAAAATCCAAAATATCAACCAAAAATAAATAAATAAAGAAAAACATAATATTAACCTAGTTACTGAAAATATCTCACTAAATAGATTGACAGTTTAATATATACTGACAGCCATTCCTAAAAGTCTAGGGAACTGTGTATTTTTTTTTCTAATGTTATAAAAGAGAAAACTTCTAAAATTCATTTTGTTTTCAGTGTAGGGCAAATGTATTCATGCTCTTTACAAGGCGTCAACTCTACTCCTACATGCTGTAGTTTCTGCTCGTTCTGTGTTTAACTTGATTATCCATTGTAATTGCTCTTCTTTTGCTGTTTCTCTTATTTTTTGATAGTGATTGATGTTTTATTTTACATTTGAACATTTGATTTCTGCCGGTCCTAGGCTTAATATTGCTCTTCCTTTTCTTTTCAGAACTTCATTTGCTTAAAAAAAATCAATTAGTTTCTGTTCATTTTTAACTGATGTAATTTTTTTATTGGTTAGTAAAAGCGTCATTCGTCAAACTTTTTTTCGGTTTTTTCCTTCAGAATTAAGATTGGTTTGCAATTTGAGAGGTGAACAAAATTTTATTACAAATCTAGATAAAAGTTGTACTATAGAACAATGTATGGATAGTTACGTCGAATATTATTCAAATAAATGGATTGAAAATTTTCATAGTCTTTGGGACTCTATAGGGTTGAAGCTTTTCCACCATGATCATGTTACAACCCTGAATGCGGACAAATGTTAATCAAAAATCCCCTTCAACAGACCTTAAAAGTTAAAACTTAATTTTCATAGTCATTTCTGAGATATTGCAGATAAACCCTTTTGAAAAACTTGAACCCACAAACTATTTTTTATTTTATTTAGTATAAAATCACTCTCAATATGCTATGAAAGTCTTGACTTAATACCTTTAGCAATTCCTGGTATATTGCAGGTGCGTTTCAGTGACCAGCTGGATGCACATGGTGCCTTTTGATTCAGCTCAACACCCCCTGAAAGTTTCAACCTAACACCCTTAGGCACTCTTAAGATATTACAGTTGTAATATTTATTTCGTATAGCTCCTTTTAATAATTAAATAAAAAAAACAATTTTTTTTTAACTGAAAGTATGGAGCGACATTAAAACTTAAAACGAACAGAAATTACCTCGTATATGAAAGGGGCTGCTTCCTCATCAACGCCCCGCTCTTTACGCTAAAGTTTGACTCTTTCTCTCAACTCTACTTTTTAAAACAGTAAAAAAACAGTTAGAAACTTTCAAAAAATCTGTCCTCGGTGGTGAATTCGCGTCAACAGGAGTCGACCTCCTGCACAAGCTAGCCCATGCCTATTACCGTCCTATATTAATACCCGTAGATATTAAACACAATCACAATGGGGAGGTAGTTCATAACAAACATAATCGCAAGGAGTAGGTTAATTAGTCACGAAAAGCTTACCAAAATAAACAAAATACAGTGCAATTCTGTGTCGTTCATAATTTTACAGTTTTAATGAGAAGAAAAAAATATTACATCTTTATTTATAATTAAAGTGTAGATAATTCTCGCTAATTTTCACAAAATAGCTCGATTCAGCTTTCGAAAAAACAAAACTACGTGCGAACTTTTAGTGAAAAGATCGATAGTATAGTTCTTATTTTTCTTTTTGACAGGGAAGTAAAGAGCGACGGTAAAAGCTAAGAAGAACAGGTACTCCCTTTTTGTGATTGAGTCAATATTAACGTAAACAATAAAGTTAGTAAATTGACAATAATACAATTGGGCAAGTCAGTAGGCTTGGGAGTTCGGTTCCCAAAATCTTAAAATCTTAAGATTTTTATAATTTTCTCAACAGTGCCCAAAAACGTCCATATAAATCACTTGTTCCTGTTTTGTTTACCCCCCCCTCCCTATAAAAATGAAAGTAATGTGGAAGCAGCTGCATGTATTTAACCAAAGTACAAAATTACATAAACTAGAAATAAGAAAAAAATTGAATGAAAATATGTTACAAATTTGGGGAAGTTGCCTCAGTTTTAGGAGAACATAAGCAAAGCTAGCCTTTTTGCAAGGACTGTTGTGCGCTCCAACTGAAACAGAAAATTAGCTTTTACAAGGAATCATACATTTTTCAAAGCACCCATACCTGAACATTTCACGAACAAGTTGTCTGGATTCCATTTCTGATTCCTCTGCCCAACGCACAATTGTTGCGATCAACACTTTCCTGAATTTTTCTGAAAATGAATGCAAAAAGCTACATTTGAAAAATGGAATTTCAATTTCATGTAACAGGTTTGTAAAGGTAGTGGTTTCATTTTTGACATTATGAATTTAATGCAAAAAAGGGAATTTTGTTCTGTCTACAAACACGCAAGAAAACCAAATCTCAAGACATGTCTGTAAAGTTAAAAGATATAAGAACAAGAGCTAAGAGCTCATATGGCACTTGTGACGAGGCGAGAAGAGCTAAGAGCCAAGAGATCATATGGTATGAGCTCTAACAAAATTCTATGAATCAATAGATTGATTTAAAAAGGAAAATAAGAGGCTTAATGCCGGTCAAGATTTAAAATAAGAGCTCTGAGTCACAAAGTCCTTCTTAATATCAAAATTCATTAAGATCCGATCACCCACTCGTAAGTTATAAATACCTATTTTTTCTAATTTTCCCTCTCCCTTTTGCCCCCCAGATGGTCGAATCTGGGAAAACGACTTTATCAAGTCAAATTGTGCAGCTCCCTGACACGCCAACCAATTTTCATCGCCCTATCACGTCCAGAAGCACCGAACTCGCCAAATCACTGAACCCCCCCCCCCAACTCCCCCAAAGAGAGCGAATCCAGTACGATTCTGTCAATCACGTATCAAGGACATATGTTTATTCTATCCACCAAGCTTCATCCCGATTCCTACACTCCAAGTGTTTTTCCAAGATTTCCCCCTCCAAATCCCCACAATGTCAAAAGATCTGGTCGGGATTTGAAATAAGAGCTCTGAGACATGAATTCCTTCTAAAAATCAAATTTCATTACGATCCGATCATCTATTCGTAAGATATAAATACTCCAATTTTCATGTTTTCCAAGAATTCCGGTTCCCCCCTCCAACTCCCCCGAATGTCACAGGATCTGGTCGGAATTTGAAATTAGAACTTTAAAGCACAAGATCCTTCTAAATATCAAATTTCATGAAGATCCGACCACTCCTTCGTAAGTTAAAAATACGTCATTTTTCTTATTTTTCAGAATTACCCCCCCCCCCCAATAGAGCGGATCCGTTCCAATTATGTAAATCACGTATGCAAGACTTCTGCTTATTTTTCCAACCAAGTTTCATCCCAATCCCTCCAATCTAAGCGTTTCCCATCATTTTACGTTTCCCCACCCCAAACTTCCCCCAATGTCACCAGATCCGGTCAGGATTTAAATTAAGAGCTTTGAGACACGATATCCTTCTAAAAATCAAATTTCATGGAGATCCAATCACCCGTTCGTAAGTTAATAATACCTCATTTTTTCTAATTTTTCAGAATTAACCCCCCCCCCCCCCCCCAACTACCCCAAAGAGAGCGGATCCGTTCTGGTTATGTCAATCATGTATCTAGGACTCGTGTTTTTTTTTCCACCAAGTTTAATCCCGATCCCTCCACTCTAAGTGTTTTCCAATTTTTAGGTTTCTCCCTCCCAACTCCCCCCCCCCAATGTCACCAAATCCGGTCGGGTTTAAAATAAGAGCTCTGAGCCACGATATCCTTCTAAATATCAAATTTAATTGAGATCCGATCACCCGTTCGTAAGTTGAAAATACCTCATTTTTTTTATTTTTCAGAAATACCCCCCCCCCCAACTACCCAAAAGAGAGCGGATCCGTTCCGTTTATGTCAATCATCTATCTAGGACTTGTGTTTATTTTTCCCACCATGTTTCATCCCGATCCCTCCACTCTAAGTGTTTTCCAAGTTTTAGGTTTCCCCCTCCCAACTCCCCGCCCCCATCACCAGATTCGGTCGGGATTTAAAATAAGAGCTCTAAGACACGATATCCTTCTAAACATCAAATTTCATTGAGATCCGATAACCCGTTCGTAAGTTGAAAATACCTAATTTTTCTAATTTTTAAGAATTACTCCCCCCCCAGCTACCCTAAAGAGAGCAAATCAGTTCCGATTATGTCAATCATGTATCTGGGACTTGCGCTTATTTTTCTCATCAAGTTTCATCCCGATCCCTCCACTATAAGTGTTTTCCAAGATTTTAGGTTTCCCCCCTCCAACTCCCCCCAATGTCATCAAACCCAGTCGGGATTTAAAATAAGAGCTCTGAGACACAATATCATTCCAAACATCAAATTTCATTAAGATCCAATCACCCGCTCATAAGTTAAAAATACTTCATTTTTTCTATTTTTTCCGAATTAACCGGCCTCCACTCCCCCCCCCCCCCAGATGGTCAAATCGGGAAAACGACTATTTCTAATTTAATCTGTTCCGGTCCCTGATACGCTTGCCAAATTTCATCGTCCTAGCTTACCTGGAAGTGCCTAACGTAGAAAAACCGGGACTTTAGGTTTTCCCCCTCCAACTCCCCCCAATGTCATCAGATCCGGTCGGGATTTAAAATAAGAGCTCTGAGACACAATATCATTCCAAACATTAAATTTCATTAAGATCCAATCAACCGCTGATAAGTTAAAAATACTTCATTTTTTCTATTTTTTGCGAATTAACCGGGCCCCCACTCCCCCCCCCCAGATGGTCAAATCGGGAAAACGACTATTTCTATTTTAATCTGGTCCGGTCCCTGATACGCTTGCCAAAGTTCATCGTCCTAGCTTACCTGGAAGTGCCTAACGTAGAAAAACCGGGACTTTAGATTTTCCCCCTCCAACTCCCCCCAATGTCATCAGATCCGGTCGGGATTTAAAATAAGAGCTCTGAGACACAATATCATTCCAAACATTAAATTTCATTAAGATCCAATCACCCGCTGATAAGTTAAAAATACTTCATTTTTTCTATTTTTTGCGAATTAACCGGGCCCCCACTCCCCCCCAGATGGTCAAATCGGGAAAACGATTTCTAATTTAATCTGGTCTGGTCCCTGATACGCTTGCCAAATTTCATCGTCCTAGCTTACCTGGAAGTGCCTAAAGTAGCAAAACCGGGACCGACAGACAGACCGACAGACCGACAGACAGACCGACAGACCGACAGAATTGGCGACTGCTATATGTCACTTGGTTAATAACAAGTGCCATAAAAAAACAAGAAAGAAAGACGTAAGAAAAAAGGGTCTAATTATATTGAAATGTCTTACCAATAGAAAAATTGGGCTGGACGAGATAAGGGCTTATGGGCTAACACTTGTTTACAGATTGTGTAGTACATAAACTGGCGAAAGAGGCACAATATAAAAAATAGCATACACGTGACTACGTGGTCCCAACAGTCAGAATTTCCCTGTTCTCTATTTGTCTTCATCCTGCACAGAATAAGTGTAGAGACGGAGTAAAGAAGAGACAAAAAACAAAGATGAAAAGAGCAAAATAGTAAGCATACAGGAAAAGAGCAAAACAGTAAGGGAATCACAAAAGATACAAAAAATTACAGTGAAAGAAATTTTAGAAATAGAAATGTATTTTTCTATTAAGTGTACATAGGCAATATAAATAAGGCAATAGTGTACATAGCGAATGAGCTATGAAGTATAAGTGTATATGGTATTCTACTTTTCTTTCTTTTTAATAGAAAATAAAAAAGAGCTCTCGTTTTAAAAACATCTTATAAGCTGCATCAAACAGTTCGTGGTGAAGAGCTGCAAGTAAGGAGTGACCCGATTCAATAGTAACAGAAACTCTAAAACATGGAATTTTGATACCAATAGATGCATCAAAAGAAACGGATTTTATAATTTTCTTCAAGTTTAGTCCTTCCAATCAAAAGTTACGAGCCTGAGAAAATTTTCCTTATTTTTGAAAAAAGGAGAAAACACCCCTTCAGCGTATCAGAGAACCCTACTGTAGAGGTTTCAAGCTCCTATTTGCACAGTGTGGAATGATATATTTTTTTGTCAGAAGAACGATCATGGATACATGTTTTTTTCCCAGGAGTGATCGTATCGACTCATTGGTCCAAGAATTTCGTGAGATGGCTCATTCAAACGGAAATTAAAAGTTCTAATGCCCTTTTTAAGTAACCAACAACATTGGAGGGCAACTAGGCCCCATCCCACGCTCATTTTTTCCCGAATTTTTTTCCCTATGTCCCCAGATCCAATATAAATTGAAAATGGAGCATCTGAGAACAAGATCTTTCTATATATCAAGTTTCATTAAAATCTGATCACCCATTCTTAAGATAAAGATACCTCAACTTTCACATTTTCCAAGATTTCCGGTTTCCGAAGAGCTTTGAAGCACAAGACCCTTCTAGATATCAAATTTCAATTAAGATCCGATCACGCGTTCGTAATACCTCATTTTTTCTATCTTTTCCGAATTACCCCTCCCCCCCCCAAAGAGAACCAATCCAGTATAGTTATTTCAATCACGTGTCTTATTCTTCCCACCAAGTATCATCATGATCTCTCCACTCTAAGCGTTTCCCAAGATGTCCGGTTTCTTCCTCCAACCCCCCCCCCCCCCCAATATCACCAGATCCGGTCAGGATTTAAAATAAGAGCTCTGAGACACGAGGTCCTTCCAAAAATCAAATTTCATTAGGATCCAATCACTCATTCGTAAGTTAAAAATATCTCATTTTTCTAATTTTTCCGAATTACCGTATTAGGTCCCCCTCAACTCCCCAAAGAGAGCGGATCCGATTCTATTATGCCAATCACGTATCTAGGACCTGTGCTTTTTTTTCCAACCAAGTTTCATCCCGATCTCTCCACTTTAAGCGTTTTCAAGATTTCCAGTCCCCCCAACTCTCCCGAATGACACTGGATCCCGTCAGGCTTTAAAATAAGACGTCTGAGTTACGAGGTCCTTCTAAATATTGAATTTCAGTAAGATCCAATCACTCGTTCGTAAGTTAAAAACACCTAATTTTTTCTAATTACCCCCCTCCCCCTTTCCCAACTCCACCAAAGAGAGCGGATTCATTCCAGTTATGTCAATCACGTATCTAGGACTTGTGCTTATTTTCCCCACCAAGTTTCATCCCGATCCCTCCACTCTAAGCGTTTTCCAAGATTTCAACTCCTCCAACTCCCCCCAATGTCACCAGATCCGGTCGGAATTTAAAATAAGAGATCCGATCACCCGTTCATAAGTTAAAAATACCCCATTTTTTCTAATTTTCCGAATGAACCGTCCCCTCACCCCCCCCCCCCAGATGGTCGAATCGGGAAAACGACTATTTCTAATTTAATCTGATCTGGTCCCTGATATGCCTGCCATATTTCATCGTCCTAGCTTATCTGGAAGTGCCAAAACTAGCGAAACCGGGACCGACAGACCGACCGACAGAAATTACAATCGCTATATGTCACTTAGTAAATACCAAGTGCCATAAAACGATCAGAAATTAAATTAAAAAACAAGTTTTTTCAACTTAAAGTAAGGAGTAACATCAAAACTTAAAACGAACAGAAATAATTTCGTATATGGAGAGTTCGTCCCCTCGTCAATACCTCACTGTTTACGCTAAAATATTTTTAGTAATTTCAAAGAGCTATTTATTCGAATTAAACGGTCTTTGTGATTCAGGGGTCATTCTTGAAGAATGGGAGCGTATTTTTTGCGTAAAGAGTGAGGTATTGACGAGGGGGCGAACCCCTCTTATTACGTATATGAGGAAGTTCACCACCTCCTCAATACTTACGCTAATACTTACGTCTATTACATACAATACAATACTACAATACTTACGTCTATACTTTACGCTAAGGTTTGAACTTTGTAAAATAAAGGCCTTGTTTGTGTTATTTTCCTGCCATTCTTAGCATTTAATTTTACCTTCATCAGCTTCACAACTATGTTTTTTATGTGATAATAAACAGAACATATTGTATGTCTTCGGCTTTTGGTTGTTATTAAATAAAAAAACGGAAAAAAATCGGAAAAGTTTTTTCCGACTGAAAGTAAGGAGTAAAATCAAAAATTAATACAAACATAAATCATCACGTATATCTTTTATGCGTAAGATCTTTTCTTTCATTCATTTCAGTCAAAACCGGTATAAATTCAAAAAAGTTCACAATTAAATTAAAAAAAACAGGTTTTTTTTATAAACTGAAAGTAGGGAGCGACATTAAAATTTAAAACGAACAGAAATTATTCAAAATATGAAAGGGACTCCCCCCTCCTCAAAGTCTTTTACTTTTTTATAAAGTAGAGTTGTCAGAAGGAGTCAAACTTTAGCGTGAAGAACGGGGCATTGAAGAGGGGATGGCCCATTTCATATACGGAATAATTTCTGTTCGTTTTATGTTTTAATGTCGCTCTTTACTTTCAGTTGGAAAAATACGGTTGTTTTTCTTTAATTTTTTTTGTTTTTCTTTAATTAATATTCTTATAGAACCGTTGAATTGTGTATGTATATCATGTATAGTTACAAATTCAGAACTGAATTCAGGAATTCTAAAATTTCTTTTGGTTATTGAGACTATGAGAAATAAAGGAGTAAAATCAGCTATTATGTTTTTCCAATCTTGCATAATTATGATAAACAACTTAAGTACAAACTTTATAAATCCCAATTAATCAATTTAGATCAGTTTTAGGTGTTTACCCCCCCCCCCCTTCCGTCGTTTATCCATCCGGAAAATACGCCCCGA